>NC_136063.1:336564010-337175014 GCF_964261635.1 Lissotriton helveticus | reverse complement strand
AATAAGGCGCAAAAGAACAGAGGTGCAGAAAGGTGAAAGATAGAAAGGGGAGAAAAACGAGTGAAGGAGCAGAAAGAAAGAAAGGAGACAGAGGTCCACTGGACCACCAGGGATGAGGCGCAGGGAAACCTGCGGGTGGAGGAGGGCCTCGATCACCAACATTCAAGAGTGCAGGGGCAGGGGCACCTCACTTAATGGTGGAGCTGCGAGGGTGGGAGAGCAATTTCACTGACAATGAGTCAGTGGTCTTGCTCGCCTGTCCCCTGTCCCCGCAGTGGCCGCCATTAAGTAGGGGTCGGGGAGGGCTGGACAGCTGGGAGGCGGGAGTGGGGAGGGGAGCCGGATTGGGCCGGTCGTGCTGGGGGGGGAGGGGCCGTGGGGGCAGCAGCGGCGGGGAAAGGTAAAGGGAGGAAAGAAGGGATAAAGAAAAAAGGGAAAATAGGCAGAAATAAGGCACAAAAGAGCAGAGATGCAGAAAAGAGCAGAAAGGTGAAAGATAGAAAGGGTAAAAAAACGAGTGAAAACGAGAGAAGGAGCAGAGGGAGAGAAAGGGAAAATGGGCAAAAATAAGGCACAAAAGAGCAGAGGTGCAGAAAGGTGAAAGATAGAAAGGGGAAAAAAACGAGTGAAAACGAGTGAAGGAGCAGAGGGAGAGAAAGGGAAATGGGCAGAAATAAGGCGCAAAAGAACAGAGGTGCAGAAAGGTGAAAGATAGAAAGGGGAGAAAAACGAGTGAAGGAGCAGAAAGAAAGAAAGGAGACAGAGGTCCACTGGACCACCAGGGATGAGGCGCAGGGAAACCTGCGGGTGGAGGAGGGCCTCGATCACCAACACTCAAGAGTGCAGGGGCAGGGGCACCTCACTTAACGGTGGAGCTGCGAGGGTGGGAGAGCAATTTCACTGACAATGAGTCAGTGGTCTTGCACTCGTATCCCTTAACATATCACCTGTATCTCTTTTAGATGCCATAGAGGAAATTTTTTAACAACATGTCTCACATGATTCAATAATTAACTCAAATATGCGACATGGATTATTTTTGTATCTAGAATTGTGGGCCACTTGGCATTAATTATGAACATGTGTTATTAAGTGTCTAAACAATTAAATGTACCTACATACATATTTTTTCAAATTTTACATATATATTTGTTTTTATTTGATAAAATCACACCATTAATCAAAATGGTATGTGACATTGAGAAAGCGGTATTTTAGGTACATCTCTTTTCTTTTCTTCTCCTTCTTCTATTTCTATGAAAATGTAAATGTAGTATACTTGTAAAGCGCACAGCTGCCCCAGCAACGGGGCGTCCCGGCGCTGTATAACTCTGGGGAACCCGTCCTGGCTTTCCCTGTGGGATGGTCCCTTGCTGGGAGTCCCCAAGGTGGAGCCAGGCATCCCCGGAATTGGTGGGGCCGTTGTGGAGATTAGGCAAGCTAATGCCCAGAGTTGCCGAGTGGAACCCCTGATTAGAGTAAGCACCGAAGCGAGAATTATCGAGTCCCCTGACCAAGGTCCACGACCCTGCTGCGTCGGGAATTGAACCCTGGTCCCAGGCTGACTTCTGCTCTCAGGCCTGCCGCCTCTAACCAGTGAGCCACACTACTCCACACTGACACTAATAAACACTGACACTATAACCGGTATTGATGTACTAAATCATGTATATATATATACAACAGAAATTTTAAAAATACACACAATGAATTATCAATATGTAATCATGTACAAATGAGACGAATCATTCTGTTTTGGTAATTACTGCACTTGCGGATCGCAATGTTTCTTCCATGTCGATTATGACATCATGAATACAAAATGGTGACTGTGAAGGACTGAAAACAACATGGCAAAGGCCGTTTTGCGGCTGAAACACGTTGTTGTTTGGTGATTAAATTTACCTGAATCGGGAAAAAAAGGGCTGAAACGCGTTGTTGTTTGATGATTACATTTACCCGAATCGAATTTGGTGTGCCGCCTCATTCCTATCCTGTGGAGTTGAACTGTTGATAATTTGTGGTAGCTGTCGCCACGGCTGGCCCCGGCGCTCAATGGCAGGCGAACAGCGTTTCCAGACAGCACCTGGGGTGTAATGTAATATCTCCTCGGAAGAAGAAAGACGCAGCAGCCCAGAGGGGAAGTGTAAGAAAGGGCTTCATTATATATATATTACCTACTGGCGGTCGCCAGTAGGTAGTTATAGTTAGGACCTAGTTTCCATAGGAAATCCGCTACATTCTATTTGGAATAACTTTGCCGCTGGTCGATGAATCTTCACGAAATTCTCCAAGAAGATGGTTTGCTCCAGTCCGCTCCTTACCTGAATGCTTGAGAGTGATTCGTGAAGCAGGGGCGGAGACAAAAGGGGGGTCCCAAAACGTGTTTTCCCCATGCAATTTTCCGTAGGGACCTTTAAGACGGGCTACAGCCCGAACTGCTGAACGGAATTACACCAAATTTGGAAGAGAGGTAGAGTTTGGTTCGCAGATGACGCTTTCTGTTAAATGGTGTATAGCCGTGCAGTAGTTCCTGAGAAAATCAAAAGTAAAATCATAGATATATATATATGGACAAAGTACCGTCCGAGGATTATGTGCGTACCCTTACGAGCACGAGCTGCAAGCTAATTGGCTGTCAACTGTTTGTCAACACTCCAAACCAGGAAGTGTTGGCAGCCATCTTGTGTGTCGGTAGAACCGAGGCACAAGAAAACTGAAAAAAAAGTGCGCAAATGACGCAAAGGGGGTAGGGTAGAAACACTTAGACCCCCTAGGCGTGTTCAGGGGGTCCCACAAGGACCCCCAAGGCCCCAAATCGCGGGATTATGAGTCGTGCATTTAGGGCGTGCACAACAGGGGTCCGCACTGAGCTTTGTGCGCAACTTTTACTTTTTCCGTAAACAAATTAGCCCCTATCAGAAGTTTCTAATATTCCTGGGGATCGTATCCTCCGGGTCTTATAAAAAATGTTGGGGATCATGAGGGGAGCCATTATGCCCCCAGGGTCCGGCCGGCTTCCCGCATTCTTCGGGAGACGGCATTGCTTTTACACATGGGAAGATGCTAACTTGCATGTGGAAATGCAATCTTGTTTGGATTTTGAAAGTGAGAACAGATTTCACTGCTGTGTCTTTCAAAATGCAAACTAAGTTTGCTATGGGAGGGCGGGAGCTGCAAGACATCCGCCTTCTCAAAGCAAACAGCAGTGTACTGGGGGTAGGCACCTCGGGACACTGCAGGAACGGGCTCTGAGCGTGGCGGTCTCGAGGGCTTTCGAGGGCACCAGGTGGAGGGTCAAGCAGCCTGCCTCCCACAATACACATATCTCCGGGGGGTGGTTGTTCCTGGGGTTTGAGGGGCGTCATTGAGGCCCACACACTTTTAATTTTGCAGGGGGGTCTTGGACAAGGAAGTGGCGCAAGGGGGTTGTAAATCTGGTACACAGTGTTTTGTTTTAGTTTGCTTTCCTTTCTGTCTTGTAGAGGATCCAGGGTAAATATAACGGTTTTTGTACAGCCAGTACCTTTCAACTCTACATTCAAATGGTTTTCTGCCTGTTACCATAGTACTTTAAATTATAAATATTATTTATATTGGGGACCGCTACCTTCCAAAAAAGAAAGACGTATGTAGTTTTTTTAATTAACTTGTATTAAAACAATGAATAACTGGAAACGTAACTTAAAGATAACAATACAATAAAGAACTAGAAACATAACTTTAATAAAACAATATAGTAAACAAAATGTGCTGTGGACTCCAATAGACGTATGGTAGGTAATCTGCAAAACAGAAAAGAAAATTAGTGTTTAAAATTAGATCGATGTGACAAAATGAGGTCAAACATTACAAGTCAAGGTAACAATAGGATTTTACGAGTACAGTGAGTCTGGTACATTTTACTTGTGTTATAGGCCCGCGTTGAAGCGGTGTCTGTATGAAAGTGCCTAATGGGTTAATGACGCAAAAGTGGCGCAACGGGATTGAAAATAAGTTATTTTATTTTTAATGCATTTAATTGGAGGCATTGTATATCTAGGCCGCTCTGCTTACCTTGTGTAAACACTGTGACCAGCAAAATGTACTACTTGAATTCAGCTTTGGTTCTACACTGCAGAGTGGACAGCAGCGTCCATTATTTTAAAAGAGAAAGAGAAACGATGTGAGAGAGAGTGAGAAAGAGAAATGAAGAAAAAAACGACAATAAAATGGGGGAGAGAGAAAGTTATAGATGGAGCAGTTAATACTGGAGAAAATACTCGTAGATCATCTTTTGCCTCCATTGTGTGTCCAAGCATGTGCTGCTTCAGAGTGCACCCTCCAGTTTAGTGATCTGAAAAATAGTCTAAAGAGTTAGTAATAGCATAGTCCATACAACTGCATGTTTTGTTCTTTATTTTTTTGTACACTCAGGATACTATATTACAACAAGTTCCACTGTAAGGAGGTGTCTGTGCGCTGTTTTTCTTCCAAAGTACTATATCCCATGCACTCCCACTGCATAGCGGCAAGTTCTCAATATTGCGTACCTAGATTGTTGCACCCCATTGACTCGCAGAGTCTGGAGGTGAGTGTTTTTCTTGAGAAGTCAGAGGCAGATTTACAAGCTCCTTGCGCCACTTTTCCCATGTTAAAAGTGACACAAAAGTGGCGCATGAAGCTTGTAGATCTGTTCCTCAGACTGTTGTAACCTATCTATCCTCACTGCCCGGAGGTAATTGTATATTCCTACGCAGTGAAGCTGCTGCACACCAGGCGGGCAACTAGAGCCAAATTTCAGGGGGGGGGCTAAAAAATATTTGGGGGGGGATACTTTTTCCAACCATAGACAGAGTAGCTGTAAGAAGGGGTGAACAAAAAGCCTAATTTACAAGTAAATAGTCTTTTAAAGACCTGCTAAGTACTCAGCTGCAATTATATGCTCGCCAGTCCGCAAAGCTGTCTCCGCCCGTGCTGACACACACGATGGGGGGGCTGAAGCCCTGTGAGCCCAATGGGTGTTGCGCGTCTGGTGCACACTACCCACTCTCTCCTTTCACAGATAACTTGTCGTTGTTTCGGAAACAAGCTTGTTTGCTCACCTTGTGCCATTGGCTTGATTCAAAGAGGGTGCACTACGTGTCGAAGCAGTCTTTTCAGAATACACGAACTTGGAGCTTTGTAGTTTTTTTTGGGGGGGGTGACGCCAATTTGTGAAACACAACCTGTAAGATAAAAAGGAAGTTAACATTGTATGTAATTTTTTAATCAAAGGAGAGAGGAAGTGAGAGATTGACTGAAAAGAATACTCACAGCTCAACTTTTTGTCACCAGTGTGTTTTACACTACGTGTCGGGACATAATGCACCCTGAAGCTCTACATCTAAAAGATAGTAACAGAAAGATGTTATGATTGTTGATTGTTACTATCTTAATGTGGAGTTGAATAACATCGCTCTTTCACACACGTTCCTTCTCACATTTAAAATAACTATTTGTATAGTTTATATTCTGGACGTTTGAGCGATTATAAAAACCTTCCTGCTATTGAATAAAAAATATATACATGTAATTTGATACACTATATAGGACTATGTTCGTCTAAATCGCTGCGTCCGTTTTCTGTATTCAGTCTGGTACAGCCCTTCGACTCCCTCCGATGCGCACCCATGCCTCACTGCTCACCTTTTCGTCGACAGGACACCTTCTACATCATGTACTCCCGATGTGCCACCAAGAAATCTGACATATGGTGCCGAGTCTTGATATCGGTATGGCTAACGACATACTCGTGCTCCCATCATCATCATCGCAGGTTCTTCACCCGTTCAGTGCTTCGGGTACTACTAACTCAGTAACCAAAGAGGCAAGGCACGTGGTAGTGGGCCCCCTTGTTCGGTAGTTTGGGCCTACATGAGGCGTCCGAAGTACTAAGACGGAGCATCACAGCGGTGCGGATGGTAGCAACTCTAAAATGGCGTAGAGCACGTGCGCCCCGTCTTTTTTATAGGTAGGGTCACGTGTGTTGTGACGCATGTGCTGGATGGGTGTGGTGTGGGTGTATACCAGCCATGAGGGAGTGTGTGTGCCGTTCTGACAACTAGACCTGGAGCTAAGAAATCACTTCAATTGAAATCTGGGCCACGTAGTGTTTTCCTGGTAGCGTAAGCGGAGTGGGCTGGCCTGACGTACACTAGTGCTGCGGAAGGCTTTGAAGCATGATTCCTGAGCTATGGGCGTGGTCATGTTGTGAGCTATATGAAAAATCATGTGATTCAGGTGACATGACGTATTTCTGCGATTATGAATGTTTTTTGTACATTCAGTGGAGTGTTGTAGTTGTAGTAATATAGGGCTGTGAAAGGTTTAAGTTGTAGTTTTTGGCACATGAAGGGCAGCTAATTTATATATGTATGTTCTCATTCAGGTACACTGTACAACTTGATTGTGGAAATGAATGTTCGAGTGTCAGAGTTGCATGCATATCCTGTTATTGTAGAGTAATCACATAATGTATGCGTACCCCGTGAAAAAGAAAAAAAACTGAAGCCCGCTTTATTGTTAATTAGCCTCCGGGGGGGCCAAATCCCAGGGGCAATGTAGCTATTTATAATGAGGGGCCCCACTGCCCTGGGGACCGCCACCCACCTGGGCTTCTTTTTTATAATAGTGGGGGCGTAGAGGGGCCCCCCAACCCAAGGGACTGCCAACCATGGGGCACTAAATGTTTAAATTGGGGAGTCCTCGACGGACCCCGCAGACCCGGGGACCACCACCCCTCGGGGCTTTTAAATGTTGGGAGGGGGCCCGCACGACCCCCCTTCCTGGAGGCTTGTGGTGGCCCTGGGAACCTCTGGTGTGCACGCGTTGGGTACGCGTATCGTACCCTGTATGCTACCTGGTTTACATGGCGTCCCGTACGCGTATGCAAGCAACAAAGAGAAAAATATTTTTCAGATATCTATCAAGTTTATGTGTTTAGATGTTGGGTGGCTCTAAAAAGAGCCCTTGTGTTTATTGAGAGATTTTAGTACCTACAAGTAAGTACAGATGCAGAGTCTAAAGTTCAAGAGGAAGACTCTGTTCCCTTTATCTGTAAAATGTACACCATCTCTCCTATGGATGCCATGCATATTGAAACTCAGATTGTTGTGGTAAATGGACCCCATTCTATAGTCTCGTTGAAAAGCAGAAACAGATTTATTCACATGTTTTCTAGCTTTCTCAATGTGTGGACAATATTGGTTGGACCAGTTTCATTTCTGCCTTTGGCATATATTAGAATAGACAAAGGCAGTTTGGGGGAAAAGTGCCATCAATTCTCCAAAGGTGTCCTTCATAAGCATTTCCAGACCCCTAACCCAGTCAAAGTGCCAAGGTCATTGCCACCACAGTGAACAATTATGAGGTCAGGGTGTTGGAGATGTAAAAAGGATTTAACCAATGGCATTCATTGCTGCCATTTTAACCCTCTCTGTCCAATCCATTTAATGTCTACATTTGGTATACCTAGGTCTTTGTGAATTCCTTTCTGTTCTGTGTACCTTTGGCTCATGCGGCAAAGTAAGCCTTAGGGCATGAAGTGGTTTAAATCCCTATACACTATGCATGTAGTTTTGTATGTACGTGCACACTTGTCTTTCGCACCTTCAATTCCCCAGTCTGTATCCTTACACTTCCAGTAAACATTCTGCCATTGCTCTTGCACTGTTGTAGTGGCCCATTTAGCCGTATGTACTGATTATTCAGTGCACTAGAACTCAAACACTTATAGATTCACTCAGACACTCTCCTTACAGTACTGCAATTATTTATTCAGTACCCAAGTACTCTTGTAGCGAAGTAGGCCTCAGGACAAGGACTACTTCAAACCTGTATGCTGTTTGCATGCACTCTTCTATCCACGTGCACATTTGTCTTTCATACCTTCAATTCCCCAGGTAGTTACCGTGATGTTGCAGCAAATACTCTGTGTCTCACCTTGTACTGTTCTAGTGATGCATTGAGCACCATGTACTAATCCATTCACTGTTCCAAAATCCAACCATTTATAAATTCATTCAGGTACTCTTCTTGCAGATGTAGTTCTTGAAACTCATATGCAGTATGTATGCACTTCTGTTATCAGTTACTCATTTGTTTTTTATACTTAGTGATTGTAGATTGTATTTATTTAGTAATAGAATAGTATATTTTATAGATTTATTTTTATAACATTATATATATTTTTTATAACAGATTCTATTTATCAACACTAAGAGAAATTCATCATGCCTAGAAAAAGTGAAAAGAGGAAAAAAACGTAATAAAGCTTTTTATTTCAAAAGAAGTCATCCACAAGATTAACCTGATCAACAGTCTGTGGTGAAAAAGAAAAAAGAGAAGTAAGGATTTAACAAAAATGTTATCAAACACTAGGAGTAGTGTGCAGAATGTGAAAAATAAAAACACTGTATCTGCAACAAAAAAGAAAAACAAGACAAAAAAACAAAAATGATAGGGAAATCATGTTCTATAGAAACAATCTATAGCAAAAGGAGGAAGAATCAATGTAAAAGAAAATCAGCATTTTACAAGAAGAAGAAATATATTGAAAGTATTGATTTTTTACGCAATTTCTTACGTGACTATGCTAAGAAAAGTGTTAAACAAAAGATTAAGATGTTGCAAGGACTAGACCCTTGCAGAGTGAGAGAAAATAATGGTTTACAAGGTCATTCTCTGGCTTGTCTTTCTAGAAAAGTATGTCGAAGTGTTTTTCACCATTTCAGGATGTTAGGAGTACATCATACTCAAATGAGGAAATTAGTGAGGACATTGTATTATGCAAAAAGTCCAGCAACATTGTTAAAAAAGTTGAACAGCGCTCTTTTGCGTGGATCTGTATCAGATGTAATGAACGTTTGTGAAGAAATTGAGGTTAGTTACCTTGGTCCTGAGGAAGACAGTGCAGAAACTGGCACATTAATAGAAGGAAATGTGGAAGAGAATGTACAACATTCTAGTACATAACATTTTGAGCAAGAAATTACAAAGTTTAGGGTGATTTCAGGTGAAAGGCCAAATTATTCTAGTATTTGTTGTCAACGAACTCATTATAAAAATCAGGCCAGGACTGTTGATCTGTATTTAAAAAAGTGAAAGAGAAAATAATAATGAGTGGAAGAAATTTGCAACGTATTTGTTGGTAGAGAATTGTTTTTATTTGGGTTCTGATCAACGTATTTGTAAATATTGTTATAACAAGTTAGACGAGAACAAAATGTCTGATAGAGCTGTGCATAATAATCTTGAGTTGGTAAATATTCCTTCTGAACTGATGGATTTAAATTCCTATGAGTCTATTCTTATTCAATGTGTGCATCCATTTCAGGCTATTGTTCGTATGGAGCCTAAGACAGGGAAATTGCCTCCTTCAGATTTACAGAGAGGATTAAAGGGAAGAGTTGTATATTTGCCTCTATATTTAAAGAAAAATATTGAAACAATTGGTGTAAAAAATGTAGAAGATGAACCTCTAGTTATTCTTGTTATGGCGTTCCTACTAAGAGTAAGAAAATCTGGCAAGAATTAGTGGATGTTAGGAAAGTGAAAAAGGCAACGTTGTATCTGGTAAAAAATTATCAGTATTTTAAAAATGTGTATGTGGGAGAAGAAGAAATAATTATAGAAGAAGATACTGAATCGTCAACTGGACAAATTGAAAAAGTGGCCATATCCAGAACTGCAGAAATTTATGAACATTACAGTGTTCATCCACTTCATTCCAAAGAAGTGATGGGGAATACTATTGAGTTATTCCACATGAAAGAAGCGAAGGGAAGTCCCATGAGTGTATGGGAAGAAAACATGGAAGCTCGTTGTCTCCCTCAGTTGTTTCCAACAGGAAACGGAGGACGATATGATGAACGACCTGTGCAGATTCCTGCATCTGAATACCGGACATCAAGATTGTATGCAGAAGATCCAAGATTTCGACAATGTGTTTCGTATTTGTTTCATCTTTTGTTTGAGAGTGACTTGTCTGGACTTTCTTATGCAGTCAACCATATATTGAAAACAGGTTTACATCTGCAAAATGTTTCGGCAAAGGAATTCATGGATAAAGTACACCAGAAAGATAATGTTTTGGAATCTCAGCTGATTAATCTCATGGCATGTCAGCGTGGTACCAATGAGTATTGGTACCGTCGTCATGGAGAACTTAAATGTATGCTAAGGAACTCCTACATGGTTCCTTACTCTAAGCTGTGCTGAATATGCTTGGGATGATTTACTTGAATTTCTTCGAGAGGCAAATCTAAATATAGTAAATATTGAATACAAGACACCTGGAGAATTGTGCTCTTTGGATCCAGTTAATGTATGCAGATATTTCAATCATATATTTGAAGCTATGATTTCTCTTATCATCAATAAAAAAAATCCTCCTCTTCGAGAGGTTGAGGATTTCTTTTGGAGAAAGGAGTATCAAGCAAGAGGTGCTCCTCACATACTATGCTAATATGGATCAAAGATGCTCCCAAATTCGGAACAGATTCGGATGATTCTGTGTTGTCTTTTATTGAAGAATATGCTACATGTGCTATACCCAAAAGCACAGAAGAAAAGAACTTAAGACGATAAAGTCTTAAAGATTCCAAAGCCATCGTTGTGGGAAATACTGTCGTCAAAAGTACAAGTCAAAGGAAAAGTTTTATACCAAATGTCGTTTTGGTTTTCCACGTCCTGTAATATCCAAAGGAAGAGTAAACAGTTTTATGTCAGCTATGAGACATACCATCAGAAGAAAGTCTCCAAAGAATAGCTATCATTTGAGAAGAAGTGCAGAGTCAAAATATATAAATGATTATAATCCAGTTATTCTGTCCATGTGGAATGCTAACATGGATATTCAATACGTTGCAGACAATTCCATTTCTGTTGCTCGATATGTAACATTGTACATAATAAAATCAGAAAAGACGAAATCGAAGGAAATGTGGGAAGGAATTTCCCACGAGAAGAGTCTAAGTAAGAAATTATACAGTTACAGATTGAAGATGTTATCTCATCGAGAAATCGGAGCGTATGAATGCTCAGATCGCTTATCATCTGTAAGTCTATACTCCAAATTTAGAAGAATCATTTGGGTAAGTCTAGGTCTTGCTGCAACACGAAATCGAGTACTTAAATCTGTGCAAGAAATTGAATATTTAGCTGAAAAAGAGCCAGAAAGTACAGATATTGTGAAAACAAATATGTTGGATACATATTATCCAAATAGAAGTCATCATCTTGAGAACATTTGTCTGTATGAAGTGCTGCAAAACTATACTTTTAAACGGAATATTACAGAAAACATCACTAATGGAATATATGCTTTGATTGGTTCTGAAGGATGTTTGGTGAAACAAAGAAATGGACATTTGAATAATCATTGAAAACTGAGTTGCAATACTCCTGACAAAAGGGAATTTTACTACTTAGCTCTTTTGCAACTCATTAAGCCGTGGCGTTCAGAATTGGAATTACTTGGAGATTTTCAGAGCTACGAAGATTCGTTCAACGCTACTAAAGATACTATAGAATGTCCTGGTTTTGCTAATTATGTGAAAATGTTGAACGACGAAATTGATCAAGAAGCTACAATTGCAGCTGAGATTGCTAGAGACAGTTCTCAAGACAGTCAAACTTCTGCTCCGTTAAGTCAGGATCCACTAGGAGAACCCATTGTTCAAAATGAAGCAGCAATTGCCATGGATGAGGTGGAAACAGCAATGTATCAAGTTCAAGAAGATGTAACAAACTTAGGAAACTTGGAAGAACAACTATATGTTGAGCAAAAACAAATATATGAGCAAGTCAGAGAACAGATTGACCATGGATTACTTCATGAAAAGAAAGAGTGCTCATGCACGTCATTTCAACCTATCTGAATGTACGTGAGTGGACAAGCTGGAACAAGAAAAAGTTTTTTAATTAAAAGTAATTACAACTTTTCTACAGAAAAGAACTGAGCCGCATTTGTCTTGTGTTGTAGCAGCTCCAACTTGGTTGGCAGCTCACAATATTAAAGGAATTACTTTACATCGTTTACTAATGCTACCAGTAGAGCATGACAACAACTTAGAATACCACAAGCTATCTGGAGAAGCTTGTTGTGAAGTTTCAAGAGTATTAAAGAAAATTAAACTTCTCATTATTGATGAGGTAAGCATGATATCAAACTTAATGCTTGCGTTTGTGCATTTAAGAATGCAGCAAATTCTTAAAACAGAGTACGACGTGTTATTTGGAGGAAAACATGTCATAGTTTTGGCAGATCTACTACAAATTACTCCTGTAAAAGGACAACCAGTATTTAAAACACTTGCACATGAAGATACGAGAAAGTCTTTGGGTAGCATTGGAAATGTTAACATTTGGTCATATTTTGAATATAAGGAACTTATTACAAATATGCGACAGGCAAGTGGTGTTGATTATGGAACTATTCTTGAAGATATAAGAATTGGAAAACTGACTGAACATGGCAAACAAGCTTTTACAGAGACGCTTACTTTCCAATTTATTTCCAATTGAAAATATTGTTCCTGAGAAAATATATATGGGAATTGTAGAAAACAAATCTGGAATATGCTTAATGCCAACACTATGTGAATGTTCTATATTTAATGAAGAAATATTAAAGTTGGAAAATGAAGAAATTATAAAATTGGAAGCTATTGATAAAATAGAGCATGAAGGAATCACTATTATTTTGACAGAAAAGTTGAAGACAAAATTGGATTCTTTAGAGAAATCGATATCTAAAACTGCTGGTTTAGAAAAGAATCTAAATGCATGTATACACTGTTGGGTAATTTTACGATGCAATTTGAATGTGGAAAAAGGTTTAGTAAATGGAGCAATGGGTAAAGTTGTTGATTTCGTTAATTATCCAAATAGAGATGGTACTAAATTTTTTGGGAAAATCAAATTTGATCAAATTGAAGAAGTACAACAATTCAGTCATTGTTCAGTTCGGTTTTTGCTTGTAAAAGATTTATATGTTCGCAGAAAAGAGTCTCCTGTTTCTTTGGCGTATGCAGTGACCATTCATAATTCTCAAGGTTTAAGTGTAGATAGTGTTTTGGTGAATATTGGAAGTACTGTGTTTAAAGAGGGTATGGCATATGTTGCTTTGTCTCGGGTCAGAACTTTATCTGGAATGTACTTGATTGATTTTGATGAGAGAAAAATTAGTGCAGATGCAAATTGTGTGAAAGAGTATAATAGGTTAAGAAGAGAATATGCTCCCAATTTAGGTCAATATCTAGTATTTGAAAAGCGTGTGGTAGGTTGAAAAAAATATATGAGAATATCTGTAGTGATGGTGTAGAGAAAGAAAAAAACAAGATGAAGTTGTGATTGCAAGCAAAAAGAAAAAGGACGCTGTTGAAGAGATTGTTGGTTATGAATTTGAAAATAGTTCTGTGTCAACTGCTATGCTAATGTAGTTGTTAATGTTGTTTTTTTTTTCTTGAACGTTTGCAACAGCAAATTGTTGAAAATCAGGAAAAAAGATTTTGTTCGTTGTATTCTGTTTATGAGTAATGTAGTAGTTTCTGATATTCAAAATCTATTGGACATATGTTCTGGTTGTATTCAATTTACACAGAATATTCAGCAAGATTGTCAGGAATTTCTAATATATATATGCTTGTTGTATTAGAAAACGAAGGTATAGATATTGAAAATCTTTTTGGCCTTTCTTATAAATGGGAACATTATTGTGAAAATTGTTTGTTTACATGTAGCACTAACTAAGACACTGAAAGATTCATTTATTTGACTTTACCAGACTGTGAATCAGTTTCTTTTAACAAACTAGTTGGAGGAGCAAGTCAAAACATGGAGTGTAGCCAATGTAAATCAGAAATGTCATCAAGATTATTTATACAAAGATATGGACAGTATATCATTTTAATGATGCAACGTTGTACAGCTGATGGAAGAAAATTGGAAACTTTAATAAACAAATGTTGTAGCTACTCAAGTATCAATATCAGGAAGAACTTTTGTAGCTGTAGCAATTATTTTTCATGATGGTCCTTCTACAACATCTGGACATTACACTGCTTATTTAAAATGGGAGAAAGGTTGGATACATTGCAATGATAGCCAGTTGGTTTTTAAACAACGTTTGCCTAAAGAATTACCAAATTCTTACCTAATATTCTTAAAGCCAAAGTTTTAGGAACAAAATTTAGCCTTTCAGGATTGCTGCTGTTAAGGTAAGCTGGTCTGGTGTTGTGGAGTGCTTTGTGAGCATGGGTGAGGATTTTGAAGGTGATCCTCCTGTCGACATGGAGCCATTATAGGTCTCTCAGGTGGGGGGTGATGTGGCTGCGTCAGGGGACATTGACGATCAGTCGGGCGGAGGTGTTTTGGATTCGTTGTAGTCGTTGTAGGTGTTTGGCTGGGATTCTGCATAGAGTGTGTTGCCATAGTCCAGTCTGCTGCTGACGAGGGCCTGTGTCACTGTTCTTCTTTCGGTCAGGATCCACTTGTAAATCCTGCGGAGCGTGTGGAGGGTGTTGCTGCAGTAGGAGGAGACGGTGTTGATTTGCTTACACATGGAGAGGGAGGAGTTGAGGATGAATCGTAGGTTCTGTGCATTGTCGGTGGGTGTTGGTACTGTTCCCAGTGTAGTCGGCCACCAGAAGTCATCCCAGGCTGAGGGGGTGGGTCAGAGGATGAGTACCTCTGTCTTGTCCGAGTTCAGCTTCAGAAAGCTGCTCCTTAGGCAGTCGGTGAAGGCCTTCATTCCCTCGTGGAGGTTGGTTTTGATGGTGTGTGGCTCCTTGGTGAGGAACAGGATGAGCTGGGTGTCGTCGGCGTAGGAGATGATGTTGAGGTTGTGATGGCGGGCCACTTGTGTGAGGGTGGCCATGTAGATGTTGATTAGCGTCGGGCTGAGGGATGAGCCCTGGGGGACGCCGCAAATGATGTTGTTGGTTTCGGATCAGAAGGCTGAGAGGTGGACGCTCAGGATAACTAATGGACAACTTTCAAACAAAGGATTTGATGCATACTATTTGGCAATGAGGAAAAGTATCTAAAATAATTAGGGACTTTTTGTTGTATATTTTGTAAATAACATTATTACAGTGTATGAAAATTAATAATAATGTTTTGTTATTTTATGATTGTTTGAGATGTCTCATATTTACGTAAGAAATTGCTCTTAGAAAAAAACACTTAACATACGTTTTATTTCTATTTTTTAGATTGTTATTGAGATTGTTGAAAGGTTTCTTTGAAGATAATCTTATTGATTGTCTATTTTTTGCCCGCTGTTATGTGATGAGTACAATTGAACTCACTTTTCTAGTGAAATTCAATATATTCTGAGAACAGCAAAAATGGCAAATGAAATGTTTTACAAATTATTCTGTGGTGTAAAATATATATTGTAACTGTATTTTTTCTTGCCTTCCACAGATGTTAATTTTATAATATATACTTTTTTTATTATTTATTATTTTTGAGGTAAGTATAAGATAAGTAACTATAAAAAATGGTGAATGTGCTGTGCTTCTACACAGCTGAAGAAACAAGAGATGGACGGAGTACATATCTGTGCAAAGTTGGTTTGTATCTTTTAAAGATGTATGAGAAAGTTAATATACATACTGAGTGTCCCTGGGTACCTACTATCTTTGAAGATATATTGAAAAAGTGCCACAGAGTTTTATTACAGAGATGTATAAAATGAGACATGGCTTCAGAACAGCTTTCTGCATCGCACCAGTATGGTATTGAATAGAAAGACATGCTTGGCTAGTAGAGACCAGGGAGTTTCAGGATGAAAAGAGATCAAATTGCTCAACATAAAATATGTCACACTCTTTACAAAATTCTATTGATTCAAAGTATGCAAAGTAGGTCTCAGGGCATGCAGTGCTTGAAATCCCTATGCACTATGCATCAAGTCTTGTATCTGCCTGTACACTTGTCTTTTATACCTTCAATTCCCCAGTCTGTATCCTTACACTTCCACTAAACACTCTGTCACTGCTGTTTCAGTATTGTAGTGAGCTATTCAGCAGTATGTGCTTATCTATGTACTGTGCTAAAACTGAAGCATTTATAAATTCAGTCAGTCACTCTCCTTGCAGAACTGTAATCATTCAGTCAGTACCCAAGTACTCATGCAGCAAAGTAGGCCTTAGGGCATGGACTACTTCAAACCCCTATACACTATGCATGCAGTCTTCTATGCTCCTGCAAACTTGTCTTTTATACATTCAATTCCCCTGTCTGTATCCTTACACTTCCACCAAACACTCTATCACTGGTGTTTCAATATTGTAGTGAACCATTCAGCAGTATGTGCTTATCTATTCACTGTGCTAAAACTGAAGCACTTATAAATTCAGTCAGGCATTGTCCTTGCAGAACTGTAATCCTTCAGTCAGTACCCTAGTACTCATGCAGCTAAGTAGGCCTTAGGGCATGAACTGCTTCAAAGCGCTATGTACTATGCTTTCGTCTTTTATCTACCTGCAAACGTGTCTTTTATATGTTCAATTCCCTAGTTTGTATCCTTACACTTCCCCCAAGCACTTTGTCACTGCTGTTGCACTGTTGTAGTGACCCATTCAGCAGTATGTACTAATCCATTTACTGCACTAAAACACAAGCACTTATATATTCACTTAGACACTCTCCTTACAGTACTCTGATCATTCAGTCAGTACCCAAGTACTCATGCAGCGAAGCACGCCTTAGGGCATGAACTGCTTCAAACCCCTATGCACTATGGATGTAGTCTTGTATCTACCTGCACACTTGTCTTTTATACCTTCCATTCCCTGGTCTGTATCCTTACACTTCCACCAAGCATTCTGTCACTGCTGTTGCACTGTTCTAGTGAGCCATTCAGCAGTTTGTTGTAATCCATTTGCTGCACTAAAATTCAAGCACTAATAAATTCAGTCAGGCACTGTCCTTGCAGAACTGGAATCATTCAGTCAGTATCCAAGTACTCAGGCAGGGAAGTAGGCCTTATGGCACAGCTTTCCAAACTTTTTATGTTGGGGACACACTTTTTGGAGATGCATCATTTTGGGACACAGTAAAGCAGTGTAGCAAGCGAACGTAGCGTAGCGAGCCCAAACTGCCTAAGGGTGGTTCTGGGGGGGTGGGGGTTCTCACTCACTCTATCTCCCTCTCTCTCTCCCTCGCTCTCTCTGTAACTGTCTCCCTCCCTCTGTCTCCCTCCCTCTCTCTCCCTCTGTCTCCCTCTGTCTCCCTCCCGCTCTCTCCCTATGTCTCCCTCCCTCTTCCTCTGTCTCCCTCCCCCTCTCTCTCCCTCTGTCTCCTTCTGTCTGTCACTGTCTGTCTGTCTGTCTCTGTCTGTCTCCCTCTGTTTATCTCTGTCTGTCTGTCTGTCTCCCTCTGTCTGTCTCTGTCTGTCTGTCTTTCTCTGTCTGTCTGTCTCTCTCTGTCTGTCTCCCTCTGTCTGTCTCCCTCTATCTGTCTACCTCCCTCTGTCTCTCTGTCTGTCTCGCTACCTCTGTCTCCCTCCCTCGGTCTGTTACCTACTCTCTGTCCCCTCGCTCTGTCTCCCTCCCTCTCTCTCCCTATGTCTCCTTCCCTCGCTCTCCCTCTGTCTCCCTCCCTCTCTCTCCCTCTGTCTCCCTCCCTGTCTCTCCCTCTGTCTGTCTGTCTCTGTCTGTCTGTCTCTGACTCTCTTCCTCTGTCTCCCTCCCTCTGTATGTTGCGCACTGTCTCCCACCCTCTGCCTCCCACCCTCTGCCTCCCACCCTCTGCCTCCCACCCTCTGCCTCTCAACCTCTGCCTCCCACCCTGTGCCTCCCCTGTCTGGCTCCCTCTCCTTCCCTCTGCCTCCCCCTGTCTGTCTCCCTCTCCTTCCCTCTGCCTCCCCCTGACTGTCTCCCTCTCCTTCCCTCTGCCTTCCCCTGACTGTCTCCCTCTGCCTCCCCCTGACTGTCTCCCTCTGCCTCCCCCTGACTGTCTCCCTCTCCTTCCCTCTGCCTCCCCATGACTGTCTCCCTCTCCTTCCCTCTTCCTCCCCCTGACTGTCTCCCTCTCCTTCCCTCTGCCACCCCCTGACTGCCTCCCTCTGCCTCCCCCTGACTGTCTCCCTCTGCCTCCCCCTGACTGTCTCCCTCTCCTTCTCTCTGCCTCCCCCTGACTGTCTCCCTCTCCTTCCCTCTTCCTCCCCCTGACTGTCTCCCTACCATTCCCTCTGCCTCCCCCTGACTGTCTCGCTCTGCCTCCCCCTGACTGTCTCCCTCTGCCTCCCTAAACTGTCTTCCTCTACTTCCCCCGACTGTCTCCCTCTGCCTCCCCCGACTGTCTCCCTCTGCTTCCCCCGACTGTCTCCCTCTGCCTCCCCCGACTGTCTCCCTCTGCCTCCCCCGACTGTCTCCCTCTGCCTCCCCTGACGGTCTCCCTCTGCCTCCCCCTGACTGTCTCCCTCTGCCTCCCCCGACTGTCTCCCTCTGCCTCCCCCGACTGTCTCCCTCTGCCTCCCCCGACTGTCTCCCTCTGCCTCCCCTGACTGTCTCCCTCTCCTTCCCTCTGCCTCCCCCTGACTGTCTCCCTCTCCTTCCTTCTGCCTCCCCTTGACTGTCTCCCTCTGCCCCCTCCTTCTGCCTCCCCTGACTGTCTCCCTCTGCCTCCCTCCCTCTGTCTATCTCCCTCTCCTTCCCTCTGCCTCCCCCTGTCTCCCTCTGCCTCCCTCCCTCCCTCTCTCTGTCTCCCTCTCTCTATCTCCCTCTCTCTGTCTCCCGCTCTCTCTGTCTCCCTCTCTCTCTGTCTCCCTCTCTCTCTGTCTCCCTCTCTCTTTCTGTCTCCACCTCTCTCTGTCTCCATCTCTCTGTCTCCCTCTCTCTGTCTCCCTCTCTCTGTCTCCCTTCCTCTCCCTCCCTCTGTCACCCTCTGTCTCTCTCTTCCTCTCTCCCTCTGTCTCCCTCTCCGCCTCCCTGTCTGTCTCAGTCTCTGCCTCTGTCTGTCCCTGTCTCTGCCTCTATCTGGCTGTCTCTGTCTGTCCCTGTCTCCCTCAGTCTGTCTCCCTCTCCGTCTCTGTCTGTCTCTGTCTCTGTCTGACTGCCCCTGTCTCTGCCTCTATTTGTCTCTGTCTGTCCCCGTCTCTCTCTGCATCTCTGTCTGTCTGTGTCTCCCTCCCTCTCTCTGTCTCCCTCCGTCTCTCGCAGTCTCCCTCCCTCTCTATCTCTCTCCCTCTCTCTCCCTCCCTTTGTCTCACTCACTGTCTGTTTCCCTCTCTCTCTTTCTCCCTCCCTCTCTCTCCCTCTGTCTCCCTCTGTCTGTCTCTTGTCTGTCTCCCTCCCTCTGTCTCCCTCTGTCTGTCTCCCTCTCTCTCTATCTCCCTCCCTCTGTCTGTCTACCTCCCTCTTTGTCCCTCCCTCTGTCTGTCTCCCTTTGTATCCTTCTCTCTGTATCCTTCCCTCTGTCTCAATCCCTCTGTATCCGTCCCTCTGTCTCCCACTCTCTGTTTCACTCTCTCTCCCTGTCTTCCTCCCTCTATCTCACTGTCTCCCTCCCTCTGCCTGTCACCCTCTGGCACCTCACCCCAGCTTCCCGGGCACACACAGCTGCACCACGAGTACTATGCAGGTCTTTTAAGGACTATTTACTTGTTAATGGGGCTTTGTTGTGAATCTCCCGGGGGGGGCCCTTCCCCCTAGAGCAGAGTGTCTCGGAGTCTGCGCTGCTGTGGCTGACTCCGAGACACTCTTTCAAAGGAATGCCTCCTAATTAGCAGTTATGTGCTAAGTGCCTCATCCTGCAACACACCCACCACTTGCAGGAGACACAGTACTGTGTCGGGACACACAGTTTGGAAAGCTCTGCCTTAGGGCATGAACTGCTTCAAACCCCTATGCGCTATGCATGTAGTCTTGTATGTACCTGCACACTTGTCTTTTATACCTTCAATTCCCGAGTATTTATCCTTACACTTCCACCAAGCAGTCTGTCATTGGTGTTGCACTGTTGTAGTGACTCATTCAGCAGTTTTCTCTAATCCATTCACTGCACTAAAAATGAAACACTTATAAATTCAGTCAGGCACTCTCCTTGCAGAACTGTAATCATTCAGTCAGTACCCAAGTACTCATGCAGAAAAGTAGGCCTTAGGGCATGGACTGTATCAAACGTCTATACACTATGCATGCAGTCATCTATGCACCTGCAAACTTGTCTTTTATACCTTCAATTCCCCAGTCTGTATCCTTACACTTCCACCAAACACTCTGTCACTGCTGATTCAGAATTGTAGTGAGCCATTCAGCAGTATGTGCTTATCTATTCACTGTGCTTAAACTGAACCACTTATAAATTCATTCAGACACTCTCCTTGCAGAACTGTCATCATTTAGTCAGCACCCAAGTACTCATGCAGCAAAGTCAGCCTTAGGACTTGTACTGCTTCAAACCCCTATGCAGTATGCTTGCAGTCTTGTATGTACCTGCTCACTTGTCTTTCACATCTTCAATTACGCAGTCTGCATCCTTACACTTTCATCAAGCATCCTGTCACTGCTATTGCACTGTTGTAGGGACCCATTCAGTGGTATGTACTAATCCATTCACTGCATTAAAAAACTAACACTTACAAATTCACCCAGGCAGTTTCACCAGCAGTGCAAAGGGAAGGATAGACTTGTAACATATTTATGTACATATGTTACATTCATGTGCTTCGGAAGTACTACAGTATACTGTAAGTAAACACCTTATAGAGTTATGCTGTAGCACTTCCTTACACTTCTGCACTTTACATTCACTATACACTACTAATGTATTCTTTCATTCATTTATACACTACACATTCATTCAAAAAACTTTTACACACTATCATATTAATGTAGCTCTTTTTTTGAGCTGTGAAGTTAGTTCTTAAAATAACTTTTTTTGTCTTTTTTGTAGTTTTGTATTCTTTTTTGGATTTTTTTTTGTTTTTTATTTTTTTTGTTTTTTTTCAAATGAAAAAAAGGAACTGCGTAAACAAAACAGTCTGCAACGGAAACAAATAAAGAAAAAAAAATTAGCGGCGGGTGCAACGGTTCTGCTGTTTGTGCCTGCAAATCAAATCAATAGACTGTTCTCCATAGCATAATATGGCTTTGCAAAATGTGCATGAAATAATGAGGTCTGCAAAATGGGGACGGATGTCCGGATGCGGACTAGATGGTGCTGTGGAAGTGCTGGCTACAGCTGGTGGATGGACTTCCCGCTATATATATAATACAAATTTAAATATGGAACCAAACCACATTCACTGGATGATGTCATCAGTGATGTCATTTGAGCTGTCATCAGTGATGTCACTGACCATGTCACGAATGATGTAACATGTGACATCATCACCAGTGGATTGCGGGCACGAGAAATACAGTTAGTACAACTAACTATAACGGCGGAATTTCAATGGTTTTGTACGAGTGAAATGTCCAGCTAACTATAACACCCCTAAAACACGCCTAAAACCGATGTTTTTTTCAGTGAATTTCTAAGGTTTTTTAAATGAAATTTCCTAACTATAACCTGCTTGAAACTGTTATATCTAAGGTTTCTCTCTTATATCTTCCCTGTTTCTCTGCCTCTGCTGTTCAGCCAGTGAGTATAGAATGTTAGTGTGAATGAGATGTCATTGGAATGTTTGGTATGCTGTGAGTGGGACTGTCAGTTGGATCCTGGGCTGAGCAGCAGAAGGGATGCTCCTGGTGGGGCTTTGATTACATATCTACTGGAAAACCTATCTGAAGATCTAAGAATATTAAACTTATCATCTGTAACCTACCAAGTCTACTGGAACTTCTTACCTACGACACAGCAGAAACCTATGGTTGTTTTCAGTGAATTTCAAAGGTTTTTTTTAATATAATTCCAAGGTATACCTGCCTGAAACCCGAAGTTTTTGTCAGTGATTTTGAAACATTCATTTAATAACAATTTTTTAATCTATTAATTGTTATATTTATTTTTTTGATACTGACTTACAAATTTATTTTAAATATATTTATTTTTAGATATCTTATTTTTTAGATTACATTACACATGTTTAATATATTTTTTAATGTAATATATATAGATATATTTTTTTTATATTTTAAAAAATATTTTTATAATATTTTGGGTGTTCTTTTTTTTTTACAATTTTTTGAGCAGTCCCCCACCCAAAGCGCAACTCTCACAATTGCTGCGCAGAACGTAAATGTCATTTTACAATTGTTCTCTAGGATGCGCGTAGGGTGTGCAATGGGTGCGTATTTTCATGCGCGATTGCTATGCGACCCGTACGTGACTTCAAGCGCATACACAACATATGCATATTACGCCACACCGCGCGCGCGTGTTTCCGCATGATGTCATGTACGTGTTAAACGCGGTGGGTTCACGACTTCCGCTATATTTTTCGATATAAAAAAAGATATATATATGTATGTAATATAAATATTAAGGGGAAAAAATAATATTCTTTTAGTTTCAATAAACTTATATTACTTTTAAATGCAATTTTGAGAAGTCGCGCTAGATGCGTGCTGCGTGTACGCACCCAAAGCGGATCCCATGTGACCAAAAAAGTAGAGATTTAATTGGTTTATAACACTTACTGTTCTAACTATTGAAGAACCGCACCCATTTTAATTACTCTTCTTAGACCTTCCTTACGAGAAGACCTATCCTGAAAAGAATGTTCATTGGAAACCTGAACTTCTTTTTTGGAATCAAAAATGGCTACACCACTGCAACAATCATCTGATTTTGATGATTTTGTTACTGAACAATTTCTACCAGAATTTCTACCAGAACCTCAGCCTCCCAAAAGATACACATCCATCGTATGGAAATTTTTTACTTTTCCAGAGGGGCAAAAGAAATGTAATGCCACCTACAGCACACCAAAGTAACATGCAAGATTTGCCAGGCAGTACTGTCCAGAGGAGATCCAAACTAGAAATACTCCTGTGGCTCTGCTAGTATATGCAAGCATCTCCAATCCATGCATCCTGTCAACTAAGCTCACAAAGAATGTAGAAGACTGCACCAAAATGTACCTCCACCACCGGCAATACCAAGTACCACCAGACATACGTCCCCAATTCTTGAAAGTTAGACTGCAGTGCATTAAGTGCAATCGTTTAATTTGTTATGGGGAGCAATCAGTAGACCTAGTTTGCAGAGCAATTGATAATCATCAATGTTCATGGTTTTGTTCGTCCTGTTGAGTTTTCTTTTTTCTTTTTAAAAAAAACAAAAAAAGTTCTAAAAATCAAAAAAATGTATAAAAGTATATAAAAATACAAAAAATATATATTTTCAGAACTAACTACTCTGGTTAAAGAAAGAGCTAAATGTATATGCTAGTGTGTGAAAGTTTACATAAATGTATACATACTGCATAATTGACTAAAGAATGCATTTGTCATATATGGCATTGTATAACTGCAGAACTATAAGGAAATGCTGTAGCATGACACTGTAAGCTCTTTAGCTACAGCGTGCTGAGCTACTTCCGAAGCACAGAGATGCAACATATGTATATAAGTATGTTGAAGCCTCTGCACTGCTGCTTAAACTGCAGGCATGTGGTGATACAGGCACCATTGCACCATGGTGCAAGAATATCTGTGTCGTGTGGAGTTCGTTTTTTGTGCAGGAAGACACACCTTCTTGCACAAAAACAATCAGTAAAGGCATTTTTCTCCTACAATGTATGCTTTGCATTGTAGCATATATTGGAAGAAAAAAATGAGGAGAAATGAAAACAATTCTGCTGCAGAATTACAAGCTATGTGCACCACCAGTAAGTCACTTTTTGTAATGTACTGGTTGCGCAGGTGGCTCCTCCATATTTACAAGGAGAGAAAAAGTTACTCTGCGTGACTTTTCCTTTCCTTCTAAATACGGCCCCATCATACACAGCTCTTTACGTATATATATTACATCATTCATGACATGGTTAGTGACATCACTGATCACATCACTGATGACATCTCATATGACATCACTAAATATATTGGATAGTGACTAAACTGTGTGAATATCTGTATTACTTTGTGAGTTGTTCTGTAAACTGCCGCACCAGTTGGTTACTAGCTACGTGAAAGTCTATATTACCTTTTGATTAGTTAACTGAGTATTTGTATGGGAGAGTGAATGTGTGTGTGGTTCGCTGGGGGGTGTCTGACTGCCAAAGATGTGTGAATAGTTGATTCAGTAGGTATATGACGTAAGGACTACATGTTATAACAATTGTTTGGGTGAGTTAATATCTTTATGGGTGTGGTGATGAGCAAATATATCTCTCAATGTTACATGTCCAATAAAGTAGAAAAATAAAAGGCAGTGTATGTGACATTTGTTGTATATAAAGAAGTATACATATGACTCAGTGATAGCATGAGTAACTGTATGGGTAACTGTATACTTGTAATAGTCATTTTATCACACTAACTATGAGTTACTATCTATTTGAGTATATGAGGTGCTGTTTGTATAAGTGTCGGGAGTAGTGTTTTAGGGTATAGGGTAGTGTAGTGGTGTTTGTGTAGTGAAGGGGTTGTGCTGGGGTAGATTTTGGATTTAAGGTAGTGCAGTGGTGTTTGTGTAGAGTAGGGGGTCACGTGGTAGATTTAGGGTTTAGGGTAGTGCAGTGGTGTTTGTGTAGTGTAGGGGGTCGTGCCGGGGTAGTGTTTTAGGGTTTAAGGTTGTGTAGTGGTGTTTGTAAAGTGTAGGGGTTGTGCTGAGGGTATGTATAAAGATTACACTATGACCACCCTAAGCAAGATTATCAGTCGTAACCGCCAAAAAATACCAGGTGAAGTTATCAGCAGAATGCTAGGAAAACGTTAATTAATATTAAATGCTTCTACTCAAGTAAAATTCAAATCATCACATGCAGTGTGCCACAAATGGTATTACCACAGCAGTAAGTCTCCCCAACTTAGATTGAAAGTGGATAAACATATTTCATATGACAGACCCATAGGTCAGCGCTGCACCTTCCATATGCTTCAACACCCTCCACATACTCAGCAAGACCTTCAAATAGATCCACCCCCGAATCAAGGAACACCATCACCCAAGCGCTATCACCAGCAGGCTGGACTAGGAAAACATCCTCTATGCCGGAATCAACAAATCTCTACTCAATACACTGTCTAGAACACCACAGCCACACTCATCCTCAGCATCCCACAATAGGACCACATTACCCAGCATAAACGAGCACTCCACTTGCTCCCCGTCGAAAAAAGAGGGACTTTCAAGCTGCTCACTCACACCTATAAAATCCTCCACAACTCCGGACTCCAATACCTCAATCTCCTTCTACACCCCCAAAAGAAACCTCCACTCCGCTGACCAGTCCTTGGCCGAAATCCTCTGTATCCACAGAATCAGAAAGAAGGCACACCCTTCTCCTACATCATTGCCATAGGATCTGGATTTTTGAATGACCAAAGCTGCAGAAATCCCCCCCACATACTCCATCAGTACCTCGAAACCATCATAGGCGAGTAGTGAGCTCTATACATCCCTAATTGATTAATTGATACTCCACCACAGTGTGTGTTTTTGTGTTATCAACAGCCCCTGCCATTGGTTTGGCTGTCTGTAACTCTTAAGGGTAGTGAAATAAACAGTACTACCTTCTTTAATATACACAGAATCTCTGAGATTGGCTTGGTGTCGCTTCACCTCTGAGAGCTACTTTCAGGGTGCTGGTGAGCTACCAGTAGCTCCCGAGCTTCTAATTGGAGACCCCTGGTATGTATAGTGAGTGGGGAATTGTAGTCCTGAAGCACGAATGGGAAGGTTATTACACCACTACATTTATAATGCATAGCATTTTGAATCACTCCATTCGCTAAAGCCTGGCTCACTGCATGAGTACATGCTTACTGACTGAATGATTACATAAATATATCTAAAGACACTGGGTGAATTCTTAATTGGTTGACTTTTACTTTAGTGAATGAATTACTACATGGTACTGAAAGAGTCATTTTGAAATTGCAATAGCAGTCACACTGTGTTTGCTGGAGTATATAGATAGTGACTAGGGAATTGTAGGCCTGAAGCACAAATGTGAAGGTAGTTACACCACTACATGCATAATGCATAGGAGTGTGAAGCACTGTATAACCTAACGCTTGGCTTACTGCAAGAGTATATGTACTTATATAACTGCAAACACATCAACCTACCAAAACATTCTCTCTCAATGTTGCCAAATGGACACTGATTCATAGTGTGATTCTAGACAAATAACAATATCCCTTGCAGTGTATAAAGAAAGATTAAAAATATTAGATAAATAAATGTATTAAAACACAGAGTAATGGAATTAAATTAATTAATAGTCGAATATAAATTAGAATACTCAAAGTTTAATAGAGAGTATCTCTGGCACGGGATGCAGGGAAAATAGGGGTTTAGGGTAATGAAGAATAATAAAAAAAGTTTTAAAAAAAAGGAAATTACTAGAATAATAAGTCAGAAAAAAAAGGGGAATTATTGTTAATATTCGTATTTTAAAAAAAGTAACCTTTAGAAATGCTTTAATAAGAAAAACGAGTTTAAATAAAGCATTTTAGAAATTATACAAAAGTTAAAAAGTATGGAAAGAGGCACGTTTACATAAACACGTTACGCACTAAAACAGTGGAAATGAGAACACCTGTCAACTGAAAAACGTGACTTAAATGTGGGAGGAGCAATAAATTGATCCCTTATTTATTTTATTTATTTATTTTATTTATTTAAAGAGTTTTATATTGCGCTGGCTCGACCCGGAGGTATCAGAGCGCTTTACATGAGAATCAACAATGTAACAGAACAAGTTCCACAATTACACAATAAATCCCAGAAAAATAGGCAATACAATTAGGAGAGGAGGGAGAAAAGTAGTGGAGGGGGCAGGGGAGGTGAGAAAGAGAGGATAAGGGAAGAGACAATAAGGAGAGACGAAAAGAAAGTCTGTCTAAAGACCGACTAAAGACCGACTGGGTAGGTGGGGACCCAGGAGGAATCCACGGCCCATCTCACCTATAGCTAAACCAGGTAGCTCCATCGGGCATCAGACAAAAAAATTCTATCTCTATACTTTGAGAGAGGGGAGAAGGAGAGAGTTAAATAGAGGGAGGGTGGGGGAGGAGACGACAGGAGCGACGAAAGGAAGTGCAACAATGTGGTTTAACATTGTAACAGAAAAAGATCAACAATTACAACATTACATCAGACAATCAGCAATACATTAAGAGAGGAGAGAAAGGAGAGAGAAAGGAAGTGGGGGTAGGTGAGGTGAGAACGTGAGGATAAGGGAAGAAACAACCATAGAGACGAGAGGAAGTCTGTCTAAAGACCGACTGGGTAGGTGACGACCAAGGAGGGAATCCACAGTCCATCTCCCCTATAGCGAAACCAAGTAGCTCCATCGGGCATCAGACAAAGTAGTTCGGTCGTCTCAAGTGTCGAGGGAAGAGGATCGCAGAAAAGCTGGATGGGAGGGAGATACGGCAGAAAGACAAAGGAAAGTCTGTCCAGTGACCGGCTGGGTAGGTGACGGTCGAGGGGGAAATCCCAAAACCCATCTCCTCTATAGCTATCATGTAGATCTACCGGGCTTTGGCCAAATAGCTAGGTCTCAATGAGAAACATTAAATAACATGGAGGGCAAAATAAATGGAGCGTAGAGGGGAGGGAACAGGGAAGGTGAGAAAGGGAGGATATGGGAAGAGACAACAAGGAGAGACGAAATGAGATCTGTCTAAAGGCCGACTGGGTAGGTGACGACCAAGGAGGGAATCCATGGCCCATCTCCCCTATAGCTAAACCAGGTAGCTCCATCGGGCATCAGACAATAAAGTTCAGTCTCAATACATTGAGAGAGGAGAGAAGTAGAGATATAAATAGAGGTGGGAAGCGGGAAGAGACGACAGGAGAGACGAAAGGAAGTCTGGCTAAAGACCGACTGGGTAGGTGACGTCCAAGGAGGGAATCCCCGACCTGTCTCCCCTATAGCTAAACCAGGTAGCTCCATCAGGCATCAGACAAAATAGCTAGCTCTCAAATGACGCGGGAAATTCACAGGTAAACAGGGTGGGGACTAGGACAAGGACAGGTGGGGGCAAAGGTTAGTAACAGAAAAGAGGAGAGGAGTAGAGCAGGGAGGGGAAGGGGGTAGGTAGTTCGGTAAAAAGTTCCCATGGATCTGCTGCGAGGCATTTAGAAAGCAGGTCCTTTTCTTCACAGGTGCCATCTTGAGGTTAAAAACGCCGGGTGAGAGTTAGACCAGAAGTCTTGTGTCATCAATCACCAGGCAGGGCGGCATCGCGGACACGTTTCGGCTTTTCAAATGAGCAAGAGATGTAGAAGTCAACAAAGAACCTTTTGTTAAAGAAGGTCGTAGAGTGGGCAACGAAAGTCAGGAATGCACCTCTCCAACATACCAGTAAAAGAGAGATAAGTTGTAAATAATATGAAGTTGTAGCACCGCAAATTAAAAGTCAGGCGGGTCTTCAATGAACAACAATACTACTGTGATGTCGCTCTCAACATATCGAGGGTGGCTAAAACAATGTGTAATCAATAAAGTTTTGTGGCACCGCCATCTTAAAGTCAGGCACTGTGGGGCGATCAAGAATGTCTTCAAACCTCGCCATTTTGGAGCCAGGCATTGATCGGAAAAGGATCCACAAAGAAGCTGCATGCAGGCCAATCTGATAAACACACTCTCCAGGGCTGCAGAGCTATTCGTTTTAGGGATGCATGCATGGACACCTCATAAGCGGTTAGTTAAAGGACCAGACTGTTAAGTAACCGAAAAGTATATAAACAACACCCGTGGGATGATTAGTTTCGTTTCAGAGAATCAATACGGGCGAAGAAACTACGAGCAAGGTAATGATTCGGGGCTGCTGAAGCATCTTGAGAATATCTTTCATTTCCTCAGAGGGAACATATTGGTAATGTATATTTAAAAATACATAAAACATTATGTCCCCTCCAGAGGAGTTGGATGAATTTTAACGCAGGAAGGAAAGAATATCGAAAAGAGATAAATTATGTAATTGGGTATAGTTTGATATTTTTAAAAAAGAAAGCAAAAATATGCAAATGATTATAAAATGTGCTATGTTTAAGTTGAAATGGAATGTAATAACCAGTTGACCAAAGAACTATTACAAGAAATATAGGTTAATTAAGGAATTACTACGTGCAAGGTAATGATAAGGAACGATGGTATCATCTTCACTTTATCTTTCATTTCCACAGAAGGATCATATTGTTAATGTATATTTGAATTTACATTCAACTTTATGACTCTTCAAGTGGAGTTGGATGACTTTCAACAGAGGATTTTTTTCTTTTTTAATATACAAGTATTTCTTAATGATTGAAAATTGTAGTATAAATACACTATTGACGACAAAGGGAAATACTTTACAATAAAGGAAAAGACTCTTTAGGTTCTACAGTGAAAATGGTATAAAAGTATTTATCTTGAGTAATGCTTTTATCAATTTTCACTCGTGATGAACAGGAGGATTATCTTCGCAAGCACTTTAAAAAAAAAAATAATATAATTGTGTCTTCAAATGTTAATGTTATTGTTAATGTTAATGCTTTCAATTTTTAAAAATGATTGTAAAATGTAGTAATGACATACAATGTACATAAAAAAAGAGAGATGAAGTAGTAAGGGAGTGTTTGTCGTAGCACTTCTATTCTACTTTATCTGAAAGTGAAAAAAGCCCTAACATTAAAAAAAAGATGATGGGGCAACACTTATATAATGAAAACTTAAGAAATGAGTGCTTATGATAAAATTAAAAAATGTGGTCCAACGCGTGATACCAATGAATGAAAAAAATATTTTGCATTTCACCCATGTGATGAATATAAAAGCCTCAATAAAAATATTTTGAAAACTTGTGCATTTTTTTTTCAAGGATTTTTGAAGAATTATACATTTAATGAAAGGACAAAGTACTCCACGCTAAAGGAAAAAAGTCAGCACAATTATGATACAATAGAAAATAGAATAATATTTTTAAAACCTTTAAAGTCAACAAATTCGTAAGCAGAGAACACAGTTTAAGTTACAAACATCCTACCACAACTAGTTTTTGAAACGCATTAAAAATAAAGTGCATCACAAAATGGGCTACGTGCATAGTGAGAGTATCGTAACGTCACATAGAAAAAACAAGCCAATCAACATTAGGATCAGGAAGGTAGAGTTAACCACACAACAGCCAATCAAATGTTTTTCAAAATCGGCACAAGGAAAGGGATTGGTCGGTAATACGTCTTCTTACAATGCTTCACAACCAATGAAAAAGAGGTGTAGAAAGTTTCTGTTTTTAACATACGAGCGAATCAGAAGATTTTGCAAGTACACGCAGCGAGAGGCAATTCTTAAAGATGACTTGCTTTCGCAAGACCTCGAGAGGCTTCTTGCAGAATAAGTACGCACTTATCTGCCAGACCCCATTTAATGATCAACCAGGCTCTCAAGCCTAAACACGACGGAAATCATCTCTCGTCACTTTCTGTTTGTCCAGGTTGACTGTGAAAGTGTGCATCTCCTTCTCCTTTAACTCCTTTCTTTTTCATAGTAATTGTTACTCATACACTATCCAGCAAATACCCCACAGATGCAACCCCCTGGATTTGCAATAGTAATTGTTACTCATACACTATCCACCACATATCCTACAGATGCACCCTCCTGGAGTTACAATAGGCATTGATCGGAAAAGGATCCACAAAGAAGCTGCATGCAGGCCAATCTGATAAACACACTCTCCAGGGCTGCAGAGCTATTTGTTTTAGGGATGCATGCATGAACACCTCATAAGCGGTTAGTTAAAGAACCAGACTGTTAAGTAACCGAAAAGTATATAAACAACACCCGTGGGATGATTAGTTTCGTTTCAGAGAATCAATACGGGCGAAGAAACTACGAACAAGGTAATGATTCGGGGCTGCTGAAGCATCTTGAGAATATCTTTCATTTCCTCAGAGGGAGCATATTGGTAATGTATATTTAAAAATACATAAAACATTATGTCCCCTCCAGAGGAGTTGGATGAATTTTAACGCAGGAAGGAAAGAATATCGAAAAGAGATAAATTATGTAATTGGGTATAGTTTGATATTTTTAAAAACGAAAGCAAAAATATGCAAATGATTATAAAATGTGCTATGTTTAAGTTGAAATGGAATGTAATAACCAGTTGACCAAAGAACTATTACAAGAAATATAGGTCAATTAAGGAATTACTACGTGCAAGGTAATGATTAGGAACGATGGTATCATCTTCACTTTATCTTTCATTTCCACGGAAGGATCATATTGTTAATGTATATTTTAATTTACATTCAACTTTATGATTCTTCAAGTGGAGTTGGATGACTTTCAACAGAGGATTTTTTTCTTTTTTAATATACAAGTATTTCTTAATGATTGAAAATTGTAGTATAAATACACTATTGACGACAAAGGGAAATACTTTACAATAAAGGAAAATACTCTTTAGGTTCTACAGTGAAAATGGTATAAAAGTATTTATATTGAGTAATGCTTTTATCAATTTTCACTCGTGATGAACAGGAGGATTATCTTCGCAAGCACTTTAAAAAAAATAATAATATAATTGTGTCTTCAAATGTTAATGTTATTGTTAATGTTAATGCTTTCAATTTTTAACAAGCATTGGAAATGCAATAGGTCTCGCATTAGAAAAGTTGGAGTTATTGGTCTTGTAAATGACATATTTTATTTATTTGTTGGTTTTTAAAATTGCTAAATTGATGGCTTTGTCATTTACAATGCCAATAGTTATAACTTTCGCGAATGTGACACCTATAGCATTTGGAATGCAACATGTTTTGTATTTACGTGACTTAGATGGCAGCTCTGGTCGTTAGGCCACATCTCTAGAGAGCAGGAGAGTGCAGCAGGGGAGAGAAGCACAGCAATGCAATAGGTCTCGCATTAGTTTGAGCTATTGGTATTGTAAAGGACACATTTTTTATTTATGTGCTTGTTTTGAAAATAGCGAAATTAATAGCTTTGTTATTTACAATGCCAATAGTTTTATCTTTCGCAAATGTGACACCTATTGTATTGAGGAAAAGGGAAGGAGATTAGGGAGCGTCTAATACAGACCGTAAAACGTTGTGCTCTCCAGGGGGTCAGGGACCAGCTCTGGTGTAAAGCAACCGCACATGATCGTGATTGAATAACCGTTATTAAAATCGCAAGAAAACTCACAGTAAGGCAATAACTGTGAACGGAGATGGCTGGTGTGAGTGAATGTGAGCATCAGCGCTACATTATAGAATGGAACCAAGCGCAGAACCAAGGACGCTCGCAATCATTCATTATAGGATAGTGAGACGTGAAATAATCTGAGCGATACAGGCGTGAGCAAGGTGAAAAGGCCTACAATTGTTTATAGACCCAGTGCCGGCATCGCATATGAGGTGATGCTCGCATCATTCCTTCCAGGATGGTGACAAGTGAATCAATCTGGGCGGTACAAGCGTAAGCAAGGTGAAAAGACCTACATATGTGTATGGGACAAGTGCCCGTATCGCGTTTAAGGTAACACCCGCTCACAAGTGAAAATTGACTAACCTCAGTTAGGCTTGCGGAAGGTTAAGCCGCATACGCATTTGTTTGCAGTGGTCGAATTATTAGCATTTTCTGTGAATGTTCAAAAACTAAGCATAAGATAACGGAAATACTGGATAACATCTGGCAAACAAGGAAATAACTCAGCGGGGATTCTCACCAGAAGATGAATATCCTGGCTTTTAAACTGTGAAAAAACATGTTCTAAAGCAGCAAGTGGGGATGTAATACAGGGAAAAGGAGGGGAGGGATGAGTGAGGAATCATACGGACGGACTAGCAAGGAGTCGGGTGCCCACGCAAGGCAGCACGCTTACTGTTATATGTTTGATCCAAGCCTCGATGGCAGGGATAAACATCAGCCAAAGGAACACTCCTATTTATGAGTTGAGTGACAGGTGATTCAGCAAAAACTGGGGGGTGGCCATATTGGATGAGGGTTTTAAGTAGTATGGAAGACAGACTTGATGTGGTGGAGGAAGCACTAGAGAGCCAATTGTTGGCAGTGAACAAAATTAGAGTATAAAAGGGAATTAATGCATATAGAACAAATTACATTTTTTTAGAGAACAGGAAAAATTAGGAAAAATTACCAAGCAACTTGAATAGCAGGGAGTACTTGGTAAAATAATGAAAAATGTTCAGGAACCATGGTAATTACAAGCCACAACACAGTTAGTGGTAAAAACATACAGATGACAAATTTGAAGCAGAAACAGTGAAGGCGGAGCTTGGTGCTTGGTGCTTGGTGCAAGGAGTGGTCTAGAGCAAGGTGGTCCAGTCCTCATTCCTGTTCAGTCCATTCCTGATGCTATTCATGCGGATAATAAGTTTGAGCTCCTCTTTATTCAGGAGTTGTGCAATGTATCCAGCTCTGGGGGGTTGTTTTACAACATTCATGGTTGTCCACTTAATGTCATCTATATTGTGTCCTGCCTCGGTTAAATGATCCACTAGAGGCACTTGGGAGTTTTGCAGTGCACTCGCTCCTGTGTTGTCCTATTTGAGTCTTCACTTTTTGCGTTGTGTGACCAATGTAGAGGGTGCATCGCATTCCTCGGATGTCCCCAAAGCCGGCATTGGCCCTGTGCCCAGTGATTGCATGCCTCCAAATCTACAGTGACCTTATACTGCAGTTTGTCAGGGCAAAGGGCCCATGGCAATATAAAGGTTCTAATATTACAGTGTACCCAGACTACATGGTGGAGGTTCAGCGGTGGTGTATCTCCTACAAAGTGGTTAAATAGCAATTCACCGTAGGAGCCACAAGTTCCCTGCCAAGCTGAGAGTAGTGGATGGAGAGGTGATGCTCTTCTATCATTTCCCAGAGAAGGCCTTGTCGTGCTCCCCGTGAAGGTGTGCACGAGGGGGCCAGGAGCCCACCCTGGCCCCCCGAAGAAGAACCGAGGTTGGGGAGCCCCATCCTTGTGAGGGTTGGAAGACTCAGAAACCTGGCAAGAGACACAGCTGGAAATGTAACAGCAGACCAATTTCAGAACAAGCAACTAAGAAAAGAGTACAAGTGGTTACAAATATCCTACTGCAAGGCAAGAATCTCTTCACAGTCCTGCCATCGGATCATGGCCCGAAACTAAGTCTGGCACTACGGGGTCTGGTGCCTTAGGGGACGGAGAGCTCTGTGGACTGGCTCTCACCCTTCACCAGGAGAACGACATAGCATGAGGCAGACTGGACATTCTACAACATGGTCTCTCTGGAATGATGATGGCTATTAAAATGTCCTAGGCAATGTTGTGTGGGTGGGATGTGAGGGGATGGTGGATTATCCGAGGGACCAGAGGCTATCTTCTTCAGAGCATATTGATAGCCACACCATACTCCTACTTTTACCATTTTGGACAGACATTGCTTTGTTTTCTACATGTTTATTCACATGGCTAAGGATTTTGTGGATTTAAATGGCCGAACAACTTGTAGAGAGACTGTAAGAAGGTGGTTCTGACACTCGGGGCAGCCCAGATTTTTCGCTTTTTGAGCACCTAATTGTTGAGCTTTTACTGTGGGGAGCCTCATAATCTGGGACTCATCCACAGTGAACTCATGATGAAGGAGACTGCGTGGAGATTTTACTGGTGTCCCCCTGTCTTGACTAGGCCACTGCGCAGCAGCTGGAGTATGGGGCACTGCGCTGGTTACATGCAGACACATGTGTACATGCGTGTGCACACGTGTAGGGGCTGCACAGGGGAGATTCCTAGCGTGCGCAGTCCAGGAGCAGCTACAGAGTGAATGGTGTGGCAGGACTTATGCAGAATTGGGTGGTGATATGGAATAGGCTTTATACACTGGAAGGAAACATGCCAGGGAAAGTCAGTGTGTTTTACTGTGTTTTTCACTTCATTATTCCCTTATGGGGATGTGGGGTCCATGGCTAGAATGAGTTCCACCAGGTCTACAGATTCCTGACACGCACTAAAATCCCTTGTAGTGGAGTTGAAAAGCAGTCTTCTGCAGAGTCCAAAGTCATATTTGTACTGCTTTTGGGTCATCCAGAAATGTCATATTTCTCTGAGTCCCTGGCTGGGGTCTGGCCCTGGCAGGTTAGATTAATGACCTTTCTTCCCAGAGCAAAGATTTTCCCTCCAAGGAGAACAGATAGGTGGAGCTACAAGCCAATCCATCAACTGCTGTCGCAGGGTGCCAGGCACCAAGTTGAACCACGGTGAAAGCAGTGAGGGGGAAGGAGTTGAGTTTCAGAGGCCATGTGGCCAAAGACACTGGACAACGCCATTTTGAATAAACCCAGAGGCTTGACAAGAAGGAGAGAGCAGTGGCAGGGAAGTGATCTGTCGCTTTTTGATAGGACACACTGAGACTTTCTGCCAGCCCCCTACTCAACTTTCCAAAAGTACTTGCACAGGAAGAGAAGCTCTCTCTGGGGTGTGGCCTGCTGAGGCGGAAGGTGCTGGAGCCTGGAAATGGGCAGTTGGAAGGAGAGACCCCCTGACTGTCAACCAGGCCCCTAACAGCATCAGAAGAAGCGCCCAGGACCGGTGCGCAGAAGCAGGGGCCTCTGCACAGGGAGAAGAGAGGCGCAGAGAGCCAGTGAAGACCACTCCCTGCAGAATGCACCCTCTTGGAGACCCGGAGGGCGAAGGAGAGTGCTCCCAGTGGCTGGGGGACACCACCAGGAGCAAGAACACGTGAAAATGGGGCAGATCGGAACGCCAGGGGCTGAGATATGGCCCCCGGAAGGTAGATGACCGTTGACCCCTAAGAAGACAGACGACGAAGCACGTGGGGCTCCGCCACCTGTCTCAGAGATTCCCCCGGGGTGCGTCAGGAGAAGTAAAGCTGGGGAGCGCCGTCGTGCTCCCCGTGAAGGTGCCCTGAATGGGGACCAGGAGCCCACCATGGCCCCCACCAAAGATGGAGGTGGGGGTGCGCTGTGCGACCCCCCCCCGCGAGGAGAAAGCCGAGGAGCGCCATCGTGCTCCCCATGACAATGCCCCCACTGGGTGCCAGGAGCCCACCCTGGCCCCCGACGAAAATGGCGTCGGGGGGCGCCGTCGCACAACCCTATGCAGAGGAGGAGGAGGGGCCTGGGACCCCATCCCCGGGCACCGGAGCCGAGCCAGGGAGCGCTGTTGCGCTCCCCATGAAGGTGTGCATGAAGAACCAAGGTGCCTGGGGGCCCGGGACCCTATCTCTCGGCCCCATGAGGAAGATGAGGGGGAGTGCTCTCACGTTCCCCCGTTGCCCTGCCCGAACAGCAGGATCCGGCGTGGAGTGGGCAGACCAGGTCAGAGCAGCCAGCTTCCGTGGTAGCACAAGAGAGTGCTGGCCCATCCGGGAGACGGCAGGGGCAGCCAGCAGTGGGCTCCCAGGCTGCCCTGCAACGAGGCAGCCATGCGGGGGTCCCAGGTGAGACCGGAACTCCCGAAGGAAAATAAGAAGCGGCAATGTGGGCACCCAGGTGGGACCAGGCCCCGCAGGACTAAGAGCAGCCGGAGGCAAGCTCCCAGCATGCACTCACCGGGAGAGGAGCAGCTGGGGGTGGGCTCCCCGAGTTGTGAAGTATACCCTGGGGGTCCTGGTGGGACCTGGCCCACCCACCGAAGAGCGGAATGCGGAGAAGCAGACAGCCGGAGGATCGCGCTTTTCCCAACTCAGCGGGGGAGCAACTAATCAAATATGCACACCTTCCCATAATGCTTTGCAGGCCCTGCAAGGTCAAAACACCATGTTTTCCAGCTCATGGTGTCCCTAGGATAACGGGGTCACCGCCACTTTGGTGAAAAGGTTCAGGGGGAGCTGCTTGAGAGGCGCAGTCTACCCCAGCATGAAACTGAAAGTCCCTCCCTAAGTGTCTTAGGGATTGGAGAGAATAACCCCTCATGGGCTCAGCATGCATTTTAAACCTTCTGAGCTGGATCTTTAGTTCTTCGGCTGAGGGTGATTAAAAGTGCTTCATGAAGTGAACGGTTGAGTGGTTGATGTCTGGAAGAAGGCATCCCCTGGAGGTGAAGAGGTGTAATTGCACCACAAATGCTTATACTAATGTTATTCTTTATAGAGGGACTGGAATTCATGTGTCTAATGTGATGTACATGACTAAGGTGGAGTCATAAACAAAGTGGATTTAAGTGGCTAGACATTCCTGCTAGGGTGTCTGACTGTATTTACTTAAACCTGTGATTTTATCTGTGATGCATGTAGGGGCTGTATTTGCAATGCATTCTAATTATATCCAAATGTTATGAGTACTGTCACTCTAAAGTGATGCTTAAACATGTATTATTGCTGCTGCGCTTAGGAGAAGAACCCAAACTGTTAGCCCTTAAGATATAGAGGTACATACCTTATGGTCAGTGGGAAATGCTCGGTCAGGGTTGTGTCACCAAGGCAGGGTTACCTATTTTAAATGCTGGTGGAAGTACTGGGGTGGGTCGCCCCTGGGATGGTGCCAGTGCGCAGGGCCCTTGCTCCAGGTTATAATCCACTAACTGCATTGGGGGCAAGATGATGTGCATATATGCCAGTGGTGGTACTAGACCCCACACCCCGCCTTGCGGGAGGGGTGGAGATGTTATGCAATGTCACAAAGTAATTCCAACAGCTTATGTATATTTGTAAATTGGTGCATAGTATTTAGTAGTGTGTGTGTTTAATAAATGTACTCTTACTTTTATAAAGCAAAGTACAGACTGGACAATCAATTATTGAGTGTTATTTTTGCACATCTCCAAATGGCGATTAGTAGCCCACACCACCTTCCTTGAGTAAGCCTCAGACTGCTCTGCAACGCTACCCTCTGAGAGTCAGGCGCTACAATTGGGTGTTTGGTTCCCAGTGAAGGACAAATGTAGTCATGTTATTTGTGCAAGCCTCACAGATGCTGCCTCATTTTCCAACAGAGACCCACCCTAGGGCGGTGTTAATGTTGCTGTTTACATCATTGCTGAGCTGGAAAGTGCACAGAAAGGTGCACAAGAGGGTACACACTGGATCCCAACACCCGTGCATGACACAGGTTCATGACAGGGCAGGGCAGATTGAGTGGTTGAGCGGAGGGAAGCGTGTAATGACTATAGACAGGGCAGATGAGAGATAACATTCCTTCAATGACCCCAGCATACAACTTCCTAACATGGAACATACAGAGAATGGTGATGCCTAGGAAATGGAATGCAGTATATGCTTGTCTTCGATGCCACCATGTTCAAATAGCCGGCCTGCAGGAAACACATTTAGTAGCCATTAAATTACAAAAAATGCAGAAGAGGTGAAAGGGACAGTATATGGCACAGCTTTCTTCACCTTTGTTAGGAGGGTGCTGGTTTGGATTTCCCCTGGGGTACTGTATGTAGTAGAGTCACATAAATGTGATCCTGATGGTAGATATTTAGTACTGGAAGGGCATCTAGATGGAAACCCCCTCTCAGTGATAGCACTCTACGCACACAACACTCAGATTTCCTGAATCACTTGACACTGGTCATCCACCAGAATCCACAGGCGCCATATCTATGGGGAGGCGATTTTAACTGTGTCCCAGACAATGACCTGGATAGGTCCACCCAACCAATGGTTGAAGCCTGGTGCTGCTGGCTTACACAGCACTTCAGTCACTGGATGGGTCATTGGGGGAGATATGGCAGTTGTTACATCAGATTGGGATAAAGTGTTTATTTTAGGTCATGTTGCCCAATTTCTCTAATCAATGCAGATTCAAAGATCTATACATTTATTCTCACCAACCGACTATCAGCCATCATCATGGCTTTATTCTGGAATGTGACACAACCTCACACGTCAATACGGCAATAACCGCCTTGGAGTCTGCATCTGCTGTCGAGGGCCCAGTGGGTATGAGTTTTCTTGACCCAGAGAAGGCTTTCGACAGGATCTCCTGATCCTTCCTTTGGGAGGTTATGGAGACCACTGGAGTTGATTCCGGCGGCTTTGTCTCCAGAGTCCATCGCCTTTACACTGGTCTGAAACCAAGGATTCGCAGTTCGGGATCTCTCTCCGATCTCATTGTTATAGCTTATGATGCCAGGCAGGGGTGTCCTCTTTCCCCTCAGTTGTTCACTTTATACATTGAGCCCTTCATTCAATCTCTCAAATCGTCCGAAGATATCCAGCCCTTGAGAATACATTGGTTTGAAGTTAAGGTCCTACCCTATGCAGGTGACATGTCTGTTTTAAATCCTACCCATGCTAGCGACTTAAGGGCGGTAGAGGCAGCCACTCACTCATGCAGGCAATTTTCTGGCTATAAGCTAACTTCGGATAAAGCACAGGTTGAGTCTAATGTCACTTCCCCCGTTCAGGATAATAGATGAGTTACAGGCAGTTGTGTATCTGGGAGTAGAGCTATTGGTTTATATGGTGGGGATTGTTGACAACAACTATGGGAAGCTACATCAACACACAGTTAATGTTTTTACTAAGTGGAATAGTCTTAATCTGGACTTGATGGGTGACTGTACCCTTATTAAAATGATTATCCTCCCGAGGTACTTATATCTCTTCCACTGTATTCCTCTTTTCCTCCCTGTGGCCTTTTTTGATAAGATAGAGTTTTCATGGCAGAAGTTTATTTGGTGTTATAAGAAGCCTCGCTATAAGATACAGTTTCATCAGCAGCCTACGGAGGATGGTGGGGTCTCTCTCTCAGTCCTGCAGGTTTATTATCTCGCCTTGTTTTATTTCTCAACTTCATTTGGTTCTGGGCTGGGGAATGTGGGAACAGGGGCGTATGTTTGGTGACTTTTTCTGTTAGGGGAATCAATTGTTCCAGGTGTTGGTATATGTATTTTTTTATTTAATGTGATTTTATATAGCGAAGGTGTCAGAGAGCTTTACAAAAGAACAATCTGCATTACATAAGGACTTTGGATTACATGAGTTACATAAGAGATACAAACAGAATACAAATATATATATTGCAAATGTACAAGTGCAGTGAAAGGAGGGAAAAATTGCAAATGTACAAGTTGTAAACTCACTCATGGAAGAGATACAAACAGATAAACTCTAAAATCACATAAGATTGGTTGTAAGTACAAAGGTCTATTGCATATACTAGTGGTTAGAGTTATATATACAAGTGGAGTGAAAGTAGGAAAAAATTGCAAATGTACAAGTTGTAAAGTCACTCAAGGAAGAGATACATACAGAACTCTAAAATCACATAGGAATGATAGTAAGTACAAAGATCTACTACATATACTAGTGGTTAGAGTTATATATACAAGTGGAGTGAAAGGAGGTAAACATTGCAAACATACAAGTTGTAAAGTCACTCAAGGAAGAGATACAAACAGATAGACTCTAAAATCACATAGGAATGGTAGTAAGTACAAAGGTCAACTATATATACTAGTGGTTAGAGGTATGTATATATATAGATAAATATATATATATATATATATATATATTCACTCCACAAACCATCAAAGATTTCCGATGAAAAACGGGACACCCAGGGCTGCAGTATACAAGAAGTTTATTCGGCAGATGCAGAAAGTACAGCGACGCGTTTCGCCATTACGGCTTTGTCACGCTCGTCTCATGGCATTCAACATCGTTATTTAAACGCCACCCTAGTGCACATAGTGAACATTCAGTGAAATGGCGGCGGCCATTTTGTAACATGCACAGAACCATCATATTGGTATCGTTTTTAGATTTTATATTTATATTCTACTGTTTGGTCGCGTGCCTTTTTGTTAAGTAGAAATTAAATCATAAAAAAACATATATTCTGTTATTTACGATTGATAACCACCAAAACCAGAGTTGTGCGTATATTTACATTGCAGTGTACCATTTTGTAGCCAATGCTAGTATACAAAATTGTATCCAAAATATATAAAACTCAGTCCTGATGTTATCGAACCTTATCTTGTAACAAATTATCCAACAAGGGCGGTGACACTATTGGTCCACCAATCCAGGCGTCATGGATTGTTTACATTGTATCATAATCATACATCCCAGTATGTCCTGGAATATGGCCAGAGAACACATTATTTCAATGCCGGTCTGCAACCATGTAAGTTATGGCGCCCCAGTGGGCCCAAAAATAAGCAAGCTCTTAAATCGAACAATCCTAGTACAATGTTGACAATAAAATAAAACAATTTCATACTCCCGTTCTGGAGTGGTTGCATAACATCTCGCCAGAAGAAAACATTATTACCATGCTGTCCTGAATGAGTGAGTTAGATGCTCGTCGAAAGAAAGCTGCGGACAAACTTTTTGCAACAGACCCAAACAGCATTGTCTGTGTAACCACTGCACCGACTATCAGTGGCCCAGATATAAGCCTGCAAGCCAAATTAGTGACACTGGAGAAACTATACAAAAAGGAACTTGGTAAATGGTGGGAAGCAGAGTCGTTACAACGTTACATTGATGTCAAGAGGGTCCCGAGGGGGCTACGTGTATTTACGGTTCCCACATATGAAGATCCGGATTTGGACATGCTCCAGGAATGGTCTGACAACTCAGCAGCGTGTTCCAGCATAATGATGCGAATCCTGGTCAAATACGCTTTTAAGGACCGAGCGAAAATATTGGCAGAGATAGAAAAACTAACAGGAGAAATTAGTCAACTGATGACCAAGGAGGCGCTGGATGAGTTTCTTAAAAAATTAACCGTCAGAATGGACAAATTGGAAGAGGAAATTACCGCTAAAAAACAGAGGAAATTTATAAGAGACTACAGAGATTACCAGGCGGGTAGAACACTTACCTTCCACAAAAAATATGACCATCTGTTTGATAAGAAAACAGGAGCAGCAATAACAACAGTATGCCATACCAGGACCAATCAAGATATAACGGAGAGTGATATATCAGATGGAAACATTTCGGATGCCTCGACGGTGGAAACCATCCAGGACGCAATTGAGGGTCCTTCAAAAAACCCCAATTTTTTACTCCAGTTTCAGATGATCAGCAAGACACGAAACGACACATATCAGGCCGGAAGTCCAGCAAGAGGTCGAGGTCGCGGGCACAGAGGCGGAACCGGCGGAACAAACAAGCCAAAAAAGGTGGCGTAGACGGCAACAAAGCTTCCATGGGAATGATGACAAGAAGCGCAAAGAACCAGAAATGAATATGACAGTCGTTAACCTCTCACAAAGGCCAATGAGCAAAGAAGAAGAGAAAACACTTGCTTTAGGATTATCTTTCTGCCCCTCCAACAACATGAACTTTGCTGATACTCGGATTGACTTATTCCTATTCTCACGGAAATTAAAAATTAAGAAATGGTATGTGACCAAACCAAAGACGCAAGAAACTGTGAGTACCTCTCCAACTATTTGTAATCTTGACATGAATGATGCAGCGTTTATAAATGTATTAAGCTCTGATCCCGCCAACACTACAGATCTGGATGTATTGGGGACAGATCTAGGAGTAAACCCAGGATCTCATTTTAAACCCAAATCAATCTTCCTACCAAATATACAATGTGACGCAATTGATGTCTTTGAAAGAGGAGTTGGAAAAGATCTAATGAAACTGAGATATCAAAAAATTGCACAATCTAAGAAAAACGTATCCCCTGACCAAATTGTGGCCCTTGATCAACTGAAAAAAGATAACACTATTGTCATCAGAGAAAGTGATAAGGGAGGCAACGTGGTGATACTGGATAAGATGAAATATTTAGAGGAAGGCTATCGTCAATTGGGCGATGTAAATTGCTACTGTAAAAGCAATAAAGAGGAGCTACAACGTTCCATCACGAAGTATAGGGAACTACTTTGTGATTGGAAAGATAGAGGTCTAGTTGAACAAGAAGAGTATCAATACCTTTACTGTGCACACCCTAGAACACCGGTGCTTTACTTACTTCCGAAACTGCACAAAGACTCTAAAAATCCCCCTGGTCGTCCAATTGTGTCCTCTATAGGCTCACTGATGGAATGTACTTCGAAATACATTGATTATTTTTTGAGGCCTTATGTGATGTCTCTTCCTTCATATATCAAGGACACTACCCATTTCCTCACAGTTATAAATGACATCTATTGGGAAGAAGATTATGTGCTAGCTACACTTGATGTTAGCAGCCTATATACCAGCATAATACATCAACAAGGATTAGAAGCTGTAAGACACTTCTTTAGGACCAGATCTGCATCCTTTTCACAACATTCACTAATGCTAATAGTGATGATCGAATTTTGTCTTACCAACAATTTCTTTTATTTTGATGAAGTCTTGTATCGACAGTCACAGGGCACGGCCATGGGGACCTGCTTCGCCCCCAGCTATGCGAATCTTTTCATGGGCTGATGGGAGGAGCAGGTCGTCAGGGAAATGGCAGAATTCGATCAAGTGGCCCTGTGGCTGAGATACATAGACGACATCTTTTTTATTTGGCGTGGAGATACTGTCTCACTTCAATCCTTCATCGACAAACTAAATTTGAACTCTCTGAATCTCACACTTACTGGAAACTACAGTACCACTGAAGTGGAATTTCTGGATGTGCAGGTGGTAGTGAAGAACAACTTATTGAATATCAAACTATATCGAAAAAAGACAGCAGGTAATAGCATCCTTAATGCAAATAGCTGTCATCCACGCAGTTTAATAAATAGTATACCCTATGGAGAACTATTACGTGCAAAACGTAACTGCAGTGACAATGACACATATCAGGAAGAAGAAAACACCATGTGTGAAAGATTTCGCAGCAGGGGTTATAGTTTAAAAGTAATCAATGCAGCGAAAGACAGAGTAGCTCTGAAAAAAAGAGAAGAGTTACTAATCCCTCAGACCAATATAGAAGAGACAGACAAAGTCAGATTCATCACTACGTATTCGGAACAAGCTTATAGTGTACGTAAGACTCTCCAAAAACACTGGCATGTCCTACAAACAGATGTACACTTGAAAAAATATCTTTCAGACAACCCACAAATTACTTTCAGAAAAGGTAAATCGTTAAGAGATGAACTCAGCCACAATTATGTGACTTCTAAAATTGACTCCAGAAAAAGGGATGTGGGTTTCAGATGCTGCAGAAAATGCAAGGCCTGCAAATTTAGCAAAGATGTCCAAACAGTATGTGTACCAAATAGCAAAAGGACGTTCACAATCCGTAAACATCTGACATGCAATACCACCGATAGCATATACATTCTGATCTGTCCATGCAACAAATGGTATGTGGGCAGTACCAAACATTCGGCAAAGAAAAGGGTACTGGAACATCTTCGAGCCATTCATAACAATAACAAACTTTACCCGGTTGCCAGACATTTTTCAGAAATGCATATGCAAAATGAACAGCTGGTGCAATTGGTTGTTATAGACAGTGTGGAATTGGGACCAAGGGGTGGCAATCAAGAACTGTCCCTTAGAAAACTTGAGTCAAAGTATATTGTGGATTTTGAATGTCTAATTCCGAAAGGATTAAATGTGACTGAAGAATTGGCAATCCACCTGTATGAGTAATTGCAGACAGTTATCCGCAGCCTCTTTGTTTTTAATGCAATTTATTTTATTTTTAGGAATTGACACTTCAAGTGGGGGCGGTACTACATGGATTTTGATCCAATTGAAATGCACGTTGAACCTATGGAACAACATATTCAAAGATGATCATTGAACACTGATTTTGGCTGTGAGACTTTATATCACTCTTATCTTGATTTAATTTGATTTTTTGACGATATGGACTGCACGTTCATAAAATCTCTCGAACGTTGTGCCCACTGGGGCGAGATGATTCATAATTCAGGACAGCATGGTAATAATGTTTTCTTCTGGCGAGATGTTATGCAACCACTCCAGAACGGGAGTATGAAATTGTTTTATTTTATTGTCAACATTGTACTAGGATTGTTCGATTTAAGAGCTTGCTTATTTTTGGGCCCACTGGGGCGCCATAACTTACATGGTTGCAGACCGGCATTGAAATAATGTGTTCTCTGGCCATATTCCAGGACATACTGGGATGTATGATTATGATACAATGTAAACAATCCATGACGCCTGGATTGGTGGACCAATAGTGTCACCGCCCTTGTTGGATAATTTGTTACAAGATAAGGTTCGATAACATCAGGACTGAGTTTTATATATTTTGGATACAATTTTGTATACTAGCATTGGCTACAAAATGGTACACTGCAATGTAAATATACGCACAACTCTGGTTTTGGTGGTTATCGATCGTAAATAACAGAATATATGTTTTTTTATGATTTAATTTCTACTTAACAAGAAGGCACGCGACCAAACAGTAGAATATAAATATAAAATCTAAAAACGATACCAATATGATGGTTCCGTGCATGTTACAAAATGGCCGCCGCCATTTCACTGAATGTTCACTATGTGCACTAGGGTGGTGTTTAAATAACGATGTTGAATGCCATGAGACGAGCGTGACAAAGCCGTAATGGCGAAACGCGTCGCTGTACTTTCTGCATCTGCCGAATAAACTTCTTGTATACTGCAGCCCTGGGTGTCCCGTTTTTCATCGGAAATCTTTGATGGTTTGTGGAGTGAATTGACACAGCCAGCTGGTGGCTGCAACGGGACCGCCCATGCCAGCCTATCTCTTAACCAGCGGTGGTGGGGAGAAAATATATATATATATATATATATACACAAATAGCAAATTCACTCTGGATTACATTTTAACAGCGATTAGGTTTGGACAATTATATATTACATATTTACAGAGCAGGAAATTCTTGCCATCGTTCAGCCAGGTGTTCAGGTCGTGTTGCACTCAAGGGTGGTGGTCTTGGGTCTGGAGGGATCCCCCAGTTGGAGATGTCCATAGGGGTAGAAGGCCGTTGAGTTCAGTCTGAGCGACACATAGTACGGGAACAACGCTCCTTGGTGCACGTGAGCCCAGTGTGGCCAGCCTGGCACGGGGTTGAGGCATACCAGCTTTAGCATGGCGTCTGGTATACTGAATCAGTTTCTTGTTGAGTTCAGTCTGAGCGGCACATAGTACAGGAACAACGCTCCTTAGTGCAAGAGGGCAGTGTGAATGTTTCCATGGCGTTGTCAGAAAGTGCTGGCACAGACTAACATAATACAGCGCTTCGGAAGTTCTACTCCATCTTGGCTGGCTATTTAAAGTCTGTACAGTAGACACAGTGTATTTTAAGACGGTTTGAGTCCTAAAAGGTGTTTCATCTCATTTGGGGTTCTTTCAAGCAAATATTTCCAGCTACAACTCTGCTTAATCAACCTACATATTTAAGGTATAACCCTAATCTACCTTCTTCTGTTCATGACAGTTTTCGGGAGAACTGGGAGAAGGCCAGCCTCTTTAATATGGGTTGAATGTTTGAGGGGGATATCTTTCTCTTCTTTGAGAATTTGCAGCCGCAGTTTTCCCTTCCTCGTACTGGCTTTTATAGGTAGCTGCAAGCATGACATTTCATTTCTAGTCATAATAAAGACGAGAATAGCTGCTCCAAAAATGTCTTATTAGAGTTGGTAATGAAAGCTCCAGTGGAGAGAAATATTGGTTTGGTTTATAAATGAATCTATTTTTTCTCACATGTTGAATCTGTTGATCCTTTTCAGTTGAGGGTGATTAAATGCAGTAAGTTCCTTAATACAGAGGTAACAACTGTGGATTTGAGGCATAGTATTCCCTGGCACAGTCGGTTCTGAATGTGTCGCACATTAAGGCTCATCATATTAGATGTATCAATGGTTTTTATTACACTCCTTGCCAACTTCGGCTCATGCAGCTTTGGGTGGATGATCGCTGCTTCTGCTGTGGTCTTTTTTTTTTTTTTCTCTCTTTTTTTTTTTGTTGTCCTCATTGTCGCCCTTGGTATATCGCATCAGGCTCTGGGAGAGAGGAGTATACTGTCGCAGATATACTGGTAGTGTTTTCACCGATAATTCAATGTTGACACTCAGTATAATCACGTCTCTCAATAAAGCACCACAATATAACCATAGCAGGGAGATGTTGCTGCAATTCGATACCCACTGCCGATCGGGGAAACCATTGGGTATATCGAAAAGAAAAATAGGGATAGGCCAAGCAGCTTAATCATAGGACAGTGGGGAAAGAAAAAAAAAAAACACAGTCTTGCTTCTGCTGTGGTCTTGATGTAGCTCATGTTTTGGCCTCTTGCCTTACCCTGCAATTGTTTGTGGGTTTTGTCTTTGGGAAAACTAGCAGCATCTCAAATTTATCAGTAGTGTGGGATTCGAAGCTTATCATGCTAGGGCACTCATTGGTTATCCCTCAGCACTTGGCTGGCTTATATTTCTTCTCAATCTCTTTGGCTAGACTGGTGATGGCACGTTTCTGGCTCGCAGGTGGGGCCCCTTAACCCTGGAACTGGTGGCGCGAATTTCTGAACATATGCCTGTTGGAGATGACTTTGTTAGGGAATGATGCATGGAGGTGGAGGCTGAGTCGGATATGGGACCCAATTGGGCTTTGGATGAGGGAAACGCTTGCTGGTCATGATGCAGGAGTTTAGCTTATACTTATTACCACAATGCTCCCCTCCATTTTGAATAATGAATTCTAAATCTTGAATCTGGATACTGATTGTTCTGTTGCTTCCTGTCAGGTTTTTCGCTAAATGTTTTGTGGATACTTTATTCTGGGTACTAAATTTGTGTTTCGATTTTATCAATAAGAATAGAAAGGACAGTGGCTGCCTTTTAAAAAAAACATGCGGTGGAGGGCATTAGAGGGAGCATGAAGTGGTCTACTAGACAACTGCTTGCTCCCTTCAGTACTCACAGTCTGCATTCACAAAGTGGATACTGTCCCACACAAACATCTTCCACTTTCCAAATTAATATTACCCCCTTTTAAGTGTCATTATCCAATCATTGGGTTGCAATTGGTGTCAGAAATTTCGGTACATCTCAATGCGAATTGTTTGGAAAGGGGGTTATCAATGTCCTGTCTGCATTTGTACCACTGTGAAGCTACCAAGCGTACCATGCTGTAATGTGAGTGGTTTGATATGAAAAATATTAATAAAAATATTTCAACAAAAAAAATCAATGTCCTGTCTGCTTCATAAGCAGTCGCAAAGGGTAGTATTCAAGCTTGTACCTTTCTTTCTATTTCTGCAACCAAAGTTTTTTTGTTACAGCTCTTTAAAACAATACTAGTCTAGAACTTGATAATTAAAAGCTTGCAAAGAACGACTTTTTACCCTTCTCAAAACACAGCACTTAAACATTACAAAGAACACAGATCCTCCATTTGATGATTTTAATAACCCATCAAAACAAAAACAAATCTGATTTGCTTCATAGGGACTTCAGCCTTTATAGAAATATGTAATTTCTTAAAAAGCTTTTCATATATCAGATGAAATATACGGCCTGCAATAATAATACTGGCATGCAGTTAAGGAGCAAAATACAATAAAAAACTGAATGAAGAAAATGTTTTTGGCAAGCCGCTGTTTGCATTTGGGTATAAATCGCGCAGCCACAATAAACCACTTTATTTTTTTACTAAGTCCTGCATTGTAAGATAATGGCCTTGACTGATCACAATGCTGGCATCCTTCTCGAAGCTGTCTAATTCTCTTTCTCTGGCATTTACTGTGCCCTTATTGCTGTAAATAAAAACATCTAACATAAATGAAAAGAGTATTCCTTGCCAGCGACTTGTTTTGTTCTGAAAATCCTTGCTAACACTACCACTCTCGCAGGCCACCTTCCCTAAATTACAATGTCTAGACACTCCATGCAATAATATATTGTTTTACCTTTCAAGCACATGTACATTAAATTCAGGGATATTTATTAATTTGGTTCTACGGCAGCTCCATCTTTCTTCTTGACCTGCATAGTCGGAAATTGTTTCAATTTTCCAAATTGGTATCATAACAGCAAGGAACAGTTGTACGTACTGAGAGCCATAAACCTTAGTTCACGGCATTTCATGAATATTTCCAGCTTGTGCTGATGAAATGAGGAAGACAATAATTTGGAGTACCCATAAATTGTGCTTGGCTGGCTTGCAAAAAAGGTCTTAAACTTGAACAAGTACAGTTTTATAGCCACGAACACTACTGCCATTACACTGGGATCAACTGCTAACCAACACGTCCTATTATCTCAATGAATTACAGCAGCAGGAACAGAATTGACCACTGCTCTGAAGATGTATTTGTTTATCTTTCATATTTCATAAATTGTTCTTGGCCATTTTCCCCTTTATTAAATCCACATGGATGCTCTCAATAGCCTCGTGATTTACATCATAATTATCTGGCCACTGCTTCTGTTCTAGTCATGTTTCTTTTAGGTCAGGGTTCTTTCCGCTGATAGGGCATTTTTTATTTTTTTGTTTTCTACAATGAATTACTCTCTTCATGTTAATTATCCAAGGTTTTGATGTGTAGAGCACTGTACAGCACTGCTCCTCCCAGCAACTTTTCATTTTTTTAACGTCAAAATATGAACCAAACCGAGGGCCGTATTTATCAAGGGGTTGCGTCGCTTTTGCACCACACAATATGGTAAATCCAGAGTAACACTGCACAAATTGCTGTGTTTTGTTACTCTGCCCCAGGGAGTCATTCCATGGTTACTGCATGTGTGTTCTCACACAACACCCATGGATTTTGACTCTTTCCCCGATTAAGATTAGATTAAAAATACTAGTAAAGTGCATGGCTGCCTCGGTAAAGAGGCATACCAGCGCTGAAAGCCTGACTAAGCAGGAAATAGAACAGAGGGAAATATTCCTGGGACGGGACAGGAACAGGACGGAGGAGATTAGGCCTGGGAAAAAAGCAACGTCTTCCCAAGACGTCTGAAAGCCTGATGGTCAGGGTTGCTGCGGATGTGGAGGGGGCGAGAGTTCCAGAGAGTGGGGGCCAGGCGTCTAAAGGAGTGACCGCCGGATCTAGCACTGCAAATGTGAGGGATACAAGTAAGACTCTGGTTCGCAGAACGTAGGGCACGCAAGGGGATGTACCGAATACAAGGATTACTCAAGATGTCTGGGGCACTTCGTGTCAGTATCTTATGCGTGATGCAGAGCGTCTTGAGGTGAATACGCTGTTCCAGAGGCAGCCAGTGCAGGCGGCGGAGAAGATTAGAGGCATGAGGGAATTTAGGAAGGGTAAAAATAGTATGTGCTGCCGCATTCTGGACCCGCTGCAATCTGCTAAGCATGGATCTTTTGGAGTCGAGCAGGAGCACATTGCAGTAGCCCAGGCGAGCCAGCATTAAAGCTTGGATAATCAGTTGGCGTGTTTGGGTATCAAAGAGACCCAAGATCGGTCGAAGGCCGCGCAATAGTCCAAAACATTTCCAGGCTACTGATTTGGCATATGTTTCAAAGTTGAGATTTTTATCAACTAGGAAGCCTAGGTTTTTCACTGCAGGTTTGCGATGAGGGGGATCACCTAGTGCCCAGAGCGACCAATCATTCGTCTAGAGATGAGACTCTTTGCCAACCAGAAGAATCTCAGATTTGGTGGAATTCAATTGCAGGGAGTTTGCTGTCATCCATTCTACAATTACCAAGATATCTTCATTGAATTTTATTTTGTCCTGCTCGGGGTCATTGGACAGGGCAATCACCAGTTGGGTGTCGTCAGCATATGACACTAGGGATATTCCTCGTGCTTTGGCCATCCGTGCCAGAGGGCTCATATATATATTGAAGAGTGTGGGGCTCAGTGCCGAGCTCTGCCGAATCCCACAATGGAGGGAGTGTACTTGAGAAGAGAAGGGAGGAGAGGTCACATGATAGGTCCGGTTGGTTAGGAAGGAGGAGAACCACTCTAAATCTTCACTCCCAATTCCTATCTCTTCCAAGCGAAGGAGCAGGATTTCATGGGACACTGTGTCAAAAGCCTTGCTTAGATCCAGCAGCACCAGTGCTGATGTGCTGCCAGCATCAAGCGTGGATTTAAGTTGTTCTACCACAGCCGATAAGGCTGACTCAGTGCTATATCTTGGTCGGAACCCATTCTGTGAGCTGTCAAGAATATGATTTGAATCTAGAAACTGTGTTAGAGTAGAGTTCAGAATGTGCTTCCAGAATTTTAGAGAGGAAAGGGAGTGATGAAATCAGGCAGTAATTCTCTGATTTAGAAAGGTCAAGTGTGGGTTTCTTGAGAAGAGGGACCACTTTTGCGTGTTTCCATGACTTGGCACCATCGCGGTCGAGAGGGAGAGATTAAGTAGCTCCAGACACTCAGGCAAGAGACTTTGTTGAATTTTCCTGAATGCGTCTGGTTTAAGAGGATCATCTGGAGATCCAGATTTAATTTTGACTACTAGTCTCTCTAATTCCTTCAGGGAAATGGTGGGAAGAGATGCAAGGAGGACAGTCTCAGCACCAGTAGGAACATTCTTCTCGCAAGCCCTGGGGAATATACCATGATCGAACTTTTGGTAGAAATCTTCAACTTTCTTAAAAAAAAAGGTTGCCAGATCTTCACAGTGTTTGTTGGAGGAGATAGTCTTACCCAATTCCCTTGGCGTGGAAATGAGGCCTTTCAATAAAGAAAAGATAGTTTTACTGCGATTGGTGCTAGGATTAATCAGACTACTTGACTATCGCGCGCTGAAGGAATCTGCTGCTGCATTGCCTACTTGCTTTTAAATTATTTTAGAATTACCTGCTCCTTTGCGCGCTCGCGCTGAAGATTGTGGTGCTAGGCGCTATATTCTCTCGGCTCCACTTTGGGGGATTATATTAGAAGAATAGGTCTCACCTGCATTTAAATTGTGACCTTACCCGCTCTTTGCGGGATTTAGAGCGCTTCAGGGCATTTCGCTCTTGGGATATCGCGCGGCTGTGAGTGAAACCGCCATCTTAGGTGAGGGAACCAGGGAGTGCCGAACAGCAGGCGCCATCTTGGTTGGGGGGCTAGTTGATAGCTTTGCAGGGCTCCCGCGATTGGAAGGGATTAAAAGCGGCACCTCCTCGCCGACAGGTCAGACTACTTGACTATCGCGCGCTGAAGGAATCTGCTGCTGCATTGCCTTTGCTTTTAAATCATTTTAGAATTACCTGCTCCTTTGCGCGCTCGCGCTGAAGATTGTGGTGCTAGGCGCTATATTCTCTCGGCTCCACTTTGGGGGATTATATTAGAAGAATAGGTCTCACCTGCATTTAAATTGTGACCTCACCCGCTCTTTGCGGGATTTAGAGCGCCATCTTAGGTGAGGGAACCAGGGAGTGCCGAACAGCAGGCGCCATCTTGGTTGGGGGGCTAGTTGATAGCTTTGCAGGGCTCCCGCGTTTACGGCCTTAAAAATGGCTGACCCCAAAGCGCGCAGCGCCGGCGCGCAGCGGGTGCGCCAGCGGAGCGCCGGAGGTGCGCCAGAGGTAAGCCCGTTTGCGCCCGTTCGCGCACAGGGCGCCGGAATCTCTGTCCCATTTCATCGAGTCGCACTCTCCTATTCCCGCGATGAACTGTTACGTCTGAATCCCGGCACTCCTTCATTTGGCGACCGGAAGTCCATTGACAGGCACTCTGATATCCTGGCCTGCGGCCTGTTGAACGTGAGATCTCTCATTAAGCATTGTGAGGAAATCTCGCTGCTGATAGATTCTCACGGTTTAGATGTACTCTTTATGACAGAGACATGGACTACTTCAACCAGCTCGGTGGAACTGGGAATAGCCTGCCCACCCGGTTTTAAATTTATTCACAATCCACGGTTGGGAGCTAGAGGGGGTGGAATTGGCCTCATATTAAGGGAGACATTGGATTTGTCTCAGCTTCAAATCAAGGCTATTTCTGGATGTGAATTGCTGGGCTTCTCTATTAAAGATCAGGGAGGGGTGTTATACACCGGGTTGCTATGTTATAGACCCCCGGCTAGCCCGCTATCGACTGTCTCAGAGCTCATAGACTTAATCTATGACCTCTCCCACTCCCATACAAAGCTGATGGTGCTAGGGGATTTTAACCTCTGGCCTGAGGGACCAACGAACTCTGCTTTCGTAGAGCTGGTCCAAGCCTGTTGTAATATTGAGTTGCAACAGCTTGTACTCACCCAGACTCACTCTAAAGGCCACATTCTGGACTTGCATTTTGTCGATGCACGTCTAGCGTCCCTGAAGTCTGTTTTACCCCAGTGTTGGAAGGACCACGCTCTTGTCCTCTTCTCTGTCTCGTGTACAGCCGCTGCCACTAAGAAGGGCAGGATGGGTGGCACTAGGACGGGTAGACAATGGTCTAGAATTCTTGCACGTTCTACCCTGCCCACTTTGCTTCCGGACGGCTTCACCTTGGGAATTAGCGTGGACGTGAGCTATGAGTCCCTCCGTCAGCGAATTCTATCTAGGACTCATCTTGCGATGCCTTGGTATTCTGAAGAACTCCGGCAACTTAAGTTGCAGTGCAAACAGGCTGAGAGGGCCTGGAGGAAACAATACCTAGAACCACAGCGTATCCTCTTCAAACAGGCATTGGCAAACTACAAAGTTCAGATCAAGTGGGCTAAGTGTCGGTTCTTAGAGGACTCATTGCAGACGGCTGCGAACAAGTCACAGGCTCTGTTCAGAATCGTGAAGGATTTAGCCCATCCAGCCTGCACGAAAAATTTCATCCCGGCCTCGCAGGCTCTTTGTGATTCGTTAGCACAAGCCTTTGAGGACAAAATTGCTTCCATCCTAAATAATCTCGCCCCGTCCATTGATAAGAGGGGGGATACATTCTCCTTGAGTGAGATCAGCAAGGAGGGTGGCACACCAATGGGGTTGAACAATTTTCCATTACCATCTTTTGAGGAATTCTGTGTTCTGGCGGATGGGGTGTCCTCTGGATCTCCATCTGATCCGCTTCCACCGAAGTTCTGGAAATTGTTCCGCGTCGAGCTGTTTCCCCCACTCTTCTCGATCTGTTGCCAGTCCTTGGGTTCCGCTCGAGTGCCAGACTGTTGGAAATTGGCAGTGGTTTCTCCGCTGCTGAAAAAAGATAATCTGGACCCTATGTGTCCAGTTAACTACAGGCCGATTTCCCTGTTGCCTTTCCCAATCAAAATCCTGGAGAAACTGGCCACAAAGCATCTCTCCAACTTTCTGGAGTCTACCGAATGCTTGGACATAGCCCAATTCGGTTTCAGGCCAGCACATGGGACGGAGTCGGCATTGGTGACTGTTCTTGATGACCTTCGGACGTGGGCCGACCAGGGTCAAGCAGCCTTTTTAGTGCTGCTTGACATGTCGGCCGCGTTCGATACGGTCAGCCATGCAATCTTGATCAGGAGATTGACGGAGGTTGGAGTGTCCGGTCTGGCCCTACAGTGGCTGGTATCGTATCTCGATCATAGGTACCAGATGGTGGCCCTGCCACCCTTCCAATCTGACATCAGGAAGGTGGGGCAGGGCGTACCACAGGGGTCGTCCATCAGTCCCATCCTATTTAATCTCTACCTCCGTCCCCTGATCTCGTTGATAACATCTCTCGGCATAACAGTCACCAATTATGCAGACGACAGCTTGTCTTCTCGTTTGAAGGCAAGAAGGCGGTATCCCAGGAGGTTTTCCATTGATGCATGAGCACCACGGCAGCATGGCTAGGCAACAACTCCCTGCAATTTAACAGCATGAAAACCGAGGTGCTCGATGGACCGCACTCCTAGGCCTCTCCCATTGGATTTTTGGCCTCCTGACTTCCAAGGGACTGACTCTTCTGCTGAATCAGTGTGGAACCTGGGTGTGATGTTCAGCTCCAGTGTGCAACTAGATGTAGCGGTGAACAAAACGGTTGCCACTTGCATGGCACTGCTCTGCTCGCTACGTAAAATTCTACCTCTGCTCCCTGCACAGGCTAGCCCAGAGGTAGTGCGGAGAATTATTTTAAGTCGACTCGAGTATTGCAACGCACTGCTTCTGGGGGCACCTGCCACCTTATTGGGGAAACTGCAGCGAGTGCAGAATTTCGCCGCAAAATTGGCACTGTCGCGTCGTCGTCTGGACTCCTCTGCTGAGGCACTCAGGGACCTCCACTGGCTGCCAATCCCGCAGCGAATTGATTTTAAGGCCCTGTGTTTGGTATTCAGGGCTCTTCTTGGTCAAGGTCCACTCCCTCTGCAGAACCTCTTTTCCTGGTATACCCCAGGCAGACCACTACGGTCAGCCTCAGCCTATCTGGTAGTAGTACCCAAGATCCGACGCTCCCGGATGGGAGGTCGGGCTTTCAGGTTCACCGCAGCAAGACTGTGGAATTCTCTCCCTCTGGACCTGAGGGGTATGGAAGATCTCCTTTCCTTTAAGAAAAACTTGAAAACCCACTTGTTCCCCAGGATGTTGTAATAGAGCTTTCGGATGCTGGTAACATCTTGTATGTCATGACTGTCTAAGCGCCAGGATGCCCGTAGGGTGACAGCAAATGCGCTATATAAGAATATCTATACATACATACATACATACATTAATCAAGATAGAGTAGTGAGCTGCTCTGGATTTGCGCACCAGCTTATGATAGGATTTGATGGCCGCTCTATGCAGTTTTTTGGCCTGGGGGTCATATGACCTCCTCCAAGATCTTTCCAAGACCTTGCAATTTTTCTTAGCAATGGTAAGATCTTCGTTGAACCAGGCATTGGCCCGCGTGCTTTTAGAGTGCGTAAGCTTGAGGGGGATACACATATCTAAAGCTTGAATTATCCACCTTTGGAAGGACGCGTTAGCCTCTTCCATGTTTGTGGCTTTAACCAGAGGCTTTGCACTGAAGGCTGTGAGGAATTCAACTTGTTTCAATTTATGCCATGGCTGTTTTAAGGAGGGGTGTTGATTAAGCTGGGGCTTATGGCCAGCTATTGTTAGCCGCATCAAAATGAGAAAATGATCTGTCCAGACATAGGGAGCAGTGACAAAACTTCCAGTGGCACTAGATTCGAAAAGATAGGGTAACGGAGATGTCCCGCTCTGTGCGTCAGTTGAATCAGCTGACAGACTGCCAAATCCCTAACCAACAGATAGAACGGGGAACGTAGCATGCGAACGCCTAAGCGGGCAGCGGCAAGCGTATAAAGATACATGAGTCAACGGTTAGAACACGGAGGTTAAGCCTGTTACGAGTGTTGCACACGCAGAAATGCTTTGAAATGATAACAGCTTAGATCGAGCTACTTAATTTCTTAACTTGAGGGGTACAAAGTATATGATGAACTAATATGCTTTTTTGAATTTAGAGATAGAGATGAAAACTTTTGATTACAAATCATGTTATGTGTTTAATTTTCAGGCGTTTCCCTGATGAAGGTGCCCAGTGCACCGAAATGCATTGGAATAATTTGTATTTACGCCTAATATGAATTGATTGGAACTGAAAGCGAATGAATTGGTGAAAATAAGAATTAAAGATCACCAATTAAACCACAGAACGAACGACATTGTTTATTATTGCTGGGATTCAGCGTTTGAAGCTTGTGCCTAGGGTGACACTCCTGTGAGGGAACAGGGGTGCAACTAGTAGAGACTGCCAAATCCCCCAGAAAGCTGATAATCTCTGAGGATTCTTGAAGCTCTAGATGGAGGTTCAGATCACCTATAATGTTAAAGTTGACAGTCTGGATAGCCAGTGTTACGACAGTAGTTATTAGGGCTTCTCCAAAGACTTTAGATGGGCCAGGAGGTCGATAGAAAAGCAGACCGGAGAAAGTGAAGTTAGCACTCAGTGAAATTTTAAATAGTGCACTCTCACAGTCAGGATGATCAAAGGGGGACAGACTGCAAGAATGTACAGATTTGTAAATAATCGCAATACCGCCCCCTCTTCCTCCAGATCTATTTATGCTACATAATAATAATAATAATAATAATAATAATAATATAATAATAATAACTATTATTGATAGACCTGCAAAGAAAAGTTTGCCCTCAAACTCAGGGAAGGCATCCAGAGAATAATCGCTGACCATAGTTCAGATGTGTAGCCAATTGCCCTTGTCATCCTCTGTTGTTTCAGGAGCAATGTAATCCTTTGGAGTGAAGTGTTTTGTTCATTTTAATCATCACCAGTCACTCCACATTTTGAGGAAAGAGGATACAGGACATGCAAGATACTTTATTACAAGCCTACAGAGCACCGACCAGTGTGCCCTCTTGCCATATCAATAGATCAATGGGTCTTGATCCAAGTGCACCTCTGTTGGGTGATGCAGATAGTCATGGACCACCTTCTGTATTGCCAGTGGTGCTGCCGGTTGCTATGCCTGCAATTCTGAACTTGACTAAATTCCTGCTGAATGAGCCCGACCTATTGCAGAGGTTGGCTGTGAACATAAAGCATTTACTGCTGTGGGTTTTGAAGTAGCTAGCAATGGTGCTGGCTGCTGGTGCAGAAGTTGCGAGCAAAGAGTACTGCCTTCTGGGGGGGTTGAATGCTGCACTTCAGAACCTCTGCCCTGGCCCCAAATTTGCACCCAGTAGGCCTTTTTTTATACTGTACCACAATGCTAAATGGAAGACCTTGAATATAGAGATAGAACCCTTTGTAGTCTTGACCAATCCCTGTTTCATAATCTAAAAGGGAAGTAGCATTTGTAACAGTATCCCCCATTTGTCCACCTCAATTGTCATGGCTTTGGCAGTTACATCCCCTCTCCTTTGAATTTCATAATTGTCGATAGTCTTGTATTGCTCAAAAAGGCATTCCCGCATGTTGAAGGTTGAATTCCAAAGTGTTGGCATCTCCTGGACAAAGGCTTTTACAGGTCGTTTATTAGCACACTGAAGGATGCTCAACTGCTCCCAGGCTTTGGATGAATGACTGAAATTAGTGCACTAGCTCTTCTTTTTTGAGAAAGTCCTGCACAATTAGATTGAAGAAATGCACAGAACACAAGACTTTGAAACATCCACCGTCAGCCATGGTTTTTATGATATTACTGCCATTGTCAGCAGCAACAGTACAAACTGTGAGACCTATGGGTTTAAGCCATTCATAGACCTTGGTATTAAACTGTTCCAAAATGATGGTAGCTGTATGAGATTTCTCCATGACAAACATTGCAACTGTTGCATGCTGTCAAATGCCCAGAAAAGCATAATTTGCATTGAGATCAGCAGGTAGCCTTTGACTAACTTCCTGGAAAGACATTCAGTGTGCAGTGATGCACATGTAATCTATTGCTTAACAACTCGTCCAAATGTTCTTAGTGAGGTGGATGGACTGAACAGCACTCTGCTTCATACTGTTGTGAACCAATTGCAGCCCTTCAGGATGTCGTGCTATCACAGCAACTCTGTCAAAATAGCTCCAGCTAGGAACCTTTCAATTTTGGCAGGGGGCCTCCACAAATTCCAGGAAGCCCACTCCTTCCACAAAAGAAAAAGAGAGGAGGTAAAGCACTAACATTTTAGTGAGTTTCTCATTGTAAGCTTTTTCTGGTGTTACAGCAACTCCTTAGTTAACATATCCTTAATAGTATCTGATTTTCTTTTGGTATTACAGCAACAAGAGACCTAGGTGTACCAGCAGTAGGTAGGCTGCCTGGGCACTTTGGGATGGAAGTTGCTGTATTCCACTGTGTCTTGTGCCATACAGAGGTTGCTGTGATGAGGACTGTATGCTATGGGGGAGGCTTACAGGGCTGCTTGGCGAGATGCTGCTGCTGGTATCTGCCTCTTCTTCCTCTTCCTTAGCGTCTTCTTTTATTACTTGAGCTGCCACTTCTCTCTCACCACCAGCAGCTAGGTTTTTAAAGAGTACTTCCCAAATGATTGTATGTTGTTTTCTGGTACCGTAGTGCGATATGTGGTAAACAGAGCATATCGCAATGTAATCCTCATGCAGAGTAAACATAAACAAGTATTTGCAATGCAATAGGTCTCGTATTAATTAAGTTTGAGCTATTGGCATTGCTAAATATTGCAACACCAATTGCAACAAAAGTCTATAAATTGTAGGCCAAAAAAATGTGTATTTATTTTTGTAGCTATGGTGTCATGCTGCGCTTTAGATGAATATGTTTCAAAGTAAAGTGCGCCATACTGCGATTGCTACAATAGTTAATAGTGGATGTGTTAACAATTGATGTGTGCATTGATGGCTGGTGGTGTGTGTGCCTGTAGAAATTGTGCACTGCCGGCTGGTGCTGTGTGTGCCTGGTGAAAGCGTGCACTGACTGGTGGTGTGTGTGTGCCTGGTGAAACCGTGCACTGACGGCTGGTGGTGTTTGTGCCCGGTGAAAGCGTGCACTGACGGCTGGTGGTGTGTGCCTGGTGGAAGCGTGCACTGACGGCTGATGGTGTTTGTGCCCGCTGAAAGAGTGCAGAGACGGCTGGTGGTGTGTGCCTGGTGAAAGCGTGCACTGATGGCTGGTGATGTGTGTGTGTGCCTGGTGAAAGCGTGCACTGATGGCTGGTGGTGTGTGTGTGCCTGGTGAAACCGTGCACTGACAGCTGGTGGTGTGTGTGTGCTTGGTGAAAGCGTGCACTGCCGGCTGGTGGTGTTTGTGCCCGGTAAAAGCGTGCACTGACGGCTGGTGGTGTGTGCCCGGTGAAAGCGCGCACTGACGGCTGGTGGTGTTTGTGCCCAGTGAAAGCGTGCACTGACGACTTATGGTGTCTGTGAAAGTGTGCACTGACTGTGTGGTTGTGTGTGTGTGGTTGTGTCTGTGGTTGTGTGTGTGGTTGTATGTGTGGTTGTGGGTGTGGTTTTGGGTGTGTGGGTGTGTGGTTGTGGTTGTGTGTGTGTTTCTGGTTGTGTGTGTGGTTGTGTGTGTGTGTGGTTGTGTGTGTGTGTGGTTGTGTGGTTGTGTGTGTGTGGTTGTGTGTGTGGTTGTGTGTGTGTGGTTGTGTGTGTGTGTGTGGTTGTGTGTGTGTGTGCACTGCCGGCTGGTGCTGTGTGTGCACTGGTGGAAGTGTGCACTGATGGCTGGTGGTGTGTGTCCCTGGTGAAAGTGTGCACTGATGGCTGGTGGTGTGTGTGCCTGGTGAAATCGTGCACTGATGGCTGGTGGTGTGTGCCTGGTGAAAGCGTGCACTGACGGCTGGTGGTGTGTGTGTGCGCCTGGTGAAATCATGCACTGATGGCTGGTGGTGTGTGCCTGGTGAAAGCTTGCACTGACGGCTGGTGGTGTGTGTGTGTGCCTGGTGAAACCGTGCACTGACGGCTGGTGGTGTGTGTGTGCTTGATGAAAGCATGCACTGCCGGCTGGTGGTGTTTGTGCCCAGTGAAAGCGTGCACTGACGACTGTGGTTGTGTGTGTGGTTGTATGTGTGGTTGTGGGTGTGGTTTTGGGTGTGTGGTTGTGGTTGTGGTTGTGGTTGTGTGTGTGTTTCTGGTTGTGTGTGTGGTTGTGTGTGTGGTTGTGTGGTTGTGTGTGTGTGGTTGTGTGTGTGGTTGTGTGTGTGTGGTTGTGTGTGTGTGTGGTTGTGTGTGTGTGTGTGCACTGCCGGCTGGTGCTGTGTGTGCCTGGTGGAAGTGTGCACTGATGGCTGGTGGTGTGTGTGTGCCTGGTGAAAGCGTGCACTGACGGCTGGTGGTGTGTGTGTGCCTGGTGAAAGCATGCACTGCCGGCTGGTGGTGTTTGTGCCCGGTGAAAGTGTGCACTGATGGCTGGTGGTGTGAGCCTGGTGGAAGCATGCAATGACGGCTGGTGGTGTTTGTGCCCAGTGAAAGCGTGCACTGACGGCTGGTGGTGTTTGTGCCCGGTGAAAGTGTGCACTGACGACTTATGGTGTCTGTGTCTGTGAAAGTGTGCACTGACTGTGTGGTTGTGTGTGTGTGTGGTTGTATGTGTGGTTGTGGGTGTGTGGGTGTGTGGTTGTGGTTTTGTGTGTGGTTGTGGTTGTGTGTGTGTTTATGTGTGTGTGGTTGTGTGGTTGTGTGTGGTTGTGTGGTTTGTGTGTGTGTGGTTGTGTGTGTGTGCAGGTGTGTGTGTGTGTGTGTGGTTGTGTGTGTGTGTGTGTGGTTGTGTGTGTGTGTGGTTGTGTGTGTGTGGTTGTGTGTGTGGTTGTGTGTGTGGTTCTGTGAGTGTGTGGTTGTGAGTGTGTGGTTGTGAGTGTGCGGTTGTGAGTGTGTGGTTGTGAGTGTGGTTATGAGTGTGGTTGTGTGTGTGTGGTATTGTGTGTGTGTGTGTGGTATTGTGTGTGTGGTGTGTGTGTGTGTGTGGTGTGTGTGTGTGTGTGGTGTGTGTGTGTGGTGTTGTGTGGTGTTGTGTGTGTGTGCACCTTTATTGTTCTCTTTACACATCTCCTATATGCCATTTTGCCTGGAGGGTTCAGAAGGTTCAACCACTTATTATTACTCATTTGGCCTATGCCGATTACATCGTGATCTTTTCATTAACGCCCAAAAGGCTTAAAAAATAAGCTGCCAAACTAAACACCAACAATCTGGAAAACAAACTTCAGTTAATTACTGAAAAACTGAAGTGCTTACATTTGGGAAGAAAGTAGAACCAATCACCTAGACTTTTGGGGATGGAATAGTAGAGCAGCTTGACAGATATGTATATCTGGGTGCCACTGATGAAGCCAAACTCTCCTGTCTCATTTATGGATCACTTAGATCCACAATTACATCGAAAGTTGAGGCATCAGCATCTTTTGAAGCCTAAAATTCAAAAGCATGAGTCTCTGAGTAACAATCAAACAAGCATCTTACTTTCTCAATATGCGTGTAGCAGACATCAAAAGATGCTGCTGCATCGCCTTTCGATATAATTGTGGATATAAATGAGACAAGAGTTTTTGAACATAGTATTGAGAAGTTGTGAGATTATGGTAACAGATTGACCTTGCCCTGAAGAAGTCTCTTTTGTTTCTTCGGAAGAAATGCTATGTATTTCTCATCTCATTGTGTAATGAAATAAAGGATGCCTTTTGGTAATGTAGTGTATTGGACTCATGAAGCTTTGGGATCAACTTTGTTTTAAATATATGAATGGACTTATCTTGTGGTGTACCCTTTTACAGGTTTTTCTGGTTGTATTCCTTTGAGGTTGTTTATGGTACAATTATTCTTGGAAAGTAGAGCATCCACCTATGTAGCATGACAAGGTGTGCGAAAACATATATCACACCCATCCAAAATAATAATAATGTTATATGTGTGAAAGTAGCAATGCAAGCACCTTAACATTAAAAGGGATAATTTTTAAGGATTTTCAAAGAAATCAATACAAAAATGTTGATCTGAATTTGGACAGTACGGGTGCTGTGATCAGGCATCACAATCTTCGAGGCTTGACCACTCTTTGAGACCTACCTCACTGTAAACTGAAACAGCTGGTAAAAGATATTTTATGCAGAATGGTTTATGTTGTTATTGTGGCTAAGCATGGGCGGATTTTGCGAATTGGCAATCCGCGAAATTGCGTATTTATGGATTCGCAATTCGCAAAATCCGCGAACTCTCGCGAATTTGCGGATTTTTTTTTTTTTGGTTCGCAACGATTTCTGCCAGTTCGCGAGGATTTTGTACCAGTTCGCAAACGCGAACTTACTTTTCGGGTAGCAACGGTCGCGAACATGTTGTTTCTACATCTGGTTTATCACAGCACCCTCTGTTTCACCACTGCCACCCTCTGTTTCACCACTTCCACCCTATGGCTCACCCATGCCACCCTCTGGCTCACCCATGCCACCCTCTAGTTCATCACTGTAGATTATGGGTGGAAAAGCACACCTGCCCTGCCTCAACTGACATAAATGAATTAGGGGCTGATTAATGTGTTACTGAATTTGAACTTCCTGGCTGCAACCTGCTTCCTTATCTGTAATTGCTTTCTCTGAGCCTGCTGTGAGGATCAGAGCAGGGTCATAGAATAGTTGCAAGTAGGCAACTGAACTCTGAAGGGGCCCCTCAGGAAGCACTACAGGGAATGGTTACTAATGATAAGATTGAACTTTTGCACCTGCTGAGTGCTTTCAGTTTTGCAAAAATCCAAATATCCAGCAGCATCCACAAAAAGTAATCCTTCCAGGCAGTACAGGGAATGGTTACTAATGATAAGATTGAACTTTTGCACTTGCTGAGTGCTTCCAGGTCAAGATCCAAATCAAAGTGACCAGCACATGAAGAAAGCACTGAGAGGAGCCTGCTGGACAGGAACAGGAAGTTGGAGACTGTGGGGCACTTCCTTCCTCCCCCCCCAAAATGGACTCCTTGCAAAAAAAAGTGCAGGCAAATGTCAACCTGAGGAGTTATTCTGATAAAAATCATAATTTTCAAGGTTTATGCTGCCTGCTGGTGGATTTCTTGTGCGAAATTGCAAATTTTGCAATCTCGCAATTGCGAGATTGTCACTGCCTGCCGCATCTATGTTTTCGCAAGTGTTTACTCCCGCGAAATTGTATAGTATTCTAAGTTGGCAAGTGCGACCAAGCAAAAATATCCGCTTCGCACGGATTTACGAATTTTCGGTAAGTTCGCGAGAGTTCGCGGATTGCGAATTTACCGAAAATCCGCAAAATCCGCGAGCGGAACGGATTTTACGCCCATGCTTAATTGTGGCTATAAATCTGAAAGTATAGAACATATCTGTATCTGCCCTAACTTATTAAGTCTCCGCAAATATCGCTGACGATTTTTCAACTGACGATTTTTCAACGAGGCAAATACACTATCTACTAGAGAAGCATCAATCACTGTTTTTAGTGCTTTAATGAAATTCGTAGACCTCGCTAATTAGCCTGGGTTCTTAAATTACTTGACATATTTCTCTCAGACTATTTTATGTGCTTCTTGTTTTTAACGATTAGTTGCTTATAAATGGTATCAAAAGTGATGAGTTTAGGTGCATTTTTGTATCTCTTATTTTAGAAGCGAACATTTATTGTAATATAATTTGATAAATGCAATAAACTCATCTGCCTACCAATGAGAAGGGGGGCCTGAGAAAGATGAAGGGGGGAGAAATGGAAGGCTTGAGAAATAAATGAGAGAAATGAAGGGGCGCGGTTGATGTAAACTATATGGAAGTTAGCTCCCCTATGTATTGAAATACTAGTGATAAAAGGAGAGGGTGTACAGGAAGACAAAGACTGTTTCGCAAGACGGTGTTAATACCCAGGTGACCACATTAAAGTGTTTTGAGCAGCCACTTCCAAAAATAGCAGGGCAGTATTTTTAGTCCCTGGCACCCGGAAGAGGCGCCCGACAATTTCATGGCAACAGAGCTGAATGAAACGAAAGGCCGAGCCGGGAGTCAGGCACGAAAATAGCCGCAAAGACGATATTAATACGGATGGCACGTCTGCAAAGCCTTCTCGATGCCGTCTGGGGCCACAGGGTGAGGAGCATCCACAATCGGAAAGGAAGGGGGTGGGGGCGATTCAGAGAGGGGAAAGATGGCTGCGGGAGATTTTCGTCCCGGTAAAGGTCATTGTATGGTACAGAACAGCACCTGGGCTTCTGTGTGCACCTAGATACGCCCATGCGCTTAACCACAGCACAGGCCAGAACAAGGCACCTTCTGAAATGCAAACAAACTCCAGAATCCGGGGCACTGTAGCGTGCAGAGGAAGCCCTCAAGCTGGGCACTAAGAAGGAACATTCGTTTAAAATTCAGAAGAGCAATACTATATGCGGAAAAGGAAGCATTTGGGGCGCCTACCTTTTGACTCACTGTGGCATTAACAAGAGTCACTTCTCTAAATGCCCACCGATAACAGCTATGCCTTTGTCCTTGGGTCGATAAGGGTCTTACGTGCACGCTGTGTGCACGTACAGAAAGATCTACACATATTACAGGGTGCCAACTTGAGATAGACCGCCAGGAAGCGTCATACAGGCAGGTAACGCAAGAAGAAACAACATGCAGGAAGTGGGATAAGGGAGGGGTGGCAAATGGTGAACATTTTGCTGCCGCTTTGATGTTCTCAGTGGCCACACGGCTCACTGTGAACATCAAAGTGGTCGCGAAAGTGCTCCCAAAGCTGCAGGCAGACGAATGGTGCGCGCTCCCGGTGCACATGCACTGTGCCCCATCCGCCTGCAGACTGGGAGCACTTATTGTGCCAAAGCTTGAAAAACCAGAGGTAAAGCTAGCTGATGTGTTGTTGTTTGCCTTTCTGTAGGACATGCTGCCACAGTGTTAGGGGTAGTGGTAATGGCAGCTGCAGGTTTCTGATAGTTGGAACCACATGCTTCTCAGCAGGTCCAAGAAAGGTGATTTGTACCTCCTCCCAATATGGACTGTAGACACACTTTGATTAAAACCTCACACAAAGGCATGGCCTCGGCACATGCTGGAGTGTCTGCTACTGTTTCTATTTTGCAGCAGTGGTACTGGTAGCGTGGTTTGTATAAACAGACCCGCAATTATGTGCTTTCTTGTGACATTTGTCAGCAGATTAAGCCATCTGTGGTTATAAGTCCTCCACAAATACCGCTTAGCATTGCCAATCGGCCTTTTGCTTGTGTGTACCTTCATCACTTCGGTCCTTTATCTTCAGATACTGCATATAAATATATTTTAGTTGCAGTGGATTCGTGCACCAGATTTCTATGGGTGTGGCCACACGCAGTACTGATGCTCGAACTGTCATCAGGGATATTTGTGTCTTTGTAGGGATTTTTGCCTGTGGCACCTTTCATTCTGCCAAGGTCCAGCGTTTGCCTCTAAGGCGCACAAGGATGCTATGCGGTCTTTGAGGGTGGTGGTGCAATTTTCATCTCCATATAGGCCTGAGGGCAACTCAATTGTGGAGCAAATGAACCATCACTTAAAGCAGTCCTTGACAGCTAGAGTCTTAGGTACTGGCAGAAACTGGTTAGCCCATTTGTATGGCGTCCAACGTGCACTTAATAATCTCCCTAGAAGACCTCTGGGTGGGCGGACCCCATAAGAGATGCTCTTTGGCATCAAAATGTTAGACGTTATGGCGGCTGCTGCAACCTTTGACGTAGAGAATCATTCTGCTATGTTACAGAATCTACAAGAGACACATGCCAGCCTTGCTACTGAACATTTGTCTTCAGCAACTGACGCAGCACTACAGAATCCAGAGGCTGGCTGGTTTCCTAAAGTTGGAGATCTGGGCCGAGAAAAGGTGGAGGACAAACAAGAATTTGGTCCCTTATCGTGCACCTGTTCCAGTGCTTGGCCTGAAGGATACTCGAACAGTGATTTTACCTCCTCTACCAGGTCGCAAAGACAACAGATACATTTTAGTGGACCATGTCAAGGTACAACATCTGGCTGATTCTGAATAGTGTGACACCTGCTATTTCCTGTCCCACAATTTCAAGAACTCAAGAACCTATAACATCTTCTATTTTGCCAAATGGCATTGTCATCAAGATGATCACTGATGTGGAGCCTCCTACCATCCCGCCTGTATCAACAGATACAACATATGCTGACTACACATAGCCCACAAGTGGCTCTGTGCATGATTTGCCTGATCCACCTTTGCATCGTGGCAGATATTTGTTTGATGCATCTTCCACATCATCAGGTGACCCAACAAAATTGTCCATTTTTTATCTTGATTTAAAAAGACTTATAGGTTCCTCCATGGACATACATTTGGTTGACTCTATTTTTAATTTTTTCTTTATGTCCACTGCGTTTCTAACAGTACTTTTTCAACTCATCAATGGTCACTACTTGCCTGAACGATTTGCTGTGAACTTTGTGGATGGAATTTTGGCTCCACATTCACCAAATTCACAGTCCTACAGCACTGATTAACGTACCGTACGTCTTTGGAGTCTCTATGGGTGAGGAAGTTACAAAAGACATTCGTTCAGATGACTGGGATGTGCATGCGATTCAAGCTTTGTTTCTAGATTTAAAATATTATGCTGCTTTTTATGCTGAAGACTTGTATTTGAACTCTGCTAATTATGTTGACCTCTTCTGTTAGCAACATTATGGCCATCATTTCATACACAAGACTAGTATATTACGTCCTGCTGTAAATTATACTCAGTGGGAGCATTGCCCCACACCAATAAAGGGCAGCTCAAAAACATTAAAGAAAAAGTTTACTTACTTTACAGAATATAGCCCATCCAATCCTATAATCTTTCAATTTCAAAACAAATAGCCCCTCCTCTCAGAAACTCATGTTAACGCATAGTAAGTTAATATATTCTTCTTCCTTTCGCCATAATCTGGCCATAAAGGGTTATGACCATTGGAAGGAAACCATTGATGTAAAAACAATGTGGGGCTCCGAGGCCCTGTATCGTGCGTGCCTCATCCCCACCCAAATGTTATTTTTGAATAATACTATTTACCAAACCATATGTTTTGGCGACTACTAAATAAATGAATGCCCCAGCCATTCCAACTTTGGCTGAATATGATAATTGGCTCTCACACACAAATTATACCATTGAAGATTTGCAGTGTTTATTGAAAAATGATTCATTCAATGCTTCTGCCATGGATCCCCTGGGTTGGTTAATCTGGCCTAATAGTTCAAATGCTTGCCAACTCCATTTTCATAACTCTAATGTAGGTTGTTAACATGACAGGCCAGACCCTAGGTTTTCTGATTTACATACTGTCACGACATACTCTGTTGGTAAACTGTGTCAACAATGGTTAAAGCACTCGACAATGTTGTCTGTTAAACAACATTTATCTTCGCTGTCCAATAATATTAATTTGGCTGACTTTGTCTTAGGACCAAGAGCTCCTAGAACAAAGAGATGGATATATGCTACTTACAATGAAATTCGGTAACTGTCACAAATGAAAGCAGCATCACGTTTACGGGAAATAGACCAGGCTAACTTGGAAAAAGTTTTAGCTGTTGTCGACAACAGCATTTATACATTGCCTTCATTAGATAATATTGTTTCCTCTGTTATTGACATTGTGCAAGAAGATGTGTCTCTGTTATATCATGGTCAAAATCAATAACATTCAGTAATGCAATTTTCATGGACTTTGCAAACATTAAAAATGGGGAAAGTGCCTTTGGATTTTTTTGAACGCTAGCACTTTATTTTCCCTATCTAATTTGACAAACAGCAATTCATGTACATGAAAGATGCAACATATACTCTTTTTGCACATTGAAAAAATAGACCCTTTACCGTTTTCTGTAGCAGAATCAGATTCTGCTCTTTGGTTAATCCATAGTGTTATAAGTTTACGCTCTCATTGTTTCAATTTACAACCTGTATGAAACATTACTCTGTGGGCCGTTTTGAACCTCTTCGACGTTCCTTTCACTTATCGAGGTTTAGGAGACGACACTGAGGTTTACCTAACAGGGGAGAATTGTGACTCAACTCTGGGACATTCCCTTGTCTGTAAAAATATTCAGTTGCCTGTAACCTTTCAGCTCCCAATCTTGCATGTGTTTTAAAAGGTAAACCAACTCCTGCCATAATTCCCACGTTCACACTGCTTACTAACGGTATCTATCTTATTTTAAATAACCAAAAATGATGCGGCTTGCAGGCTGGCATTCTGTACATTGTAACGGTTTCCCAGCACGTAATTTGTTGAAATAATGTGCTTTTCCCATCCCCGCATGGGCCGCTGGATAGTCCAGTGTGGCCTTCAATTCCAACTTTGAAGGCAGATTTCAACAAGCTTAGCAGATTAACCCCTCCCCTGCTGGTGACGGAACCACTCCATCAGCTGCGGTCGCGCTGTGCTGATGACGGAGCGATTCCGTCACGGCCCGCTCGGCACGCCTGCGCGGCGCGGATTCCGTGCCTGCGCTGAGCGTTCCATTGAGCGGGCGGGGCCGTGATGGAACCGCTCCGTCATGAGCACAGCGCAACCGCGGCTGGTGACGGAGCGGTTCTGTCACCAGCAGGCTCCACCGCGCGGTCGCCCCGCCCCCTTAGCACTGCGGCGGAATAGCCGCCGCAGTGAAGGGGTTAAAGGCGCTTCTAATGCAACAAGTTGCATTGACTTCCTCACGTGAAATCTTCATGCTCCAGGTGGCTAGTGTATCTTCTGAGATTCACACACTTTTAAACACAAACCTCCCACAACATTTTAGGGAGTTGATTCATTGCATTTTTAACGCATCGCGCACACACAAGGCCTGGCTGATTTTTTTTAACATGTGTGTTCTGGCCTTGTTACTTCATTCAGACTATATTTGGTGTGATACCTGCATTCATTCATTCTATCTTTTCCAACATCTTTGGCGGTTTACCGTTACTATTGGCATTGGCAGCGGGTGGCCTGCTTCCGTTGTGCCTGCTACACAATGGCTGCTCCTCTGGTGGTACTGAGCAGGCCGGCTGCAACTGCTTCGTGACCGGTTGCATGAATGCTTCGGTACATTGCCTCTTGCAACACTCAGTGTGTCCTATGGATTATATTTTAGTTTTGCTTACTTGCAACCTGTCTTTTCGTGCCTCCGCTGTGACTTTACGTGGGCATTGGAGTTATGTCTCATCAACACCTCATGTCCAGTCCCGGATTTCGACAGGCTAATGGGCCCATTAGTTGCTCATGTGCAGGATTGTAATGGGATTGGCTTGATGGCACGTGCAGTTGCCCTTGGCATTTTGGCACAATGGGATATCTGTTAGGCTTCACAGAATCTCCTACTACAAAACTACATTGAATATCACACAAGTTATCCATCAATGTTAATGGAGGCATCTGACTATGAAGAACATTCATGTTCATTCGACCTACTAAATTAGATGGCATCTCACTTTTCCACCAACCAGAATGATGTCCTTCTGGAGGGTATTGCATCCTTTTGCACTTACACCTTGATTGATTAATCGGGTACCTTTTGCCAGGAGACATTGGCTGCTTTTCCAGATGCCTTGCTTTCAACAATTTTCTACGATCACTTCCTCCTATCTTTCACGCCTTTTGACAACTTCCAGGACTTGTTTTTTTTAATATTGCACAAACTTCCGTTTTTGCTTTTTCTAAATTTACTGGACACGCCGATTAATATCTGTTCAGACTTTTTTACCTTTGCTTTCATGTATGATCTACATACGATGACCATATCAGAGGGAGGGTGTAGTAAGACTTATAGGACCATTGTCGACAATTGCTAAATTAGCATGAGCTTCGCTGCCATGAACCTGCTTTTGCGCACGACACTGCAAGCATCTATTACGTAATACTTATATGTGCCCCGTTTACCCATGTAAACTGTCTGCTTTGCAGGTTCTTCGCTGTGCTCTGAGGTTTAAGCTGCACATTTCAAGGTTAAACAACAATGCCCCTTGTTTTTTGGTTCTGATCTGTCCCTCTCACCTAGACATAACAGGCTTCACACAGCTGCACCTCTAGAAATCATGGGCCTTATTTATGAAGGCCTTGCGCCACCGATGCGTCACTTTTAAAATGGGAAAAAGTGACGTAACGGTGGCGCAAGGCCTTCATAAATAAGGCCCCATGTACTTTAATATTGCAAACACAAGCTTTTTTCACAAACACGGAGAGACACCTTTCCAGAGAGAAGACCTATTTTTACCCGACGATGTGAACATTGCATCTAGGCTGTGAGGTATGGGGGTCTGATGACAAAGCCCAGAGGTCTTCTGTTTTTATAATAAACTATCTCTTGTAACGGGGAGGGTGGTTAGGTCGTTCTGTCCTTTTCCATTGTTTTCTATAACATGACATCCCTGTTTGTATTCTATGGAATTGTGACAATGCTGACTATATTGTGTTTATGCATTCTGCTGATAGTATTGGCTCGTGCACTGCACCATAGAGCATGTTAGTTGAAAAAAACATTTTAAACTATACTGCTTCTCTGATTACTCGCACTGTGGACTAGTATGTGTGGCTAAGCGAAAGAGTGTCTAGCTCCTGTGATTCCCAAGATAGAGTTACGTGTTCTGGGTTGTCTAATCATTGGTAGCTTCACTGTAGACGGAGAACAAATGAGACATTATAGCTAGTTGGTAATGGATTTTGGGTACAGATGTGGTAGGTTGGTACACCACCATTTCACTGAGGTCCTGTTTTCCTGTGCATAGTTCTGTGTATGTGCAGAATCCCCGCAACAGTGGTACTGTTGATTCAGGAGTCATATTCTTTCTTTATAGAGCAAGGTGCAGCAGGTGCGCTATGTTTCCTGAAATAGAATTTGGGCTTGATGCAAGTGGTGGCAACTGGATTCTTTTCCTCTCTAATAGCCATTTTTTAAGGTCATCTTTTTAACACCGGCAGGTAGCACTTAGTACAATGAGTAGAAGCACTTAGCAGTGGAGGACTTAGGTGCCACTGTCAGCTGATTCCTTCACTGACATCTCGCCCTATCAGTACAGTGTGTGAGGTCTTTTGCAGCACCTGCAAGCAATGAAAAAGTCAGTGGCACTTGGGAAATCAGAATAATCTATCCAATGTAACACAAGGGAAGTCATCATCCTAACTGCTTAACAATGGTGTACCCAAAACATTCATAAACAATTCTTTCACATGATGTTACACTTAAAAAGTATGTTTGTGTACCTCTAGAGCCATCCAACTCCTATAGGAGGTAGGGATGCAGGAAACAAATAAAATAAATATATTAAATAAATGCTGGTGCCCCATTAGGACCCAGGGGATCTCTATAGGAGACAGGGGGAGGCAGGCAGACATTTAAAAACATGAATAGAAACCCAATACTGTACTAAAATCAGCCACAAGCAACACACATACATAAATGAGGAGACAGAAATAAGATTAACTAAAATGTAATAGGACTCTTCTAACAGTATTCCTAGAAAATGGCTTTTAAAGTGGAATAAAGGCTGGGATGGAAGCACACACTGGCTGCACAAAACGGTGGAAACTAACTCATCCACCAAATGGCCACTGAAGAAGGAGGCATGGAAAACAAAGACTGTTAGATTTGGAGGTCTCTAGTTGGCACAGGTAGATATTTGTAACAGATAGGGACCCTTGTCTCCAGCCAGGGTAAGGGGGTACACTCCTAAAATAACCCCTGCTCACCCCTTGGTAGCTTGGCATGAGCAGACAGGCTTATCTCAGTGGCAGTGTGTAAAGCATTTGTGACCACATACAGTAATCAAGTGACAACACTACAGATGGACACCACACTATATCGAAAATAAGTATTCTTTATATAGATTTAACACAAGACCATAAAAGATAAAAATCCACAATACTGTACTTAAAATGGTAGTTTTAGCTTAGTTCTGTTCAGTTCTTAAAATGCGACATTTTGAGTCAATGTACCTTACGATGCGTTGCGCTTCCACAACAAAAGTGTTGCAGCGATGGCAATGCGGCAAAGTTCTAGTGTAAAGAATTAAGGATGTGAAGATCTTCTCTTCTCCGATGATGTGAGAAGTCTCAATTTGATGTGTCAGCTGCAGCGGAGACACCCTTGTTCCACGATGCAACAACAACAGATTTGGCTGCGACACTCTTCTCGGACGTTGTGAGACGCTACCGCACAATGTGACAACTACAGCGGCGACATCCAAGATGCGAAGGCAGCAGCTCCGATGGTGGCACGCTTCTCCGTGGATGCGTGGCGCTTTTCTTGATGCAGTGCAATATGACAGCTACAGCGGCGACATCCAAGATGCGATGGCAGCAGCAGCGACGGTGACACGCTTCCTCTTCGTTGTGAGATGCTTCTCTCAATGCAGTGCAATACGACAGCTACAGCGGCGACATCCACCATGCAACGGCAGCAGCAGCGACAGCGACACGCTTCTTCCTCTTGAGTCGTGCTTCCAGCTCCTTGCAACATGCAGTCCCTCAGAAGGCCCAAAACAGCACCTGGCACTTCCAAAGAACTCTGGGGAGCTGGGGGTTGAAGTCTATTGTCCCTGTGACTTCAGCAGGAGGCAAGCTCTGTTCCAAGCTCTTGGAGATCCTTACAAGTTGATTAAAGTACACAAAGTCCCTTTCTCCTCTCTTTGGCAGTCAGGCAACCACTGCCGGCCAATCCGCCAAGCAGCACTTCAGCTTAGGGATAGTCTCTCCTCAGTTTCTTCTGGTTCCACTCCTCAGCAAAGGTTTCTTCCTGTTTATCCAAAAGTGTTCTAATTTCTTGGGATCAGGGTCCCAATATTTATACTCCAAAATCCTTTGTCCTCTGAGGGCAGAGGGTCCTTTGCCCAGTCCAAACCAGTTCTGGAGCACTCTGTTTACATGACTCCTTCTTTCCTTTCACAGTGCAGGGCAGAAACATCAGACGCCCCACAGGAGGTGGAGCCAGCATTGTGGAGGAAAAGCACAGCCCTGGAGCACTCTGTTGACATGATTCCTTCTCTCCTTTCACAGTGCAGGGCAAAGACATCAGACGCACCACAGGGGGTGGAGCCAGCACTGTGGGGGCAGGCACAGTCCTATTCAGGTCCCAAGTGCAACTCCTCCCTCCCATCTAGATGCAGATCTCTCTATTCACCACTGGGCGGAATCACTCTGTCTTCTGGAATCCCCAGTAGGTAAAGAATGGGGTGTGTGGCCATGCAAGATGGCTGACAGGCCGTGCCTCTGAGAGTCTCCTAGTCGATCCTGCTACATCCTGCTACATCCTGCCCTATTAGGCTTTAGTTGGCTACCCACAAGAAGTCCTTACTCCAGTTTTGCTGTTCCCGGCATTGTAGACAGCGGCAGAGTGCACTGAGTGTGATGTCGGAGAGGCCTACTGCGAGCACAAGATTCAGTGGGCGGAGATTGCAGCCTGCTCAGAGACATCTGCTTGGCCTCTCTCTCCTTCGGCTGAAGCGGTCCCCCCTCTGGGCCGAGTAGTTGTTGGGTGGCTCACAGGTGAGCTGCTCGCCTGCTCGTGCCTTTGACGGGTGCACTATGTTTGCTGGCCGGCATGCTTCAAGCAGGCAGCTGCGAGTGGCCTGGGGCACTGAGGAAGAAGCAGCGTGCTGCCCATAGGCTGACACTAACCGTGCTATGTGAGGCGGGGCTGAGTGGAGCAGCACAGTGAACAGGTGCCCTCTGCTTGTCCCCATCCTCCTTTTTCCTGCACCGGAGTGGAGACCCCCACTGGGGGCTGTTGGTGAGGAGGCCCATCTGGTAGTGCAGCTGGGAGGCCTGCCGAGCTCCGCCCATGTGGCCTGTCTACTGGGGCCTTTGGCGCTGAATTAAAGCCACAGATGCTGCCTTAAGGGGTGCACCAGGAAGGAGATTGGGACAACCGAGTGGGCCTGGCCACTGTGGCAGCACCTAGAGACTCTACCTGAGTGCCATGGCTGGGCCTCTTGCTCTGTGGCTCCTCTGCTGCCAGGAGGGTATTAAGGATACCTGTCCACATCTGCTCCTGGAAGTCTGTGCCCCCCCTCCTGTGGTCCCACAGGATACGGTACGGCATGGCCTAGGCCTGAGTGCATGCTGGCCTTCAGGTCCTTTAGGCATACATGGGATGAAATCAACCATCGGAGGCCCTCAGGGCAATACCATGTCTCGTTATATGACACCGGCTTCTGCCTTACAGCGCTCCATGCGGGCGGCAATGGGCAGCAACTAGGCAACCGGTGGGGAGCCTACGAACGTTAAACTGTTGGAGGGTATTCAGGGCTTTGCCATGGAGAATAAGATTGAAACAGTAGTCCTAGAGGTCAATCTCCTGCGCTCTGACCTGTGCAGAATCTCAGACAAGTGGCGGAAGGTTCCATTGAGGGATCGCAAACGGAGGTGACTTCTCAATCAAGGGTCCTGGAGGCGAGTGTTAAAGACGCGGTGGGCTGCTCACACCGCAATAATGTGCATCTTCTGGGTTTCCCGGAGTGACCAGAAGGGGCTCGCCCACAACAGTTCATTTAGTCTTGGATCAAGAACACACTGAAGCTTGCTGGATTGTCTCCCCTATGCACTATCGAAAGAGCTCATCACGCATTAGTCGCTCCGCATGAGGCCTGGGGCTCCTCTGAGGGCTCTGATTGCACGTATTTTGAATTATAAGGACTAGGACAGTATCATCAGGGCGGCTCGAGAAACGTATGCTGCTAAGTATGAAAATAATAGGATCACCATTTATATGGACTACACAAATAAGGTGCAGGGGGCCCGAAAGACATTCCTGGGAGTCAAGGCCAAATTGCAGTCCATGGGACTCATCTATATGTTGTTATACCCGGTGCGCTTAAGGGTTCTCTGGGGGTAAAACCTATTTCTTCAAAGCACCTGAGGATGTTTGGCGATGGCTAGATGTGTGGGACAAGGTCTCCAGAGAACGTGATGGCTCCTGGAATCCGGGGTTGAGGCAAAGGTCGCCGCTGAGGAGCTCTGGCTGAAGAGACTATGCGGATCTGGCAGCCGGACCTTCTCGGAGCCCAGGGAGAACAGATGATGCCAGGGTGGGGATCCAGGAAGATGGCACCATGGCTTTGGCTCAAGTTGGGGGAAGCTTCAGGACGGAGGAAGACATGGAATGACAGAAGATGTACATGGAGAGGCCCCTGAAGAAAAGACTTGAACTCCCTTATACAGTTTATTTAATTGGTTGTTGTCTACTGCTTGGGGGTCTTCATTACTAAATAGTGGGCTTGGTTGTTATCCAGGCTATACGGGGGGTAATTGGTATCAATTGTTATTGTGGAATTACAAACACAATGTGGGGGTGGCTTGTTTTTCTAGCATCCTGCAAGGACTATTAGTTTAGTACTAAATGGAGAATATGATTTATTGGGTAACCCTCCAACAGTTGTGATAGATAAAGGTTGAGGGAGTTGGGTGAGGCTGTAGGTCCTGATTATTCTGGGATGTGCAGTGGAAAAGGAATGGTGTTACACTGTTTGTCCGGGGAGGGGGGGAAAGCTATGATATTCCCCAGATGGGGATCTATCATTTATTGTTGTTCTGGTTTATGTTTTGCTACAGTGTGAAGAGAGGATGACTTTACAGCTCTGCTCTTGATGCTACTGGCTGGTACGGTGTGGAGATGATCTGTTTCATGTTCTGCAGCAGTGCAAAATGTGGTTGGCTTCCCGGGCCTTCTTTTGACCCACTGGAGCGATGAGGGAGGGGATGGTCAAGATGGAATATCCATCTGAAGTATGGTTGAACGACTTAACATTGTCACGTGGAATGTCCGGGGGCTCCGAAACTACGACAAGCCCTATAGTGTTTATTCCTTCCTTAGACACCACAAGATCCAAATTGCCTGTTTACAAGAGATTCGCCTTCGGAATGCTGAGGTACAAAATTTGCAAAAGAAAGTGGAGAGGTCAGGTGTTCTCTGATTCTTACTTCACCTATGCTAGGGGGTGCCATATGGGTGGCCCCGGAGATCCCATTGCTCAATGCATATGTCCCCAACCTAGATGACAGGTTTTTCTTTGACGGGTTGCAAGATATGCTATCAGATGATATAGGACCCCCATCATATGGGCTGGAGATTTTAGTTGTGTTTTGGATGGTGTAAGAGACGTCACCCCTTCCCCCCAGATGGAACCAAACCCTTGAGGACGTGCGCTCTGGAAAGGGCGATGTGAAATCTGGGGCTGCAGGATGGATGGTGCCTTCTGCACCGAAAGGGCCATAAATATACATGCCATCCCCTGGTAAACAATACTTATAGTCGCTGGACCACTTTTAAGTGGGTGACCTGGATCACTCTAAGATTAATGTTGTGACGCACATGGCGCTGTTTCTGTCTAATCATGCCCAGCTTTACTACTGTTGGACTGGAGTGGGGTAGTCGGATGGCTGTAGATCATGTATGCCCTTTGACTTGCTAGAGGACCCTGCATGTAAGGAGGATCCCACAAGTAGGGAGGACTTGTGAACTGTTCTGAGCACATACATTGACTACAATTGGGGGACACTGAACACCAGGGCCACTGAATGAGAGGCATTCTTTTGTAAGAAGAGAATGTATTATTACTGTTTGTGGGGTGTGTAGGAGATTTAATAGCAGCTGCTCTGTAGCAAGAAGAGCAAGACCACTGACCTTACTGGTCAGTGTCACTGTTTTCCCCCGCGCAGCTACGCCATTGAGGGAATGCTCTCGGAGCCTGGAGCTTCCGTGCCAGGTAGGGGTGTAAAAAGTTCAATCGGGTCGGGGACAATCGATATTTGCCCGGCGGTATTGCCTCTGTGACCCCCTAGTTATTTAAATCAATGAAGAGGCAGGCGCTGGAGACTGGAAAGCAGGAAACAAGGTTTTTTTATTCTCTCCGGAGGAGAACACAACGAAACGGACAGAAGGTATCGTTCTGAGGTGCTCTAACTTACGTTTGAGGCCTGGCCCCTTATATACAGTGTTTATGGTTTTTATTACAGTTTACATACATGTGACAAAGCTTTGATATACGGAAGACATACCCGGAATCCCCCCTTTGGGGCCCGTTCCCACACACATTTACAGTTGAAATCCCCACCCTAGTCATAACAGGTGATGAGTATCACGCAGCTGGATATTCCGCCGATTCACGGAATGTGGGGGGTTTGATCGGATCTCATGGAGTGGGGGGGCTTTGATCAACCCGGGGATCCTTTGATGGGGGAGGCTTCCTATTGTACGGGGAGGGGCAAGGAATGGTATCGGCAGAGCTGGGTGTCGGCCTGGGAACGGGGAAGACAAAACGGGCACACAGGGAAAAAGGGGGTTTGCATCTAAGGGCCGGAGATCATGAAAGGAAAGCAGGGAGGCGTCGCGCTGGGAACAGGATGAGAGCCTGGGGCAGAGCAGCGCCGAAGAGGGGTTTATGACTCAGGGCAGGTGCAAGCAGGGGGTGGTCAGCGTGCGGGCTTAGCGAAGGCAAAGGGCTATGTCAGGGGCCAGCGGCATGCAAAAGGGTTTGTTCTGATCGGGGCATCTTAAAATGGCGGGCGCGCACGACAAAAGTGTGGCATCGGGGAAGAGGCAAGATGGCGCAGATAATGTTCACCAAAACGCACTAATTTTCCACAGTCCTCCCTTTAACATATTCAAGACATCTTGCTGGTTCATTTCCTATTCGGTTCTACTGTGGTGAGTATGAGAAAGAAAACGGTAGGAACCCTAGATGAAAAGAGTTGTAAATAATACATTTTTAGGTTTCTAGTTTTTAGGAGGAGCACCTATTTGATAAACTTTGATAAACTTGTTCAGCAGGAAAGTCATAGGAATGCAATACAAAAACGGTTCTGCAGCGAGAGCAGCAAGTACATATCATAACGTGAACTGGCAGGTTATTACATATTTCGGATTCGGATTGGAGCAGGATCAATACAATGGCGGCTGGGAGAGAAATGAGGCGTAGCAAAACGGTGGTTGAGGATGTCGAATGTTCGAAGTTTTATGAGTTCTCATTGTTCTTTGTGGTCTTTCGTTGGCGCTGTTGAGCACCGGCGGTGGAGCTACAAGTCCAGCTCTGTTCTAAGTTCTGCGTTGCAGGGCACGACCCTTTCCTCGCGTTTCTGGTCGGAAAGGTCCTTTTCGCCCTGTGTCCTTTGAGGTGATTGTCAGAAAGTTCCGATGGAAGAAGAGCGTTCAAAACAGTCCATAGGGTAGGTCAGAGGAAAAAGGGGGATGGAGCAAGGCCAAATTGGGAACAAACTAGGGGAACGAGAGACTTCAAATGGGCGGGCGTGCGACGGAATTCAGAGAGCGGGGACTTGTCGAAAGGCACTGGACGTCGAGCAGGGGCATCAGGTCGACCCTTTCTTTTCATGCTGTCGAAAACAGTGCCTCGTCCTGCAGCTCCTTTCAGTCGTGGTCTCGCCTTGGCTAATGTCGCAGGTGTCCCTTAGTCGGCAGTCGGGCCTCGTGCTCCCACATCCGGTCCTTCTCTCCTCCAACAGCAGTACCCTTAAACAAGTTTGAAAAGACAGTCTTTAGAAAATTTGCAGATGAAGATAATCAAAAAGTCTATTTTTCTCCCAGCTCCAGGTAAAGAATGAAAAAGTCCGTTACATTTAATGTTCACAACCGGCATATGAATGACCGGTGGCGGACCTGTTGGATTTACTATGACTTTCCTTCATAATCATTTATTACAGGCATGACAGTTCATCTGATGGTAACCCACCTTCGGGAGACAAATCTGGCAAAGATATGCCGTTCTCTAGAGTTTCACATTTACAAAAGGGTACAGTGAGTCGTCAACATGGTACTACACAGATATTTTGCTGAGGGACGAACATGGCTAAACATTTCCTTTCTATCGGTGCATCCTGTTTTTCAACTACTGCGGGGTTCATTTTGATGATTTCTTTACCTTGGTCTAGTCTGTTAACCTTGTAAAACATCATTCTGGGTCCTACGTAACCTTTTACAGCCCGGTTACTTAACTAGGAAGGACAGGGGTTTTATGGGAAACAACCAGGGACATAGACAGGGGAGGTAACGGGGGTGATCGTTTTCTGGTTTGGGTATTGCGACGTTTCGGGGAGGGGAGGGTCGCGTATTCTGAGGTCCTTGTTTTATACTATAGGAGCCGTTGACATGTAGTTCCCTCATTTCGGGCCAGATTAGGGAACCTCTGTCGTCTTACCTGTCCTTTCCCTTACGGCCCAACCTGGGTTCATTGACTTCTATCGGAAAAGGAGAGGTAATGACGCGGCCTCAGGGTGATTGTATTAAAGACAAGCGTTTGTGCAAATACTGACGGTATTTGAAGCCAATTAGGTGGTGTGCTAGGGGTGGCAATCTGCCAATTTTCGGGGCTAACCACTCGGGAGAGTGGTAGTGCAAAAATAGAGAGAGAGAGAGAGAGAGAGAGAGAGAGAGAGTGAGAGAGAGAGAGAGAGAGAGAGAGAGAGAGAGAGAGAGAGAGGGAGAGAGAGAGAGAGAGAGAGAGAGTGCAACGGCAGGCTAAATAGTACACGTGCAACAGAGAGGGCGGCAGTGCATTCAAGGAAGGCTATTTAGTGCATTACACAGTAAAGGGTATTCACGAGTCCGCGTTAGAATCTTGTAATCATGCAGTTTGAGCATTAGACAGGGTAGAGGGGACGTGCTTTGAGAAAAGGAAAGAAGAAAAAAGGAGGTACCATTTTGTCGCACTTTCTCGCATTCTCGGTCCTTTGACCAGTTGGGTCAACGCCTCGGTCACACACACACACACATTCCCTCACAGTTTCGCATCATACGTGACATGGGTTCATTCTTCCGGTCTGGTTTAAGGGTGGTCACTTTTTATCAGGTTGTGCTAATTTTTCGGGTTTGTTCGATACGTGAGTAGTTTGCAGGCGTGCTTAGACACCACCCTGCGGCGCTAGTCCGTTTCGTGTATTTAGACATGGCAAGGTCTCAGATCTTTGCCACACCTCGGCTGTAATTTCTGACGTAACCTGCAGAGGGAGGAAAAGAGGGGGGGGTGGGGGAGACAGCATTCGCGCGCATTCAAATACATGGATTCATAAGTCCTTTACTTACCTCTTACTCGTCTTTCCTCCTTGGGGCAGGGTCCCCGGGGATATAGTTTTCGGAGTCGGGGGGGGGTAGTGTGTTCATGTAGGGCGTGTGCGGGGAAACATAAAAAGGAAACCAGAGGTGCCTAGTGCGAGGTATCTAGTCAAAGGATATATCTCACTATCGGGATCCTTAAACCTCTTTCAACGCCGTGGCGTTCTAAAGTTCTTCGGTTCTTGGGTCCCTGCTACTTTGGAACGTTGTATTTTACAATATTTACATTATTTCATTTCACCCTCCTTTTACATTCCCTCATTTACACCATTCGTTTTACCCATCCTTGGAAGTCAAGGTCTTCCTCTACGCGAGAGTTCATGAGTCAGTCGCGTACTTTTAAGGCCGAGTGTCGTGTTGTCGATCCGATCCGTCCTCCAGGGCTGGGCAACCATCTTCCTTTAACCTTAAAGAGAGAGCAGAGTAGGGTGCACAGAAAAAGAACTTTCCTACCCATCCCATATTGTTTTAAAATAAAGCATGCAATACCCGTCCATAGTTTCAAAGACTTTATTTTGCAAATTCATTTCAGCATATGGATTAGGAGGGTGTGGTCGTATTTGGTCGGTCGTGGCAATGGCTAAAGTGCGTACAGTGGGGGGTGTCGTTTGCAACAATAAAAACATCGGAAAGTTTTACTCTTCATTTGTAAGAGACTAAAACGTCTATTAATTGGCTGGGGGTTCGGGGGCATATATTTTCGTAATTTAGAAGCATAATCATAACAGTTGTAATCAGATTTCCTATATGCATACCGTACGTGTGCGTCGTAAATGAGGTTTACATCAGTTATAAAAATATAATACATTGTACATTCGTAATCAACATGTGTAACGGGGATCTTTTCACACTATTCGTCGAGTGAGTTCTCTTCGTCTTTTCTAGCCAAGTGTACAAAGGATCATATAAAATCTCAGAACATCAAGTTTATATTAGTGCGAAGGAACACCACGAGGTGTTCGTAAGTTCCGATTGATACCAGCGCCATTTTGGGCGGGGCCGGCTCAGTCCGGAAGCAGCATCAGGGGGAAATGTTTCCATTACTGGCAGTTTGGACCAGAGTCCTTTTCGGCAGTTCTAGAATTCACGCTAACAGAAGGTGTGGCAATGTCATGTTTGTTTCGTTGGCGATCGAGGCAGCCGTTCCTTACCGGAAACCTGCAAAGGCCGAAGGTTCCGCCGAGGACCTTTGTATGTTCTTCAAGGCTGCGGAGATGCTGTCGGAGATGGGGGCTCGTGCTCCATGGGACAAATGTTCGAGTTGTATGGCTGGCCAAAGTTACTCTAGTGGCCGGGGCCCGCCTTCCAGCGGATCCAGACGCCATTTTGAGGCCCTACAGGGGCCACTCTCGTCGAGTTTGCAAGAATGGAAGAGACCCTTCGGAGTGAAAGGAAGAGGTCCCTGTTTTGTGAGAGCGGGACGTTCAGCTGGGGTGCAGCTGTGATGCCCCCACCTGGGGGCGAGGGAGACTCGTTCACATCGTCTCCTTCTCCCGGTGCACTCCATGCCGCTGCTTTTCATCGCCCCGCATGAAGGCCTCTCCACATCCGGTGTTCCCCAAGTGCCACCATTGTACGTTCGGTGCTGCGCAAATACTGGGGTGCCACCATTGTACGTTCGGTGCTGCGCAAGTACTGGGGTGCCACCATGGTGTGTCCGGTGCTGTGGAAGTATGGGCACCATCGCCTGACTGGGGGTGTTCGGCGTCGGGCTGGGGGCTGGGAAACCTCCTACCGGTGGAGGTGGGAGAGGCTCGTCCGCGTCGCCTCTCCCTCCCAGCCCAACTTGGACAGATTGTTGTGGAGGTACGTGCAGGACATCCCGCCGTCCAGGACTGCTGCGGCTGTGACGGAAGAGAAAAGGAAGAGGTGCCTCGTTCTCCTCTGGACATGTGGCGGGACTACCTTAGTCTTTCCAGGCCCGTTGCGGCCGGCCAAGGAGACATGTGGCGGGACTACCTGCAAATGCCCAGGCTGCGGGCTCCTGCCTCTCCTCCGGCTCCCCCATACGTTAAGATTTCCTGACCAAGAGTTGGCGGCGGGGCTCGCCTTATATGGGTTGCCGTTGGTTGGGCGTAGCCGTAACCCTGCCCTACTTTGGAAGGTTCCAGAAGGGGGGGGGCGAATGTTCTGTTTGACTTTCATTTTCTACAGTTTATCGTTATTATTCCTTGTTTGTTGTGTTAAATTAAAAGTTCAAGTTTATTAATGGTCTACGGATGTTGCTTTACCATTTCTTTCTTTTCAGGTTGTTTTTATGCTAGGTTTCTGCTAACAGAGGTTGGGTAACACGGAAACACGTGTAGGGGGATGACGCAGATTCGCACATTACATACACACAAACTCAGACGGGGGACAGTACAAGTACGACATACAAAGACCCAAGACAAATATAAAAACAGTTATTGGTCATAATTATCTCTTTCCGTCTGTGAATTTTAAACGAGGCTGGGTTCCCGTCTTGACATTGCCCGACCTAGGAGAACTTGATCGTGCCGCTGAGATTTTCCTGGCGAAATCTGTGCCATCGGGCATAATCAAACGTGGTGGTTCTGTCTGGTCTGTCTATGTAAGTCGGGTTCTTCTCTGTCTCGCGCCTTTTCTCGTACTGTCGGTCTGTCGTTCTTGTCGGCCCTTTGCCTTTACTCACGCTCAGTAGAGTCGGGCATTGGGCTTTCCAGTGTCCGACATACCTACAAAAAGCGCATTGGTCTGACCCTAAGTCTGGTCGTCCTTTGCGTAGTGTCGGGGGATAAGTTGTGGGTAGCGGTGTCCTGGGGTTGTCCTGTCGGTATATTTCCCTACTTGGTTTATCCTCGTCTTTTCTCTGTCGTTTCGTAGCCTCTCTGCGCCACATACCGAGACTGTCGAGCATAATTGGCGTCGTCTTATTATTTCGAAGGGCTATTTCTAACGTTTCTATTTTATCAAGGTCAAAGGATCCTGCCAGTGGCCACTGTTTGTCTTGGCTATCTTCGGTATACCTGTGCCATAATTTATTATAAGCTATGGTGACTAATCCATAGTTTATGAACATGTCCTTATTAGGGGTGCCTTCCAGTGGAGCTATATGGTCCACCTCTAACACCCGGTCCGGGCAAAACAGGCTATTTATCAATGGGGAGAAGACAGACATGACGGCTCGTAACGAGGGACTAAAAAGTCAGCACTGCCTATCTTATCACTAGGTGCAAAGACTAGACAGAATATTTCTATTCTACGTTGTTTGCAGGTAGTGAATACCTCATGGATCCAAAAAAACCAAAAGACCAACAAAATAACAATGGGGAGAATGAGTAGGTCCGCAAAGATCTGCGTCACCTACCCTTTTCACTATCTGCAAAAAGGGTGGTCTCTTCCCTACTTGCAGACAGGGAATCTCCAGGAAACAATAGTTTGCGAACAACAGTTCAGTTTCAAGCAATTATTGAGTGGGGGAGAAAAAGAACAAGCACGGCTGCTACCCTACTTATCCTCCACTGCTTGCAAAGGGAGAGGGAGCCTGTTGTTTCTCCGTTTGCAGACAGTGAATCTCTAAATAAAAATAAACAAGGCAATACTAGTATTTTTGAACAATCAAGCAATCAAAACAAATTCTTTCGCAACTTGTCGTGGCAACACGACCTTACCCGGACCATGTGGACAGTTTCTTGTCTTCCGAATCCAGCGCCCGATCGTCCTCTTTTTCTCGTATTTCTCACGGCACTCCTGATGGTTCCCAGTCAGGACCGTAGATCACTCGAGAGAGGTCTGTTCGGAACTAGTGAAGTTCGGATGATCGGCTGCCAGACGAGGGTCTATTGGGCAAGAGCTCTCCCGATCGTTGCAGTCGTTCACTCTGTCGTCGGGACCTCTCCCACTGGATCCACGAGTCGCTGATGGGCCCCACGCTTGGGACGCCAATTGTAAAAAGTTCAATCGGGTCGGGGACAATCGATATTTGCCCGGCGGTATTGCCTCTGTGACCCCCTAGTTATTTAAATCAATGAAGAGGCAGGCGCTGGAGACTGGAAAGCAGGAAACAAGGTTTTTTTATTCTCTCCGGAGGAGAACACAACGAAACGGACAGAAGGTATCGTTCTGAGGTGCTCTAACTTACGTTTGAGGCCTGGCCCCTTATATACAGTGTTTATGGTTTTTATTACAGTTTACATACATGTGACAAAGCTTTGATATACGGAAGACATACCCGGAATCCCCCCTTTGGGGCCCGTTCCCACACACATTTACAGTTGAAATCCCCACCCTAGTCATAACAGGTGATGAGTATCACGCAGCTGGATATTCCGCCGATTCACGGAATGTGGGGGGTTTGATTGGATCTCATGGAGTGGGGGGGCTTTGATCAACCCGGGGATCCTTTGATGGGGGAGGCTTCCTATTGTACGGGGAGGGGCAAGGAATGGTATCGGCAGAGCTGGGTGTCGGCCTGGGAACGGGGAAGACAAAACGGGCACACAGGGAAAAAGGGGGTTTGCATCTAAGGGCCGGAGATCATGAAAGGAAAGCAGGGAGGCGTCGCGCTGGGAACAGGATGAGAGCCTGGGGCAGAGCAGCGCCGAAGAGGGGTTTATGACTCAGGGCAGGTGCAAGCAGGGGGTGGTCAGCGTGCGGGCTTAGCGAAGGCAAAGGGCTATGTCAGGGGCCAGCGGCATGCAAAAGGGTTTGTTCTGATCGGGGCATCTTAAAATGGCGGGCGCGCACGACAAAAGTGTGGCATCGGGGAAGAGGCAAGATGGTGCAGATAATGTTCACCAAAACGCACTAATTTTCCACAGGGGTTTGAGGCCCTCCTCCAACCACAGGATCCTGACTGCACCTCATCCCTGATGGTCCAGTGGAAGAGCGCGCTGCTCTTCTGATGTTCTGCTCTGCTTCTGTGCCCTTTTTCATCTTTTTGCTCTCCTTTTTCTCTTTTTGCCCCTCTGTCCTTTTTGTGCCTTTTCCTCTTGTTTTTGCTCTTTCCTTCCCATGCTCCCCACTGCGGCTGCCTCCGTGGCACCTCCCCCTCCAGTGTTTCACCCCCGCCACCCAGCTGACCACCCTCCCCTTTCCCTTCCTTAATGGCACTCTAGGATCTGTGCCGTTGTTGCGCCAAAGGCAAGATCGTCAGCGCCCGTTGGCGATCTGACCACGACCAGCGACAGGGACCCTGGTCCCCCGACCCGACTACATTATGACTCCAGCACCCTTCACGTCTCAACCCCTGACTGCTAGCTCTCAGTGCCAAGCAACACCCAAGGCTTCATCTCCTGCCGACACTGCCGCTGCACCTTTACCCACCTCCGGAATGTAGCAGTAGCCCCCAGCCTACCGGGCACCACCACACACAAACCTCTGAACTGCATCCTACTCAATGTCCGCTCCCTGCACAGACACCCCATACAAATCTGGGATCTCCTCAACACTCACACTCCCCACGTCACCTTCCTCACAGAGACCTGGACCAACGCCAACGCCACACCCACATCACAACCGCAATTCCCGACGGATACAAGATACTAACAAAAGACCTCCCCACCCACCCAGCCTCCTAGAGAACCTCATCGACATAGGACTGAAGCAACTTGTCACCACCCCTGCATACACAGCAGGGCACATAACCCCATCTTCAGAGGAAACAGCGTCTCCTACAGCAACACCACAGAACTGCTCTGGATGGACCACCACTGCATCCACTTCTCCTGTAGAAAACCGATCGCACACAAGTGCAAGCGTCGCTTTCCCCCGCAGAAGCTGGAACAAAGTCACAGAAGAACATTTTACCTCCGCCCTCACCAGCACTCCACCTCCACCTCCAACGACTCCAGACGCCAACACAGGGGCATGCAACCTCCACTGGTGTGTGTCGGCCAACTGTGCCGACACACCCGCCCCCCCCCCCCTCCAGAAAGCTACAGGATGACACAACAAGAAAGCTAACTGTCAACAACTTGAAAAGACATGGAGAAACAGCAAAACCCCTGAAACATGCGCTGCCTCAGAACAGCCACCACAGCACACCACCAACTCATCAAATCCACAAAGAAGAACTTCCTCCATGACAGAATCCTCTCCAATGCCCACAACTTCAAGGAACTATTCTCCATATACAGGAATTTGCCAAACCTGTCAGCAAACAACAGACGTCCCACCCTCCCAAGACCTCTGCAACAGACTCAGCTCCTACGCTCACCTCAAGATCAAGACGGTCTAAAACAACTTTGACAACTAAGACATCTGCACAGCCTCAGCCCCCACTCACAGCAACGCCACCCAACAGACCCTACTCACTTGGACCCCGCTCATGACAGAAGATACCTTAAAGACCATGAAAACTATCCAGTCCGGACCATCCTCAGATCCCTGTACGCCCCATATCTTCCACAGGGCTGCGACAGCTATTGCACCTGAAGTATGCCGGATGATCAACTGCTCCCTTGAGGCTGCCACATTCCCTGATGACTGGAAGCCCGCCAAAGTCAACCCCGTCCTGAAGAAACCCTCCGCAGACCTGACGGACCTCAAAAATGTCAGGTCATGGACAAAGTAGTCAACACTCAGCTATCAAACTTCATTGAAGCAATGTCCTAGGCATCTCCCACGTCAATGACACCTAGCTCATCCTCTCCCTCACCAAGGAACCCAACATCTCCGGGCACAACTTCCAAGAAGGGATGACAGCCGTTGCAACTTGGATGAAGAACAGCTGCCTGAAACTCAACTAAGAGAAAACAGAAATCCTCATCCTTGGCCCTACCCCCTCGGCCTGGGACGACACCTGGTGGCCCTGCCCTTGGAAACACACCAACACCGACTGACTTTGCAAGTAACCTCGGCATCATACTGGACTCATCGCTCACTATGAACCGCCAGATCAACGCTGTATCCTCGGCCTGCTTCAACACCCTGCGCATACCCCAAAAAACCTTCAAATGGATCACTCCAAATCCAAAAAGATACACTCCCTCATCACCAACAGACTGGACTACGGCAATGTCATGTAGAACGCCGCAGCCAGACTGATCCTTGACATGCCCCGGCACAACCACATCACCCAACATCTCCGCGAGCTCCACTGGCTTCCTGTTGAAAGTAGAATAACTTTCAAGCTGCTCACACGCATACAAGGCCCACCACAACATCGGACCAGAATACCTCAATAGCCGTCTCTCCTTCCACACTCCCAAAAGAAACCTCCGATCAGCTGACCTCTCCCTGGTCACCATCCCATGCTTCTACAGGACCAGAGCGGGTGGAACGTCCTTCTCCTACCTTGCAGCCGAGACCTGGAATGACCTCCACCTCTGATAAAACCCTACACTGCTCCAGTCAGGAAGGACCTCAAGACCTGGCTGCTCAGATGACGCCACAGAGCCACAAACCACCGCCCAGCGCCTTGAGACCCTAACGGGTGAGTAGTTGTGCTTTTCAAACCTCTGATTGATTGGCTTATAGCAAATTTAAAAAGCCAGGAGGACCGATTGGTCACACTTCAGACACAGGTGGACACCTTGTAGAAAACAGGTCTTAAATCCTACTGTCAACTGCTGCATAGGGAAGGGGACAAACCGGGTGAACTGTTAGCATGGAGAGGTGGAGGTGCTCCTCATTGTTTCAATACGGGACCGCACAAGGTCATTTGCGCTCTCTGTGCCAAGATGTGCTGAAAACGCTTTTGGAGCACTTCAAGTTAGTTTATACGGCAGGACACCTAGATGTTGAGGGCAGGATGGAGGACTTTTTGGCTAGGGCGGGGCTCCCACAGTTGCAGAGGACAGCCATGTTAGAATTGGAAAAATAACTCTCAGTTGAAGAGGTGGGCAAGGCCATTAAGGCTCAATGCAAATCTAAAGCCCCTGGCAGGGATGGTTTCCTTGCAGAATTGTATTGGGCTCATTCTCCGACTCTCAGAGAGAAAATGTTTGCGGTTTATTAGGAAGCTTAAGTTAAGAGGTATTTACCACAGAATATGAGAGGAAGTGGTATGCCTAATGTTGAAACCTGGAGGGGATCCTGTGGACCCATCTGTCTACTGGCCCTTAACTATGCTTAATACTGATCTAAAAATCTTGTGCAAGATTCTGGCGACACGACTGGGGAAGGTTATCTGAGATCTCGTCCTTGAGGACCAATGTGGTTTCATGCAAACGCACAGTACTGCGCATAACATTTGTAGATTGACAGCTGTGCTCCATGCTGCCCTGGATAGAGAGGGGGAGATGGAACTGATCTCATTGGATTTAGAAAAGGCATTTGATAGATGGAGTGGGCCTTTCTCATGGCGGTATTGATGGGTATGTTGTTCGGTCCCAATTTCTGTGCCTGGATTCAGCTTCTATACACTAAGCCCTCAATACATATCAGGGTGGGAAGGCTGCTCTCAGAGGCCTGGCCGGTGAGGAAGGGGACTCGTCAGGGTTGTCCCCTCTCGCCTCTGTTGTTCGCCTTGGTGATTGACAATCACTACTATTGCTGTGTGCAGAAATGGCCCCTTTGGGATTTCGGTTAGGGAATAATAATCATGTAGTCTCACTCTATGTGGACGATGCACTGGTGTACGTTTGTGAGCCGGGAGAGTCCATTCTGTTGTTAATCAACATTCGCAAATTCTTGGTGTTCCCCATGGAGGACTGAATAGGAAACCGCTGCAACAACCACCAGTTGTGGACCTTCGCTGGGAATTGGAGGGGTTCCAATACCTGGGAATCTGGGTTATCCATATGGAGGCCCAGTACCGGCGTCGAAATGTTGACGACATGTTGTATGGTCTAGAAAACTCCATATTCTTGTGGAATTGCCCCCCCCCCCCTCTAATGAGCAGGGTGGTGATAGCAAAAATTGTCTTTCTCCCGAAGTGTCTGTATCTTGTTCAGAACTCTTTGTTTCCACTTAAGGATCGCGTTTTCTGATGGCTGGATAGCCTAATAATGGCACTTCTATGGGTGACTAGGCATAGTAGAGTGGTGCTTGCTACATTGAAATGGGACATGGAGGATGGGGACTTGGTGGTCCTGGACTTACAATATTATTATATGCTGCTCACCTACAGCAGGCAGCCTGAGGGCTGGTGGAGTCTGACAATTGGGAGAAGCGGCTTTTGGGAGCTGAGTTTGGGAGGCACACCCTGACTCAGCTGCTAATGCGGTGGGGAGATCAGAGGTCAGTTGCCATATTTGATTATCCACACTGCAGGCATCTGGGAAAGGGTGGTTCAGAGGGTTCTCCATAGGGCTCCCTTTAGTAGGAACTGAAACTGTGGGATCTTGCGCTCTTTAGAAACATTGACACTGCCATGTCTATGGCGCTATGGAGGAAAGGGGGTTGTCAGGAAACGGGTGACCTCTAATGTTGGGACACCTTAATATAATTTCCAAAGGTGCAGGACTCATTTGTGGTGGGACTTGCTCATTTTCTTCATTATGCGAAGATAAAGAGTGTGGCCAAAGAACTCTGGGTGGATTTCCTAGTGGCCCACGTTTATCAGATGTCCTCAAAGGCCTCATTGGATGGGTGAAAGGGCGCCATCTCATCACTCATTTCTACAAAGCCCTTAGGAACGACATGCCGCCGCTGCAGAATCCTACGCAAAGGGCCTGGAAAGAAGACATGTAGGTGCTGATCTCCGATAAGGACTGTGATATGGCGCCGAACCTTGTTCGCATTGTATTGTGCAATAATCGCTTCAAACTATTACATTACTATTTCGTACGCCGCACATACATCACCCCAAACAGCATTAAAAGGATAGATCCTGCGAGGAATGCTGCCTGTTTACGCTGCTGGAAGGTTGGTGCCACCTTTCTGTATTCAGCCTGGAAATGTACTTCGGTTCAGTCTTACTGGGCACTGGTGGTACCTCGCTTAGAGTCAGCCACAGGGATTGGTGTCCCATTGTCTTTCTCCCGAAGTGTCTGTATCTTGTTCAGAACTCTTTGTTTCCACTTAAGGATCGCGTTTTCTGATGGCTGGATAGCCTAATAATGGCACTTCTATGGGTGACTAGGCATAGTAGAGTGGTGCTTGCTACATTGAAATGGGACATGGAGGATGGGGACTTGGTGGTCCTGGACTTACAATATTATTATATGCTGCTCACCTACAGCAGGCAGCCTGAGGGCTGGTGGAGTCTGACAATTGGGAGAAGCGGCTTTTGGGAGCTGAGTTTGGGAGGCACACCCTGACTCAGCTGCTAATGCGGTGGGGAGATCAGAGGTCAGTTGCCATATTTGATTATCCACACTGCAGGCATCTGGGAAAGGGTGGTTCAGAGGGTTCTCCATAGGGCTCCCTTTAGTAGGAACTGAAACTGTGGGATCTTGCGCTCTTTAGAAACATTGACACTGCCATGTCTATGGCGCTATGGAGGAAAGGGGGTTGTCAGGAAACGGGTGACCTCTAATGTTGGGACACCTTAATATAATTTCCAAAGGTGCAGGACTCATTTGTGGTGGGACTTGCTCATTTTCTTCATTATGCGAAGATAAAGAGTGTGGCCAAAGAACTCTGGGTGGATTTCCTAGTGGCCCACGTTTATCAGATGTCCTCAAAGGCCTCATTGGATGGGTGAAAGGGCGCCATCTCATCACTCATTTCTACAAAGCCCTTAGGAACGACCTGCCGCCGCTGCAGAATCCTACGCAAAGGGCCTGGAAAGAAGACATGTAGGTGCTGATCTCCGATAAGGACTGTGATATGGCGCCGAACCTTGTTCGCATTGTATTGTGCAATAATCGCTTCAAACTATTACATTACTATTTCGTACGCCGCACATACATCACCCCAAACAGCATTAAAAGGATAGATCCTGCGAGGAATGCTGCCTGTTTACGCTGCTGGAAGGTTGGTGCCACCTTTCTGTATTCAGCCTGGAAATGTACTTCGGTTCAGTCTTACTGGGCACTGGTGGTACCTCGCTTAGAGTCAGCCACAGGGATTGGTGTCTCATTGACTACGCTTGCCTGTTTATTTGGAGTGATGGTGTGCCCCAGAGGTCGTAGGATTCCTCGTAGATTAGCCAAATTGGCCCTGCTCCCGGTGAAGATGCAGGTGTCTATTGGGGGGTGGGGACAAGGGCCCTGCTGTTGACCTGTTGGTTGAAGGATTTGACGGAGTGGGGAGCTTTGGAGGAACAACACATACTCCTCTCTCATAGGGATGAAGGGGCGTACGTAACCATATTACAATGAGTATAGCTATTGGGTTTGTTTCAAAAAGATGGGGACGGTCCCATGGAGGGTAGCTCGGGAGCGGAGGATCGAGGGGTGCTGGAAATGTCTCACTCTCTCTGTTGGTTTCATGATGACCAAGTGGGCCTTTATATGTTCCTGCATGTTTTGGACCTTGATGTCTTAGTTTAATGTTATGCTGTCTTGAAACACCCTCAGATATATGTATATACCATATAGGTAATGTAGATCTGGTTGGACTGCACATGTTTTTATTTATTGTCTGCTGAAGATTCTCATCCGGATTTACCAACATGCATTGTACATTTATTGTTCGTGGAAAATAAACAAGATACAGTTTTAAAAAAAAGTTTAGTTATAGAACAATATGTCAAGTCTAGTGCTTATCAGTAGCCAAGGAATGTTATCTGGAAGTAATATGATTCAGGCAGTGACTGTTTTATTAGTGTCTACTACACTTTCAATAATGACTCCACTTCCCAAAGCGAGTTTCCATTTTCTATTTCTAGATGTGTTGTACCTGTTATTTATACAAACCATCTATTATGTGGGACAAATATCTGTTGTCCATAATCCATTCTTTACCGGAACGCGTTTGTGCATAATTTCCCTGCCCGCATTCCACAGCACCACGCTACCCATTAGCAAAGGTAAGCTGGAAATCAATCATGCTCGGTAGTGACAGGCCGGCCTTCCCAAATTTGTGGCCACTCTTTTCTCTCTCCATCACACCTTCCAACCCACATTGGTTCAATTGTTTCCTCACTTCTCTATGTGCACCTACTGCTTCAGCATTTCTCCCTGTTTCATTCACCTTTTCTCTACATCTCCATCTATCTGTTTGTCCCACTAATTTCTCTCATAATCGCTGTTAGAAAATGGCCCTTTCTGAAGGGTCACCCTAAACATTTTGAATTCCTCCTCTTTTTCTGACCTTCTTTTTGTTTGGCTTTAGGACTCTGAGCACTTTACCACTGCACTTTACCACTGCTAACCAGTGCTAAAGTGCATGTGCGTCTCCCCTAAACTTGGTACTATTGGTGTATACACAATTGGCACATTTGGTTTACTTAGAAGCCCCGTGTAAAGTGCTATACCATATACCTAGGGCCTGTAAATGAAATGGTACTAGTGAGCACTGATTATACCACCCACTCCAGTAGCCTTTGAAACTTTTCTCTGGCCTGCCGTTGCAGGACCTGTGTGTGCAGTTTACTGCCACTTCGACTTGGTATTTAAAAACTACATCCCAAGCTTTAAACTTCCCTTTTGTTACATATAAGGCATCACTAAAAAAGGCCCTAGGTAGCCCTAAGGGCAAGGTGCTGTGTAAGTAAAAGGTAGTACATGTACTTTTAAGTTTCACATGTCCCGGTAGGGTCAAACCCCCAAATTCATTTTCCACTACTGTGAGGCCTACCCCTCTCATAGGCTAGCATTGGGAATTCCTTAATACACTTTTAAGTTGTATTTCCTGTTTAGAAAGGTGTATCAACCTCATGTCTCATATCTTTAGAATGTTAATGATAAATCATATGTAATGATAAAGTTGAATTTAACATTACTATTTTAGAAATGCCAGTGGGCATTTCTCTGTTCTTACTGCTCTGTGTGCATGCGGCCTGTCTCCAATAAACGTCAGGGATGGGTGACAGCTACACTTTGTGCATTCCCTCTACACAGCCAAAACACAGGAACAGTAGGTGTGACAGAAAACTCATCTGCATTTGCCTGCATTCTGATAACTCTTACCAGGCGGGACAGGGGCTGACACACCCGAATAGGGAGTGTCCTGTTTGCCACACAAAGGGCTGATTTCCCCCTACTGTTAGTCTGAATCCTTCTGAAAAGGTGTTGCATGGGAATCTGGTTACGTCAAAAGTCCTATGCAGTCCATTAAACAAAATACATTTACAGCTTTCACACATCTCGACTTGGAAGAATGAAAGGCTGAGCCAGTCCTGCCAGGATTCCAACTGTGACCTGTAGGCTACATACTGAGTTCAGAACAGGCCTATGGCAGATACCACTGCTAGATTGTTGTAATTGGTATACCGCACGTCACCACGCTTTCATCTCGTGCTTACTTACCGTTATTTGAAAGGTATTCTGTTCTCTGAACTGTTAGTTGCCTCAGAGTTTTATTTAACAAGCTAACCATGCTTGCATTATTGCAATCCTTTAGTTTACATACTCTTTGATAAAGCGGCGAATTCTTTCAAGGCACACCACTTTTTGTGCTGCGCAGTTCATAACGTACATTTTTCTGTAATGAATTTCTCTTTCATCGTCTGCCACGGGAGAAGTAAGATATTGCTGAGGTTTGAGGTTATTTCACTTTCTTTAAATGTTCATCACATTATCTCTTCAAAGAACTCCGAGGTGCTAACCCACACTTCACCTTACAGCTTGTCAGCAAGATGACAGCAAGCGCCTTTGAGGTAATAACCAGAGGTCTCTGGCAGGAGGAAAACGAAAACAAAATACATTTTAATGAGGGAAGGAAAACCAATTACCGAAAGCAAACATCTCAGAGGTACAGGTAAGGCAGTTGCAGCATAATGAAAGAACAGGAAATAATATTGCAGGCAGTGGTAAAGACACATGCAAGGGTTTCTGAGGACAGCCAGTCAAATTGCACGTCTTTCGTTTAAAACTGTCATTTTCGAATGGCCGTGGCGGGCTGGTGCTCATCTGCATTAATCCAATCAGATTAAGTGCGTATGCAGTAGGGACTGACTAACACTCATTAGCCAACTCGGATAATATAACGGGCCTTAATTAAAAGAACTATTTAACCGTGGAGATGTTAAAAACCGTGGAGATGTTGAAATAAAATATTTGCTGTGCGTTCAAAGTTGTCCTGGGATCTTACTTGAGGCCTGAAGTGGCGATGGGCTGTTTGAAACAAGAGCAGAAATGTGTGTGCGTCTGTGTGTATGTGTGTGTGTTGAGGAGGGTGGGGGAGGGGGATTGGGCAATTGGGATCCTTGAAAATATCCAAGCAGCATTCACGAGAAGGCTCCTACTTTGTTTCTAAACCAGAGCTATGTCCCCGTGAACATTCTGACAATTCAAGAGTCTAACATATTATCACAGAATTCGGCCCAATTCACACACTCAAACGAAGCCCAATTTATCTAACTCCCTTCTAACCCAACACATTTTCAACAAGCATTGGCATAGCCAATAGGTCTCGCCTTTGGGAACCTATAAGTGTTTAGCCAGAGATATTGACTTTACCTATGTCTTTAAGCTGTGCTGCACAGAAGTCTGCAGACTGCTAAAAAGTTATAATAAAGTGTCAGAAGCATTTTTGTTACCTTAGATATGACCAAAAAACATTATGTACAACTGAACGACCATATTAAACAAGAAATGGATTTAAGGATAGTACATCTATACATGCTTACCTTGATGATATATTGGCTAGTCAATAATGTTGAAGTATTTTATACCGATTTTGTGACATACGACCCTTTAAATGAGTGACTACCACCTAATTTAACCTACACTGGTTTCCAGTGGTCTTCCTTGTCCAACTCTAGTGGTTGATGAAACCATCCACACCTGTGTTTTTAGGCACTATTAACATACTCTTTGGATGAAGGCCCTCATGCACATACTTCAATGTTAGAAACTCGGTGTCTTAGTGACAGCTTCAGAAGTGCAACTGAATATAATTGCTAGGATTGGATGAAGGTATCACATGTGACTTGGGGCAGCTTGGCAGCTACCTATTGGGTGCCCCCCTGGGAGGCTTTGTGGCTTATTGTGGGACGGACCAATCCACAGAAGGCAGCATCCTTGGATCTGGGGTGGCTGAGTGACGTTTGTCTGTGCAGTGCCTCTGCAACTGCTGTGCCTCAACTCCACGGTTCTGATCAGACCCTCCCTCCAGGTCTAATCTTTAAAGTGCCTTTTACACTTCCCGGATTGTTCTCTAACTTTCATGGTATCATCAGAGAATCAAGGAAGGGGGCGGGAGGGACAGCTGTGGTTCTGATTTCTGACAATCAAAAAGAATAACAACAACATCCAATGAATGGGAAAATAAAGCTTAACCTCTAGCTTTAATTGCAAGGCACACATGGGCCAGTGAGAAGCTACAACACAATATAACTATAGCACTCTCTGCCAGGGCCTTGCCACTTCAAAGTGAATAAAACAAGTTACTGTTACAAAGCAACTGACTTGGTAAAACGGATGCACTGTTCTAGCATGCCTTACTTTATTTTCCACTAAATTACAGATTTGCCATTTTAGCTATCATCTGCAGCATAATTTGCAGATTTTAACTAAACAAAAAATGTTTCTAGCTCAAACTGATCAAAAGTTACTAAAAACGCATCATCACTGCACGCAGTGAAAGGCCCTTGGCAAAAATTATTGGTGACCTTTCAGTTGCTCAGCTCAATGCTGTATTTCGGTGCTAAATTACGCTTTGCACGCGTATGCTTAGGATCCCAAGTTCAGTTGTGCTTCTTTTATCTATTGCAGAATGATGTAGAGCGCAGGTTAGAAGAGATATGTGCAGCCGACAGGTAATACATCCCCCCTGAGCAATTTTACGATGTTAGTGCATGGACGTGTAAGTAATACCATCTAAAACCACCTTATTAAACATTGCTGGTGTGCAGACAAAGAAAAGGGCTTCTGGAATTGCAGAAACTAGCTCATCCAGCATACGAGGATAACAAATAAGGCAGCGCTGCAACATGGAACAAAATTGCTCTCAGAGATTGTTACAGTAAATGTAAAGGGTCAGATAATGCAGTTTAGGAGGCTGGGTGGGGTCCACATTTGGGACTGTACTCAATACTTCCAAATGACACTGAAAGCGTCAGGCTAGCCTAATTCTAATCCCCCTCTCACCCCCCACAGCACAGGCCCCCACGGTCACTTCACAAACACACAAGAACACCAAACACTGCCTGCTCTATGCTTCCCACTCGCAAATGTAAATAACCACACAAGTCACCCCTTAACAGAGAAGATAATTGAGGTGAAGGCTCCGAAAGTTACTTGTCCTGTATCACACAATTTACAAGTGATGAAGATGTGCTTCGTTGTCATACCTCGTGTGTTCAAAGTCAACAACAACTGAAAGAGCACTTAAATGACCTGATGTGATCCCCATAAACATAAACTTCCCTAAAAAACAAAATCAGTTAGTTTTAAATTGCCCCGATCAAAAACAAATTAAAAGTGTCAATGCGATGTGAAAAGCAACATGATACAAAGGTAGCAGCAGGACCTGCTGTGGGGGTCAAGGAAGCCGCCTTGTTTAGCTTATTTGATGTCCACAAATAATCATCCACGTTAAAAAACATACATTTCTGCCTTTATCTATAGAATGTGTGCATCGAGGTTCTGCACGACACTGCTCAATGAAGCACCATGGTTGTGCATCAGATAAACCGACCCGGTTACAAGACGAAAACAATCATGGTATATCTCCACCTTACTAAGAGGCAAATTCTCTTACAGGCTAAAGGTTTTCCAGATACAGAGATTGTGTTTAAATAAACAATACACATTAAATGGGGGGAGAGGCAGCCTTAGATTAGCCAGGTTTACGAAAGGATGCAATGCATCCCGAGGACACACGCATCCGCAGACACACTGTGGTACACAAACAAGGATGCGTAGTCCAGGTGTAGTAGTAGATTCTTCTTTATTAGTAGATAGATAGGTGGCAGGTTACAAGGTAATAAGATATAAGGATAAAACCCCACCAGGAGAGAGCAACCAGCTCCTCAGCCTGAGATGACCAACTGACAATCTCACCTCAGTGAGACACACTAACATTCCATGATGTCACAGGACATTCTGATACAGTGGTAGAGAGGAAAAGATATGGAAAGCATTTACCACACATCCTCTTCCGTTAGTGAACAACAGTAAATAAGAAGTTAAGACGGAGCAGAAGAATCCAGAGAAGACTGTAGACATAAGAGTAAGTCAAAGAGATAATTAGAAAAGCAGGAAACACAAGCGTGGAAGCAGAAACAAAGAAAATCTTAAAAGAGGCATGTAGAGATATATTTATAAAATGCACAAATGGTCATGATTGAACAAAACACAAGAATGCAAATTACGTAACATGTCCATCCACCCTCCTTAATAAATCAGGTAGCGATCCTGGTAAACTAAGTAGGGTGTAACAACTAAATGACAAAATGTGTGCAGATGGAAATAAGCACAAATAAAAATGAACATGCAACCTACACAGAAAAAGGGTATGCTTTGTAATAAAGATTAGCGCATGACGTGCACTAACAACCTCCCCTCCAAGGGTACACCTAGAAAGGCAACCTTTAAACTGTAGAACAAAACAACTCCCCAGGAAAGGGTACACCAGAGGAAACTAACGCCCCTGAAACAAAAATACACAGTTTCCACACACACACAAGCAATAGTGACGGAACTACACCAAGAGGTAGCGCTGACAACGCACCCCGACTACCCACATAGTGTGATGCAACTTAGACCAACACACATAACCTCCCCTAACAAAAGGGTACACCATTGAACAATTTAGGAATTGTTCAAGATAACATCACTAAATGGCGGCGCTGACAACGCACACCACTTTCCCCAGAAAAGGGTACACAAAGAAAACTAATCTTTGAAACTTTGGAGCAAAATAGTTACATGCAGACAACCTCCCCTAATAAAAGGGTACACCACGTTAAAAGTGCGCAACGTAACTTCTCCAAAGGGTAACAACAAGACCCTAGGAAACAAAATGTAGGCACTGACTGGCACCACAACCCCACAACTTCCCCTAAGTAAGGGTACACCATTAGTACTAACCCTAAGTACATGGATGGGGAATTAATAAGACACAAACACCCTAACTGCACAAGCAGAGTGAAACACAGGATACCCACCCTGTGAGACCAAAACTACAACATCCCCTATATAAAGATATACAGGGTACCGCATAAGGTACAACATCACCCTAGTTTCTAGATATGGCATTGACTGGCCACACACCCACACCTAAATAAGGGTACACTGTAGGGCAAGACGTTGCCTTAGGAATTTTGTGTACAGCAAAAGACAACCACTGACTAAAAATACACAAAAGGGGACAAGGCCCAAAAAATGGATGGAACAACCCATTAAGCACAACCCACACACAGCAGTGCACATTGTACATCGAGATACTAAACTGGAACATAAGTTTAAAAAAAACAAATGAGTATAGCTCCAGTGAGCGATATCTCACCCGAGGACTCCTTGGCTGGAATTGTTCAAAAGTTCCGATGAGTGACTGCACAACAGGAAACGTGGAGTGATATGCAGGCAAGTCCAGGATACTAATGACGTTTTTAATAACATACACACGAGCAGCGTGTAAATCTCACTGAAGGAAAAAAAATTGTGTGTTATTGTTCCTCAGCTGACTATAACAATTCCAAAAAAACAGATGCGCCGTGTAAACTTGAGACCACAACAGAAGATCGGCGTTGAATATCCACAGAAGGCCTGTTACTATGGTAACGAAAAATGGCTTCCTTCGTGCACAACAAAGAAGAGAGATTGTAGGAGTCACGTAACCAAGCGTGTGACCTCATCCGGAAAGGAGGAGACGAGTAGAACACCAGATTGGAGGCTTAAAGAGGCGTCATCGATTCTCTCCACCAACTCCCTTGGACATTCCAAAACGTCATCAGAAAGGCAGAGGAGAGCAGGGAGTGCAGAGCGGATGAGGAGAAAAATGCCATTGGTGCTGAAAGAACGGACTTGACACCAAACAGGTAAACCACAGACAACTTGGTGCACTTTAAGCTTGAAACTAATAAACCACGTAGGTAGCGTACAAGCAGCAAAGTAAACTACGTGACCCTTCGCTCACAATAACAGATGCTGAAGAGTTGAAGCACACAAAACTCCTGCACAGTCACTTTAAGATAATAAGAAATAAATGTCTCACCAGATTGAAATCAGTTTCTTAGCGTCATCAAAGATGAGGAGAACAAACGTTTGGCAGAGAAATAACAGCCTCAAATTCGTAATGTGCTGGCATGTTCGAAAGAAGGCAGTTAAACTGTCATAACTGCGTGAGCCATATTGAACATCAAAGTAGAGATGAAAAAAAAAACACATGTAAACCCAGGTTAAACACGTTTTTCATGTCGGGTCCGATACTACGGATAGTGGTGGCTGAAGTGAAGGGTAGTGCCAGCGCTGGGCAGCTGTGATAGGACACTCACTGATGTGGACAGTTGAGGAAGAAACTGCTAGCGCTGGGCGAACTGTCACGGTGCAAAAGCTATAGAGACACAGTAGGGTGATCAGGCCAGCTGAATCTCACACGCTTTTGTGGCTGGAGAAATTAAATTTCCAGATGACAGCAAGGTCGCAGTGGACTCCTTCATTTATCAAACGCCCAGGGTGCAGGCTGTCCAGGGTGAAGAGGACACTGGTGGGGTTTGCTGGGCGTTTCTCAGATTAATAAAGGAAATGAACTTACTTCTGTTTTAGTTTTGACTGGGTCCCAAAACAGTCCTTGGTTTCCTTAGAGCTCAGTTACAGTCCTCTTTATGTGCAGCATAGGTTAGTCCAAGAAACGTCACCAAATTGTGGTACACAAACAAGGATGCGTAGTCCAGGTGTAGTAGTAGATTGTTCTTTATTAGTAGATAGATAGGTGGCAGGTTACAAGGTAATAAGATATAAGGATAAAACCCCACCAGGAGAGAGCAACCAGCTCCTCAGCCTGAGATGACCAACTGACAATCTCACCTCAGTGAGACACACTAACATTCCATGATGTCACAGGACATTCTGATAAAGTGGTAGAGAGGAAAAGATATAGAAAGCATTTACCACACACACACGCCGGCATTCTGTCCTTGTGCGCTTGTTACCAAAGGTCAATGACTTTGCTGCTGCTGTCTCCCTGCACATGTCCAGGACCAGCCACCCCATCGGCAGGCTCATGTGAGCGCAGTGACTCTCAGAGCACAGCACGGAACAGCTCAGACAAAGCCCAAGGCAGCCCTGATCACCCAGGGATCTCTCATGCTACATGGCTGAGAAATGCAGTCTACACCCCTGGCCGAAGCATTCGCAGACAACTCCAGGGAGGCGCAGGATATACCACTTTACAAAACGGAGTGGGCATAGAGCTTGCAATGATTGTGCCAGTTATCCTGTCACTGATCTCCTTAACAATGGTAATTTGCCCGCGCAAACTACAAGCTAAATTGTGCGTGGATATTTGGAACAAGCATTGTCCACACGCGCGCCTCGCACTTAAAGCAGAAAAATAAAACAAACCCTGGAGTTGTGTGTGTGCGCGTGTGCTAGAAGCAGGGGGGAGGAGGGAGGCCTGTGCGATTTACTTGCGGGAGTGATAAGGGCTACCATATGGGGGCGCTCGCTCCCACAAGTAAATCGCCTCACGTGCACGCATTGTCATTGAAGGCAATGGAACGCTTGCAGTGTTTGGTTGAAAAGCCATGGCAATCGGAAAAGGACTTTTTGCCTAGCCAGTGCATGCGCGCTGCGTAGGTGAGACCTAAAAACTGTGGACAGGAGTTCGTTTTAAGGGTTCAACGTGTGTCCATCGTTCTCTCCCTCCTTTCTTCTCCCTTGTGTTTTTCTTTCTCTTGCTCTGGATTAAAGTCCGCTGAGAAAAAAACATGTGTTAGTCCTCAAGAATGAGTGCCTTTGGGCCCCCCTTGCAAGCACTGACTCAGACGAAGCAGTTGCAGTTGTCTTTAGCTTCCTGACATGACATTATCTTTTTATTCTCTCAAAATCACGCTCTCTACGTCCCATGCAATCCTTGTTGCACAATGAATCTGCAATCTTCCTCTCACCAATACAAAAGAAGCTACACCTTGCTAGCATGCGGAGTAGGGCCCAAAAACCTTCATTTTCATTGAGTTTCCATTCACTAACTCCAATTGGAGTTGGTCCTTTAGCACTCTATTTTTGAACTCCAGTAACCCGTTGTTCCTGATGTAATACCGCTGGATCTTTGTGTGCATGATTCCATTTAGTTTCAAATACTCCTCAATTTCTAATACTACCATTTATGCAACTAACTCTTCTGAATAACTCTCTCTATTAAGCACCTCTGGCTGCCAGCAACATCACAGGCTTTATGATTGGGCCAGATAGATCTACACCTCTTCCATATGACGGGAAATGTCATCACGTTCGCCTTTTCATATATACCCTCAGGAATGCCATATGCACTGCATGCGGACCACCACATACATAGGATCCCCAGATTAGGTGACAGAGTTACTAGATTGGGGGCTGGAAGTTTGCTCAATGGTTATTCTTTTTAATGCATAGCATTTCAACTTTAAGCATGTTGCAAAACCTTACTTGTGTGCTATGTGCCAGACTCCTATTATTCATAAATACGAAAACTGTCATATATTTAAAAAAATACAATAAAGTTTGTGTTAAAAAAAGTGATTCAGGTGGGGTCCACAGAAGGTAAAGGTTAAGAACCACTGCCCTGGGAGATCTAGGAATGTAAAAAATGTGACATTGCTAAATCACACAAACAACTGGCAAATATTATCAAATCATCATGCTCGAATATTGACTCCTGTGTAACATGCCTGGAAGACATTTTGCAGGCAAGTCTGTTTCAGACAATATGAATATTATTTGCAAGATCTATTACTCATTGTATATTACACGATCAGCGTACCAGTTTCTTATTGTAGTGCTCTACCACAGTATAAGAAAAGGCTTCTTTTTCCATGATCACCCCGCAGTTTTTGGCTGATGTTGCTGTTTTTTAACGGTTTTGCATTGGGGCAAGCTAACTAGGCCCCAGTGCCTGTGCTCTGATCGTTAAACCTGTGCACAATTGAAACATTTCCTGATTTACATTTTTAACTTACCTGTAGGTCCCTAGCACATGGTCCTCTGTGTACCCAGTGTCCTTATGTTACCAGTGTCCTTATGTTAAATGTTACTTGTGGACATCAGCACTTATTGTGCGACCAACAAAGGGACAAGGCAAAGCATGTTTTCAGGCCTGCCCCTGCAGCTTCAGGGCCAGATTCACAAAAGTAAACTTACAGTTGTGTGTAAGTTTACTCTTTTTTGCTATTCACAAACAAACAATTTAATAGTAGGTTTAGGACTACTGAGACTCCGCAGTCAAGGCAAACAACTGCACACATAAAAAGATAGGTCTGTTTCTTTGAGAATCCCGAAAAAGGGCAAACTTACACAAAATTGAAGTGTACATTGTGAATCGGGCCCCACTGGGAAGTTTTAAAACTGCAAATTCAAACTGGCAAAATAAACCTGTTGCCAGTCCTAAACCTACTTTTTTAATGCTGATAAGTAATTCCTATGTAGGTCCTAAACGCATACAGGGCATGGTGCACACCATTTAAAAAGAAGGACATGTGTTCTCAAGTTTTACATGTCCTGGCAATGAAAAATCTCAAAAGTAAGTTTTTTTATTGTGACAAGTCTGGCTCTCCCACAGAAAAGAACTGCACTACATTAAAATCCCTTATAAGGCACACCTTCAGTTTGGTAATAGCTAGAACCATGGTTCAAGAACTCAAATTAATATGAGCTTAAAATCCAATCTGATGATTGCTTTTTATATAACTTTTGGAAAATGCCAATTTTAGCAAGTTGGCATTTTTCTGCTAAATGCCTTCAGTAACCTTTTGAAAGTTAACCCCCATGTGTCACCTGGCAGCCTACTAGGAGGTGTGAATAGCTCCAGGGAAATGGAATAACAGTGCATTGGCTGAGAGGAGGTGTGACCTCGTCCAGACAGGATGACCTGGGGGATGTGCTCACTAACTGCACAAACTTCAAAGGGACCTTCCCCAGTCATAGACAGGTGTAACTCACATTCAGGCCTACCACTGCCATTGTCCACATAGCCAGAATGGCAGCAATCCCAGTAGGATGAAAAACTGTTCCTTACTTCCCTAGACACACCTCAGGGGTGTGTCCAGTGCTCTCGCCAAAGGAAGAAAGATGCTGTCATGTTGGAGTTTGGCAGAGCAGGGTACTGTGGGATTGTTTATGGCCAAATCCCCAGGAAATGATGTCAAAATTGGTAGGGTTTCCCCTTGTAGGTTGTTTTCCAGAGGTCAGCGCGTTAACTGAACCCACATGCTAATGCCAGACATAAAGGTGGCACCCCTGAGTACTTTCTTCAGAACACTGCTGGGCCTGTGGAAGACCTGCAGTTGAACCAGTGAAGAGAGACCCCAAGGGCCGGACCTGCTCCCACTTGTACCCAGGACTGAGAAGTGGATTCCAAGAGTCAATTGTCTAATCTCCTGTTAAGCTACAGGGACACAAAGCTACAAGAAGCACACATTCCTGATGAGCCCGGCTGACCAGTTCCAACTGGACCTGCTCTGCAATTTGCTGGGGCTTCCCCTGGATCGAGTCCTGACCCCAGTGTGGTATTCCTAAGGTCCAGGGACTCTTCTTATCAAAAGAACCAGAGGTTACCACCAGACCACCAGAGAGCTGCTGACATCGAATACTGGTGGGACTCAAGCTGCTGTTTTCCCCGCTTGGAAGATACTGACTTCCAAAACAATATCTATGTCTCGATATAGAGAACTTTGCCAGGCAAATGCAGAGTGGCACCCCGCCGACTACAATCATTTCCTGGGCCTGATCTTCGGACTTTACCCACTCAGAGTTTTTTCACTTTAGTTGCAGAGAGCCTTGAAATTCCCGCCAACACCGGAGTACCCACTGAGGAGAAGCACTGTTTCTCTTCGCATCCAGCTGGCACCATGACAGGTCAACAACCTCATTGACAAGGATTTTGTCCAAGAAAAAGATTAAAGCCAGAAGGTCAATTTTTCACAAGACGGAACCTGTTCCCTTTGTCTGACCCACATTCCATCACAGTCAGCCTTAACTTTTAGCTTTGATCAAGTCTAGCATGACCAGATATCTCTGGTTGGCGCTTTTTTGGTTATAGAAACACCTAAAACTTTGAAAAACCATAACTCTGGTTCCTTAATTCAGATTCTGTTGTTTTGGTGTTTATTTGCTCATAAAATGTACTATATCTTGATAAATTGGAGCGGGATTTGTATTGTTCCATGTTTTCTACTTTTTTAACTGTTTTGGTACTGATAAATACTTCACACTTTTCTACTAAGTTAACCCGGTCCACTCTGTGCTACAGCTACTAAGGATTCAGTTCAGATATAAATTATTGAGACCTAACTGGATTTAGTAAAGGAAAAGCGTTATTAATATTTGACTAGGAGTAACATCCACTTCAACTAATAATCCATTTTCGCACAAATACTAATGCAATTGTATGATGCCACAGTGGAAAATAGTACCGGCAAAACCATTTAATTATGGAGTACAATTTTCAGTATTTGACTCTGGAGGAGCTGCTGAATATTATATATTCTATTTACTATATATTCTAATGTAGTGGCTCTGGTGTTTCTCAGATTGTTAAATGATTGCCTATCTCTGTGGCCCTTAGATATCCATTCTAGTGAGCAGAAAGTTCATGTTATTGGAGAAGAAGAAATGCAGGCGCCCTATTGTTTAAAAGGTGCTTCACGGTCTATCATTTCATATGGATCTCAATTATGAAGTGTGATGGAGAGTGCAGAGAAGAAAAAGGATGTAGTGAAAATTATATTTTGCAACAAGGTGCTGAAAATATGTAGCGGAGCACCAATAGCTGCAAATCCTATTGGTTTTTTGAAGAAAGTGGAGTCAGATGTGTGGCTGATCACTGTTTGACTACTGACACTTTCTATCATTCCTGTGCATAAGCATGGCTTGCCTTGATGTCTCCCTGAGTTGTTGAACAGAGGTCACTTTGGTTTAATACCACTCAAATGTGCCATCCATGTCTAATTTGATGGCCTACGGGTGGTGTGATATGTTCCTTCTCTTGCCTGTGATGTGCACATGCTTTGTGGCTTGCTCCATGGCTCTCCATCACTCTCCGCTTCACTTTTGGCTAGCCCATTTATTGTGCTCCATTGCTGCTGACATCTGGTATGTGTATGTGGCTGTGTGTCAGAGTGGGGTGTGTTTGAGTGACTTGTCAGGCAGTGTGGACAGTTCAGTGGATGTTCATATGCTGTGTGTGTCTTCATTTTGTGAGTGGACTCAGTTTGCTTGACATGAGTGGAGGGTAGGTGTGAGGAGGAGAAACGCCCTGCCCCTGAGTTTCTGTGCAGGTCTTCCTCTTCACCCCCACCTTCTGAGACAGGCTCCCTGGTTGTTTGGTGTGTGTGGTGCAGGGTCTGGCTTCACCTGGCAGATGAATTGTGAAGGGGGGACACAGGAGGAGCACACAGCATGTCTCCAAATGGGTGTGGGGTGGGCGTAGTGTGTGAACGGCGGAGGTGGGGCCCTGTAATTCTTTGTGGCCTGCCATGCCTGGCGCTGCCCCTACCTACTACATTCTGCGCAGGTTTTCCCACGTCTGAACCACTGCGGTGACGTGACCAGGATATTGCTGTGATTTTGCGGTTGATGGATGACCCGGATACGGAGGGGTGATTTTGTGACAGGTAGGACATATGCGGGTACACTTGAGGATGTGTTAATGTCCCCAACAGAGTGTATGATGTGGACAGGAACCATACATCAGCCCAGGAGTTGTGTTTTGTGTTTGTGTGCGGAGTAGTGTGATTGGGTACCTGCGGCATTGTCCGTGAAGGTCCATTATTTGCTGGTAGTGGATCAGGTACAGCACCGGAAAGGCTTGTAGAGCTGGATCCATTGCGGTCCAGACCGGGTGGAGGGGTCTAGGACTCTGGTTTCGCTCTCCGCTGTTGTGCTTCCGCGGTCTCCGGTTGGGTGTTTTCTCCACTGCGGTGTGACGGGCTGTTTGGGGCATCCTGATTTGTTCAGCAGATGGCACGCCATTCCACACGACGGTGGATCTCTATTGGCTCCCACCGCCACGGTGGCGGGCCATTTTTATGGCAGTTCACATCGCACCATGGTGGACAGGAAATGGGCTATATTTGCCCATTGTAATATGGAGGGCGTGAGGTCCGCCGCTGGAGGGCGGAAAATTAAATTTTCCGCCACCGCCAGCACCGCAGATGTGCCTCCGCCCGCCATCCTAACGAGCCCCTTAGTTCTTAATACTTTTTCCTTCTCCGTCCACGTAATGTTTGTCATTTCCAGTTAAGGACTGGTTTCTCATGTCTTATAAATGTATTTGTCAAGTAATGTATATACTCTATGTTTATGTTGGAGAACCGTAGCCTTAAGGCCCGGTGGCGCAGGGTACGCCTGAAATCCCCGGGATTCACCTGCCTTGTCAAATACAGAGACACGGACTCTTCGTCTGGCGTAGAAGATGGTATTTATTAGCTGCAGCTAGTACAGTGGTCTTAGAAGTCGTCAGTATAACGAGGTTCAAAAGAGACTGCCACTTAACTCCGTGGCGCACAGGTTTATATACGGTACAATACAATGCAAAATACAATTACACAAGAGCATGCGACATAGGCAAACGTTTATAGACAATACTTTAAGTCTAAAAGCAACTCAAGTTTCCCGGTATGTTTGTTATTCGACCCCTTGAGTAAATTACGAGTGAATCCACACAATTCGATTTACAAGTAGAGAAAACACAGCTGCATGTTGTAGAAGGACAATCGTGAAACAGGAGAATACATGAGACATATAGCGAAGGACAGCAGATAAGATAACCTGGAGGAAAGAATGGTGTGAGCCGACAAATAGTCCGGACAGGGATTAATCAGTTCAGACAGGAATTAGTGTACTCAGCCAGGCCCTGACACTCATTAGTAAACATAAGCAAAGAAGCCACCTGACACGTGAATGCAGAAACGACAAAAACATCGCGCTCGCCGCGCTGCCTGAGAGAGGGCAACACAAAATGGCGGCGACGTACAAAATGGAGGCTGAGCACGAACAAATTCGTAATTTACAGAACCTCAGACCCTCCTTTTGCCATTACTCAGGCAAAGACAAACCAACTCATGCTAATCTGAGTCGGACTCAGCATCGATGTTCATAAAGTCCTCGAGCTGCTGCTGCACCATCATCCTAATATTCTCTGTCCTCGAATTTTCAGAACGTGGAACGCATAAAGTAGCCAACAGGCCACACACTGCGGGACCACATTGAACGCACAAACAACAAGAGAATATGATGGCCAAAATTGCTCCTAGGAACGTTAGGATCTTCCATTCCCAGGTTGACAATATTCTCCAAAACCATCCATAAAAGACCAATCCCCTTCGTCCTGATGGATCGACTCGGCGATGGTATGCAATTTGGAAATGGCTTGATATACTGCCGCAGCATCGTCTGGAATATAAATGCAACAGCTAGATCTGATCAATCTACAGACACCTCCTCGGTCTGCTAGGATCACATCTAACGCAATTCGATTTTGCAATGTCATAAGACGATCAGCCTGTAGCGCGGCTGTAATGTTACCTATCGCACCTGCAGTAACATTAATAGTGGTCTCAACCACACGAACCAATTGTCTGATATTTCTGCTGTTGGCCGTCGGGCCCCAAAAGGGAAGGAATCCTTTAAGGAAATCTCCTCCCTCTTGTTCTGCCGTGTCCTTGGCATAGAATATACCTCGGCTATATCTAGTTCTGTAGTGGTCTGACGGAGCCGAATATGTAGGGGGAAGAAGGAAAGCTATATAACAGGTTTCAGAAAAGTTGGAAGGGAGCCAGGTGTAAGCTCTATCTTTACAAACATAATAAGTTCCCTGTGACGGAACCAATGGGGGGAAATCAGGGGACGAGAAAATGTAGGTGTGTAAACAACCCTGTTTATTGTCAGTTTTCTTACTGTTGACTTGGAGACAAAAATTACCTTGATGGGGTACAGTCCATACTGGAGAAGACTCACCCCTTTTATTTTTGTCACCAAGACTAGAAACATAGTGGGTAACATTCCATCCTTCATAAGCTTTCTTCTCTTCCAATGGAATTTTTCCCCTTTCTACAATCTTAGCCATCACTACTATACCTTTGATCAAAGAGCTGTGACTGAAATCCAATCGGCTCGTGTATTTACTGACCACCACGCTTTTGGAAGTTGATTTACTCGCTGTCCATTAAGATAGAGCGGAGCAGAGCAAAGTGCCTCCACAAGTTAGTGATCTATAAGACACTACTCAAGGATCAGAATCCTTTCCATTGGTTTCTCAGTCCATTGTGCAACCTATGTCCTGATGATGGTCTCGTTATCTTGTCTTGCATGAGACCGAAACGTCGACGCAACGGCACTTCTTTGTAAATAGCATCAACATTGAGTGATTTATAATTTTGTATATAACTTTTGCAAAATATATGTATATATAGAAGATACGCCAATACTGTCCATATTCTTTACAAAAGTGTCTTTTGGTACTGTATATATTTTTCTACAAACTGAAAAAACAGTATACCTCTTTGTGTTGCCGAAAGTGGATTGAAATATAATGTGTTCATATATTCTTCAGATTAAATAAATGCAAATGATTTAAGATTTGTACCTTCTCTTGAAAAACTAAATTTATGTTCACTGCAGTGACAATTTTATAACTGTGAAGTTAAGGTGAAATAATTTGCCTAAGGAACATTGTTTTGTTGTTATTGAAATCCAATCCAGTCCCAGAAGTCTTTACAGGATTTCTAAGTATGTTGTGGTATGCGGCCGAAAACATAGTCAAGTAGGCCCAAGCTGAACCTTCATATGAAAAAGGGAGAACCAGAAACGGCATCCCCTTTTGTGTATTGTGTGGCATAAGACCGCACACCCAACAGTCAGTCATATTAATGGCCAACTGGTGTTGGTGCAATAACTGGATAAACGTATTATTCATATATTCAGCTCTCCTTATCTGTTCATGAGGGGGTAGAGTATGCATTTTATGCGAAAAGACAGAAAGACGAGTGGGCAAAAAAGTTGTGGAATTAGCAACACTTCTCGGATGTAGAACATGGACAATCCAACCAATGCAAGCTAATAAAATACACAAAAACATGAAAATACACAAAGTCACGCCAAATCGACTACGCAATAATTTACAATATTTCAATCTCATTTCTTGCTTCCTACTATCCCTACCTACATTTATTGTACCATCCATCGTTATCTAAAAAAATGTCGCTCACGGCAATCTTCTTTAATCACTCAGCTATATACTTCTGTATATTCTGAGGCGCTAGCCGCTTACTAAAAGAACAGAAAATCAGGTTACAGTCTGAGCCTCCTACCGTGACCCTGCGACGGAGACGAATGGCACTTCTAATACTAATACCTCACAAAAACAAAAGGACAACAAAAGGACAAAACAACCAAAAAGTGTCTTTAAATGGTATGAGAAAGATGGAAATAAAAATGTGTTCAAAGTGTTCAATTTTTCTGGTCAACTCTCGACCTCAAATTATAGCGTGTTTTGCTCGGCACGGTCTGGTCTTGAAATAGAGCTTTTGGATTTGTAGTGTCTATTCGAAAATGCGCAGGCACAGCGGCTTGAAGAATGTCGTCATCTGCTTTCTCAGACTGAGTTCCATAATTTTGGGCATCACTGAAGGGCACAAAACAAGGAACTGCTGCAGTATCCGATTCTTTTACACCACTGTGAATCCATTGGTCAAAGGGTAATGGCAATGGCACGATTTTACAGTGCACGCCATGTACCCAGTTTCGTTTGCCAACCACTTTCACAGCCGTGCGGGTGACGAGCAAAACTTGAGTAGGCGTAGACCAACGAGGCTCCAGATTCTCCGTCCGTTGAAAATGTTTGATGCAGACCCAGTCACCGGGCAAAATGGTGTGACCTGGGTCCGTGGAGGCCTCTGGCGAAGCACTTTGTACCTGTTGACGAATAACACTTAATTTAGTAGTCAAATCATGCAAATAGTCAATTAACAAAGGATATGGTATATCGGAATATCTCTTGGGGCGAGGGACACCCCAAACATTAGCTGGGCGTCCAAATACCACTTCATATGGGCTAAGTCCCATACGAGAGTGTACAGTAGTTCTGGTTGACAAAAGAGCTAGGGGCAAGGCATCTGGCCAGGCAAGACCTGTACTGGCTTGAATCTAGCTAGTTTAAGTTTGAGCGTACCATTATAACACTCAACCAAACCTGCTGACTGTGGATGGTTTGCCGCATGGAGATTTTGTCTGATCCCAAGACCAGGACATACTTTCTGCATAATTTGACCCACAAATTCACTCCCATTGTCACTCCAGACAATTCGCGGCAAACCAAATCTTGGGAAGAACTCTTTAAGTAACACTTTAGCAGTTGACAAAGCAGTGTTATCTTTCAAAGGGTAGGCCTCTATCCAACGGGAAAAGGCACATACCACCACCAGAACATACTTAAGGTTGTTGCATCGATCTATATGAATGTAATCGATCTGCAGCACTTCAAAAGGATATGACGGGGGAGAAAAATGACCTGCCAGAGTTGGGGTACCTTTTCCTGGGTTATGCATTAGCCAAACAATACAATGCTTAACCACGTTCTCTGCACATTTCGGAATTCCTTCATTCTGCCATACAGGAGCCAAGAGCTTACAAATGCCTTTTGCACTAATGTGGGCTGGACCATGAGCCATAGTTACAACCGGCAATACATAAGCGTCCGGTAATTACCATCGCTGATGTTCCGATAATTCCGTCCAGCAACCCGTCGAGTCTAACATTCCCGTACTTTCTTTCCACATTCTTAATTCCTTTTCAGTCGCTTCTCCCTGAATCGTTTTCACACTCTCAATCGTGTCTTCACACATTCCAATTTCCCTAACCCAATTTGCAGGACCTGCCACGTACATTCGACTAGCTGTATTTCTAGCTGTAGTTTTTGCTACTTCGTCTGCAAACGCATTTCCACGACCCACATCATCTGTGATTTTCTTATGTGCGCTGCACTTTATGATTGCTATCTGTGCAGGTAAGGTAAGTGACTCGAGAAGATCAGTCACTAACTGACCATACTGGATCTTTGTCCCGTGAGAGGTAAAGAATCCTCTCTCCCTCCATAACCTACCAAAACTATGTGCAACGCCAAAAGCATACTGGCTGTCGGTGTACACATTCACTCTCTTTCCTTTTGACAACACACACGCTCTAGTCGAGGCTATTAACTCAGCTGCGTGGGCTGAATTATGTCCAATACGTGCCACCTCGACAATTGTACATAAGGTGGTAACAGCATAGGCAGAAGTAGTCTCCCCATTTGGAAGCTGGAAACAGGAACCGTCTACCCATAGGATCCCATCCAGGTCCTTGAGCGGAGTGTCCTTCAAATCAATTCTACCCTTCGTTTCTTCTTCCGTTCGAAGAAAACAATCATGTTTCTCCTGAACATCTTTCTCATCTGGTAATGGCAACAGTGTAGCTGGATTTAACATGTTACATCTTTTGATGTGCACATGGCTCGCCAAAAGTGTCAGCTCGTATCCAGACAAACGAGCACTCGTAAGATGCTGTGTTCTGGTTCTATTCAACAAAGTATCCACTGCATGCGGAACCATAACAATGAGTGTGTTATCCAATACTAATCCAGCCGATTGTCTGATAGAAATCGCTGCAGCTGCTGTGGCTCTAAGACAACTGTGCAAAGCTTTAGCTACTGGGTCTAATGTAGCGGAGAAATAGGCACATGGCCTCTGCTTATCTCCAAATTTCTGCGTCAAAACTGACAATGCGCAACCCTCTCTCTCGTGAACGTACAGTGTAAAAGGCTTACTGTAATCTGGGGTACCCAACACCGGAGCAGAACACAGAGCAGCACGTAGGTCAACAAAGCTTTTCTGACATTCATCCGTCCAAGGGAGCGGATGTGGCGTATCTTTCAACGTTAGGTCCAACAGTGGTCTAGCCAAAAGTGAAAAATTGGGAATCCATTGTCTACAGTAGGAAGTGATACCCAAAAAGGCACGCACTTCTCTCTGTGTGGTAGGTACAGACATCTGTGAAATAGCGTGAATACGTTCTGGGGTCAATCGCCTTCCCTCCTTCGACAAGAGATGACCTAGATAGGTAACCTCTTGGCGGGCATATTGCAACTTAGAGGGAGACACCTTATGTTGTAGTGCAGACAAATGGTGCAATAACGCAACAGTCACTTCCTTACACACATCTTCCGTATCAGCAGCCACCAACAAATCATCCACATACTGAATAAGTGTAGCGCCAGGAGGCAAAGGAAGAGCATCAAGTTGTGACTGAAGAGCCTTGCTATAGATAGAGGGACTTTCGCAATAGCCTTGAGGAGCTCTCTTAAATCTAAAACTTCAGCCACCGAGAGAGAAACCAAAGATATCCCTACTTTCTTCAGCAATAGGAATCCAAACGAAAGCATTCTTGAGGTCTATAACTGAAAACCAGGCTGGCGAAGCAGGAATCATTGTCAACAAAGCAGTAATATCCGGAACAACGGGAAACTGCGGCACCACACTTTTATTGACCTCTCTAAGGTCAATAACAAATCTGTAAACAGGAGGTTGTGAAAGATCCGTTCTCTTAAGAATCGGAAGAACAGGACTGTTACAAACATTACCTCTTGTTTCCTCAACTACGCCTTTCTGTATAAAATCATCGACAATAGCCAAAAGTGCTGTCTCTCCATCACTAGAGATACGATACTGGGGAATGCGTGGCATGCTCACATTCTCCTTAACTGTGACAACATATGGTGGAATTGCAAGACAACCCACGTCATTTGGGCCCGTAGCCCAAAGACTTTTTTTATTTATTATTTAGTAGTTTGTAGAGCGCTCAGCTACCTCCAACGGAGGTGTCCCGGCGCTGAAGATATAACCTCTCAAAGGGTCAGTGGGATGATGAGGGGTTTAGATAATTTAGACAAGGGAGAAGAGCCAGGTCTTAAGTTTTTTTCGAAATAGAGGCTCTGACGTCAAGATTCTTAGTTCTATGGGAAGTTGGTTCCACAGTTTGGAGGTGATCACAGCGAAACCTCTTCCTCCCGTACGGGCCAGGCAAAAACGGGGGCTGATCATAAGGCGGAGATGGCTGGATCTGAGGTTTCGGGAGGCTTGGGAGTGTTTAATTCTGTGGCGCAGGTAGAGCGGGCCTCGATCATTCATCGCTCTAAAAGCCAATTTTAAGGCTTTAGATTGGATGCGGAGTCTTACTGGGAGCCAATGAAGATTGATCAGATGGGGGGAAATGGAGTGGCGGTAGGGGATGTTGCAGATCAGCCTGGCCGCTGCGTTCTGGACTCTCTATAGTTGGTTTATGAGGTACGCCGGGGCACCTACGTATAGACTATTTGCGTAGTCCAAGTGAGCTGTGATGAGAGAATGGACAACTGTTTTTCGCGAGTCTATTGGCAGGTATGGGATGATTTTTTTTATCATGCGAAGCTTTCCGAAGCAAGCTGAGGTAACTTTATTAATTTGCGTCTTGCAGGAGAGGGCAGTGTCAAATTGGAAGCCCAGGTTACGGGCTGTTTGAACTGGGTCCGGGGGAGGGTTAAGCTCAGTCGGCCACCAGAGGGTGGAGGTAGTGGGGGATTTTTGATTAAAAAATAGGACCTCAGTCTTGTCCGTATTAAGCTTTAAGTTGTTAGCCGATATCCAGGAGGCAATATTCATCCTGCATTGGCGAAAGTTATGGAATGATTTTTCGGAGCGATCTTTGAAGGAGAACACCAGTTGGGTGTCGTCGGCGTAGAAGGTTGCTTTGACGCCCCATGCTTCAATCACTTTTGCTAGAGGTTTTAAATATACATTGAATAAAAGTGGACTGAGCGCAGAACCTTGCGGAACGCCCCAGATCAGTGGTTTCTTGGGAGAAAGGAAAGAGCCCAGCATCACCTGTTGGAATCTGTTTGTGAGGAAGGATTTAATCCAGGGGAGGGGAGTTCCGCCTATACCAACCTCTTTTAGACGAGTCAGTAGTGTGTCATGGGAGATGGTATCAAATGCTGCGGATAGGTCGAGGAGAACCAGCATGGCCTCCTCTCCCCTATCCGTGCAATCTCGAATCAACTCGAAAACCTCAAGCAGAGCTGACTCTGTACTAAAATCCGGTCTGAATCCAGATTGGCAGTCATGTAACAGAGAGTTGGATTCAAGGTAGTGGGATAGTTGCTCTTGGACTGCTTTCTCAAGCACCTTAGTGGGCTTGGGCAGGAGTGATATTGGCCGGTAATTGCTTAAGCAGGAGGGGTCAATGCCAGTTTTTTTTTTGAATCGGGATAAGCATAGCGTGTTTCCAAGCGGAAGGAACCATACCTGAAAGTAGGGAAGAGTTCCAAATTTCAAGGAGGGGGTCAATAATTAGGGGGGCAATTTCATTCATAATTAATGCCGGGGCTGGATCCAGAGGAGAGCCTGATTTACATTTTACGAGTAGGTTCAGGGCATGCTCTTTAGTAAGAGGGTTGAAAATGGTGAATGCATGCTTACTGATGATGGCAGGTTCCTTGGTAGTATTGGTAGCGTTCTGAAGAATGGTTTCCGCAATGTTGGATATTTTTTTTTCGAAGAAGTCTGATAGATTTTCACTCAGTGCTTGAGAAGGGGGGACTGAGGTGGACATAGCACTGGGATTAGTAAACTTTAGTTACTTTCAGGAAGAGAAAGCAACTCGGGTGGAAACTTGTCCCGTGACAGATACACGGAAGATGTCATTTTCTTCCCCAACGTAAGATGCACACCCGAAGGGGAACAATACAATGTTGCATGTAATCTTTTCAACAAAGCGATACAAAAGGAGATGATGGACGGAGCGCCTGAACAAATCAAACACTCACCCCCAGTCAAATGATCTGGGTTTAATCCATCACCATTCTTTAGTTCACTCAGCCACCCCAGTTCAGACATGGCTATATGCAAATCAGTCTGACCCTGTGCCTTATGGGAACAGTCCAGCCCGAACAGCCAAGCCATGTCTTCCCTGGACCGGAAACAAGCATCCTGGGACCGGTTTCGGATTCATAATCCTCATCAGCCAGGCTATCTTGAATACAGTGGCCAAGTGAACAAGGGACTCACGTCTGAGTATACCCTGCCACACTTAGGGCGAACAAAGCGATACAAAAGGAGATGATGGACGGAGCGCCTGAACAAATCAAACACTCACCCCAGTCAAATGATCTGGGTTTAATCCATCACCATTCTTTAGTTCACTCAGCCACCCCAGTTCAGACATGGCTATATGCAAATCAGTCTGACCCTGTGCCTTATGGGAACAGTCCAGCCCGAACTGCCAAGCCATGTCTTCCCTGTACCGGAAACAAGCACCCTGGGACCGGTTTCGGATTCATAATCCTCATCAGCCAGGCTATCTTGAATCCAGTGGGCAAGTGAACAAGGGACTCACGTCTGAGTATACCCTGCCACACTTAGGGCGAACAAAGCGATACAGTCCAGCCCGAACTGCCAAGCCATGTCTTCCCTGGACCGGAAACAAGCATCCTGGGGACATAGCACTGGGATTAGTAAACTTTAGTTACTTTCAGGAAGAGAAAGCAACTCGGGTGGAAACTTGTCCCGTGACAGATACACGGAAGATGTCATTTTCTTCCCCAACGTAAGATGCACACCCGAAGGGGAACAATACAATGTTGCATGTAATCTTTTCAACAAATCCAGACCCAGCAAGTTCTCACCGTAACCAGTTGTCAAAATAAGTGGAGCTTTTAGGTCATAAGGACCAATCGAAACAGGCAAGGAACAAGAAACCGGATTACGAACTGGGGCACCAGAAAATCCTACCGAAGTATTTATTAAGCCAGACAAAGGTGCCCCAGGGAGTTTAGCATGAATAATAGAACTTCTCATCTCGCCAGTATCCAAAAGAAACGGTTCTGAAACACCCATAGTATTGATTGTGACATATGGCCCATTTTGATCTACTGGAATCGACACAACTCCCTCACTTTGTCTATGGCTGTCCTATTCGATCTGAAAATCGTCAGCCCTTTCTTCACAATAATCATCATTATAATACTGTGTGGACTGGACTCTCTGCTGATCAAAATAGTTCGTAGTAGATGGAGGAATAGAACGCTGCTCCTGAGAGGACACACCTCGTCCTCTACCTCTAGATCCTGACTGGGAATTACCACGACCTCGTGGAGCAGACATCCCATTATTACGCTGTAATAGGACCGGACAACTATTCTTAAAATGTCCCTCTTCTCTACAATACACACATTGATTAGGATCCAACGGAAGACGTGGTGCGAAATACTCAGGTTTCTGAAACACTTTCTGAAACTGTGGGGGTTGAGAAAACTGAGGCTGCGCAGATCGCGGAGGATAAGCTTGCTGTAAAAGCACCTTCGTTTTCAAATCTTTATTTTTCTTCTCTTGTTTCTCTTTCTCCTCCTTATCTCTATTCTCATACTACTGTGCAGTAGCCAGTATTTTAGCAGGGGAAGAAACAGCCCATGCACTTTCAGAACTTTTTAGTTTATTCGATAATTCAGGAAGCAAGTTGTATACAAACGTATCCACAAACAACCGTTGTCCACCCTCTACACTCAAATCCTGACCACTGTGATCAATAAACGTCTCTTCAAAACGGGTGAAGAAATCCGAAACACTTTCGTCTTTCTTTTGCTTGCATGCGGCCAGCTTATCCCAATTAACTCGCACCGCGGGCATCATAGTTTTCATTAATTCTATTATTCTGCCTGGTAGGGCCGTAATCAGAGCATTGGGTTTTGCACCACCCACTTGACCTGCATCAGCGGCTCTAATAGCAGCCCAATCACCACCTAATTCAGCATTATGATTTTCCCTACGAATCCGTGCCCACAAGGCTTGTGGAACAACATTCCCAAACAACATATCTATATCGGCCAAATTCATAATACAAGCGTCAACTGTTTGAGATAATTCCTTATAATATCCAGCCGGATTTTTACGAGGGTCCGGAAGAGTTTGCTTAAGCGCCAACACTTCAGACCTTTTCCAGGGTTCGTGGACCCATTTACGCTGGAAATGAGCAGGAACAGTAGGTGGACCGACTATTGCGTCCCTCCATACGGGAGGAACTTCACGCATCGGATAATTCTTAATGCCGGTGTTTTTGGCTGGATCAGTCTCGGAAAGGGATAAAGACAAGAATATTGTTCCAAACGCAATAAGTTTAGTGACTGCGTCTTCAACTCGTGGCCCTACATTAAAACCTTTATCGAAATCGGCTTGTAATTTCAGTAGCTCTGAAGGAACTGTATCCAACCCCATATCTTCCCAACCTTTAATGAGAGTCTGACACGTTACATTAAAAACATATCTCTGTGTGGGCTCTACCCATTGGTGAAAAGAACTCATAATATCTTCTGTACTATAATCTAGTCCTCTCTCGATCCATTTACGAGCGAGGGAACCCAAAACTACCTTCTCGCCTGTAAGAGGAAGCTGACAACGGGATTGTCGTCTATAGAAAGCTGGAGACAGATTTAAAGACCCGAGAAGAGGAGAAAGGTAATTCGAGACAGCCTCAGCCAGTCTCCTGTGTGATGCAGGGGAATCTCTCGAGAGAATGGGAGGCAATACAGATGCAGAAGGTAACGGAGACTGAAATGTAGCCGGCTGGGGAACAAGAGTGGGAATTGGTAGAGGTGGTGGCTGAATTGCAGGCTGTAAAGACGGAGCAGAAACAGGCAGGGAAACATTAATGGGCTAAGCCGGCTGCTGAATAATCGGCAATTGAGCAACCATAGGTTGAGCGATAGGAGGAGGTAACGGAGGTGCGTTAGCATTTTGGGCATAGGGCGGATGTGAATTTAATAAACAAGACATTAGGCAATCTTCTAATTCCTTATTTTTATCTGAAGAGGAAGTAGGCAACACCGGATAGCATCTATCTATAGCCATGCAATGTTGTCTTTCTAATATCTCATTTGCACCATCTGCTTCATTATTTTTAAACTGTTGAGCAGCCTCTATAATTGACATATTTTGTGCTTTCTTATCCTTTTTTGCTTGCTTACTTTCTTTCTGTTTGGCTTCCTTACGCCAAAGGCGAAAAGAGTCAAACATTGCCGGCCGGGCTTTTCTTCTAAACAGAATCGTTTCCAAGTTATCTAGTATGGCGGAATCAAAACTACCATTTTGGGGCCAACTCAAAACTCCACTATTTTTCGTGTATCGGACCCATGTCTCGTTAAAGGTAATGGGACCAATACCATGCTTGGAATAGAGCTCATAAGTGGGAGTTCCAACTGGAGGAATCGGACATGAATCTTCCAACTGGGAAACCCTTGTACAACCCAAACAACAAATTCTTTTGAATTTACTCAGTCCAGGCATCGTTACTTCTCTAGACTGTTTACAAACAACAAGGGGTATAAATCACTGAAACAGTACAAACATACTTACCCCTTGGCTTTGGGTATTGCAATACCTGAATAAAACCCAAAAACAAAAACAAAACAAAGGATTGTGGGAGCGACCCACCAAATACTTAACTAAGGATCGTCCTACATCAGCGAAGGTCCGTCTATCGTCTCGCTTTACCAAACATCATCAGAAGGGTCCAAGGCAGGGCAACAGTCAGGGAAGCAGTCTTCAGTAGCCGTCGGAAAGGAGCAGCTGCTCTGTCAAAGACCTTCGGTCCACTTCGACATAGAGGGGTCGATCACGTGGTGCGCGTCCTCCAGAATTTTCTTGCAGGGCTCCTCACGACCCTCTGGCTTAACCGCTACCTCTGAAGTCGCCCCACGTTGGGCGCCAGTTGGAGAACCGTAGCCCTAGGGCCCGGTGGCGCAGGGTACGCCTGAAATCCCCGGGAATTGGAATTGAAATTGGAATTGGAAACGGATTTGTAGAGCGCGTAGCTACCATAGGGCGTCCCAGCGCTATCGGTCAACCTATGTTTCCGGAGGGGGAGAGGTACTATGGGAAGAGCCAGGTTTTAGGTTGCCTACGGAAGGCCAGTAGGTTGTGTTCTCTTCGAATGGAGATTGGCAGGGAGTTCCACAGCTTTGGGGCGTTATACGAGAATAATCTCCCCCCAGAACGGATCTTATAGATTCTGGGGACACTGGCCAAGGAGAGGGCGTCTGATCTCAGTTGCTTGTTGGACTGATGGGGTTTGACAAGGGAGCTCAGAATCGGTGGACCTCCACCATGCATTATCTTGTGTGAAATGCAGAGAGTCTTAAAGGTAATCCTTTGTTGAACTGGAAGCCAGTGCAGGCTTTTGAGGGCTGGTTTCGCTGAGCATTTTGATTTAGTCCCTGTTAGAATTCTGGCCCGGGATTCACCTGCCTTGTCAAATACAGAGACACGGACTCTTCGTCTGGCGTAGAAGATGGTATTTATTAGCTGCAGCTAGTACAGTGGTCTTAGAAGTCGTCAGTATAACGAGGTTCAAAAGAGACTGCCACTTAACTCCGTGGCGCACAGGTTTATATACGGTACAATACAATGCAAAATACAATTACACAAGAGCATGCGACATAGGCAAACGTTTATAGACAATACTTTAAGTCTAAAAGCAACTCAAGTTTCCCGGTATGTTTGTTATTCGACCCCTTGAGTAAATTACGAGTGAATCCACACAATTCGATTTACAAGTAGAGAAAACACAGCTGCATGTTGTAGAAGGACAATCGTGAAACAGGAGAATACATGAGACAAATAGCGAAGGACAGCAGATAAGATAACCTGGAGGAAAGAATGGTGTGAGCCAACAAATAGTACGGACAGGGATTAATCAGCTCAGACAGGAATTAGTGTACTCGGCCAGGCCCTGACACTCGTTAGTAAACATAAGCAAAGAAGCCACCTGACACGGGAATGCAGAAACGACAAAAACATCGCGATCGCCGCGCTGCCTGAGTGAGGGCAACACAAAATGGCGGCGACGTACAAAATGGAGGCTGAGCACGAACAAATTCGTAATTTACAGAAACTCAATGTGTGCATTTCTAATTTTCGTGACACATCTGTTGTTTCAGTGTAATATGTGTTGAATGTGTAAAAGTAGTTAAATGTTCGTGCTGCCCTTTAAGATGATTATAATCCATCAAAAAAATGTCTAAATGAGATAAAGAAAAGTGAAGTAAATCACACGAGCTTGTGTATTATAGATATTGGCTCGTTTTGTGTCTAAAGATTCACAGTGTTCGAAAGCAACTAGATACTTGATTTGTATACAATGTAAGAGTGGTCCTATCTAGTTTGATTAAGGACCTAAGCCTTCTTCAGTTCCTTAGCTAAAATGTATAATATCATATATAAATGCTCTAAAATGGCTGATGATGGGTGAATTGTTTATAAGCTTCATGGCCAGGAAGCCATCTCGGATACTGTTTGGCAACTACCACCTGTTAATGCCCACTAGACTATTCCATCGCTATGGACCAAACACACACATTCTCAACTATAATACAATTGTGTATTTACTCTGAGAGTAGTTTCCACTATTCCTCGATTAACTCGTATCTTACCTCCCCAAACACCACACAAAACCCCCTTCGGTGAATTTTGTATGCCTTCTTACATAGGTTGACACAATACAGAGCATGCAACTTTTGTATCTTTTATATCTTATTTACTCTTTACTGATTTGTTGATCAGTGTTCATACTACATGGTCTATTTTTTTATTTGACATTGAAACTTTATTTACTGGACTGTGACATATTAACTCTCTATGTTTCTGGAATATGTCATATTTGCCAAGCTTTTAGATGGCTTATGTGTGACATTCCCAAGTGTGCAGTGTGTTTATGTGTGATATTTCAAGGCTTACGAGTGACACTGTATTGTGAGTGAATTACACTCTTTTGTTACAGGTGATGGTTTAAAGGGGACTTAAAAGAACTGCATCAGCCCGAAACCATGAAACAGGTGATGTGAATAGCATGTCTATCGGACCTGATCCTGTGAACCACAGAGGATTCATAAGTTGAACCTGAAAGCTACTCAGTCTCTCACACTTATAGCCTCCCCTCCTTGCCACTCACTCCTTTCATTCATCTTTTTGTTTCCCTCTCGCCCCCTCTGCCTCATGTTCACATTCCGTGTCTCATTCTGTACGCCCCTTGACCTGCTCCTCCCTTTCTTTTTCCTCCCCTCCTTCATTTGTCTACCCATTTCCTAATCTTCCCTTCTCCATATGTCTGTTTCTCCTCACACTTCCCTTCATCCTACCTTTGTCTCTCTCATTGACTCTCTCCTCACTCCTACAGTTGCCTCTACTCTATTTTTTCTAACTGTTCCCCATTGTTTATCTTCCTCCCTCTAACTTTTATACCTCCTTCCTTTCTGTCACTCAGCTCTCCCAGAACCCTTCTTCCTTCCTCGAGTCATGTCCTCTCCTCACCCTCCTCCATTTGGCTATCCTTCTTCCTCTTACACCACTTTTTTCCTTTCTCTCACTTCACCTCTCTCCTAAATCATGGTAACTCGTGTTCCTGCCCCTTTTATTTTGAAAGGGTGTCAGTTAGTTAAAGTTGTGTTCCCAAATAGTCCTTTAGGACGTGTGACACCTTATTCTAGTTCTTACCTTTTAACCTACATCATGTTGCATTTTGGGAAACGTGGGTGCACTTTTCAAGTTTCAATTTAAATGCCCATTTTGCTAAATGATCTTGGCTAAAAAGCTATGCTGAGAAGCGGCTATGATGGTAAACATGATAGAGTCACTTGGCACCACTAACAAGAGAAATACCTTACCTGGTTTGGTGAGAGAGGCTATCTGAGTTGCTTACCACTGGGTTTCTGCAACCTTCCAGGGAATCCTTCGGAAATAAAGGACTTACTGTTTGGATATGAATGCTAGGTGCCAGTGATCTAGCCGCACAGACTGCGAAGTGGGGGTTTGAAACGGCCATGTTGAGGGGGAGAGAGGTAGTCGACTGTAGATGGCCAGGCACACCATCAGGAACAAGGAAAAAGCTATTGTTGACAATTAAGCGCTGGTGACAAGCACCGCAAAACAATTAAGTGCCGGTGCCGAGTACCAGAAACCACAAGCTCAAATTATGCACTGACACTCAGTGAGGATAGCTACTGCGTAACTCTTCCGCTCGCTGCAGATTTAACCACCAGACTAAGCAAGTCCTTAGACAGTCTGTATCCTTTTATAAATCTTTTCAAGCTCCGTGGCCAGGGCCGTTTCTGCCATTAGGCAAGACTAGGCGGCCGCCTAGGGCGGCAAAAGGGGGAGGGCAGCAAAAAACAGGAGTTTGAGATCATCTGTCACTTTCTATTTTTTTTTCTTCATCTTTTTATTAAACAGCGCGGTTAGATTGGTCATTTCATACAGTAAGCATTAGTTACAGCCATGTGCCTGTCACTTTCTTGCAACAGCTTAGGGATGCAGTGGAGGAGAAAGTTAAACGCAGCCCGTCTTGTCACCCTAAAGATGTTTCTAAAGTTAAGGAAGAGCAACAATCCATTGTGTTGCTGTTTATCTTAGGCGCCTCGGAAATTATGGTTAGGCTCATCACAGCTCTGACACTCCGAATAAATGCTGCTGTTTGGGGGCGGTCAGCTCCAGTGGAGGGAATCGGAAAAAACATACAGTGTTCCTAGGAGGGAACTAAAGGTGCCGTATCAAGACAACGTCAGATGCCGTGGCCTTCTTTCATAAACACCCAGAGCCTCGACCACCTCCCAACTAACATCTGCATAAAATATGAATCAGACCTGGCATATTTTGGCTCTGCAGCAGTTGTGCAATAAGCAGCAATTTATGGTCTGAAGAGCAAAATTAAATCCCTGGTCAATAAAATAACAAAAATGCTAAAGGAGGTACAGGTCTGTTTGAGTTATTATACATAGTCCAACAGATCTGCAATTATAACACGGATGTGGCTATCATATACCCATGGGCATATATATATATCCAGATGACCATGCTATGCAGTCCAATTACAGCCCCAATAACCAGTTAATGCCTCAATACCAGCCACAGCACCACATGAAAAGGCACAACTATGTACGAAAGGCACAGCGATTAGGAACAGCATCAATGGTAGCAGTGCAGGTGTCAATCATATTCATAGACTTCTGCTATAAGGGCTCAGGGAGATTCTCCACTGGAAACATTTTTAATGATATGGGCTCAAATTTGACACAGATTGGCTCAATAGCCATTGGTGTGCCAAGCCAGTGCAGCCTGACGCTTCCCAGACGTGGACCCTATTTATTAAAAATGTGCCGGCAATAAATAGGGCCAGGAATTACTTTACAGATGCCATTGCCATTGCCAGAAATGTGTCATTTCCACTCACAAACACACACGCTCGCTCACATGTTCACACAGACACACATTTTCTCTCTCTCCCCTTTCTCTCACACATACACACAATAACACACAAACGCACACACATGCACTCACTGTCTCTCTCACACATAGTTTTTTTCTCCAACTTTCCTGGTTTCAGCTGCCAGCATCAATCCACTACTGCTCCTCAGCTGCTGTTGCATGGACCCTCAGACAGCATGCAGGTACTTCCAGGCTCAGGCTCTGAGGCAGGTAACTGAAAGCTGACATCTGTCTGTCTTCACTGCGCAGAGTTAAGATTTTCACTTTTAGATTTTTCTCTGTACCCTCTTACATCATGTCACAGGATCGAGTGAGGTCAGAGAGGTTCCTGAGCTCACCCTTTGATGAGATGGAAGATGATGAGATGACAGCCTGGTATAGGGATGGGCAAGTGACCAAGGCCAGTCTATTCTGCAGCAAAACGAGCAGAGTTGCCACTGTAACTGTTAGGTTATGTTATGTTATGTTAGGGGGTTATTATATAGCGCTCGAATCACCCGGGGGCATCTTGGCGCTTCGCCTAGCATAATACACTGAGGACAGGAGGGGGAACTATGAAGAAAAAATGGAGTTAAAACAAGAATGCTTTCAGGTGTTTCCTGAAAATCCGATAGGAAGTACATTTCCGCAGGGGTAAAGGGAGCTGATTCCAGTATTTCGGGGCAACATAGGAAAATGCTCTGCCACCGGTATGAACAAGGCGAATACGTGGAATCTTCAATAGAGCTAGGGAGTTGGACCTAAGGTTATGGTCCGAGATCTGTTGAACAAGCAACCTTCAAAGGTACTTGGGACCCCTGCCTTCCATAGCTTTAAACGTCAGACACCAGATCTTGAAGAAGGAACACTTTTTTATTGGGAGCCAGTGTAGTTCCTTCAATAAGGGAAGAGATGGGGATCCGTGCGGACCATTTAGTGTCATCCTGGCAGCCGTGTTCTGAATAACTTGTAATCTGGCCAATAGTGTCTCACCCTCTTCAGACAGTAAGGCATTGCGGTAGTCCAGACGGCTGATTACCAGTGCCTGGACCACGGTTCTGCGATGACTCTCTGGCAGAAAAGGTATCATTCTGCGCAGAAGACGCAGGTGGTAATAACAGGAGCTCACTGTGGCTGAAATATGGTCTTTCATCGTAAGAGCTAAATCTAATGTTAGGCCCAAGTTTTATACTGTTGAAGCTGGAACAGGAGGTCGTCCCAACAGGACCGGACACCACTCCTCCGTCCAAACGGATGCTGCTTTGCCCATAAGCATCAGCTCCGTTTTCCCGGGATTCAGTTGTAGGCGATTTTCGGTCATCCATTTAGAGATGGCCAACATGCCCTCAGAGAAACGCCATTCCTCTTCTTCAGGATTTGAACCAATTAGGAATAAAAGCTGAGTGTCGTCAGCATATGAGATAATTTCAAACCCAAATGGTTCAGCAATAGAGGCCAATGGGGTCATATAAATATTAAAGAGTGTAGGGCTCAGGCATGAGCCCTTGGGTACCCCTTTGTCTAACAGTCTAACAGATATTTTGTTGACAGGTAAGGCCCAAGCATAATGGTTTGCCATCGATCTGTCAGAAACACCTTAAGCCATTTTAAGCCCATTCTTTGTATGCCACAGGCATGTAATCTCTCTGCAAGCATTCCATGAGAGATGATATCGAATGCTGCGGAGAGATCGAGGAGGATCAGAACCATTGAACCACCATCATCTAGTGTCAGTCTCATGGAGTCGGTTACAGCGAGAATAGCTGTCTCGGTGCTAAACTGGCAGTTAAAGTTCTCAAAGAGTGCTAAATGATTTTTTGGGAAGAGAAAGAATGAAAGTATATAGAGAGTGAGAAACTACAGAGGCCGTATTGACTGGGGGAGAAAGTGATGGTTGTAAAAGGGAGGGGGCGGCATTTTTCAATTCTCGCCTAGGGCGGCAAAACACCTAGAAACGGCCCTGTCCGTGGCCACTACTGTATTGGTCAGGAAATGGTGCTTTTGTCAGAAAACAAACAGGCAAGGAAGGTGCGGCCTGGGATCATGCATGTGCTGAAGCACAAGACGGAGAATGAGACCTGAAAGTGTCTGCGGCTGTGAGCCATGGCCACGACGAGTCTCTGGCAGCTGGTCCGGTCGCGGAGCATCACGATGAGAGGGGAGGGACTGGTGTCAATTTGCCGAGGCTAGATTTAAGTCACTAGTGGGCGAGCTGCGACTTTTATGTTTCAGAGTTTAGTTAGCAGCCCGCCACTGCTCACTCCTCGGAAAATGGACACAATGTTGCAGTCACACGAGGCCATGTATCTTCCATACCGCCGCGGTGCTGCAGCCACTGAGCGTAGCTGAGCCCAGGCCTGCCTGGCAGATTTCATGTAAATTTTGAATTAATCTAAACACAAATTCAACACCATGTCAGTAGCGCACTGCGCAGTGTGCAGTTGAGCAGAGTCTATCAGGCACTGCGGCTGCCAGAGCAGCACATGGTCCACACTGCTTTTTTAGAGTGCTAATAGCGTTCGTCAGCAACTTCAGGAGGCGCTATAAATGCATGATTACATTTTAGTGAGGTGATGTGGACCACCACGCTAGAATGCGTTAGTCTAATGCCTGATGCGTGGTATTTGGCAGGGCTGAAAAAGTCAAATTTTTTTCCCATGTTAGATATTTAGGCGCCAGCTCATAAAGGCTTGTAAGACAAGGTAAAAAGGACTACAGGAGTACTGCTTAACATGCTCTAAATTGCCTTTATGAATAGGTCCCAAAAAGTTAAATAAGAAGGCAGCTTTGTGATATCTTGTGGTACGTGATAACATTTAATAAGCTGTTCAAGCAATCAGGCTGAAAATATGAGAAATATACTTAAATAATTAGGGACCAAATTCAAAGTGCGACCTCAAGCAAAATATGCCTTTCCGTGTTCCTTAAAGTGGAAATCGTAGCAGCATAAAAGCAATAAACACACTTTGAACTATTACTTGCAGAGCTCTCCTCAGAAATTAGGGTGAGTGCCTTTAACAATATGAATTGCTGAATAGCTGTAATGCTACATTAAGCGCAGAACGATTCATGCACAATCAATGCCAATATACAAACTAGATGCGACAGAAACAGTATGTATTGACATCCTATTAAGTGTGGGTCTGCACCACTGCATAAAACACCTCATAACCAGGGGCATGCGAGACAAACACGATAAGCATGTGCACAAAGAATGCGCACTGGCAGCTCACTGACCGAAGGCACCACGTGCAGTGACAAAGCAATTAGCAGCACACTTCAAATTAATGCCTATTAAAAATCCAATCACCCGACTTGCCACGTGATGCGAGTGATTGCTTATTTATGTTTCTAAATGCTCAAAATTTTATATAATTACAAAAAAAATGGTGCTACTTTGCTTCTTGTGCAATAGGAAATGTGGCAAACAAATGTTTCTCCAGTAGAAAGATTTTTCTACCTCGCATAAATAGAGGAAATTGTGTAACTTTTGCTAAACATAAACAGTTCAGTCTTTCACATGCAAAAGTACAGACATATATTTTCTCCATTTCCACTTTTGTAAGCACAGCATAAACCGCATGAAATCAATTTGAGCCACATTTTCCCTATAATGGAGCAAATAATGTTAGCTGGAGCACTCTAGGCTGTCATGCGCCAACGCTCATACCCTTGCACCATAGTGTGCGTTCCGTCAAGCTTCGGTTGTGTACTGGAAGCGGAGCCTTCAGTACAAAAACTATGCTTTAATCCGTTTCCTACTTCATAAGTGTGTTGTTCAATGCAGCACACATGCAAAGTTTGAAAAGTATGGAGAAATGATAGCATTTCTTCTCCGTTATGCCTGCCTCGTGGAGGTGAAAAGTTTTGCCTCAACTCCCTGTTCATAGATAGGGATTTGCATCAAATCTCTTGGGTGGTCGCATGGGAACGCCCTTGTACCAACCTTAAAACGACCCTTGGCACAAAGTAGAGCAAAGTAGAGCTTTGTGCTATTTGCCATTAATTTGGCCAACTTTTCAACACAACTCCTGATTTGTGTGGGAAAGTAAACACCATCGCAATGCTTTGCACAACGTTTGTGTTAGAAAAGTAAAACAAATCTGGACCTACATGTGCAGATAAATGACTTCAAATAGATCTGTGCCTCGTTTTTAGGTGTAGCTCTAGACAGCGTTAGTTGTTTTCCAAAGCCAATGTCCAAGCAATAAAAAGAACAAGAATTGAAAATGCAATAGGTCTCGCCTTTGATTAAGTTAGAGGCATTTGCTTTGCTAATGGTATTGTATAGCAAAGCAAATCGCTTTAACTTAATTAAAGGCGAGACCTATTGCATTTTTAATGCTTGTTTTGTTTTCTGGCGGCCCTGATATGCTTACATTCATGTTAGGAGTCAGTTAGCCGATGTGCAAAGGGACATGGCAGAAAGATCGGGCCCTTCCTTGTAGTGTCCTTGTGTCTAAGTAGCTAAACCTCAATGACAGTGTAGATGGAGTAGATGTTGAAGGGTCGGTGATCTTGTAATCCACTGTTGGCTGCATGATTACTTTGCTCCGTTTTTAATTTGTGTGCTTTTACTCCCTGACTTGTTTTAAATATACCTGTGTTCTCTCTTACCTTACTGTAAGGCTTGCTGCACTCGCCACTTTCTGCCAGAGCCCCGGTCCAGCACGGGTTTTCCCGCTTGCTGTAGAGGGCGCCGGCACACATTCCTGGTCTCTCGTTCATTGGAGACGGAGGGTCACGCGCTACTTCCTGCTTTAGGAGCCACCCTATTTAGCCCTCACGATTTGCCCAGTGCTTAGTGGTCGGTGATCTTGTTATCCACTGTTGGCTGCATGATTACTTTGCTCCGTTTTTAACTTGTGTGCTTTTACTCCCTGACTTGTTTTAAATTTACCTGTGTTCTCTCTCACCTTACTGTAAGGCTCGCTGCACTCGCCACTTTCTGCCAGCACCCCGGTCCACCACGGGTTTTCCCGCTTGCTGTGGAGGGCGCCGGCACACATTCCTGGTCTCTCGTTCATTGGAGGCGGAGGGTCACGCGCTACTTCCTGCTTTAGGCGCCACCCTATTTAGCCCTCACGATTTGCCCAGTGCTTAGTGGTCGGTGATCTTGTAATCCACTGTTGGCTGCATGATTACTTTGCTCCGTTTTTAACTTGTTTGCTTTTACTCCCTGACTTGTTTTAAATATACCTGTGTTCTCTCTTACCTTACTGTAAGGCTCGCTGCACTCGCCACTTTCTGCCAGCGCCCCGGTCCACCACGGGTTTTCCTGCTTGCTGTGGAGGGCGCGGCACACATTCCTGGTTTCTCGTTCATTGGAGACGGAGGGTCACGTGCTAGTTCCTGCTTTAGGCGCCACCCTATTTAGCCCTCATGATCTCCTCCGCGCTCAGCGGACGCGCACAGCGGGTGCGCGCCAAAGTCATGCCCGTCTGCGCCCGTCCGCGCTAAGTTCGCGCCAGGGAGGCTGGCCCATCCACCGCTCATCCTCATAAGTGTCTGTTACACCAGACAGTCTCTGCTTGCGTTGAAATCCTCAAATAAGTCCTGGCAGCATACCATCTCCCCAGAGGCTTTTTTAAAGAGGCCGGGCCGTGGTTGTCGACTTAGGGGTTCTGGAAGGGCGATCCCCCGGAAGGCACAGTTGACCACTGGTGTACCTAAGCCCTCCCCCAATATAATCACTGAAGGGGGGTTTCTTATTAACGCATGGTCTTTAGTAAAAAAACACATTGCGTTTAGGGACTTTGTTTCACTTAGAAAGCCCACTTGGGTGTTTGTCACAGAGACCTGGGTATCTGATGCCTCGGGACCTGATTTGGTGGATGCTATTCCTACTGGGTATGCCTTTGCAAGGATGGATAGAATTGGCCGCCGAGGAGGAGGAATAGGAATACTTTACAAGGAGTCCCTTATTTGTCCTGAATTTCTCTCTACTTCTTCAGGCTCCTTTCAGGCTATGTACTTCTCCATCAACTCTACTCCTTCCGTTTCTATCTCCGGCCTCCTGTTTTATAGGCAGCCGGGCCCTAGATCTGCTTTTAGCCAGGACTTGATCAAGCTCTTAGAGCCTTTTATTGAGAGGCCTAATATTACTCTCCTGGGAGATTTTAATTTCCATCTAGAAAATATGGAATCTAGAGATACCCTTACACTTCTGGAAACTCTGGATTCCTGTGGTCTGACCCACCTAGTGGTGGGTCCCACCCACCTCGCTGGTCACACCCTTGATGGAGTCTTCACCAACGACTCAAGGCTGAAGGTGGTATTTTCGGTCCCGCTAGCCTGGTCCGACCATCTGGCCGTTCCTTTAGGATTGTCATACCAGCATGTAGCTTCTTCTCCTCCTGATGCTAGGAAGTGGGAACTCAGGAGGAATTTTAAAGCTATTGACAACGAGTCTCTCCCTCCTTTTTTGAATAAACTGATATCCACTGAAAAGCAGGATGCTAACTCTGCCGCTCTCGAATTAGCAAGTACCATTTCTGGAGCTTTAGATATCCTGGCCCCCCTCAAACAGCACTACTCTGCGAGAAAGAGCCCTTAGGCCTCCTGGTTTTCGGACAGACTCAGGTTGTTGAGTCAAGGGTGCCGCAAACATGAGAGGCTATGGCTGGCTCGATTGGATCCCTCGGAGAAGGAACAACACAAACTTTTCCTAAAAGAATATAAGCTAGCCACCATGGAGGAAAAGAGGGCCCACTTTGCCAATTTGACTGCCTCTCTTAACTCCCCTAGAGACCTTTTTAAGATCATAGACACTCTTTCCTTCCCTCAGGCAGCTGACTTCATAGTGGAATCCCAGGAGTTGTGCAACAGTATCTCAGCCTTCTTCCATTCAAAGATCTGGGATATCTATGACACTCTTGAATCCTTGAATCTTGGATTGGGACTTCCTTCAACTTCTGTCCCTCCCACGGTGGGGAGTCTGCCTGATGGACCTTCTCCTAGTCTCCTGTCCTTTCCCCTTTCTCACTCCTGAGCTGATCAATCAGCTCCTTGATAACACTAAATCGGGCTCACCTTTAGACCCGTGCCCGCTCAAAGTCTTGAAGGCCTGTCGGGAAGTGATTATCCCCCCCCCTCATGAAGGTCATGAACTGTGCGATCTCGGAGGGAGTTTTTCCCTCTTTATGGAAGATGGCGGGGTCAACCCTCTTTTAAAGTAGTCTACCTTGGATCCAGGGATTCTGAAAAACTTCCTGCCCCTGCTAAGATGCTGGAATCTCACCTTAATCGGCACCTTAGCACTTTTCTTCATGATTCTGCCCTCCTGGATGTCTCCCAGCATGGCTTTAGGAGATCTCATAGCACCGAAACCGCCGTTACTGAAGTTGTTAATAACATCCGTTCCCAGGTTGATAAGGGCCATACTACTCTTCTGATCCTGCTGGACCTTACGGCATCCTTTGATACCCTGTCTCCATCTATCTTGGTCGCTCGTCTTAGGGAGATAGGGGTCGATACCCCTGAGCCTTCTGGCTTCCTTTCTCAATAAAAGGGAACAAAGGGTGAAATTGGGCCAGTTCTATCTGTCCCTAAGCCTGTGCATTGTGGGGTCCTCCAGGGTTCCTCATTAAGCCCTCCATTGTTCAACATTTATGTGCCCCCCCTTGCCAGGGTAGTTAGATCTTTTGGGCTAGAGGTGCTGTCGTACGCTGATGACACCCAAATAATGATCTCCCTCACGCTGCCCGTGAGGGATTCTACCCTGAATTTCAGGAACTGTATGGAGGCGGTGTCTCAGTGGATGATACAGAACTTCTTGAAGTTAAACGGGGAGAAAACGGAGGTGTTGATTTTCGGGGGGATGTATGTAAACAAACAGTATCCCAACAGGTATCATTCATTTAGACAGTTACAAAGATATGTACAAACATTCTCATTGACAGACAAAAGAGACTCAATATATCCGTTTTTATGTGCCAATGGCATCAAAGCAACACAAACAAATTTAGAATGGACAGTACTATCAGCACTGAAAGTTAAAATTAGACAACCCAAGTTGTACTTGGTGCAAACACGGTGCAAGTGATGTGCACGACAGCGACGCAAGTGACAAACGTGCTCAGCGTGAAACGGCGCAAGAGATATAAGTGTACAATATTAACAGTGGTACAGTGTGACTAGATCCTAAATAGGAACATATTATTTAAGATATTCAAGGGTGGTCACAATGTAGGTAGCGCCTTTTAAATGGGCTGGGGAGTCGACGACGTTTCGATCCAGTCAAGTATGGATCATCCTCAGGACAGGGTTGTAGAATGAAGCAGTGCTGTCTAATGTGACGGAATGTTCCAGGACGTCAACTTGTTCGGAACCTGGAATGAGGCTGTGACCTGTGAGGCGTCTGTAGTCCCGCAATTAATTTAGATGACAAGGACCAGGAATCGGCGGTCAAGGACAATGTCGAAGATTGCGGTGGCCGGGGATTGGATCTCTGGCTGCATAAAGAGCGTCTTCCGGGTTAATCAGGAAGGCTGGGACGTAGTGGGGAAAGCAGGATATTTGGTCAAACGACTGGTGGCCGCCTTCTCATGGGGATTGCCCCCTCCCCCGCCAGTCTGCTAAGAACCGTGGGGTGATAATGGACCCTACGCTTTCATTTGACCGCCAGGTCAGTAGGCCTGTTTCCACCTGCTGTGGCTTCATCCAGGTTCTTAGAAAGATTGCTCACTTTCTCTCCCCCGAGGCTCGGAAACAGGCCACTGTGGCACTAGTCTCCTCAAGACTGGACTATTGCAACGCCCTGTATGTGGGCATAAATAAGAACCTTATTCATCATTTGCAAATGGTCCAGAATGCGGCGGCGAAGATGGTCCTTAATCTCCCCAGACTTGCCTCGGCCTCGTCAGCCAGAAGAAGCCTACATTGGCTTCCCATTGAGTCCAGGATCTCTTTTAAGATTCTTTCCCTTGCCCACGGGGCTTTCTATGGTACCGGTCCAGTGGGGATCAGGTCACTTGTTCACTCCTACTCCCCTAGTCGAGCTCTCCGTTCTTCTAATAAAAATCTTCTTGAGGTTCCTAGGAATGTAAGAGTGAGATGGGGAGGCAGAGCTTTCTCCTCCGTTGCACCCAGGTTGTGGAACTCCCTCTCCCCCGAACTCGTAGGACAACCTTCGCCTGTTCTGTTTCGCAAAGCACTAAAAACTTGGCTCTTCTCTGAAAATATACCTGTAATAGCATACACTAGTAGATTACAGATTGGACGACTTGCTTGGTGCCTTGATGCCCTTGGGCTAAGTTAGGCGGTAAAAGATCTCTTTCATTCATTCATTCATTCATTCATTCACTCATTCATTCATTCTTTCATTCATTCATTCAAGTAGGTGTTATCCATCAGCGGACCGGGGCGGCGATGATGGGGGCGAGGGAGAGGCGGAGTAGTAAGGGTTGAGATTGCAAGGTGGGGGTTTGGGTCAGAGACCACTGCCCCCCAGAGGCTGCCAAAAACCTGGTCATTACTCCATCACCACTCGCTGAACAGGAAACTCGGACCCCTTCTGTCTACTCCTCCTCCTGCTTCGTGTTCTGTCCACTATGGTACGCGTCACCCCTCAGTGGGACAGCCAGGAGGACTCAGGTGGGCACCCTCCCCATGCAGTTACACTGGTCCTACAACTGCTGCTCACGACCGGCGTACTCCTGTTCGGTGAAGCTTGAGGAAAGCAGAAGCACCAAAGTCTACACAGGCACTGGGCGCAATAACCTGAAAGGTGGCTGAAGGGGGGAGGGTGCTCCCTGAGATGCTTGTGGCACCCCTGACCGCAGCAGGCCCCCAGCAGATGCGCTCAAACAGAGGCCCACATGCCGCACCTGGCGCTGGCCGAGCTGCTTCCGTGGGACCCCTGGGGCTCCTCCCTCGCTGTGGGCTAGGCGTGTCCTCTCCACAAAGCTGCAAAGCTGCTGCACGCCCCCCTCTGTCCGCTTACTGCATAGAGTCAGCAGGTGAAGGCTTTAAGGAGCAGGCACAGAATATGCATTGGCGGTGCGATTCCCCAGTGCTGATCGGCTCTGCTATGTTGCTACTGGCCACAGCTGATGAGACGTCTTCCTAGGTGGGGGGGAAGTACATCGCAGTGCTCCTGCTTTTCACTCACTGCAGCTTGTTGTTGTTGGCTTCGCTCGGTTCACGACTGCAGAGCTTGCTGGATGGGCTGGCAGACCATTGTGCTGGATTGCTGGATTAGAGGTCACGGCTCGTGGCTCGCAGCTACGGGCGTTTTGGAGTACTTTTTTCTGCGATGTTTGATGCCCAATGATGACTGCAGCTTCGAACACCATAGTTGCGTACAGGAAGCGGCCGGCAAGCTGCGTAGAGGAAGTGGCATTTTTGTTGCTATGACAACCAAAGCATCGCAAGATGGCGTTGGACTGTCCACGGACACGCGCATGCTGTCTGCATTGGACAGATGTTGAGAGCAGCCATCTTTGTCCATGCAGACACGTGCATGAGCCATCGGAAGATGGCTTCAGACTGTCCACAGTCCCACGGACACGTGCATGCTTTCTGCATTGGACAGATGGCGAGAGCAGCCATCTTTGTCCATGCAGACCCGTGCATGAGCCCACGGGGAGAATTGATTCCAAAAGGACCTCTCTGGTGAGGGCAGCGCATGAGCTGCATTCGCCAAGCGAGACCTAAAAATAATATACAGAAGGGTCTTTCGGTCAGCCCCCTTCATTCTTTGGCTAGTTTGTGTGACTATTTTTGAGTACTGCAAATGATCATCCCCCAGATTTTGTGGATGTTTATATTTTTTGCAGGACCATTTTGCATTGTTGATTGGCACAATAACTATGAGTCTCAACAGGACGAGTAAGAGAAGCAATACATCTTTTGGTCTGTAATTCACCGTCATTACACTAAAATCAATAGGATGCAAGGCCAAGAGTCATGTGTGACAAAAGACAAGCTATTAGGGAACAAGAGACATCCCTTGCTGGTATACCGAGTGTTAATCAATATAAATGTCATCCTTTTTCTGAACATGTTTTTGATTTTTTTAGGTACAGGAAATAGTCTAGAGGCATATAATTTGAATAGGAGTACTTGGCTTTGCTGCAGCAGCCGAAAGCCTAAACGTGGCCCCTCAGCTCACGCTGCAGTGGCTACCTGTCATGCCTGCACACATAAATGTGGTTGGCAAAACTCCGAAAGCGAGGAAAAAGCGCATGATCCAGACAACAGAGGCAATGGTTGGCAAAATCCCGACTCTGGTAATGAAGCGCATGCGCAACAGTCAGAGCATGCGTCGGGAATGGAGAGAAAGATTTAAACCCTACTCTCATTCCCGGAAGCGCTTTGCGTTCGTGGAGGTTCCTGTTTCTGCGTCCGGGTCACGGTGGTGGTGCTCGAGGAGAGACGAGGGAGTTGTGTAGTGCGCTAAAGCTTGATCTATTACGGCGGTATCGTGAGTACCGTGCTTTGCCTAAAGTAGTCTTGTCCTGATTTTTCCCAGTAGTTCTGGGGATTTATTGCTTGTTAAACTTAGACCCGTTCCGCATTTAGGAATAGGATCGTGAGGAACGCGCTAAGCTTTGAGTTCCTATTCTGATTATTCTGGGAGCATTCCTGTCTGTTAAATTAAGCTTGCTCCGAGGTTAGGAGATATTTTTCTTTGCGAATACTAGTTGTTTGGCTGTTACTTTGTACTTTTAACGAGACAGCTTGGAGATACTGTTTCCCTCTATATATTGGGATTTAGTTAATGGATGTATAATTTTCAGAAGAGCAGTCTTGGTATACTGACGACAAGTATTATTAAGATACGCTCATTGAATTCCTGAGTACCTTTGGACTCTTTCTTTTTTATTAACATGGTGAGCATGTGATTGAGCTTCAGTATAGCCATTCTCCTTTACTAGAGAGGATCAGATTTAATTCTCATATTCTCTTTTATAGAAGTTTCACTTCCTCACATCAAGTATTCATTGAGTAACCACATGTTATCTATGAAGGAGGAGAGACACTAATTACAGAAGGTATATATATAGAATCCAGAGAATATCATATAGAAAATAGATAGGTAGGGCTGGATACGAATTGTGTATTCTTTTCTTTGTGCAGAGAACCTACTCCCTGGAGTACAGACATCCTTACCTCCTTGAAGAAAGAAGAATACTTGTTTCCCTATCTACCCTTGTTTTGTGTTCCCTCTTTCCCCCTGATCACCAGTATACGTATCAGTCTCTAGTCTGACGTGGATTGGTGATAGGGTGAAGTTGTGGAACTAATGTCTGACTCTGTGACACTCCTGAGACAACAAGGTGAGAGCACAACAGAACGCAAAGCCTCTATAAATTTGTCTCCTGAGTGTCATGGATCTCACACTCTCGGATTTAGCCAACATGATAGGGAATCTCCAACGAGAAACCCAGGCTCTTACTAATAGAGTGGATGCATTAAATAGAGAGGGTGGGGCAAGTGCTAGCACACAAAATCCCGTAGTGCATGTAGTGACTCCTCAAGCCATTCCGTTAGCTCCACCTGAACGTTTCTACGGAGACCCTACTGAGTGTGCTGCTTTTCTCACTCAATGCCAATTACATTTTTTATGTAAGGCCTCATGTTTTCCGACAGACTAGGCAAAAGTGGCATTCGTTATCTCGTATCTGGGTGGCTCAGCTGCAAACTGGACCATACCTCTCATTGAAAAGGATGATCCACTATTATTGGATTACGAGGCATTTAAAAGAGAGTTGCGAAAATTGTTTGACAAACACACCTTTACACATGCTGCAGATACTGAGTTGTTGAACCTTAAACAAGGATCAAAAGATATCACCACCTACATATCAGCATTTAATAGACTTGTAGCAGACGCGGATTGGCCAACAGAGAAACGCAGCGCTCTTTTTTATAAAGGGCTGCGGGATGAACTCATAGATGCTTTAGCGCATGTAGTGGATCCCCCTGATAATTGCACTGATTTGATAGACTTAGTAGTAAAATTGGACCACAGATTAGGTGAGAGAAGAAAGGACAGAAATAGAGTTGATTACGTAAGACTAGGAAGTCGAAACAACAAGATAGAAACAGAAGTGAAAACTGATGAATCAGAACCTATGCAAATAGGTAGCCGTAAAGGACCTTTAAGTGAGTCAGAAAAACAACGCAGAAGAGAAAACAAGCTATGTCTATATTGCGGAAAGGCGAGTCATTTTCTAAGAGAATGTCCTGTAAAACCCATACAATATCGGAAGTCGGAAAACTAGGAGACCCGAAGGTAAAAGAGACTGCACCATTGGGTCGTTTAGGACATATGGTCTCATCTTTACTCACTAATAAAGGTCACTTCTTTACTCCTGCAACCTTATATTGGGAATCTAATACCATTGAGGTTCCTATTATGATTGACTCAGGAGCTTCAGGTAATTTCGTAGATACCCAATGGGCCAGAGACCATTCTATAGCTGGAGTCTTAAAAGAAATCAGTGAAGAAGCGTTTACCATTGATGGGAGTTCCCTAAAGTCTAGACCTATTACACATACCACCATTCCTTTAGAGCTTTGTCTATCTTCTAATCACTGGGAAACTCTCATTTTTTATATAATTCAATCTCCTCAATTTCCTGTAGTGCTAGGTCTTCCGTTGTTGAGGAAACATAATCCTTGCATAGACTGGCAACGGTCCCAAATTGTTTTCAATTCTTAGACTTGTGTTAACCACATAAGAAGCACAGTAAAAGAAACTACTACCAAGACCGAATCAGTTGCTATATGTGTCAAGGATATTTCTATTGACAAAGCATCGGAGGTGGATCTGACCACGCTTCCACCTATTACTAATGACCTCTCAATAGAGGGACCAGATGGGGTATTACAATTAGAGTATCAAGCTTTTCACTCTGTATTTGATGAAGAACAGGCTACCAGTTTACCTCCTCATAGGGTGTATGATTGCCGCATTGATTTACAGGCAGGAGCACGTATACCCACTAGTCGGGTCTACTCTCTGACTGAGAAGGAAAACATATATCTCAGAGAATATCTTGATAAAATGTTGGAATTGGGATTCATTCGTGTTTCTAGATCACCAGCCTCTTCATCCCTCTTCTTTATTCCTAAACGAGAAGGGGGACTGCGCTGTTGTATTGACTATAGAGCTCTCAATTCTATTACCATCAAAAACAAATACCCGTTACCACTCATCTCCTCTCTACTCGATCAAATCAAGGACGCGAAATGGTTTACAAAATTAGACTTAAGGGGGGCCTATCACCTTGTGAGAGTTAGAGAAGGAGATGAGTGGAAGACAGCATTCTGCACCAGGTATGGATTGTATGAATATCTCGTGATGCCCTTTGGGCTCTGTAATGCTCCCTCCGCATTTCAAAATTTCATCAATGAGGTATTAAAAGATTTCCTCGATAAATGCGTGATGGCTTATATTGATGATTTACTCATCTTCTCTAAAACATTGAAAGAACATATTTCACACGTTCAAACTGTTTTGGGTAAACTACAGAACAATCAGTTGTTCTGTAAACTAGACAAATGCTTTTTTTCATAGGTCTCAAGTAACCTTTTTGGGTTATATAGTTTCAGCTCATGGCCTACGAATGGATCCCCAAAAGGTTACTGCTATTTTGCAATGGCCCCCTGCTACATCTGTTAAAGAAGTTCAGCGATTTATCGGATTCGCGAACTTCTACCGAAGATTCATAGGTCACTTTTCAGATGTTGTTGCTCCAATTACCAGATTGTTACGCAAAGGAACACCTTTTAATTGGTCCAAAGAAGCAGATGAGGCTTTTGGTGTTTTAAAATCAGCATTCACACAAGAACCGATTCTAAGACATCCTGATCCAAAAAGCCCTTTTGTAGTGGAGGTAGACGCTTCCCAAGTGGCAGTATGAGGTGTACTATCTCAAGCAGATCCTAAAACAGGTGAATTACATCCAGTCGCATTTTATTCCCACACACTAACTCCCGCAGCGACCAACTATGCAGTAGGTGAAAGGGAACTTCTAGCCATTAAAAAGGTTTTAGAAGAATGGTGACAATATCTGCTGGGAACCCACCATACTGTGACCATTTTGACGGATCATCGCAATTTACAATACTTGAAGACTGCCAGAGCTTTATCAATGAGACAATTAAGATGGACACAGTTTTTTAGCGAATATGACTTTGTCATACATTTCATAGCAGGCAGAAAGAACGGAAAGGCTGATGCCTTATCTCGTATAGGATATGAGCCTATCCCCCTTAACGAACAACCTCCTACCATAGTCGAACCCCAAAAGGTGATTGGTGTGTTAACAAGGGAAGAACAGTTTTTGCAGCAGATTCGAGATGCTCAAGAAGATCCCTCATTGAGAGCATTATAGGCCATAACACATCACAAGTTAGAGATGGTTTACATTATGTCCAAGGGGGGTTAGTGGTTCCCACCTCCTCATTACAACAACAGGTCTTAGATTGGTGTCACACTCACAGGGTGGCAGGTCATCCCGGATATAAGAGAACTCTAGAACTAGTGCGAAGATATTGTTGGTGGCCTCATTTGGCAAGTGACGTTCAACAACATTTGCGCTCAAGGCAAACGGCTCATGAAGGACTTGTAGGATTGTCACAACCCATTCCCACTCCTCCTCAACCATGGCACACGGTTTCCATGGATTTTATTGTTGAATTACCATGTACCAGGGGGGGAAACAATACTCTTCTTGTTGTGGTGGATATGTTCACTAAAACAGCTCACTTTATCCCCTTGAAATGTCTTCCTTCCTCTAGCGTTTTGGCACAAATTTTCTTACAAAATATTGTAAGACTGCATGGTATTCCATCTGTGTTAATCACAGATAGGGGAACTCAATTTGTATCAAAATTCTGAAAGCAATTATGTACGCACTTACAAATTGAAGTACGTTTGTCATCTAGTCACCATCCTCAAACAGATGGACAGACCGAAAGGGTCAACCAGAGTCTTGAACAATATCTTAGATGTCAAACACTGCAAACAGTAACAGAGTGGGACGAATTGATCTGGCTTGCTGAATTGTCTTATAATAATGGTCACCATTTCTCCACCCTGTACACTCCCTTCTATGGATCTCAGGGATATCATCCTAGAGTTTTACCCATGCCACTGCCTGTTTTCTGCAATACACCTGCTGTATCAGATCTTGTTAATCACATACAGACTGTACATTCACAAATACATGTTAACCTAGATAAAGCAAAGACTGAGTATAAAAAAGGGGCAGACAGTCGTAGAAAACCTGAACCCACCTATAAAATAGGAGAAAAGGTATGGCTTTCCACCAAATATCTGAACCTGAAGGGAGTCTGTAAATTCAGACCCAAATTTATTGGTCCTTTCCCCATTAGTAAAATAGTAAATCCCGTTGCGATGAAATTGAACTTGACACCCTCTATGAAAATACATCCTGTGTTCCATGTTTCTCTTCTAAAAACTGTGGTACCAGGAACACGTCTTCCTGATGCACCTGCTCCCATTATGATTGATGACAATAAGGAATACGAAGTGGGGGCTATAATCGACTCCAGGAGAGTTCGACGTCGCCTCCAATACTTGATCCATTGGAAAGGCTATGGGATAGAAGAAAGAACATGGGAACCTGCTAGCCAAGTCCATGCCCCATGTTTAGTACGTGCCTTTCATCGGAGATATCCTAACAAGCCCAACCCAGTGGGAGGTCTTGTGGGAGGGGTGTTCTGTCCGGCCTGCACATGTAAACGTGGTTGGCAAAACTCCAAAAGCGAGGGAAAAGCGCATGCGCCAGACAACAGCGGCAATGGTTGGCAAAATCCCGACTCTGGTAATGAAGCGCATGCGCAACAGTCAGAGCATGCGTCGAGAATGGAGAGAGACATTTAAACCCTCCTCTCATTCCCGGAAGCGCTTTGCATTCGTTGCGGTTCCTGTTTCTGCGTCCGGGTCACAGTGGTGGCGTCCGAGGAGAGACAAGGGAGTTGTGTAGTGCGCTAAAGCTTGATCTATTACGGCGGTATCGTGAGTACGGCGCTTTGCCTGAAGTAGTCTTGCCCTGATTTTTCCCAGTAGTTCTGGGGATTTATTGCTTATTAAACTTAGACCCGTTCCTCATTTAGTAATAGGATCATGAGGAACGCGCTAAGCTTTGAGTTCCTATTCTGATTATTCTGGGAGCATTCCTGTCTGTTAAGTTAAGCTCGCTCCGAGGTTAGGAGATATTTTTCTTTGCGAATACTAGTTGTTTGGCTGTTACTTTGTACTTTTAACGAGACAGCTTGGAGATACTATTTCCCTCTATATATCGGGATTTAGTTAATGGATGTATAATTTTCAGTGCCAAAAAATGCAAAAAAATGTAACCTGGAATCAGCTGCCAGGAACAGGCGTGGCAGATATTTGTCTTTTTTTTTATTTAAAAGGCTCTCACAGTGAAAACAAATATGAGAAGCGTGTGTGTGGTGCTTATAAAGAAAACGGTTACAGGTGACCTGTTGACTGCAGAAGGAGATGCATTCTTTTGTTGAAATGATGTTGCACTTAGGTCACTGACTTTTGTACATGTATCCTTGTATTTTATGCCACGCGGATAACAATTGTACTTATGAGAATGGATTTATAATATTTCAGAATTTACATTACCTCTCTATTCCACCCACCCATAGGTGACCCTTAACCAAGTACAAGATATTGCAATGGTGTTAAATGAAAAGGTCATTGTGTTCTGTTATGATCTCTGTAAGAAACAAAAAACATGTCATTATTAGCACTGAATTGTGAGACATAAAGGAAAACATTTTCTGCATTCTCGCTTTTTCTTTTTTTCCTCTTTCCTCGGATTCTTTCTTTCATTCTTTCCTTCCAACTCACAATTACTCTGAGACTTAATCCTACTTACACATACACTTATTCCTATTTACTTAATCCGAATTTAGGGGCTGTTAGCAATTGGATTATTGATTGACTAGGGTATGGACCCTGGTCAATCAGCCACCACAATCCTAGTCAGGGTAAGGGAAAGGCAACCCCTAAATTAACCTGTGCTCACCCTCTGGTAGCTTGGCACAAAGCAGTCAGGCATAACTTAGAGGCAGTATGTAAAGTATTTGTGCAAAACTTCAAACAGTAAAACAATGAAAACACCTCTAAAAATGATTCCACTCCAGGTTAATAATATAGCTCTGATGTTAACGATAAAGGAAGACCAAACCAGCAAAACCCAATCAGTAGAACCAGAGTTATTGAATTTTGAAGTTTATAGTGAGAAATAGCGCCAAAAGGCACAAAGCGCTATGGGGATATCTGTTAGCGCTGGACCAGAACAAAGTCACAAGTTCAAGCTGATTGTGTGTGTTCAATCCTGGTTGCAGAGTGTTACATGGCTCTCCATCAAAGATGTATTGCTCTGCCCAGGCAATGTGTTGGTTCCGAGATGCAGCAAGCCTGCGTTGCGATGTTCTATTGCATTGACATCGAGTATCCTATTGGCTGAGCTTACGATGTTAAGTCCGGAGTCAAGGATGCCAGGCGCAGCAGAGGCGATGCATCAACTCCGATGAGAAGTGAAACTGCATTGCACAGTTTTGTCATCATCATTGAGGCTGCCGTCAATGAGGGATGCGAGGAGCTTGTGCCAGGAAAAGCGTCATGCAGAGGCAATTCCGAAGGAGATGCATTGTGGGAGACAACTGCGATGCAAGTGATGGGTCCAATTCATGTAGCAGGGGTGATGCAACGGCTCTACTCAGGGATGCGCCACTCAGCCGAAAAGATGCCTTGGTTCCGCTCTGTGATGCGTTGCTCAGCTTGAGAAGATTTGTCAGTTCTGTTGGCAAGCACCTTAGGCCTGCTTCCGAAGGTCCAGCACTGCTGATGGCTCCACTTAGCAGGGTAGACTCAAAGGTGGCTGAGTCCAGGTGTAGGTGTTGGAAGCCTGTTATGTTCCAGAAGCTTCAGGTCATGAGATCAGTCCACTAGCCTTTGGAGTCACTCTGGCTTCTGGGGTCAAGAGATTCAGGTCTGGCTCTTGTCTCCCAGGCAAAAGGGCAGCAGGCAGCAGATCTGCAAAGTAAAGAGTGAGTCCAGCAGAGTGGCAATGCTTCAGCAGCACAGCAGTCCTTCTGCCTGGTGGAGTATCCGTAGGTCCGGAAGTGTACTGAAGTGGTGGTGTCTGAGGCCCAGTACTTATACCCAGTGATGGCCTTGAAGTGGGGAAGACTTTAAGGACATGCTATTGAAGTGAACAGATGTTCTCCCTTCCTGCCCGGCTCCAGACTCACTACAAGAGGGTATGCAGCCTTTTGTGTGTGGACAGGAAACAGCCTAATCAGGTGTAAGGGATGCTGTGCACACCTACTCCCTCCCTTCCTGCCAGAGATAGCCCATTGAGACACACCTAAGCTCCTATTGTGTGTGTCGGCCTAGGAGAAATACACAAAGCCCAAATGCCACTATACCCAGTCATGTGATCAGAGACAGGCTACAGGCACCAAATGGCAAGAACATACAAACTTTCTAAAAGTGGTATCTTCAGAATTGCAATTTAAAACACCTGATTTCACCATAAGTTTGGATTTTAAATTGTGAGTCCAGCTAAACCAGGCTTGAAGGGTTTATTTCATCCCAATTGGAAAGTACACTTATAAAATGTAATGAGGTAATTCCAAGGATATCCTATGGGAGAGTAGTAAAAATTAAATGTAAGTGTTTGACATTACCAGGGCATGGAAAACTTAAAGTACATGTCCTGCTTTTTAAATACATTGCACCCTGCTCTCTGGGCTGTCCAGGGCCAACTCTAGGGGTGAATTATGTATTAAAAAGGAAGGTTTGGACCTGGCAAAAGATTTAGTTTGAAGGTGGAAATGGCAGTTTAAAAGTGCATTCAAAGGCTCTGCAATGGTAGGCCTGAGACATGTAAAGGTCTACTTCAGCAGGTGGCACAATCAGCGCTGAAGCCCACTAGTCGCATTTAATTTACAGCACCTGGGCACAGGTAGTGCACATACTAGTGGCTTATAAGTGAATTAAATATGCCAATTGGGTATGAGCCTAAATCACCATGTTTAGAGGAGAGATCACATGCACTTTAGCCCTGGTTAGCAGTGGTAATGTGCTCACAGACCTAAGGCCAACAAAAAAACGAATTCTGCAAAAAGTAGGAGAAAGAAGGCAAAATATTTGAGAGTGACCTTGCAAAAAGGACCTTTTCCAACTGTGGGCAACGTAATTCTTGTTCGCAAGGATACCCCATCTTGTTGGCAACAAAGTATCCTTATCAACAAGAATACGATCCGCCCCTCAAGTTTAGATGTTAGTGGACTTTAGTATTATTCACTGCAGAGACTACTCGCTCCCCACCATGATTAATCCCCTCTGGAATAAGGGGCATTGGAGGTTAACCTGTCGTTCTGCCAATCTAATTTAGATGGGCGGAACAACAGGTCAGTTTTTACTGCCCGTCACCGCAAGTAAAAGGGGTAGGAGAAAATACTACCATGGCAAGGGGGAATTACATTTTTTTTAAAACCACTTTGAGATTTTGTTTTTGAAAATAAAAAAAGCAGCCTGTTAGGCACAGTGCTCCGTCCCGCTGATGAAGCCCTGCACCAAACAGAAAAATGCATTGACAGGAACAACCAAGATGGAGGTTCCTGCCGATGCATTATAAATGACCCCCAGCTTGGCGGCCATTTATACATTTGCCAGGTATTACCTCCACCTGGGCAAAACGCCCTTGTAGAACAACAGGCCGTCTGCACAAATTTAAATCAACCCCCTATTTACTCCTGATTGTTATAATTTATTTGTATTTCTACTCCTACCCACACCTATTTACTCCTCTTTTATTTACTCATCTGTTTTACTACTCCTGCTTCTAAGTACTCCTACTTATCCATGTACTTACCCACTCGTAATTGTTTACTCCTTTTTACTCATATTTGTGCTACTCCTACTTACTCCTACACTTGCTCTAACCTCTATTGTTATTTCTATTTACACCTACACATACTTCTACTTATACCTATTTTTACTTCTTCTTGCTTTCACACTTCATCAAGCACCCACCTAGTCTTACTCCTACTTGTTCTTGCTCCTCCTTACTTCTACTTCTATCACATAGAACAATTATTGCGTATTCCTTCTTAATCCTACTCTTACTTCTCCTCATAAACTTACTTCTACTTATCCTCACTCTTGCTTATCCCTGCTCTTATTCCTACTTTTGCCTGCTATTCCTCCTACGTACTCTTCAGTTTCTCCTACCTACTCCAACTTCATACATGCTTATCAGCTAATTCCTACCTCTACCCTACTCTTACTTCTGCCTAGTTCGATTCACTAGTGTACTCCTTTTACTCCTACTTACCTCTACTGTTACTCCTCTGTGCCCCTTTCTTTTCTTCAACTGGCTTCAACTTTAACCTAACTCCTTATTTTCTCAAGATGTTCTATTCTACTACATGCATCCATCATCCACTGTATCCCCAGCACACATCCATTCCTGCTTCAAACAAGCATTTCATCGATCCAGCCACCCATACTCACAAATTCTCCAGCTATGCAACCATATCCATGACCACTTATCCACCAGCATATGTTCATGTAGCCATACAACCACCAATTCCATGTTGTCTACGCCCATATAACCGCATGCGTTCAGTCGGCATCCAGAGTGTTTGCATGTTCCTGTGTTTGCATGTATGTCTGCGTGTTCACTGCATGCGTTTGCTTGAGTGTGTCTAGGCATGTGTATGTGGCTATTGTCTATATGTGTATGAGTGCCAGAATGTGTGATATGTTAGTGAATCCAAATATACCACAACACTACATATGGCCATTACAAACAGAACGCATCCACTGTTCATTTTGTTAAGATTTGCACCAGGTCCAAGTTTCTGTGACAGGGCTAGTCATTGATGGGCAAAAATACACAAAAAGCAAACACACGTACAAGAGATTCGTTTGACTTTACAGTCACACCAATTTCTCCCAAGAAAGCCAGGATAGGGAACCTTTTTGCACGTCCGCAGTAGCAACAACTGAGCCATTCGTCATGAGCCTGAATGGATCACGAACCGGTTCAGCGCTTTGTGCTCCGTTCGCAGCAGTGATTGAGCGCCTCCATTCAGGAAGAAGTGGTTTTATCCTCGATTTGTGTTCAGAATCTCGATGCAGAAAATCAACGTGCATTCATTGTGTGTGCTGGAAGCTTTTTCCCATGCAAATAAATCACTTGTTCTTTCTAGCGAGACTATAATATATCACCTACATTTCTTCAGAGAAAGTTCAAGTTACATTTTGTCAGAAATTAACTTTCCCTCAGACTAAAGAGAGCGGAAACTACACGCGAGAATCGAAATCATTCCACGCGGTGGCATTGCGCACTTCGAGCATTAAAAACATGTCATGTGTCACAGACCATATATAATTTACTCTGGGTCCTAGGCCACTCATTCACATTGTAAAAAGTGCCTGCAAAAAAAGTATATTTATCTGCCTGGGGATTTTTCGGTTAATAATTCAAGTGCCTCTGATAAATGAAAGTGTAAAGATATCCTGAAAGTTAATGTAAACTCGAAAACTATCCTCTGTTAGTATATTAAAGTGAACTGTTCCATTCATTTTGGAGGTAATGGAGGCAAAGTGCTCTTTTTTGCAGAATGATATTCCAACACAAATTTAGGCCCTAATTACGATGGCGGTCGGTGGAATCGCTGACCGCGGTTGCTTTCGGCAGGTGACCGTCCGACAATGAGTTGGCGGTCCCACCTGGCCTATTATGATAAGACTGCTGTGCAGGTGGTCGTAAAGTGCTTTTTTCTACTGCAGCTTGTGCTGCGGCCAAGGAAAAGGGCTTCAGCACAGGCTGCAGAAGAAAAAGGCACTTTGCGCACATCCATGCAGCGTGTGGCCGGTACCATGAGGTGCCTGGCAAAAGGTGCATGGATGTGTGGGGGGGCACTACATGTACCCTCAGGGCCATTTAGCAGTGGCCCACGAGGGCCCTCCTTGGGCCCCCAAAGTTCATGTCCTTCTTCCTTTTCATGGCGGTGGGACCCCTAATGAAAAGGAAGTTAGAAGGTGACATCCTAATCCCTATGGTGGTGTCTGCACAGGCACTGCATCCATTGTAGGGAAAGGAGTCAAATCGCCACCAAAACGGAATCTTGGATCCTGACGGAGGCGGCAGTCCTACCCCCGACCGCTGCAGTCCAGTCGGCTGCATCAAAATTCGGCGGACGGAGTGATGCCCTGGTTGTCGAGCAGACCACCACTGATGGCCTGTAGGTCCGCAGCCATTGTATTTAGGGTGTTAATATTACCTTTGGAAAAGCCATTAATGTTCTAGCATGTTTAATATTGAAACTACAAAGACTAATGTAGACATAGAAATGAACATTTTTCATTTGATTATTCCTTTTCAGAGTAGTTTCAGATAAGAATATCTACACAAACATGTTCTGTTGAGAAGGTTATAAAAAAATTATTAGTACACAAGAAAAACATAATGCTGTTTTGAGAAAATAACAAAAAATGGAGGTATGGCTGTTAGGCCTATCCGAAAATACATCACAGAAAATGAAATTACAGAAGTTTAACAAAAAACTACATGCAATATAAGAGTAAAATAGTAATGAAAACAGAAAAGGCTTTCAGCTGGAAATAAAACTCAGTTTTAATTGCTATCTGTAACGGTTAACAAAGAGGGCACTATGATATGCCATGTATGCAGCCTTGCTATGTCAGGAGTACAGGACTGAATAACAGAGGGTCACCTATCCCATACTCATGTACAGCAACCATGTGCCATTGTATACTCTCGCGGTGCACAGTCTAAATATCGAGTTTTAAATATCGACCTACAAAAATATTGAGTTGGAAATATCGAAGGTACAGAATATCGAGGTCAAGAATATCGTTGGACAGAATATCGACCCTAAGGTAAGTAATATTGATTTTTTTTATATCGATGTAAGCAATATCGAAGTTAGTAATATCGATTGTATATATATCGATGTAACTAATCTCGATGTTACTAACATCGATATTTTTATTATTGTTAAGTATTTTATTTTGTATGTGTAATATGTTTTTTGTGAAGTATTTTACTTGTTTTAAATTATATGTGTACTATTTTTATGTATTAACAATGTTATTTTTAAGTAAATGTTATATTTTAGTACCGGAGCGGGTTGTGGGTTTATAGGGGAGTAGGGTGGGAAGTAATTTAAATATACTACATTAATTATAAATTTTTAGGAATCATAAATTAATTTTAATTAATTTGTGTGTTAGACTTAGACTTAGAAAATGCTTTCTTCGATTTCACAAATTGATAAAATCATAAAAGCAACATTTCATTAAAGATATACAATCAATAATAAGTTAAAAACAACAGAGAATGCTAACAAGTTATACATTTTCTTTTCCTCTGAATGCTTTTTGAAAAACCAGTCATGATTCCTACACAATGCCCATTGTTCAGTAATTGTAAAAATAAAAGAGCCGGACGGCATTGCCGCCATGTACCCTGCTTTAGAAGGGGTATAATCCATCTGGCCCGTTCAGTTGCATAAAATTTACAAAAAAAAATCATGTGTAAAGTAGATTGATTTGATGAATTATCACACGGACATTTACAAAGCTGTCTGGACCAGTCGTTAGTATTAGGGAACAAAGCCAGGCGAAAAAAACAATCAAACCTAAACCTGGTCAGAATATATCTATCAAATCTCCCTAAACACCACACTAAGGGCCTCATTAGGATAGTGGGCGGAAAACCACCCCGACCGCCATGGAGGCGGGAAACAACCGCCCGCCTGGCCCGCAGATAAACTGGCGGTCAAATTAGGATCAACCGCCAAAAAAGACCGACCGTGGCGGTAGAGGGCAAACCAAAACCGCCCGACGTGGGCGGCGACGTCCAAAAACAGACCGCGGTGGTCGGAAACGCTGTGGAAAAGCTACAACCCACCGCAAGCAAAGACACCACACAGGAAATAAGTATATCCCCGATGGTCCTGCGGTACGATCCACTGTTTCCGACCGCCGCGGTCGCACACAGGAGTGAATGGGAGAGACAGCGGAAGAGCTTTAGAATAGCCACGCAGCGGACAAGACATGAAAAACATGGCAGATGATGCAAAAACACCGCAACGATGCCAAACTTTGCACAAATCAAAGTAGTCATGCCCTCCAAATACACAAAACACATACCAATGAAAAAACAAATGCCCCAAAAAATACATACAATTCCCAGGACAACACCCACAGCACACCTGACAGCAAAATCCCATTTGGACACACCCACACAGCTGAGTATAAAACCAGCCCCTTTACTGACCACAATCCTTTGCAACACTCCAGAAGAGAAGGGCATACACCAGATCTGACAGGAGAGGCAAAAGAACACAGCACACACACCACCACCACCACCACCATCACTACCACCATCACACCAGCACCAACAATCCCCCACCACACAACACACCTCACACATCACACCACACCCACCACACACACCCCTGCACCCACAAACACTTCAAACACCACGCATCATGGCAGCACAGAAAATGGCCAAATTCACAGAGAGTGAGTTGACAGTCATAGTAAATGAGATAGTGAGAGTGGAACCACAACTGTTTGGTAGCCTGGTCCAACAGACACCATTAGCCACAAGGACACAAATGTGGGAAAGGATAGTTCAAAGGGTCAATGCAGTAGAGACCACACCGCGATCCAAGAAGTAGATCATGAAGCAGTGGCATGATCTCAAGAGGGTTGTCAAAGAGAAGAGGAGCAAGAACTGGGAGCTGGCTAACTGGACTGGCAGTGGCCCTCCCATCCCACAGAAAACATTCACACCATGGGAGGAGAAGGTGCTTGACATACTGCATCCTGAGAGTCTCACAGGAGTATCCGGGGGAATGGAGGCTGGTAAGCACAAACAAATGGCAACCAACACACTGATAAGTACTTCCTTACACAACCCAAACACCATTGCATTGTTCACCCTCACCTAACAGGTAGCTAGCCATCTTGCTTGGGAGGCTTGTTTGGGGGTGGGAGGCCTTTACCATGACTCTCACCATGCCCCCTGTCCCACACCTGAGCAGGATAGAGGCCTTCCCCACCCAGGAGCATGTGTCAGCCATTGCACTGTTCACCTTCACCTAACAGGTAGGTAGCCATCTTGCTTGGGAGGCTTGTTTGGGGGTGGGAGGCCTGTACCACGAATCCCACCAGGCCCCCTGTCCCACACCTGAGCAGGATAGAGGCCTCCCCAACCCAGGAGCATGTGTCAGCCATTGCATTGTTCACCAAACAAACTTACAGGTAGGTAGCAATCTTCACTGGGCTGGCTGTTTGTGGTTGGGAGACCTGCATCACTACACACAGCACCAATTGCATGCAATGCATCGATACCTGACATGTACGAGTAATTGATGTTCCTCTGCACCATGTAATGACGCACAGTATTACACTTAATAATAATAGTGAAGATCTCTCAATTATGTTGTGTACAGACAGTGGATTACACGCAGCTAACAGAATACTTACACAGTGCCCAACACTGACCATTCCCCATCTAATCCACAGGTGATGAAGAACTCACTGCTGAGGACAACAACGACCAGCAGAGCCAGTCTCCACCCCGTTACATGGACTCTCGGATGTTGACTCCCCGATAGTTTGGACGATGAGCTCCAGGCCGGCCCATCTGGTGTGCCAGGGACCAACAGGTCCCAGGCCCCCATCCTCCATACCACCATGTCTGCTGCAACAACAACTGCACAGCAGACCCCTGCAGTTATGGCCTGTGCCTCCACTGCCGCCACCTCCACTACCCCCACCACCACCAGTATCACCTGCAGCACCCTCCCTGTCCCAGAGGATGACTACCCCACACCAACAACTGTGGACGGCAGTGAGAGTGTGTGGGGACCCACAGTGGTGAGACAACAGGTCTATGGCAGCAGGGCAGGTGGGCGGGCCAAGGTCAACCTCAGACCTCAGGAGGTTGGCACACCATCCCTAGACCACTTCATCAGAGTCATCAGGGCATATGAACAGGTCCAGGGGCAAAGTAGCCGGTCTGACAAACTATTACGTGAGCTCATCCTGATGATGAGGTCCATCGACACACGCATTGGACAAATGGTGGACCTCATGGCCCAGCAAGTGGCGTTACTGAGGGACAGGCCTGCATCCCAAACAACACCTCCGCCCCCCTCTGTTTTGCTGCAGGATGACAGTGCACCATCCTCCCCTGCGGCCACAGAGAAGGGTGAGTCCTCAGATGCCGCTGGCCATGCAGCAGGCCCTCCCCTGCCAAAGCGATAAATGGGGCGTCCAAAGAAAAGCCTGGGAGTCTCTGGAGGCAAAGCATCAGCCACACCCCAGTCACGGACCCAGCCTGATGGCAAACCTCTTCCCCACTGCATTGACTGTTTGGACTGTCCTTCCCCACACTGCCTTGTGAATGGCACCTGTCTGTTGCACTGGGTCACCACATCGATGTGGTGTCTTCTCTTGCATCTCATTTACCATGACTGTCAACTCACTGTTCCATCCCCACCTTCATGTAAATATGCCCACACCCCTCACATGTCAACTTTGTAAATAAAATACCTTACACACTTCAATTGGTGCAGCTTTGTCTTTAGTGCAATATTTACAGTGTTTAAAATGTCCATGATGTATTCCAAATATGTACAGTATGTAGGTCTGGATAATTTTGAGGCACCTAGGGAGACACAACAGAACAACAGTCACTGGCGTTAGTGTGGTATCACAGACACCACCAAACATCCACAAAAGTCTACAGGCAGACAACAGAATGTGCAACAAGTGTCAACAAACAGAGTTCTGTATATGTTCACATGTGAAATGTCACTGCCACATTTCCACGCACTGGTGACTCAACATGTGCCTGTCTGTACCATCCGCACATAGCCCTTCACAACAACAGCAATCACAGCAGACAAGGTACAAGTCGTACCTCGTCACCCACCTTCAAGTGAAGTAGCGGGTGATGAGCTGTTGACGCATGTCAACTCCTTCCTCCTCTCCACTGTCCTCATCACTGGACTCAGGGCCCTGAACAGGTGGGGGCCTTGGGTCCTCACCATCATCCAGGGTTAGGGGAATCCCCTTGTGAATGGCCATGTTGTAGAGCATACAGCATGCCACAATGATCTTGCAGACCTTCCCAGGCGAGTATGACAGTGAACCTCCAGTCCTGTCAAGGCAGCGGAATCTTGACTTGAGCAGGCCAAAAGTCCTTTCAATGACACGACGTGTCCTGCCATGGGCCTCGTTGTACCTGACGTCAGCTGGGGTCCTGGGATTCCATAGTGGGCTCAGCAGTCATGGACGGCTGGGATATGCAGAGTCACCTGTGAATGACAAACACACATTGCAATGTTGCACAGGCAGAGGGCAGCAGGTCACACACACAGCACGCCATATCACTAGGCATAATCACCCACAATCCAAGCACATTCAGGAAGCAGATTAGCCATCAACCTGGGCACAATGCTGTTCCTCAGGATGTAGAAGTCATAGGCTGAGCCAGGAAATCTGGCACACACATGATAGAGTGATAATGTTTTCTATTCCTAAAAATGTGCTCACTCGCCTGTGGTGGCACAAGACCAACATGGGTGCAATCGATGGCACCAACAACATGGGGGATGTTCCCAAGCGGATACAAGTCTCCCTTCACACCGGCCAATTCTGCTCCCCTGGGGAAATGTATGGGTCGATTCTTATATATCATCATGGCTGCAAGAACATCCCTCAGCACCAGGCTGAACATGGGTTGCGACATCCCTGTAGCGCTGGCCGCCGTCTCCTGGAAGGAACCAGTTGCAATAAAGTGGAGGGCTGCCATCACTTTGTATGTGGGTGTGAATGCTGTTGGGTAGTGGTGACAAGGCTGCAGGTGGGGCTCCAACAGATCACAAAGGGTCTTCAGTGTTGGTCTGTCGAGGCGGAATTTGCGAATGATTGCTATATCCTCTATGTCCTCCAGCACTGCCAGGTGACGTATGAGAATAGGCCTCCTCCTAGTTGAGATGTAAATGGACACGTGTCAATGACAACCATCATGAGATGGCCACAGCACATCCCATTAAGGATGTCATGGAAAAACAAAGACTGCCATGAGAGATGCTTGGCACACCAGCTTACATGGGTGGACATTTGAGACACACAGAGGGCACACCTCTCCATTTACAATACACAAGTGCCCCAAACAACAAATAGGTCAATGTGAATGCACACATACTGAAGCCCACATTTCACATGTGCACGCCTCGTACCGTACCATCCACCAATGTGTGTAAAATGACCATGACTGTCTCATACCCATCTGCTGTACCTGTCACACCTCAATGCATCATGTGAACTTGGCACGCATCCACAACCCAATGATCACAGTGGCTGGAAAGTTGTGTTCATGAACTGATATGAAAGCACAAGTAAGTAACAACACCATACATACAGTGAGACAAGCCTTGCCAAGGTCAGCACTGACCCACAACCTTGCCAAAGTCAGCACTGACCCACAACACATTGATTGGTTACACATTATTGATACCAGCTTAGCACTGTCAAGCATCATCAACCATCAAATGCATAAGTGACATGGCAGGGACCACAGACCAATGTGCGTCACACATAACATGCGTCCACCTGTGGATTATATGGAATAATGGCATTGTGTGCACAATGATGTGCCCTTAACCATGTTGCTGCTGTGTACTGATGCAGTGTTCATGATGGACATTGCCATTGCATGTGCCCAAATTTGCGATAGCTACCGCCAGGCCACGGCGGTGTGACACCAGCACCACCCCCTTAACAAGTGCGGTAGCCATTTGCATGGAGACATGGGTAGATGGCTGTGGGCATGCTCTACCACCCAAATTGTGGTAGCTACCGCCAGGCCACGGCGGTGTGACACCAGCACCACCCCTTCACAAGTGCGATAGCCATTGGCATGGAGACATGGATAGACGGCTATGGGCATGCTCCACCACCCAAATTGCGGTAGCTACCGCCTGGCCATGGCAGTGTGACACCAGCACCACCCCCTTCACAAGTGCGGTAGCCATTGGCATGGAGACATGGGTAGATGGCTGTGGGCATGCTCTGCCACCCAAATCACGGTAGCTACCGCCTGGCCACTGCGGTGTGACACCAGCACCACCCCCTTCACAAGTGTGGTAGCCATTGGCATGGAGACATGGGCAGATGGGTGTGGGCATGCTCCGCCACCCAAATCACGGTAGCTACCGCCTGGCCATGGCGGTGTGACACCAGCGCCACCCCCTTCACAAGTGTGGTAGCCATTGGCATGGAGACATGGTAGATGGCTGTGGCCATGCTCCGCCACCCAAATCGTGGTAGCTACCGCCTGGCCATGGCGGTGTGACACCAGCGCCACCCCCTTCACAAGTGCGGTAGCCATTGGCATGGAGACATGGGTAGATGGCTGTTGGCATGCTCCACCACCCAAATTGTGGTAGCTACAGCCTGGCCACGGCGGTGTGACACCAGCACCACCCCCTTCACAAGCGCGTTAGCCATTGGCATGGAGACATGAGTAGATGGCTGTTGGCATGCTCCGCCACCCAAATCACGGTAGTTACCGCCTGGCCACGGCGATGTGACACCGCCATGGGTCATTGCCTACAGCCAATGGGAGCGATGATTGCTGTGGCATGATGCAGTTTTGAAAATCGCGGAAGGCGTGCTCTGCCACCGCGGAAGGCGTGCTCCGCCACCGCGGAGGCGGTCATTGGATGGGTTTGAAAGATGCACCATCGTGGTAGCGCACCCGGGCCCCTGCGGTGCATCACTGCCATGGAGCATTGCCTACAGCGAATGGGAGCCATGACTGCAGTGTCATGAACCAGTTTTGAAAATCGCGGAAGGCGTGCTTCGACACAACGTAGGCGGTCATTGGATGCTTTTGAATGAGGCAGACCTGGACAACCAATTGTTGCAGCTTTGCACCTTCCAAATGACCCCAGGGGGCTATAAATCTGTGGGAGTGAGCCTCACATTTCCACTGCTCACAGAGCCTGCTGCCTGGGACCCTCTCCTGCTGCTGCCTCAAGTGCCTGGTGCCTGGGACCCTCTCCTGCTGCTGCCTCAAGTGCCTGCTGCTTGGGACCCTCTCCTGCTGCTGCCCGCCCTGTTCAATGCCTTCAGTGACCATGACAAGACATTAGGCCAGGTGGTTGCCTACATGGAGGGCATACACACTGAAGTCGGTGGGTTATACCGTACAGTCCAGGCTTTGTCATCCACAGAGATGTCTGCCCTTCAGCAGGCACATGCTCCCATTCCTGCTCAAGTGCCTTTGTCCACCCCCAGTCAGTGGCCACATCAGATGACAGTGACCACAGTTCGCATGCGTCACAGACACGATACAGCACAAGGAGCTCACAGCAGACACAACCCAAGCGGTCCCGGCCACAGACACCATCCCCACAGAAGAGCAGAGCCAACCCAGATTGCAAAGACAAGAACCCGTCAGGGAAGAGCAAGGCTGAAAAAGCAATGAGGCTGACATCAGGCTCACATGCCTCAGAGGCATCACCAGCAAAGGACTCTCCTGTCCCTAAAACTTCATGCAGTGCTAGGCTTGCAGTGTCTCATGTACTTGCTGTGCCACCTGCCATGGACACTGGCCCTGTTGCTCTGCTGTGTTGGGCTCTCCCCTGTGCCATGGACACTGGCCCTGTTGCTCTGCTGTGTTGGAGTCTCCCCTGTGCAGCCTCTCATGTACTTGCTGTGCCACCTGAAATGGACACTAGCCCTGTTGTTCTGCTGTGTCGGGCTCTCCCCTGTGCCATGGACACTGGCCCTGTTGCTCTGCTGTGTTGGGATCTCCCCTGTGCCATGGACACTGGCCCTGTTGCTCTGCTGTGTTGGAGTCTCCCCAGTGCAGCCTCTCATGTACTTGCTTTGCCACCTGCCATGGACACTGGCCCTGCTGCTCTGCTGTGTTGGAGTCTCCCCTGTGCAGCCTCTCATTTACTTGCTGGTTCACCTGCATTGGACACTGGCCCTGTTGCTCGGCTGTGTTGGACTCTCCCCTGTGCCATGCCCACTGGCCTTCCTGTTTGCAGTTTACCTGTGTAGATTATCTTGCATATGAACAGCATTTTGTGCCTTGCTCTTGTTTACTGTTGTTCTACTGTCACATCTGTGCAATATGTGAATAAAGACAGTTACTCCTGTTGTGTGTTTTGTCAGTGTCCTTGCTGATTAAAGTTCTTTTGGTGTGTGCATTTGGTTGCCTGTGCCCCATGCTCTATGTGTCACTTCAACATTGCCAGTCTCCTTGCCCGCATCACATTTTTAGACTGGGGTGACAGTGTGTTCAGTCCATTCAGACACTGATACTAGAGTTATCTGTGATGGCTCTTTTGCCTGTCATGCAGTTCTCTTTTAAGTGGTTTGCTATTGTTGACTACATTGTTGTCAGGTTGGGGGACACTGCCAGCACAGGGTGTGATGCTGTGCACAGGTTTGCATGCAGGCTGGGCAATGCCATGCTGTATATTTATTATTTATTATTATTATTTATTATTATTATTATTTATTTATTATTCCTGTATATGTGCCCAGCTGTGTATGTGTATGGTCATCTTGTGTAGGCCCTTAGTCCTGGTCCCCTGGCCTACATGAGATGTGTGCGCTTGTGTGGTCAAGAGGTGTGCAGTGTGAAGGGTGTGACTTTGTAGTGTGTGTGAATGTGTGTGTGTGTGTGCCCCTGGATTGTGATAGACACGCATGTGTCACCCAGGAGGTTTGGATTTTTCTGCCCTGTGTAAATGATTGTATGCGCATGTGTGAGTTGTCTGTTGTGCACTGTGCAGTGTATTGGTGTGTCCATGCAGTTCTGTGTGACTCCTCCTTGTTGTTTTGGTCACTAATGAGTGTGCAAGGTGTGTGAATTGTACATCAGTGTTGTGTTTGTTTGATCATCAATGTGTCTTGAGTGTGTTTGTGTAGACGGTGTGGCCATGCTGCTCCTCACTGGCATTGTGTTTGTGTTTCTCATGCATTGCAGGCACATGGTGCATTTTCTCTTCCTGTATGGCATGGTGTGTGTGGCATGGTGTGTGTGGTGTAATGCCATCCCCTGTGTGTGCCACTTGTGGCTAGCCATTGTGGGTCTGCACTCTCTCTATTTGTGCATGGTACACCCCTTACATGTCTACTACTGACATGCAAGTCATTTGACTTTGATGTCAGCTGTCCCCTTGGTTTACATGTGTTTGTGCCTCACCGTCACTTCATTTGTGAGACTGTGCCTTGTGGTGCAGTTCTTGGGCCAAGGGTGATGTTCCACTCTGGACATTGCCCCAATGGTTTATGTGTGATGTTCTTGTGCTAATAATCAGTGAGGATTGCTCATGTGCTCTTCAGCTGTGTGTGCTGCCCAGTGCTCTGGTGAAGATGGTTCTGCTCTTGTATCCCAGAGTGGTGCATCCTGTTGTTGTTTTGTTGGATGTCTGTGTGTTGGCTGTGGTATTGCTTCACTTCCTGGGTGTGCTGTTGTATTTGTGCTGTGCTGATTTGTGGTGTGTGTGTTGAGGTTGTGTCATTCATGCGTGTGTGTGGCTGTTGTGCTTGTTGTGCACACACTGCTTGTTGTGCATACAGTGCTGTGTGTATGTGGCCTTGGCACTGCCTGATGTGCATCCCCTGATGTCCTGTGGTGTTTGTTGATTTTAAATTTCATGTGCATCTGTGGTTGGTTTGATGTGGCAGTGTAGTTCTATGCAGGTGCACTTCTCGTGTGATATGTGGTATGCTGTGTGTGTTTTGTTCCTGAGTGATGATGTTGTGCGCTCATGTTGTGTCTGTGCTCCCATTGCCTTTCGACAGTTTGGCTGACAGTGTATGTCTGTTTCTGCTGGAGTTTTGTGAGGGTTCCTGTGGTGTTTGTGTTTTGTTTTTGGGCAGGCATCTGTTCAGGCTTCCCTGTGTGTGTGTTATGTTTGTAGCTATACCCATGGTGTGTGTTTGTTTGTGTGTGTATGTGCTGGCAAGGATTGTCAGCCTTCAATGTGTGTGGCACTGGTGTTGTGTGTTCCTTGTCAGCCACTCCTGCAGTGGCTGTCTCCCTGATTGTTTGTTGTGTGGTGCAGGGTGTGTATTGTGCTTGCTTGTTGCTGTGCTTGTTGCTTGCTTGTTGCTGTGCTTGCTTGTTGCTGTGCTTGTTGCTTGTTGCTGTGCTTGTTGCTGTGCTTGGGAGTTCACAGGATGGGCACATGGCCTATGACTTGATGGGGGTGTGTTGATGTGTGGTTGGGGGTGGGGGGTGTCCCTGTGGTGTTTGTGCCCTGCCCATGCCTTCTGCATTGTGCACATGTGTTGACCGCTGCGGTGACGTGACCAGGATCGGGACGTTGCTGCTAGTCCACGGTCGATGTGTGTCCAGGATGCAGTGGGGTGACTTGGTGTCAGGTGGGTCATGTGTGGGTGCCCTTGTAGATGTGTTGTTACCCCCAGCAGGATGTCTGTGGTGGAATTGCACCCTGTTTCAGCCTGTGTGTTGTGTGTTGTATTTGTGTAGTTGCGTACCTGCGGCGTCGTCCGAGGCGGCCCATTTGATGGTAGTGCTGTAGCAGGTACATAACCGGATGCATATGTAGGGCTGGGCCATGGTGTTCATGAACGGGTGGTGTGGACCGGGTCTCTGCTATCGCGGTCTACTGTAAGGTTTCCGCCGTTTCCGGTTGTGCGGTGTTTCCGCTGTGGTGCGTCTGCCTGCCCTGCATGGCGGAGAGTCTCCATTGGCTCCCACCGCCGCGGTGGCGGGCGCACTTTGATGGCGGTGCACGGCACTCCACGGCAGACGGGAAATGACCTATGTTTTGCTATACTACTATGGCGGACGTGAGTACCGCTGCTCACGGGCGGAAAATGGCGTTTTTCCGCCCCACCAGCACCGTGGTGGTGCCACCGTCCGACATCCTAATGGACCCCTAAATAGGGTTGAATGGAGGTAGAGACCAGCGTAAGTTGAATCACAGTTTTTTTAATTAAACTCCAGGCCCATTCTTAACGACTCAAAGTGATTCAAACACAATACTTTGAGATCTTTTCTAGATATGGAGAGTAAGGAATCAGGGTTACCATAAAATTCAGGCCTGCCCAGATCTTTGGATAACTTACTGATGTAGTTCAACCATGGAATATTTCTAGCCTGATCCAAACCCATGGAGTCTTTAATATATCTTAGTTTAACCCTAAGTTGGGTGAGGTCCAGGCGTTATACCATAATGTCATGGGTAGCATTTAAATAACATCAGTGATGTAGCGAATCTCTAGTTCGCTATGACAATTAAAAACAGATGCACTTTGGGGAATAGCTCAAATAAATCTTAAAAAAGCATTCTCTACCACTTGTATGGGTGACACGTCATAAAACTCCCAGACCCCTGCCCCATCTGGGGCTATACTTGTACACTTAGCCTGGTAAATTTTCAATAAAATTTCCGGCAGCCTCTTACCCATCTTTTTAGAGAAAATCATTACTGCCGCCGTAGACCTCTTCAACAAAAGGGCCCTATTCTTTATAGCTGAACACCAAGAACCTGAATCCTCCAATAGGATACCAAGATAGGAGAAAGTTTTTGTCGGTTCAATTTTATCGTTCCCAGCTACAAGGGTACAACATCTACTCTTACCCTTTCCACAGGACATGACAAATGCTTTCTTTAACATTTAGCTTCAGTCCCCTATTATCCATGAAGTCAATGTAAGTGCTTAGGGACCTCTGGAGACTAAGCTGGGTTCTGGCCATAAAAACCGCATCATCTGCATATAAAAGGGAGACAATCTGGTTATTATTAACTTGTGGGGAATCTCTCACACTGGCCATCAGTGCCTCCTCCAATTCGTTAGTGTATAATGTGAAGAGGAACGGAGCAAGAACGCAACCTTGTTTCACACCCCTCCTCACGTAGATATGCTTAGTATATTCCCCCTTTTAATCCATACCTCACCTTCGCGGAGGCCCCCGCATATAATTGTCTCAGAAATGACACGAGTGATTGCTCTACCTTTAGTCTCTCTGAAATCTGCCATAGCCGATTATGATCTACGCAGTCGAAGGCAGCGAGAGGTCTACAAATACCGCAAATAAATTGCCTCGCTTAGCCTGGGTATATTTCCCATGTAAAATGGAAAAATGGAAAACCTGCTCGACTGTACCCCTCCCCTCCCTAAACCCATATTGATCCGGACTTAGGACCTTGTTATCTTCAGCCCACTGTTGCAGTCTATTCAGGATGACCCTTCCTGCAATTTTCATAAGAGAGTCTAGCAAGGAAATGGGTCGGTAACAAGCAGGATTTTCCCGGACCCCTTTTTTAAAAACAAGTATTATTATGGACTCCGACCATGATATAATAAAACCCTTGGCACAGCTGGCCTCAAGGACTCGTGTTAATAATGGAAACCAAAGCTCAATCGTGTGTTTATACAGATCGATCGGTGACCCATCCGGGCCCATTGCCTTACCTCCTTTGCTCTCTTTTATGGCCACTAGTACTTCCTCATGAGTGAAGTGGATATTAATCGGTGAAAAATTTGAATACTCACCCGGTACTGCTTGTTCACTTACTGGTTCAATATTATTACACCCATCATCATAAACCGAGGAAAAGAAATCAACCCAGTAGTGTTCACTTATTGCCACCTCAATCCTTGCTCCCTCACTGGTCGAAAATAAGGGAGCTTTACTGCCTCCCAGAAGAAGGAGCAATCCCACCCTAAGGATGCTTCATACAGGTTAGTCCAGGCCTTATCCTTGATTTCCTTCTTTCGCCTATTTCTAGCGAACGAGTCAGGACTTTTTGGATTATCCCTGTAATTCGGGAAAAAGCAGTCAGTATCTCAGAGTGGGAGATCTCTTCTTGCAAACACTCGGTTATTGGGATTTTGGCCTGTAGCATTATTTTCAAGTTTGTGACCTCAGGGTCATTCTTGGCCCAGCGTAATGAATATCCGTTCTGTCGTTCCAGCACCCAGCCTTGAGTCCAGGCTAAGCTCTGTACTACATAGGGAGTACTCCTATGGGGGAATAAAATGTTAATACTTAGCGGAAGATGATCGCTAAGCCCATTTGGGTGGGTAATAAATTCCTCAGCCCACGTTGCATATCGATTTGGGAGAATAATGAAGTCAATTAATGTACTAAAGCCCCGGCCGATAAAGGTGGGGCTGAAATATATAGGTGGAGAACACATCTTATTGGCAAATCCAAGATCATGTGTTACCATGGCGTCATTAATAAGTAAAGTTTGATGGACAAGTGCACAGCTATAGGTCAACTCCTAATAAAGCAAATATTCAAATGGTAGGGTAGGTGCTCCCAGGTGTCGTCCTCTGCCCAGTGGACGAGTAGTACCAAACAATAGTGCTATCAGTTGAAAACTAATAGCATCCCTTAGGGCACACTATATGGCGATTCTTGCCTCCAAAGTTTGTAAAGGACCAAGATTGATGGATTTCTTTTGAACAAAATGAGTTTTAATCCATTGTATTTGATTTTAACATGTTAATCCACATATTGTATTCAACATTGTTTTTCTTGCTCCAATGCATTTCGGACATTGTCCTTCATCGGGGAGCATCTAAAAGAGAACGACATGCAAAGAAGATCTGTATATATTCCTAACTTATGCAGTATGATAAACGCGAGTGCAGTGGATTGATTAAAAAACGTGTACTAGGACCGGATTATGTGACAGCTAATACGTGAATCAGTGTTAATCTGAAACCGAGTGAAAGAATAAGTGACTCATAGTGGTAAAAGTATAAGTGTGAAATCGACTTCTAAAACGGGTAAAAAATGAGTGATGTTATGGCGTTCAAAGACGTGTGGAAGTTAAGAGTGAAAAAGTTCACCAAAACAGTGCAGAAAACTTTATCGTGACAAAACTGCATTCAAACGTTATCAAGTTTTAACCCAGCGTTCCAAACGATTGAGCTTCAAACTGACATGCTAAATAAGAATGGGTGCTCTACGAACGTACATAAATGAGAAATCACGACAGCTTCGTACGCGCAGGTTCAAAACGCTCCGCCATGGGTGAATGGCTGACACGGAAGTGTAAATACGATCGGATACAAGGGTCACGTGATCAGGGACTAGAACTAAACAAAAGACTATCGGGGAATGAGTGAAATTAACACGGTGTACCTACACCGAAGGGTGCCAAACCGAATAACTAATAATAAAAATGAGTGAAGTGAAATAATAATTATTAAATCAAGGTTCAAATATAACATAAATGCAATGTGTAAGACAGGAAATATAAAAGATCCTAAATATAACAGATCCTAAATATAACAAAAAGGAGAAATGTCCAGAAACTGATATCCCAACATGGGGATATCTACAAAAAAGTTTACAGGTAACATGAAAATTCGATGCGTTTGTTAAGCCCCTATGGCTTCATTGATTGGAGTCTGTATATCCAATAATTTTCTCTTTGGAGCAATTGTTTATTATTGTCTTTTCCCTCCTCTTTATTGATGACTTCCAGAATTGTATATTTCAGTTGAGAAACAGAATGTTTCATTTCATTGAAATGGGTTGCTACAGTAGATTTTTGGTTCAAGGTACGGATGTTAAACTTGTGTTCGTTAAGACGTATTTTAATTTTGCGCTCAGTTTTGCCAACATAAGTTTTTCCGCATGGACATTTCAAAAGGTAAACGCAATTGTTTGTATCACTAGTGGCAGTAACCTGTAAATGAATTTTATGTCCTTTCATGGGATGTGTTATTTCTGTACCAGTTATTATGTTGTGACAATTGTTGCAGTTGTTGCATGGTCTGGTACCACGGAATTGGAGGTTCAATGTTTTGGTCTGTTTAAGGATTTCTCCTAAATGTTTGCCCCTGGTGTAGGCAAATAATGGTAAAGACTTGAAAATATCATTGAAATCAGTCTCTAATTGTAGTAGTGGCCAATATTTAAGTACTATGTTTTTATAGGTGGTACTTACATTCGAAAATTTAGAAACTACAACCATCCGGTCGCTTTTAGGTTTTTGTGCGGTTTTTCTTAGAATCTCTTCACGCTTCATGGGTTGGATGGACATTTTTGCAGATTCCAAAACCTGATCTGGATATCCTCTTGAACGGAATCTTTCCGTCATTTCATTGATGCATGCTTCTGCCATGATGGGATCTGATGTTATGCGTTTGACTCTGAGTAGTTGTGACCTTGGTAGGTGTATTTTTAAGGATGGCTGGTGAAAACTGGTATAGTGTAAAGTATTATTGCGATCTGTTGATTTTCTGAAAATGTCTGTGATTATCTGGTTGTCCTTGAGTGTGATTTTTACATCCAAAAAGGTAATCGAATTGGGTTCAATGTTCCATGTGAATTTTATTCTGTCATTGATGTTGTTCAACGTATCAAGGGCTGTTTCTAAGCTTTCTTTGGTGTTCTTCCAACTGTTTGCAACTCGTGGGCACCAGTATGGGTAATTGCGCAGCCCCAGTCTACGCCAATATCTATATGGGAGAATTCGAACACACGAACATATGGTCTAAATCATAATGGAGCAACAATCTAAAAATGTATGTACGATACATTGATGACTTATTTATTTTGTGGAAGAACACCAAAGAAAGCTTAGAAACAGCCCTTGATACGTTGAACAACATCAATGACAGAATAAAATTCACATGGAACATTGAACCCAATTCGATTACCTTTTTGGATGTAAAAATCCCACTCAAGGACAACCAGATAATCACAGACATTTTCAGAAAATCACACACGAACATATGGTCTAAATCAGAATGGAGCAACAATCTAAAAATGTATGTACGATACATTGATGACTTATTTATTTTGTGGAAGAACACCAAAGAAAGCTTAGAAACAGCCCTTGATACGTTGAACAACATCAATGACAGAATAAAATTCACATGGAACATTGAACCCAATTCGATTACCTTTTTCGATGTAAAAATCACACTCAAGGACAACCAGATAATCACAGACATTTTCAGAAAATCAACAGATCGCAATAATACTTTACACTATACCAGTTTTTACCAGCCATCCTTAAAAAGACACCTACCAAGATCACAACTACTCAGAGTCAAACGCATAACATCAGATCCCATCATGGCAGAAGCACGCATCAATGAAATTACGGAAAGATTCCGTTCAAGAGGATATCCAGATCAGGTTTTGGAATCTGCAAAAATGTCCATCCAACCCATGAAGCGTGAAGAGATTCTAAGAAAAACCGCACAAAAACCTAAAAGCGACCGGATGGTTGTAGTTTCTAAATTTTCAAATGTAAGTACAACCTATAAAAACATAGTACTTAAATATTGGCCACTACTACAATTAGAGACTGATTTCAATGATATTTTCAAGTCTTTACCATTATTTGCCTACACCAGGGGCAAAAATTTAGTAGAAATCCTTAAACAGACCAAAACATTGAACCTCCAATTCCGTGGTACCAGACCATGCAACAACTAAAACAATTGTCACAACATAATAACTAGTACAGAAATAACACATCCCATGAAAGGACATAAAATTCATTTACAGGTTACTGCCACTTGTGATACCAACAATTGCGTTTACCTTTTGAAATGTCCATGCGGAAAAACTTATGTTGGCAAAACTGAGCGCAAAATTAAAATACGTCTTAACGAACACAAGTCTAACATCCGTACCTTGAACCAAAAATCTACTGTAGCAACCCATTTCAATGAAATGAAACATTCTGTTTCTCAACTGAAATATACAATTCTGGAAGTCATCAATAAAGAGGAGGGAAAAGCAATAATAAACAATTGCTCCAAAGAGAAAATTATTGGATATACAGACTCCAATCAATGAAGCCATATGGGCTTAACGAACGCATCGAATTTTCATGTTACCTGTAAACTTTTTTTTAGATATCCCCATGTTGGGATATCAGTTTCTGGACATTTCTCCTTTTTGTTATATTTAGGATCTTTTATATTTCCTGTCTTACACATTGCATTTATGTTATATTTGAACCTTGATTTAATAATTATTATTTCACTTCACTCATTTTTATTATTAGTTATTCGGTTTGGCACCCTTCGGTGTAGGTACACCGTGTTAATTTCACTCATTCCCCGATAGTCTTTTGTTTAGTTCTAGTCCCTGATCACGTGACCCTTGTATCCGATCGTATTTACACTTCCGTGCAGCCATTCACCCATGGCGGAGCGTTTTGAACCTGCGCGTACGAAGCTGTCGTGATTTCTCATTTATGTAAGTTCGTAGAGCACCCGTTCTTATTTAGCATGTCAGTTTGAAGCTCAATCGTTTGGAACGCTGGGTTAAAACTTGATAACGTTTGAATGCAGTTTTGTAACGATAAAGTTTTCTGCACTGTTTTGGTGAACTTTTTCACTCTTAACTTCCATACGTCTTTGAACGCCATAACATCACTCATTTTATAAACGTTTTAGAAGTCGATTTCACGCTTATACTTTTACCACTATGAGTCACTTATTCTTTCACTCGGTTTCAGATTAACACTGATTCACGTATTAGCTGTCACATAATCCGGTCCTAGTACACGTTTTTTAATCAATCCACTGCACTCGCGTTTATCATACTGTATAAGTTAGGAATATATACAGATTTTCTTTGCATGACGTCATTAAAACATTCACCCCTGATTGAATGTGCGAAGTGAGCCATTTGGCTAAACTCCTCTTCCTCGTGGTCCCCAAACCCACATGAGGACTGGGAGCAAATATTGATATTTAAGTCCCCACCCCAGATAATAATAGTGTCCTTCCCTGATGTTGTGCTTAACTTCCTAATTTCCTCATTGAGGCTATAAAGAATGTTGGTAAAATTACCCCTATCTGTGCTATTATAAAAATGAATGACCGCTATCTCAACTAGCGATGAGAGATTAATAACAACAATTTGGTAATAGCTAGTCGGCTTTAACGTTTTTATCCTGAGAGCCCCCAGTAAATTTGAAATATACACACAAATCCCCCCTTTATGCCTCCCGTGAATTGAACGACATGCAGGTATATGGAAGGTTTTAAAACCATCAAAATGTAATTCATCCAACAGCCAGGTCTCCTGCAAGCACAAAATGTCAAAGTTCTTAGTAAAATCTATCCAGGCTCGATTGTTGACTTTGGATTGAAGCCCAAAGATGTTCCAATAGGCTATTCTCACCTGCCCCAGGGCATACTTAGATTGAAACCCTGACACCGAGTCCCTCCTCTCCCGATCTTGACCCTTCTCTAACTTTATGATAGCACACATGCTACTATCGGTACTTCCAGCTATTACAAGTTCATTCTGTACCTTCTGGCTCACTTGGGCAATCAGCCCCTGCTCTTCATTTCCTAATGCCGGAATATCACCCATATTATGTGTACCTAGACAGTTAGTTAGATTCATACTATTATGGGCAGACGAAGACAGGACTGCTACTATCAGGAGGTAAAATGCCAGACATTTTGTCAAAAAATGATGGAATAATAAAAAAAAAAACTTAATCAGCATGAAAATACAAGAGATATTCCTTTTTTTATGCTGCTCCAAAATATTAACCCAAAATAATAATAATTTGCGTGATGGATTACATAAAATAATAATAACAATCAAGCTAGAATGTTTATGTAGTTACTCATAAAACACCAAGAATAAATAAATATTACAAAACAAACGTGTATATATTTGTTGTAAATGCAGCAAAGAAAAGTTCAATCCGAAATGGCTGCTGCTGCTGACGTGAAGACGTAAAGTAAGATAAATGCAGCAAAGAAATGCTCAATCCGAAATGGCAGCTGCTCCTGACATGAAGAACGTAGTGTAAGATACAGAATGCATTGCGCTTCCCACAAACCACAGTGTGTCATCTAAAATGAAGGAGAAGACGTAGCTAGGCAACAACATGAGTGTTCGTGAAAAACATTCTTACAGATGCCGTTGATCTGTGTCCACACTCAACGATGTAAGTTAAAAAAAATTACAATGATGTATTAGGTTAAATAAACAAATGATGGACACAACGAACTGCCGCAGGTGCTATCAGATGCACATGACAGAACACAGCCGCAGAAGCAATCAATGCTTAAAAAAATGTTTTTGTTTAACTCCGCAAGCAATTTCCGATTTAAAGTGCAGTTAATAATAGAAGCACATGCACCACCGCTCGATTTACGCGGTTAGACAAAATCAAAGCACAACAGTATAACGCCACCGCTCGATAAATGCGGTCGAGAATAAAATTAATTAAAATGATCTCACGTGATTGTCCTTATAGTGCAGGGTCGTACCCCTCGTCGCCAGTGTAGGGAAGTCAGGATCATGCAAGATGAACTGATGTTTTTAATGTAAACAAAGAATTTAAGGAACAAAATAAACAAAAGATGTCTTCTAGTCAAAGGAGTGACACTTCCAACAAATATGATATTAAACATAAGAGTATGAATCAGAATACTGAGAAACGCAGTCATGCACTGTTATGTTTTAGATGTTGTAGTAATTCGCACTTAGCCAATTACAAGAATTGCCCTGGCATCGATAAAATTTGTGCTAAATGTAATAGAAAAGGTCATTTTACCAAATTCTGTAAATCACCACCCAAAAGGGTTAATTACGTACATTACTCAAGTGATGATGAGCTCAGTACGGGTAATGATGAGAATGACATCAATACTGTTATTAATGTATGTTGTGTTGATGGAGTTTCCAAATTTCCATCTTGTATTATCAAGGTAGATGGTATCGAGTTAGATTTCTTTGTTGATTCTTGTGTTTGGTTTACCATTATTTCCCGCAAAATCTTTGAGGACAATTGGCCTGGTAGGTGTTTAATATCACCGGATGTATCCCCTGGTGGGTATACAGGCCATAAAATTGATTTAGTAGGATATTTTTCAGCTAAATTAGAATTTGGCAAGAACCATGCATCAAGCAAAATTTATGTGACAAAAAGTGGAAAGTCACTACTTGGATGGCCACAGCAATTTGATTTAGGAATTAAACTTGACCCTAGGGCAAATCCTCCTGAATTTGCCATTGAACCATCAACTCAATATAGTGATGTTTTAGTTGAGAAGCTAAGAAGGGAATTTCCTGTAGTATTCAGTGGGAAATTGGGCAGGTATCTTGGGTTTGAACACACTATTAGGCTACACGAAGATTCTGTTCCCATACGACATAGAGTAAGGAATGTTCCCATTTCTTATCGTAGTAAATTGAAGGTTATGTTCAAAAATCTATGTAACGATGGCATAATAGAGCCCATTGAGTCCTCACCGTGGGTTTCTCCCATTGTGATTTCAGTTAAACCTTCTGGTGAGCTCAGATTGTGTGTTGATCTGCGCAGTTTGAATCTCTCTAATTGGGTGGATGCCCATCCCCTACCCAATTTGCATGAGATGGTTTCCACTTTGGCGGATGCGAAAGTTTTTTCTTGCATTGATTTGGCCAGTGCGTACCACCAAGTGGTATTGTCGGAAGAATCCAAAAATATGACTGCTTTTATCACCCCTGAGGGTCTTTACAGGTATTGCCGCATGCCCTTTGGTCTTGCGAGTGCAGCTTCTGTCTTTTAGAGACTAATGAAGGATACCTTGGATGGCTTGGACGGAGCTGTCGCATTCCAAGATGATATCTTGGTTTATGGGAAATGTGATGAGGATCATGATCGTAATTTATACTGTGTTATTGCTGCATTGGCCAAGAAGGGTCTCACTCTCAGGTTAGATAAATGCAACATCAAAGCGAAGGAAGTTGAGTACCTTGGACATACTATCAGTGGGGACGGTATTAAGCCTAAAGGGAAGCATGTTAAAAGTGTGGTTAACGCACCTTTTCCATCTTCTAGGGAACAATGTTTTTGGGGTTAACTGAGTTTTATGCTAAATTCATTCCTAACTACTCAGTCAAGGTTGATCCTTTTAGATGTTTACTTAAGAAGAATGCTGTTTTTAAATGGTCTGAGGAGATGTCCGTTGCGCTTAATGTGCTGAAGGAGTTCATCGTTAACGCTCCGTGCTTTAAACCCTTCATCCCTGGGAAGAAGTGCATTGTGATGGTGGATGCAGGCACGGTGCGTCCATTGGGGCGTAGGGGCGAAGCCCCACTAAGCCCCATGGACCCACCACGTCGTCACTAGAAGCCAAACACAATTATTTTAAAAAACCGCGCTATCTGCCAGCCGGGAAACCGGGAGACACCCGACCTTCCCGGAGTGCGCAAGAGGGGGGGGGGGGGGAGGATCGGGCTGCTGCAGCTGCGCAAGTGTATTTTTGGGCACAAACATGCCCGCGCATGCGCAGATCGTTTTCTTGTGAATTCCCCCTTAGAGAGACGACCAGAGGCGGGCCGCAGCCCCCGGGGTTACACAGGGCGACTGGGCGAGGAGTCATGGTGCCCCCCCAGCCAATCCTGGCGCAGGATTGGCTGGTCACTACATAGCCCGGTTACATAACCCCTGACGGATAGCACGGCCGACTTTGGTACTGGGAAACCAGGTTCGAGCCTCTTATCGAACCATAAAAATGTATACATGACTTACTTTGGTGTTAAATAAATAGATATTTTAAAAAACAAATAAAAATGATGTTCCGACTAAGGTGTGAAATTGGTGTTGAATAAATACATGTTTTTAAAAACAATTAATATTAATCATGTATCATTGGTGCTGGAGTACAAGGTTCGAGACTGGTATTAAACACTGACAAGCTGTGTGCAAGTTATATGGTCATAAAAATACATGAATGATGGATTCAGGATGGGTGGATGCATGAATGGATGCAGGATGAATGATGGGTGGATGAATGGATGGGTGGATGCATGAATGAATGATGGATGCAGGATGGATGCAGGATGGGTGGATGGGTAGATGAATGAATGATGGATGCAGGATGGATGCAGGGTGGATGGATGGGTGCATGAATGAATGATGGATGCAGGATGGGTGGATGGATGGATGGATGATGGATGAATGATGGGTGGATGAATGGATGGGTGGATGCATGAATGAATGAATGGTGGATGCAGGATGGATGCAGGATGGGTGGATGAATGAATGATGGATGCAGGATGGATGCAGGGTGGATGGATGGGTGCATGAATGAATGATGGATGGATGGATGGGTGGATGCAGGAATGGATGCAGGATGGATGATGGATGGGTGGATGGATGGGTGGATGGATGGATGCATGAATGAATGAATGATGGATGCTGGATGGGTGGATGGATGGATGGGTGGATGAATGAATGATGGATGCAGGATGGATGGGTGGATGGATGGGTGCATGAATGAATGATGGATGCAAGATGCATGGGTGGATGGATGGGTGCATGAATGATGGATGCAGGATGGGTGGATGGATGGGTGGATGGGTGGACACATGAATGGATGCAGGATGAATGATGGGTGGATGAATGGATGGGTGGATGCATGAATGAATGATGGATGCAGGATGGGTGGATGAATGAATGATGGATGCAGGATGGATGCAGGGTGGATGGATGGGTGCATGAATGAATGATGGATGCAGGATGGATGGATGGATGGATGGGTGGATGCATGAATGGATGCAGGAATGGATGCAGGAATGGATGATGGGTGGGTGGATGGATGGGTGGGTGGATGGATGGATGCATGAATGAATGATGGATGGATGCTGGATGGGTGGATGGGTGGATGAATGAATGATGGATGCAGGATGGATGGGTGGAAGGATGGATGGGTGCATGAATGAATGATGGATGCAGGATGGGTGGATGGATGGGTGGACACATGAATGGATGCAGGAATGGATGCAGGATGGATGATGGATGGGTGGATGGATGGGTGGATGGATGCATGAATGAATGATGGATGGATGGATGCAGGATGGATGGATGGATGGGTGGATGCATGAATGAATGATGGATGCAGGATGGATGGGTGGATGGATGGGTGGATGCATGAATGAATGATGGATGCAGGATGGATGGATGGGTGAATGCATGAATGAATGATGGATGCTGGATGGATGGGTGGATGCATGAATGAATGATGGATGCAGGATGGATGCAGAATTGGTGGATGGATGGGTGGGTGGGTGGATGGATGGGTGAATGCATGAATGAATGATGGATGCTGGATGGATGGGTGGATGCATGAATGAATGATGGATGCAGGATGGATGCAGAATTGGTGGATGGATGGGTGGGTGGGTGGATGGATGGGTGGATGCATGAATGATGTATGGATGGATGCAAGGTGGTTCGGGCTCGCTCGCTGCGGGGCAATATGCAAATTAGTTTACGCCGCACCACTTTCAAATGTCACCAGCCGCCCCTGGGTGGATGCAAGCAATTTAGGTCTAGGTGGAGTTCTCTTACAGAGGGATGATCATAATGAATGGATAGTGGCGTATGCATCTAGGGCGTTGAGGGAAGTTAAAAAAAATTATTCTGTGATCGAGAGAGAATTACTAGCTTGTGTGTGGGGGTGCCGAGCATTTTAGAAGTTTCCTTTGGGGAACTGAATTCGTAATTAAAATGGACCATAAGCCCCTTGTGTTTCTGATGTCCCCAGGTGGAGGCATGTCTATGTCGGCGCGCTTGGCAAGGCTTTCCTCAAGGTTACAATCCTTTCGATTCACTATCGAGTATGTCCAGGGTAAGGCTAATATCCACGCTGATTGCATGTCCAGGTTGCCCATTGTTGAAGTAGGTGTGTTTCAGGAGGATGATTGTGAGGTAGCGTTTACTCTTCAAGATGTGAATTCGATTGGTAGTGATAAGCAAGTTTTGAGGGAAGAAATATGGATTTCTGAGATGGAGAAAGATATTGTGATGAGTGAAGTAAAGAAATTTATTGTTCAAGGTTGGCCTGAGACGAGGAAATTGTCTGGGGAGTTAATGAGTTTTGCTAAAGTTAATGGTGAGTTAGTGTCATGCCTGCCGATTGCGTGGGCAAAGAGACGACGCGCAAGTGGAGAAAACTGGGGTATGACCCAACGTTAACAGTGGTTGGCAGTGGTTGGCAAAAGAAGCCCCATAGACTGGTGCACATGCGCAGTATGCACGCATGCGCACATGGTACTGAATCGGAATAAAACCCGCCCCATGGAAGAAGGAAGTGCTTCGCGTTTTGCTTAGCTGTTCCTGTTTTCGTTCCGGGTCGGTTTCTGAGGTCGGCGTCCGAGGAGGTAGGGTGTCGGCACTTTGTTTCATGGAATCCAGGCTCCAGCTGTAGAGTGCTGGGATTTAGTTAGTAGAAAGTCGAGTCGGCTTGTCGTGGGCTCGCAGAGTTTCTTTTGATTTAGATTTGCCTCTTGGTTTCATGTGCGTGGGTCTGCCTCATTAGACGCACATCCTGTGGAGCTGTATTTTCATTTGGAGAAATGTAGAGTCTGATTATTTTAGAGTCCCGTGTTTTGTCAGTGACTCTAGCTTCTATTTAGAGTTCGGTTCGGACATATAAGTGGTGAGTGACTTGCATAATAGTAGTGTTCTTAAAGGCAGCATTTTGGAAGCAGTGCCTTATTTGTTTATGTTATATACAGACGCTGTGTGTGATGAAAACACTCAAGTCTTTCACAGGAAGTTCGCCTGGTATAGTTTGAATACTGGTTCGAGTGGTGGTACATTCTACTAAAGGTACACGTGGGTAGTTATTCTGGAACATAATAGAACCACATAAAAGAGCAATAGGGGGGGTTGGTTTTCACGTTTTCTTTCTTTTGTCTTATTGTAGATCCAGGTGCAGCAGACACATACTGTCTTACACAGACCACAGAAGAAAGAGGAGGCGTATTTCTTTTCCCTTTTCCTACCCTTGTTTTGTTCCCCTGTGTTCCCCCTTGTTACAACTTGGGACTCAGTGTTCTCTCCTGTGTTCCGAAGGGTGACAGGGGGAAGCAGGGTTTTAGCGGCGAGGATCCAGGACATCTCCGAGACAAAGGTGCGTGCATTACATAACGCGAAGCCTTTATCAAATTGTCTCCCAGGTGCCATGGATCTCACCCTACAAGACGTAGCTAGCATGGTAGGCAATTTACAGCGAGAAACGCAGTCCATAGCAGACAGACTAGATAACTTGAGCCTGAATAGAATAGACGGGGCAGGAGCTAGTAGTCCCACTCCTGTAGTACAAGTCGTTACACCACACACCATCCCTCTTGCTCCTCCTGAAAGATTCTATGGGGATCCCTCGAAATGCGCAGCTTTCCTAACCCAATGCCAATTGCATTTTTTATGTAAAGCCCCCTGTTTTCCGAATGATCAGGCTAAGGTTGCCTTTGTATTGTCATATGTAGGTGGGTCAGCAGCCAATTGGACAATTCCTTTGATAGAGAAGGATGATCCTTTACTCCTAGATTATGATTCATTTCGACGAGAATTAAGAAAAATGTTTGACAAACATTCTTTCACACATGCCGCAGACACAGAATTACTTTATTTAAAACAAGGATCAAAAGATTTAATCACCTATATATCTACCTTTAATAGATTAGTGGTTGAGGCAGATTGGCCAGCAGAAAAACGTAGCGCTTTATTCTATAAAGGCTTAAGGGACGAATTAAAAGATGCACTGGCTCATGTAGTGGACCCTCCTGATACCTGCCCCGAGCTAATAGATTTGGTGGTGAAACTTGATCACCGGTTAGGTGAGAGAAGAAAAGACAAGGGAAGGAGTGAATATCCTAGACCCCCTCCTAAGGAACGAAGAGTAGAGCCCGAAATAAAAACTGAAGAACCTGAACCCATGCAAATAGGCAGTATTAGAGGGCCTCTCAGTGAATCAGAAAAACAAAGAAGACGAGACAACAGGCTATGTCTCTATTGTGGTAAAGCAGGGCATTACCTCAGAGATTGTCCCGTGAAACCTAGGCAATCCCGCAAAGCGGAAAACTGACAGACCCGAAGGTAACCGAGACCTTACAATCGGGTCCTATGGCACACATGGTCTCCTCCATTATGTCAAATATAGGACATTTCTTTATACCGTCCACCCTGTCTTGGACAACTTCTACAATTTCACAACCTATCATGATTGACTCAGGGGCCTCTGGCAATTTCATAGATTGTCATTGGGCTCAGACACATCACATTCCCAGAGTGCAAAAAGATACACAGGAAGAAGTGTACACCATAGACGGGAGTCTATTAAAGAACGGTCCCATAACCCATTCCAGTATCCCTTTGGAAATGATAATAGAGGACACACACAGAGAAGTCCTTGCTTTCGACATGATAGAATCACCCCAGTTTCCGGTAGTGCTAGGTCTCCCCTGGTTGAGGTTTCATAACCCTCACATAGACTGGAAAACGTCTAAGCTTACTTTTGGCGTAGACTGCAGAGACCACTATTATGATGACATGACTAGAGGGGTATCTATTGCATCAAGCCCGATCACAGTACCTATTCTGCCTTCCGTATCAGCTTTGAGCAGTCCTGAATGTTCCTTACCTTATGATCAACCTGATAGTGAATTGCCCTCAGTGTACTCTGATTTTAAACCTGTTTTTGACAAAGAAAAAGCGACCAGTTTACCCCCTCATCGTGTATACGATTGTAGGATTGATTTGCAGCCCGGGGCTCGTATACCCACTAGCAGGGTCTATTCCCTTACGGAAAAAGAAAACGTGTACTTGAGGGAATACCTCGATACCATGTTAGACCTTGGCTATGTTAGACCTTCCCGTTCACCTGCCTCTTCTTCGCTCTTTTTCATCCCTAAACGGGAGGGGGGCTTACGCTGTTGTATTGACTACAGAGCCCTCAACAGCATAACAGTGAAAAACAAATACCCGTTGCCACTCATCTCCTCTCTTTTAGACCAAATTAAAGGGGCACAATGGTTCACAAAATTAGATCTGAGGGGAGCCTATCACCTAGTCCGCGTCAAAGAGGGAGATGAGTGGAAGACAGCGTTTTGCACTAAGTTTGGCCTATACGAATATAGGGTGATGCCCTTTGGGCTTTGCAATGCTCCTTCAGCATTTCAATATTTCATCAATGAAGTGCTGAAGGAGTTCCTGGAAAAGTCAGTCATTGCCTACATTGATGACTTATTGATCTACTCAAGGACTCTTGCTGAACATATAGGTCATGTCCGGGAGGTGTTGCAGTGTCTACATGACAACGCCCTCTTTTGTAAACTGGATAAGTGTTTCTTTCACAGACATCAGGTTTCTTTCTTAGGATACATAGTGTCAGCAACCGGATTGAGTATGGATCCCCAGAAGGTCAGTGCTGTTTTAGATTGGCCACCCCCGACATCTGTCAGGGAAATCCAACAATTTATTGGATTCGCAAACTTCTATAGGAGGTTTATCCATCAGTTCTCCGATTTAGTGGCTCCCATTACCCGTTTGTTGAAAAAGGGGGTGTCCTTTCAGTGGACGGCGGAAGCCCATAAAGCTTTTTGTACATTGAAAGAGGCTTTCACTGGAGCTCCTATTTTGAAACATCCTGACCCGTCTAGTCCATATGTGGTAGAAGTGGATGCCTCCCAGGTGGCAGTTGGGGGAGTACTCTCACAGGCGGATTCTGCTACGGGGGAACTCCATCCGGTAGCCTACTATTCGCATAAATTAACCCCTGCAGAAGTTAACTACTCCGTGGGGGAAAGAGAATTACTGGCAATTAAGAAGGTGCTAGCGGAATGGAGACAATATCTTCTAGGCACGAATCATACCGTCACAGTCTTGACGGATCATAGAAATCTTCAATATCTCAAATCTGCTAAAGCATTATCAATGAGACAAATGAGATGGACACAGTTTTTTAATGAATATGATTTCCGTATACATTATCGTGCAGGAAGACAAAACGGTAAAGCAGATGCTTTATCCAGGTTGGGCTTTGTTCCTTTGATTACGGAAGAAACACCCCCTAGCATCATTGCTCCACAAAGGATCATAGGGGGACTCACTACTGAAGCTGAGTTTCTTATGCAAGTGAAGAGAGCCCAACAGGAACCTGATGCACTGGAGGTTTTGTCCCAACATCAGTCTACTGTCCAGTCAGAGTTGCAGTACGTTCAAGACAGACTGTACATACCCTCAGTACCCCTTCAAAATCAGGCGATGGAATGGTGTCATTCACATAGTGTGGCTGGCCATCCGGGATACAAAAGAACCCTTGAATTACTCAGGCGATATTGTTGGTGGCCTCATATAGCTAGCGATGTACGACAATATGTCCATACATGTCCAGTATGTGCTCAGGGGAAGACATCACATCAAGGCTATGTGGGGTTATTACTTCCAATGCCCACTCCTGATGCCCCCTGGCAGTCTGTATCTATGGATTTCATAGTGGATTTACCCCGTACAGTGAAGGGAAATAACACTCTCCTTGTAGTCGTGGACATGTTCACCAAGGCTTCCCACTTCATCCCATTACAGAAATTACCAACCTCTTCTTCATTGGCAGAGATCTTCCTCCAGAATATAGTCAGACTCCATGGTCTTCCTAATGTTCTAGTCACAGATCGTGGCTCTCAATTCATCTCCAAGTTTTGGAGACAATTATGCAAGACGCTGGGGATAGAGGTGCATCTCTCTTCGAGTCATCACCCGCAGACAGACGGTCAGACCGAAAGGGTAAACCAGAGTCTTGAGCAATTCCTAAGATGCCAATTGTTGCACGATCAAAGAGAATGGGATGAATTGGTGTGGTTGGCTGAACTGTCATATAATAACAGTCATCACTTCTCGACCTTATTCACCCCTTTTTATGCCACCTATGGGTTCCATCCTAAAGTCTTGCCATTTTCTCCTTTGCGACCTGGTGCGAGCCCTGCTGTCACTGATTTAGTCGCCCACTTGCAGAGGGTGCATTCCACCATCCATGACAATTTGGATAAAGCCAAAACCGAGTACAAAAAGGCAGCTGACACACATAGACACACAGAACCTGAGTATAAAAAAGATGACAAGGTGTGGCTTTCAACTAGACATCTTTCTCTAAAAGGGGCCTGCAAGTTCCAGCCTAAATACATTGGTCCTTTTCCTGTTGTTAAGGTCATAAACCCTGTAGCCATGAAATTGAACCTACCTCCTACAATGAAAATACACCCGGTGTTCCATGTCTCTTTATTGAAGCCTGTTGCGCCAGGGACTCGCCTTCAGCCAGTCCTGTTACCTATGATGGTTGATGAAGTTGATGAATATGAGGTCGGTGCTATTGTTGATTCACGAAGAGTGCGAGGTCGACTCCAATATCTTGTTCACTGGAAGGGATATGGTATTGAGGAGAGATCTTGGGAACCAGCTGGACAGGTTCATGCTCCTCGGTTGTTGAGGGCTTTCCACAGCAGGTACCCCCATAAACCAAAACCCGTGGGGGGCTCTGTGGGAGGGGTGTTCTGTCATGCCTGCCGATTGCGTGGGCAAAGAGACGACGCGCAAGTGGAGAAAACTGGGGTATGACCCAACGTTAACAGTGGTTGGCAGTGGTTGGCAAAAGAAGCCCCATAGACTGGTGCACATGCGCAGTATGCACGCATGCGCACATGGTACTGAATCGGAATAAAACCCGCCCCATGGAAGAAGGAAGTGCTTCGCGTTTTGCTTAGCTGTTCCTGTTTTCGTTCCGGGTCGGTTTCTGAGGTCGGCGTCCGAGGAGGTAGGGTGTCGGCACTTTGTTTCATGGAATCCAGGCTCCAGCTGTAGAGTGCTGGGATTTATTTAGTAGAAAGTCGAGTCGGCTTGTCGTGGGCTCGCAGAGTTTCTTTTGATTTAGATTTGCCTCTTGGTTTCATGTGCGTGGGTCTGCCTCATTAGACGCACATCCTGTGGAGCTGTATTTTCATTTGGAGAAATGTAGAGTCTGATTATTTTAGAGTCCCGTGTTTTGTCAGTGACTCTAGCTTCTATTTAGAGTTCGGTTCGGACATATAAGTGGTGAGTGACTTGCATAATAGTAGTGTTCTTAAAGGCAGCATTTTGGAAGCAGTGCCTTATTTGTTTATGTTATATACAGACGCTGTGTGTGATGAAAACACTCAAGTCTTTCACAGGAAGTTCGCCTGGTATAGTTTGAATACTGGTTCGAGTGGTGGTACATTCTACTAAAGGTACACGTGGGTAGTTATTCTGGAACATAATAGAACCACATAAAAGAGCAATAGGGGGGGTTGGTTTTCACGTTTTCTTTCTTTTGTCTTATTGTAGATCCAGGTGCAGCAGACACATACTGTCTTACACAGACCACAGAAGAAAGAGGAGGCGTATTTCTTTTCCCTTTTCCTACCCTTGTTTTGTTCCCCTGTGTTCCCCCTTGTTACAACTTGGGACTCAGTGTTCTCTCCTGTGTTCCGAAGGGTGACAGGGGGAAGCAGGGTTTTAGCGGCGAGGATCCAGGACATCTCCGAGACAAAGGTGCGTGCATTACAGTTAGCTATCGAAAATGGCATTGTTCAAAGGGAAGATAAAATAATTCTTCCTTTTAATTTGAGGCGCACCATCATGGAGATTGGCCACGAGGGACATTTGGGTATTTCTTTTACGCGAAGACGCATTAAGGATATGTTTTGGTGGCCGGGGATTGACTCTTCGATCGAACAATTCGTGCGACTTTGTGGTAGTTGTGGAAATAGTGACAAATCTGCCTTTCCTCTGCGAGCGGAATCTATTCCTGTGGAATTTCCAGACAGGCCATGGAGGAAGTTGGGCATTGATATTGTCGGGCAATTTCATGTGTTACCTAAGGAAGAGAGTTTTGGTAATGTTTTGATCGATTACTTTTCTAAATGGCCGGAAATAAAAATGGTCAGAGAGGTCACATCTCAGAGAATTATTGAATTTTTAGATAGCGTTTTTTGTAGAGAGGGTATTCCGCAAGTTATCGTCACAGACAATGGTCCGCAATTTATTAGTAAGGACATGGAGTTTTTTTTTCAATAAGTGTGGAATAACTCACAAGAGAATTGCTGTTTTCCATCCTGAAGCCAATGGACAGGTGGAACGCTTTAATCGAGTGGTGAAAGAAGCTATTCAGCTTTCTATTAAGAGTGGCTTGAATTGGAAGAATGCGTTAGGTTCTATGCTTTTGTCCTACAGGACTTCTCCTAATTCGGTTACTCTAGTCAGCCCGTTTGAACTTTTGAGAGTAAGAAAGCCTAGTACCACTTTGGTTCCATGGTGGTTAAGAGGGAAGGTTTCAAGTTGTAAATGGAACAATATTGATTATGATGTGGTGAAGGAAAGAGTTAAGAAGTACATAGGTAAAATGAAAATGAATATGGACAACAAAAGAGGTCACCCGAGCAAGCAAAATGTGGTCATTGGCGATTTTGTTCGAGTTAAAAGAAACATTAATGTCTCTAAAGGATCTCAATGTTGGTCGGATCCTAAGGAGGTTATTGAGGTTCTTAATAATGCGGTCAGAATAGAAGGGGGAAGTGTGTGGAATTTTAATAGGATTTCATTGTATAAAGGATTTGATGGTTTTTCCAAAACTGAAAGAGAATCTGGGTTGGGGGAAAATGTACGACCATGTGTTCCTCCTAGATCTAATCCTGGTGGTTCTAAAGGAAATGAGGAAAATCAAAGGGCGAAAAGGGAACATCATGTGCCGGGTAGGTTCAGAGATTTTGTTATGGATATTGTGAAGTAAAAAAAAAAAAAAGGAAAAGGGGGAAGATGTGTTGCATTTATACTGTCTGTCTGCTATCTGCTATCTTCCACGTGCACTCCGTGCTCGTGGAAGATAGTGCGTTCCTTTTCAGAATTGTTATTGTTCAGGGAGAGCTGGTTAACGGGGAATGTGATTTAATAAACTGTTAAGCTTGGACTTGAAGAGATGTATTAAACCTCTTCTCTCACACACACGTCTCTTTCTGTGTGTTCATTTTGCATGATCCTGACTTCCCTACAGAAACCTCAGACAATATCATAGGATAATTTTTTGGTAATATCGCCATGGGTACCAAATCGCCAGCTCTTTGGAGAACTGTAGGCCCTTCGCTAATTACAGAGTTATTAACAGCAATAGCTACCATTTGTCAGTCCACATCCTCCAGTGAGTATAACGGTCTAAACCTGTTTGGCACTTCTATATTGTATCTCCTATGGTTGTTAGGAGGGGTACCGGCAAGGCTATGTTATCATTGTCAAACATGATAGGCCGATAGAAAAAACCCAGGAGTAGCACTTTTATTCCCTCAGCCATAAATCTACTTGAACCTATCCGGGTCAAAATTTCTTGTACTAAGGGAGGGGAGCCTAAAGATAGAACTATACAATCCCCTTTAAACGTCTTTTTGCTGGGACCTACCCACCTGACACGTCTCACCATTTTAAAAGAATTAAACATATCTTGTGTCAAACCCGTCTTAGCTCCTAAGAAATGCAGAGATTTCTTCCTCGGTGTTACCCAATTTTCCCTATCTCCCTCATTAGATGGTGGCACCTTTGCCAAAACCAGTGGGTACGGAACTGCTGCAGGTGGAAGGTTCAAGCTAGTAAGATTAGTTTTGTGAGCCTGATTATGAATCATTCTGCTTTCTGGTCTAGGGCAGTTATCTACAGGAAGGGAGTTGTTACCACTTTTTCTATGCCCCCCCTCTCTGTTGCCATCCTTGACAGTTGCACATTTGCACATTTGGGGATTTTGACTTCTCAGGCCCCAATCCCCCAGAGTGACTAACTCTTTCCCCTGCTTATCTGCTTGCCATAAATTTTCAAGAGGGCATGCGGGCAATTGGAGAGTGGATGGCCTCCAATTGCCTAAAACTAAACTCCGATAAGACGGAGGTGGTTATTTTTGGACAGCTTTCACCCAGTTGGTCTACCATTTGGTGGCCGCCCACCCATGGCTCCCCCCCTAAACCAGTCCCTACTGTCAGAAATCTTGGAGTGACTTTTGATGAGAACCTGAACTTTATGGCTCATGCAAATAAAACAGCAGCCATCGCCCACCACAAACTTAGGCCGATTAAGAAAATCACGCCATTCCTACCAGTTGCAGCATGCAAGACACTGGTAAGTTCCCTGGTGTTATCCTCCCTTGATTACTGTAACGGCTTATTCATAAATGCCCAAGCCAGAGTGACTAACAAACTACAAACAATCCAGAACGCTGCAGCCCGTCTACTGTCTCGAACCCCAAAGTTTATGCCAATTTCGCAGACTATAAAAGACCTTCACTGGCTCAAAATCCGGAATAGGATTAAGTTCAAAACGCTGTGTACAGTATACAAAGCACTGCAAACCAAGGTCCGCACTTCCTGAAAGCCCATCTTAGACCACATTTGTCCACTAGATCGCTCCGATCTAACAACCTCAATCTACTGGTGGTACCACGCACTAAAACAGTCACTTGGGGTGATAGGCGCTTCTTGGTGGCCGCTCCCAGACTGTGGAACTCTCTGCCAGTAGCCATCAGAGAGAGCCCGTCTCTGATGCAATTTTGCAGAAAAATAAAGACCTGGCTATTTGGTCAAAAATAGCGACCAATTCAGCCTCTTGGGAACTCCATGCACAGTATCTAGCGCCGAGACGCCTACAGGCATTTGTTCGCGCTGTATAAATAGTAAAAATAAATAAATAAATAAATAAATGGGGGCACAGTCTGATAAGGGATGGGTGTAATTTTTATCTGTCCCCGTGCCCCTATCTGGCTCAAATTGTTGTGTGCTTATATCCTTTAAGTGCCCTGACATTATTGCCAGGCTAGACTTGATTAAGTCGAGTCTATTCACCAAGGTGCCGACAGCATATTTGATGAAGACAGTTAAGTCCAAGATAGACTTCGTAATTCCACCCGTATCATTACTATTTTGGCCTATAATTTTACATTTATTATTTATACTTTTTACACGTTCTTTTGCTCTATTGTTGGCTGTACACTCCTTTCCTGGTATTTTACTGTGCTTAGGTTTTAAATTTTTTGGGGTAGGCGGAGCTTCATGAATCTGTGGGCGTAATGCTATAAGGGCTGATTTCTTAGACACACACACTCTTTTATGAGGGGGTAATGGTGCTGCTTCCAGATCAATTACAAATATCTCGTCCCTCCCTAACTGTACACAGCCATTTTGTAAATCATCTAATGTCTCGTGTGATGTTGATTTTAAAGCCATATCGAGTAGTCCCTGGGAAGGAGGATTGATTTTGCTAATATCAATCGAGCCCAAGGACTCTTTGTTCAACTCCTCTACATTAGAGATTTCTTTTTCTAGTGCCACCACCGCCCCTGTCAAGTATTTCATGAGGGATGCTCTAGGATCTTTAGCCTTGTTCGCTTTTTGGCCAGAAGGTGTGGTATACAGTTTTCCTTCCCCCATTTCGTACCCCCTGAATGTTTCCTGTCCTAATAAGGAGAGGCGGGACTTCTCCTTCTATAATTCCTAGACAATGAAACTCTGATAGTGAGCAAGGGCCCCCTCTTTCAATACAAATGAGGGAAGAGAGTATAATCCAAAACTAGAATAACGAGAAATATAGAAATGCAACCATACAGTCCTGGGGGACTAATATCTTTTAGTAAATTAGCCCCCGTCCCATACACCTCAAGGAGACCCCCAAACAAACAACAAAACAATGACCAGCGGTTTATGTGTCCCGTATATTCAGGAGTGAGGACCGGAAGTATACACATTTGTTAGAATTGTCAATGGTTACTGTAGAATTGACGAGTTTGGATTTTTTCGTCAAGGAACCAAGAGTCGTGGCCCAGCCCGGCCTCTTCCGGCCAATGACGGCCTTGGATGGGCCCGCCCTCGCCGCCCGCACTAGTCCCGCGACGCGGGAGCTCGGTGCTCCTTATGTGCGCCTCCTGGCGCTTGTGTGACTAGGTGGCGGCGTGCGTGCAGGGAGTGTTGCGGGATGTGAAGTCCGGTGACTCGTGGCGGTGGCGGCCGCCCCAGAACCCTGGTAACCAAAGGAAGGCAGAGGGCAACGTAATGCAGTGTCCCCAAGCAGGAAAAGTAGCAGCAGGGCTTTGTGTTTATTTCTGTAGCGGGTTGTGGGTTTATAGGGGAATTGGGTGGGAAGTAATTTAATTGTAATTAGGTAATGATTTATTTTTATTTATTGGTATTGGTAAATATTTTATTGTTAATTAATTAGTAATTGGCAATAAATTATTTGAATTGATAATTATTTTTTTAATTGGCAATTAATGTTTTTAATTGGTTAAGAATATGGTTTTTGGCAAATAATTTTTTAATTGGTAATTAATCTTGTTAATTGGCAATTAATATTTTTAATTGGTAATTAACTTTTAATAATTGGAAATTATTTTTAATTAATTGATAATCAATGTTTCATAAAAACTATTTTTTGGTATGAAAAATAATTTTAATGTTTAATATTTTTTAATTTTGAGTTAATTTTAAATAATTAATATTTTTGTTAATGGGAACTATTTTATTGTTCAATATTTATTATTTGGTGACTAATATTTATTAATTAATATTTATTGGTATTCATTGTAAATTATTTGTTAATTCATTATTCAATTGTAATTATGTTTTCAATCATTATTAATGGGTATTTGTAAAGGATGTAGAGTTATTTAAAATTGAAAATATTTATTATTTTAAATACAAAAATTATTTATAAGTATGTTATATTTATATCTATGCTATCCAACGTTTTCCATACTGTTTCATTTTCTGGAGTTGAAATAGTAATTTTTACCCCTACGCTATCCAACGCTTTCCCTACTGTTGCACCCTCTGCAGTTGGAATATACATTTTTACCCCTACGCTATCCAACGATTTCCCTACTGTTTCGCCCTCTGGAGTTGGAATAGTAATTTTTACCCCTACGCTATGCAACACTTTCCCTACTGTTTCACTCTCTGGAGTTGGAATAGTAATTTTTACCCCTACTCTATCCAACACTTTCCCTACTGTTGCCCCCTCTGGAGTTGGAATAGTTATATTTCCCCCTACGCTATCCAACGATTTCCCTACTGTTTCGCCCTCTGGAGTTGGAATAGTAATTTTTACCCCTACGCTATGCAACACTTTCCCTACTGTTTCACTCTCTGGAGTTGGAATAGTAATGTTTACCCCTACGCTATCCAACGTTTTCCCTACTGTTGCACCCTCTGGAGTTGGAATAGTAATTTTTACCCCTACGCTATCCAACGCTTTCCCTACTGTTGCATTTTCTGAAGTTGGAATATTAATTTTAAGTGTTATGCTATCCAATCTTATCATTACTGTAGGTTTTTTTTGGACTTTGAATAGTATATTTGTTTATTTAGCTATTTAATATTTTGTTTATTATTTTTGATAATGTAGTATATTATTAATTTTAAAAATATTGAAAGTATATTTAATTTTTTTAATGTATTAAATATAATTATTGACTTTTTATTTGTTATTGTTTTATGTGTGCAGATGTATTTGTAATTTATAATATTTGTTAATAATTTATAAGTTATTAAAATAAATATTAAAAACGTCTTAATAAGTAAGTATATATTATATATTTTATGTATATGTTTAATTAATGTTATATTATTGTATATGTATTATTTATTAATTTTAAACATTATTAAATATTTTAACTATGTTTATTTGGTTTATAAGTATTATTTACTTTATTTTACACTTTTTTTTAATTACGATATTTTTAACATTGATATTTTGGTTTCGATATTTTTGTACTTATCATGTTGTAGATAGGATGTCGATATTCTTGCCTTCGATATTCCAGCGTCGATTTTTCTGTAGGTCGATATTCTCTCCATCGATATTCTGTCAGTGATCCTACTCTCGCATAGACATGTACAGCCCCAAAAGCTCAAATACAGCAGCAGCAACCCAGGATAAGGAAAATGTGGCCGAAACAGCCATTGCATGCCCAAGTAGAGCCAAACATATACCCATGCACAACCTTAATATTCCCGGGCACAGCCACTAATGGCCAGTCAATGCCTAAGATAATAGTAGAACAAAGTAATGCCAAGAAGGACATCAATCAACCATAATCTCCCACACTGTTACACCATACAGGTGCAGTTTCACCTCTGTAATTAAGGTTGACACTTCGCAGGAAATTCAAACTTTTCTTCCTTAATGTCTTTTGTCCTCCTTGAGCAAATTGCCTTAAATTTAGTTAAACAACATTCAAAATTAAACATTTCAAATGTGGTGCAAATGGTCAAATTTAAAAACAAAATTGAAACTGCCAAGGGCAAAATATTCTGCAAAAAACTCAAAACCGCTGGCCTATGCTTGATTCAGTGAATTTTCTTAGTGTGCTTAATTTTCATTTCGACCTTTTTTGAGATACATGCAGACATTGGCCATGGCAGTAGATTTTGTGAACTGTTTCCTATTTCCGGAAAAAAACAGATAATCTTATTAAAACTATGAAAACAAAATGACATGCGCCATTAATTAGCATCTACAATAGATATTCGACCCCGTTTACCATGACATTCACGGACATTGGGGAAGACCAATTGTGTAATCTCTCATTGGCCTATTATAGGATTAGGAGACATCAAAAAGAAAAGTCTCTTCAACCCAACATCTCCTGGTTTGGCCTACCCATGAGAGGCGGTGACTAGGAAGAATTTTAAGATGTGATCTGGAGGCAGAGTTACAAACATACCCCAGCTTTGACAGGCCATGGTGTAAAAAATGTAACCTTTCCTGATCTTGATGAGAGGTCAGGGAAGAATCTTTGCCCCTACCCCCTTTAGTTGCAGAGGCCCTGCACGCTCAATGACAGGTGGTTTATCTTGCTTTTATTACCTCACCTTGCATAAGGGATTGAGAGGTTTATCAATGCCCCTTATAGTGCCCTAGAGTGGGAGATTATTTCCTTTTTACTGAGACAGCTGAAAGCCTCCTAGTGATGCCTAGTCCTCTCTGCTTTACATAATGACTAAGATAGTCAGCATACCAACTCCCTCCACACATTGCGGAGTAGTGTGGCTCACTGGTTAGAGGTGGCAGACCTGGGAGCAGAAGTCGGCCCGGGACCAGGGTTCAATTCCCGACGCGGCAGGGTCGTAGACTTGGGTCAGCGGACTCGATAATTCTCGCTACGGTGCTTACTCTAATCAGGGGTTCCACTCGGCAACTCTGGGCATTAGCTTGCCTAATCTCCACAACGGCCCCATCAATTCTGGGGATGCCTGGCTCCACCTTGGGGACTCCCAGCAGGGACCATCCCACAGGGAAAGCCAGGACGGGTTCCCCAGAGTTATACAGCGCCAGGAAACCTACGGACGGGTAGCAGTGCGCTTTACAAGCTCAAAAACATTACATTACATTACATTGCCCAAGGGCAAGGGATTTGGTACAACGATGCCTTGCACAAGGCCCCCTCTTCCCCAAAGTCCAAGTGGATATGGATATTTGGTCCGAGGGCACAGGTGTTGCTTAGAACCCACTCTGTACACATATGCCTTGCCTAGATACGAGAGGTGCTTACCCACCTCAGTCTCTCCAGCCCCAAGGCTGGGCGAAGAGTTTACAAATTAGCCCAGTTACTTAGCTTTTACTCCTGTCTTCCACTGCCCACCAAATGCTTTGGACCAAACAAGACCAGGACAGGTGACAAGGCAGTGGGAAAGTTACCAGCTGTTCAAGGTACCCTTGACCCACATTTTTTGAGGGTCCAAGAGGCCCAGCACATCTGACAACCGTCAAGGCATTGATAAACATCTTTGTGACTTACATTGGCTGTTAATACAGAAACAGCTAATTTTCAAGGCATTTTGCATCTTTCACCAAGCCCGTTCAGGAGTTGGCCATGAACTCAGTTTCTGCATTACTGCAACCTTCACTCCCTACGTTCCGCCTCACAATTAATTGCACTTTGCACTCAGCTTTTTAAGAGAATTTAAAGAGATAGGTATACGCACCCTTAAAAGTTCTACAAGGACAATCCAAGCTGTCCAGTCCTGCCCCTGATTTGGTGCACTAGCCCCAATTTATTCTTCCACAACATGCCTTTGCACTCAGATTATCCTCTTACATTTCATCATGATCATTTTGAATATTTTTGTTGAATTTATCTCTCCACCTTTGTTATACGAGACGATCTGAGAACCTTGCATGTGATATGGGCAAAGCTGCTGTGAGAGGCTGGCCTGGTATATGATGCCCACTGATATAACTGGGCACCCTGCACCTGTCCAGACAACCCTTATGGTGATTTAAGAAGTCTTAGATAACCTTAGAAAGCTTGCTAAGTGGTAGCTGTGGACAGCAGCCTTAAGGCTTAGTCCAGAAGGAATGTAAAGCAGCCTGTTTTACCAAAATGCAATCCGATATGTATAAGATTAAATAAAAAAGAACCACACAAGGTATTTATAAAAATATGTAATTATTAAATAATACTCTGTAACACGTTTAGATATCTCCTACCCAGAGATAAATACAATGCACACAATACTTTGTATAGAAATCAAGTAAATAGCACAGAATACACAGTGGCCCCAGGGGGTGATCAAACCACATACTAAGAAAGTGGTATAAGAACCACGACTAATGTCAAGACAATGTCCAGAGGACGTAGAAGTGCTGCGGACCCAAGGAACCGCCCAAGGTGAAAGACTAGGAGCCCCAGGGAGATCGTGTGCAGTGTAGGACCACAACCACGTTCTCCGTACAAATCAACGTGTAAGTCGCTGCTGCAATTTTAAGGATTCAGGACTGTTCCCAGTTGACCATGAAGAAACCCTGTTGAAGACAGAAGGTTGGAGAGCCACCCCACTTTTGGATACCCTAGTACTCATGTTACCTACACCAGCAAAGCCAGGTGCATAGGTGTGAATTGGTATCGGAAACCGCAGTCAGACTTCAGGAAAGTGCCACTGCTGGTGAAGGAGAAACTGTCCGGTAGAATCTGAAGGTGGATTCAGGATGAGAGGTGCCTGCAAGCAGAGGGGACAGAGTTTATGTCACTCAGGAGTGACCCGGAGACCTGGAAGACGAATGCCCACCGATGTCGGGTGTTGCAAGAGAGTTAACGATGACCTTGACTGTGCATCTGTAACTACCAGGCGATGCTGAGGAAGACCAGGAGCCATGCACAAGTTGATTCACATTGGATGTCGACTGTTGAGGGGTTGGTGTCCATCCAAAGCACCTACAAGCTTTGACAGCTGCAAATAACGTGGAAGTCAAAGAAGGTGCAGTGTCGGAACAAGCAAGGTCCAGGGGACTCACCACAAGCAGAGGAGTCAGGGCAGGCCCCAAGAAATCAGGGGAGCCCAAAAGAAACATGGCTGACCCTCAACAGGACCCATAGGCCAGAGGCACTGGAGTCGCAAGAGGTCCTCGAGGAGCTCAATAAACGATGCAGACCACAGTGAAAGCAATTTGGTGTGGACAAAGATTCTGGTCACTGCAGATGCATATGGTTAGAGCTACTTGGAGCCCAAAGATCTTGGTGGAAGGAAGCCAACAATCCTTTCCAACAGCAAGTCAACACGGTGCACAGGGGTTCGGTTCCTGCAGCTCCCATGAGGGATACTGGCCTCAAACTTGGTGAGAGGGCAGGGAAGGCCTCGAGAGCTGTGAAGAACCACCACTTGTGGTGTTGAACTTTTCGGAGTCCGTAGGAGCTCAGGATCAGCAGACCGGTCAGCTTAGTTGCAGGGCCTGCAGATGCAGGGAAGTGACTCCTTCACTACAAGGGAGATTCCGTCAAGTGTCTTGGATGCCCACAGTCCTTGGAAGGTTCCTGTATGGTGCACAGGCTCAGATGATACAGCAGACTGAAAGAGGACGAAGTCGAGGCCACAAGAAGTCCAGCGAAGTCCAGAGCCCCCAGACGGTAGAAGTTGAAGTGGTATCTGAATCGATTTGTGTCCCAATATGAATCTAGGGACCCTCCCACAGGTAAGCCCTTAAGTACCCTTAGGAATGAGTTGGGACAATTCAGGGGACTCTCCCAGGGGAGGGTCTGGGCAGTGGGGAGGTTACTCCTATGTCCTTTGTCCAGTTTCGTGCCAGAGCTGGTTTGAACTGGACTATGCAAGGAGGTACCAAGTGGGCAGAATCGTGTCTCTGGTCGGCAGCAGCCATATTGTGCTATCCCGGTCTAGAAGACTGGTACCGAGAACACTGAGAGCCTAACGGAGGGCTCTTCCTGTGCTTGGAATCATACCACCCACACTGTCTATGGTGTGGGGGTATGATTCTCACATGTTTGACACCAAATATGGTATGAATGGTTGCAGCTGTTTTCGAGATGGTTATCGCGTAATTACGTGGTGCTCCTCAATATGGTATATGGCTGCTTCACTTATAACCCAAGAGAATGGACTCCATAGGTTGTAGGGATGTCCTGCTCAAGCAGGGGCACCCTCACACTTAGAACCAAGCACCCTGCCTTTAGGATTGTAAAGGCCTGCTATAGGAGGGACTTAAAGGTTTAAAGTGCACTGACCATAGATATAGAAAACCTATAACTTTTGTAAGGGGTGCAAGCACCAACTTACACAGGGTGCAATGGCAGACCTGTAGTTACAGTTTGAATGGTCTCCCATATGTGGCATAATACATGTTTCAGCCCATGGGGGACTGTTGGACTTGGCCCTTTTTGCAGGGTCATCCCTGAACATTTTGCCTTCCTCCTGTATTTTTTCATACCTGTTGTTAGCTGTTTTTTGACTCTGGGCACTTAACCACTGCTGATCAGTGCTAAAGTGCATATGCTCTCTATGTTAAATTGATGTATGGTTTAGTGACTCCATGATTGGCTTGTTTGGTTTACTTGTCAGACCCTAGTACAGTGTACTGCATGTGCCCAGGGCTTGTAAATCAAAGGCTGCTGGTGGGATTGCAGCACTGATTGTGACACCCACAAGTGTGTCTCAGGTCTGCCATTGCAGAGCCTGTGTGCAGTCTGGTACTGCCATGTTGACTGGGCGAGTGCACCCATTTGCCAGTCCCTAAACTTTCCCTTTTCTGCATATTAGTCATGCCTATGTTAGGCCCAAGGGTAGGGTGCATTGTAGGTAAAAGGTAGGGCATGCCCTGATGTGTGTGGCATGTCCAGATAGTGAATTACAGCCATTTTCGTTTTTCACTATTGCACGGCTACTTGTTCCCCATAGGACAGAATAGGCAGTTTAATTATAACATCTTATAATCCTAACTCAGGGAACTAACTAGAAAAATGGAGTTTAGTATGCCTGAACTCAGAATGATAAAATACATCTTTTAGTGAAGTTGGTTTTAACATTCTGTGTTTGAAAATACCACTTTTAGAAAGTAGGTATTTTCTTGCCTAACTAGCCAAGCCTGCCTCTGCTAGGTTGTGTATTACTTGTCTGGATTTTGAGTGACAGGGGCTGGGTGAGTCCATGAGACATGGTGTGTCAGCACAGGGCTGAATAGAGCTAGCTACATGTAGATGGGTGGGAGAAGTTGCACCTAGGCCCTAAATAGGGCTGGACCTGCCTTCCACAATGCTGGCTCCACCTCCTGTGGTGCGTCTGATGTCCCTGCCCACACTGTCAAAGGATAGAAGTAGTCCTGTCAACAAAGTGCTCCAAGACTGACCAGAACTGGTTTGGACTATGTCTAGACACTCTCTGCGTCCAGAGACAAAGGATTTTGATGTATAAAAGAGGGGACCCAGATCCCAGAGAATAGGATCACTTTTGGGAAACAAGAAGAACCTTTGCTGAGGAGAGGAACTAGAGAAACTGAGGAGGAGACTGAGTGCTGTTTGGGGGATTGGCCTGCAGTGGTTGCCTGACTGCCAAAGAAAGGTGAAAGGACTTTCTGCTACTTTCAAATCAACTTGTAAAGGATCTTCAAGGGCTTGAGATAGAGCTTGCCTCCTGCTGAAGTCTCAGGGACAACAGACTTCACCACCAGCTCCCCTGCCTTCCCTTGCTGGAATTTGAAGTGCCTGCTGTTGAGGTGGGCATTCTGAGAGATTGCGTGTTGTTGGGAGCTAGAATCGTGAATCAAGACGAAGAAGCGTGTCAGCGCCGCAGCCGATGTCGTCGCATCACCAGAGAAGAGTGTCGCCGTTGCAGCAGACGCCATCGCATCACTGGAGAAGCATACTGTCGCTGCCGCTGTCGCCAACGCTTCACACGAATCGACTCGCATCACCAGAGAAGCGTGTCGCAGGGCCTGTCGCAGCTCAGAAGACTCGTTGAGTCGCCGCACGGCTGTCGGGCATGCACACATCGTTGTCGCATCAAGAAGAAGACATCATTTTGTTTCATTGCACTGGATCTTCATCGCAACACAGCGGTGCTGGTTGCATCACCACGGAAGCGCAGTTAGAAACGAACGCATCACCTCCCCACGCGGTGATGAACTGAGGCATCCCCTAAGCAGCAGTAGGGACTCGATGCAGCACCGTTCTTGCGTGTAAGGAACCGACGCATCACCTTCCCTGCAACACTTTCATTGTATAGCGTTACGCATCCGAAGGTACATTGAACTCAAAGTGTTGGATTTTACATCTAAAGAAAACTAAGCTATTTTTACCATTTTTGAAGTACAGTATTGTTGATTTTTCTCATTTGTGGTCTTGTGTTAAGTCTATATAAAAATACTTATTTTTATAATACAACCTGTGTGGTGTCTATCTGTAATGTTGTCACTGGTTTACTGTATGTGTTCACAAATGCTTTACACACTGCCTCTGAGATAAGCCTTCCTGCTCGTGCCACGCTACCAAGGGGGTGAGCAGTGGTTATTTTAGGAGTGTACCCCCTTACCCTGACTAGAAGCAAGGGTCCCTATTTGGTCAAAGGTACCTACCTCTGGCAACTAGAGACCCCCAAACCTAACAGGGACCTTTGGGGTGCCTATGCCCTGGGTACCTTAGTACCATATACCAGGGACTGATAAGGTTACCTCAGTATTCCATCTGGGATGTACCTAGGTACTGAACATAACGATTTAGGGGAGAAAGCAGAGAGACTGGGGTCCTGATTAGCAGGATCCCAGTCAGACTAGTCAAAACAGCATAGCACCAGGCAAAATGTGGGGGTAACCATTCAGAAGTATCCTACCTTCCTACAGATGCCTTTTATAATAAACCCTAGAGGATGTCATCCCTCTACCTATATGGTGTATGGCTGCTTCTCTGACAACCCAGGAGAAGGGACTCTGTAGGTTGCAGTGATATCCTGCTAATTCAGGGGCTCCCTCTCACTGAGAACGAAGCACCCTGTCTTCAGGATTGCAAAGACCGCCTATAGGTGTGCCATTATAAGTTTTAGGTTCAGTGACTCTAGAAATAGGAAATCTATATGGTTATTAAGTGGTGCTAGCATCAGCTTACACTGACTGCAATGGCAAGTCTGTAGTTCCATTTCGAGAGGTCTCTCATGGGTGGCATAATACATGCTTTAGCACATGGGTGACCACTGGGGTAGCTATGCCCTGGGTACATGGGTACCATATACTAATGACTTATAAGGATACCCCAGTACCCAATCTGGTGTAGCAGGGATTCTGCTCCTACATAAAACTGTTCATAGAGACTTGGAACCTTAGTGAATTAGGGTGTGCCAAAACTCACCTTAGTAGCTAAAATCCCCTACCAGACTAGCAATCAGTGTCTCATTGGTTCTTCCATAAATCCAATGATTAGACAACCCAGAACATGGAACTTAGAATACCTCAGGCAATGTGGAACACATGAACACTCTTTCGTTATACTCTCATATCAGTCCAGAACAGGGAGTAAAAGGAGACACGAGCAAGTTTGAAATATTTATTTCTAATGCTGTGTTCTCATGTGCAGTATCTTAGTTAATACAAGCAAACATATTATAAGCAACAAGATTATCAGCATAGTTACTATTCCATAAAATACAAAGAAAGAAAGCATATTACAATGCTAAATGGAAACGGGTTGGAATACACCTACATCTCACCCTCCCTTGCTAGTAGGTTATTTTATATCTACAGAAGGCCTCTTGGGATTACAAGGGCGGCCCCGTACCTCTGGTCCTAGCAGAAATGGATCACATCAGTTTCTGCCACAGCTCTCTGCATGCGAATGTTCTCCAAGTGTGTGTGATCATGCCTACGCAGTGCATTATTAAACTCGCCAAAATCAGAGGTGGCCGCAGCTGCATACATTTTATGTCTAGAACGTGCGCTTATCAGTCCGAACAACAACCACTGTGTTGAAATAGCCTTGAAGGCCTCGGCACTCACTGTTCAGACAAAGTTTACCAAGCAAGGCAGCTAATATAGAAAAACACATTATTCTCGTGTGAAGCAAAATGCTCTGCTAAACTCTAAACATTTATAATAATGTGTGCCGTGTGCAAAGGCAGCAGAAAGGAAAAATGGCGTTTAAACTTCTAATAAGCTCATGCCAACTTAACACAGTGTAAATGCAAGGCTCGTCCCCATGACACCCTCCCTTGATCCGAGCACGGATAAGAAAAAGGGGCAAATTTGGATAGCGGAGTTCAAGAACGACAGTCAGAACCAAGTTCAAATTGCTACAGTGAAAAAATGGGAACAATTCCATAAATCGTCAGTTTTAGCAACTGAAATACGGAAGCCAATAGGGCTGGGTGGAAAAAGTGAAATCGAGAAAAACAATTTAAAAAAAAATATCCGATGTCCAACATGTGACATCGGTCATGTGAGAGAGAGAGAAGCGATAACATATCTCACTCCAACAATGTATATGCAAAATATGTATAACAGCCTCCAGTAGGAAGTCACTGTCCTCATCTGAAAACAGTTCAGCCATCCAATTCAGCAAAGGGAATGAACATACATGTTCCTCAATTACCGGAGCCTCTAGCAGCATCAGAGGACAACTCGGTGTTTCTTCAAGGTAGCTGCGTGCCAAGAAATCTTGCGCTGCTGCGAAAACATTCCAACGTCCCAGGAATCCATGCATCGCTGCAAAGGCCATAATCCCTCAGCCAGAACAAAACAATTCATGACCAACTAAGGGGCTCATAAACTGATCATAATCTGCATTGGGAGACACCGTATTGCAGAGACACAAATCCAGGGCCCAGTCGAAATCGCAACTCAGGCAATGAAAGACAGGTTGGACGCATGTGAAAAAGGAAAATCAAAACGATAATCCATAAGCCGCATTTAAGGTAGCAAGAGGCAGCGCAGTTCTAACTTTTCAATGTGTAACATAGAATATGTGGCATCTTTCATTGACATAAACGTTGCATGTCAGTCAAATTAAATGGGGCAAATAATGATGAAGTATTCATGTAGTGCCATGGCACTTTTCCAGATTTTAAGGTCTGCAAGGTCCAGGCAAACTGCATAACAGAACGCAATTGATTCTGACCATGGTACAAAACAGACACATCTTCTTGCACAATATCAACAACAGATGAAACAATATTATCCAATGTGTAAATGCAGGAAGAAAGCGTGTTAATGCTGTTATCTACAACTGCTAGCACTTTTTCTAAATTTGCTTGATCTATAGCTCTAATGCGGAAAGCCACCTCAATTTGGGACAGTTTCCAAACCTCGTTGTAAATAGCATCTATATCCATCTTTTAGATCTGCCGGAAGCCGGACCCTTCACCAAATCATTCAGATCAACATCGTCAGTCAATTTAGATAAATGCAGCTTAACTGATGCCAAAGTGGAATGTTTGAGCCAACTCTGACATAATTTGCATATAGAATAGGTAGTCACAGGATGGCCACTTTCAAAACGGGGATCCACCCTGACCTGTGTGTAGCCTGGAGCTAAACCCAGAAAACGATGCTGGCAAGAATCTGCACTTTTCTGCCACAGCAACTAACCCTTAGGATCCAAACTGGATATGTTAAAGGTAGAATTCAGTAACAGAGTCTGTAATTCTCTGATGGAAAACTTGGTTTTATTATCCCAACCAGAATATTCTTCTAATTCAGGAAAAGATGGAGCATTTAATTTTTTAGTAGTAGTCAATCCAAAGCAAGTTGTTTGAGAAATTGTAGAATTCAAAAACAACATATGGTTCGGGATGAGGCATGCACGATGCAGAGCCTCAGTGCCTTGCACTTGCCAATCTTTAGAACCCCAAACAGATTTAAAATCAATAGTATCTTTCTACAGCTCGTAGCCCCCAACAGCAATTGGTCTAAAAAGGACTTTGAATACAATAATTTTGTGTGGGTAAGTCTAACCTTGGAAGTGGACTTTTCAGTCATTTTAAAATAAAATGCATTGGGATTTGACTGATTAAAATCAGCAAAATAAGTTAACCTCTTTAAAAGAGATGTGGAACTGCATAGTACAGGAGTGGGACAATGTTCCCATTGTGTGTAATAAACCATATTCCTCCTGGTGTTAGCCTTATGCAAGTAGTGATTGCCAAAGTGTTGATAACAAAACAAATCACCATAATTTGCGGAATCTAGATACAGATCTTCAGCATCAAAGGCAGCATAATATTTCAAATCAGAAAACAAAGCCTCTACGGCCTGAACATCCCAATCATCAGAACGTATATTTTGTTTAATCACATCCCCATAGAAACTCCTAGGACATTTGGGACATTAATAACCTCAGTGGGTTTGTGAATTTGAAATCTAATAGCATCCCACACAATTCCATCTAAGACGGGCTAATCAATTATGTTAACAATAGCCAGGTCCCTCTTCAATCTGTGTGACGAGGAATGGGGAGACAATGTTCCATTAATATGTCAAATGCATGTTCTCTCTTCAACATAGTGTCCGTTGACAAGGCGGAAAAAATACACCACAAATCCAATAGACATGAATAGGTAAATTGAAAAAAGCACCAACCAAATGTAGGTCCAAGGAGGAATCAAAAAATGTTTTTTAAACCATGATGCTAAAATTGAGATCTTTGAAGGGGACTTCGATGTGTGAGAGTCAGTGTCAAATGAAAATATGGACTCTGTAGCCAAACACGTTTGCAAATCAGGCATCAATAAGTCAGTGGGGTAAGTATACTCAGTCTCATCAAGGTGAGCATCAGATGGAGAATTTAACAAAGGACTTGAAACTGCAGGCAGCTCGAAGGCAACGTTAGGCCTGGGGTTAGGAGCCGGGCCAAAACAGAATTTCTCAAAATCGATGGACATAAGACCGCAGGAGGCATACTAAGAAGAATCGGCCACTCTGTGTAGTTTGACATTGTCAATGGAGATGTACCTTTGTTCTTTATGACCTGGAAGAGGTGGTAAAATGACTGTTCTTGTGCCCTTCACGCCAAGCACTGGAACTGGAGCTCGATATGAGGGACCAAATTCTTTCTTGTTTTCGATCTTCTCTCGAACCAGTTCTCCAACTTGGGGTAGCCAGCCCACTACTGGAATCTGCAATGCAGCATCAGATGTGGAGGGCAAGTGTTCCTTTGCAAGACTGTCTCTTGTAGATTCTGTAAAACAAGAAAATGTTCATCTACGTGAAAGGGGGCAGCAACTGCCGCCTGGTCTAGACCGTCAAGGTCTGAGACGAGCATTTTGATACTAAAGAGCATTTCGTATGGGGTCCGCCCACCCAGAGACCTTCTAGGGAGATTATTAAGTGCACTTTGCACGCTATTTAGGTGGGCTAGCCAGTTCCTGCCAGTGCCTATAACTCTAGCTGTCAAAGACTGCTTTAAATCTTGGTTCATTCGTTCCACAACACTATTACCCTCAGGTCTGTATGGAGAAGAAAACTTGACTTGGACCCCCCAACGATGTCGTGGCATCCTTGTACGCCTTAGAGGCGAAAGAAGGACCCTGATCCGAATGGAAGGTGCCACAGGCAAAAATCCCTACAAAGACACGCAAGTCTCTTATGACAGTTCGCGAATCAGCGCTGCGGTGTGGCCACACCCACACAAAGCGTGTGCAAGAATCAACTGCAACTAATATGTACTTATAGGCAGTATCAGAGGAAAAAGGACCACAGTGATCTAAATAAACACAACCAAGTGGTTTATTAGAAATTTACAACTGTGTCTGGGGCGGACGCACAGCAGTTGAAGGCTTAATCTGCTAGCAAATATGACATTGAAGGACATAATCACGCGTCTGTTTGTACAGTCCCCGCCACCAGATACGTTGTTGTAACTGACATACAGTAGCCGAAACGCCTGAATGCGCAGACGCAACACCCTCGTGAGCAACTGTAATCAGAGTGGACCTGCGGTCCGCGTTGGGAATCAGTCTTTCACCAACGTCCCGTTATTTTCACATAAGGAACTTTATTAGGACTTAAGTGATATGAATACTTCGAAGGGAAACCTTTAGGATATATACTTCCCTTCTCAGTAGCGGCTACAGCCGCCAAGATGTCATCATCAATCTTTCTTTTTGAACGTGTAACTGCTGCAACCAAATATGTAGATACTGCTGTTTTTGCGGCCTCATCGGCCAAACTATTGCCAACAGCGTGAAGTCCCACGCGCTGATGACCGAGAGTGTGAATTACATACACGAGTGGCAACTGCTCTTTAAGCTCAGCCACTCTGACCCAGATCATTTATGTTTTATCATGCTACCCTTGGAATCACGAAAACCATTCTGAACCCAAAAGAACAGGTTTTCATTGTAAGACTGGACACAGTAGTTAGAATCACTCACAATAAGAGTCGTCACACTAGGATCAGCGTACTCCAATGCAAGCATCAGGGCACGGAGCACTGCCAATTGTGCGGTACAGTCCCCCAGTGTCTGTGTATTCACGACATCGGACTTACACTCATCATTCACCATGATACTTACCACAATGGCACAAGCTGAGATCTATGCGTGTTTAGACCCATGCGCAACTTGCGCTGAACCATTAGTCTAAATGATACAATGGAAATCCTCCAAAGGTCGCATAGTCAATGGCGCAGGATGAACAAACTCATACTGCAAAAACTCTGGTGACTGTAAGGAGGCATCAAAAATGTGACATCCGGAGACGTCAATGATGCTGCCCATTGTATCCACCGTGGGTGCAAAGCTTTAGAATTTGGTACACTGGCCCTCGTCACTGCCTCTAGGTCAAGATACGGGGTAACTACCAACATGTGTTTTCCCTGCGACAGTGCACGTTCCTTAAGAATTGCCATTTGCACTGCTGTCAAAACTTTCTCCACAGTGGAAAACCGCATTTCAGCCGAAGTGTACAAGTGTGATTTGTAAGCGATAGGTACTGTGTCACCTTCGTTAAAAGTAAGGTAAGTGAAACCCACCACCCCAGGGATGATTCTTATCACCAGGTTGGTGTGGTTATCACAAGTGAGTAAGAATTTAGATTCTAGAAGATCAGCCTGCAAACATAGAAAAATGGCTGAATGTTCAGGCAGCCAGCATGATTTGGTAAAAGTAGGTTGAATCAAAACATACAAAGGCTTGATACGATGGGCATATTTGGGAATATATGTACGCCCGAAATTCAAAAATCCCAGCAAGGACTGTAATTTTTTCAGTGTTGTAGGATCACGCAGCTGTGCGCATTTCTTCAAGAAGTGAGGTGCCAAACCTTGACCTTCATTGTTGAGTTCGTAGCCCAGGAACAACACTGTGTACTCTGCAATGTGAGACTTTGCAAAGTTGAATTTATAACCGAAGTCCGCAAAGTTACAAATTATGCAGTTAACGTGACACAGATGCGCCCAAATTTCGTCATCTGTGAGATAGATGTCATCCACATACGAACACGCATCTGGGTCCACTCTCCAAGAGAGAGACAATGCAGGCAGCAAACACACCCGGACTATTCTTATAGCCCAGGGCCAGGCGTTTAAATTGGAGTTGTTTGCCGCCACTGGTAAAACTGGTCCATTGGGTGAGGAACTGAAATCTGAATTAGGTCTAGTAAAACATAGTGATTCAATTAGAAATTAGCGTGATGCATCTATTAGTTTAGTGAAGGTGTTCGAGTATTGGTAACCTCACACATGTACTAGGCGAGGGATCAATGTATGCCTTATTTCGATTATTTGCCTTATCGCAAGTAGTATAGATTAACTCGACCAGCGCCATTTTGTGGCCTAGTCTGCTTGTGTCAGTAGTGGAAACCTACCATTGCATTTAGAAGAGTCTTTCCCTCGAGAAATTAGCTGACAAATGTAGCCAACTGCTGCTTCTGCCCGTTAGGCCTGTCAAGGTTGTAGGTGGGGGTAGAATGGATAAGCACATTCCAGGAGGTGCTGTGCGGACTCTCCTAGCACTGGCAGAAGGGAGTCACCCTCCTCGACCTTGCTATAACGAGCTGAACTAAACTAAGAACGCTTTGTGTTCCATATATGGTCTTTCCTTTGCACCAACCTGTACCAACTTGTATTTTTCCTTCTTAGGTTACGGTTTCGAAATGTAACAGTATATATGTGATCTGTTGATAATGTGCCAGCAGTCTTCTCGGCGGACCTCGAAGGGTTAGGTCGCGAGAGGCTCCTCTGGCAGAGTTTGTTTGTTTAATAAATGATTGAACCTTCTACACTGCCAACTGACTGATTATTAGTAATTGGTGTTAGGGCTATTTGTAAGTATAGCTCTATTGGGTTGTAATTATTTTTTCGGTACTTCAGTTGGCGACTCCGCTGGCACTCCGCTTTGGGGTCGTCCCTCTGTAATCAGAACGAAACGGGACATTGGGAAGGGTGATCTAGAATGGGGGGGGGGGCGACCAAAAATTCGAGGGTTGCTCCGCTCTCCCGGTCGAGAGAGCCTAAGCTGTTAGTGACCCCACGCCGGAGTCCTATGGGTGTAACCCGTGAACAGACCACGTTGAGTCTGCAGGAGTTGGCAGTGGAGAAGCTTGCAATCAAACCTGAGTGCACCAGGTGAGTGATTTATTTTGTCTCGTGTTGGATATCCTTTGGATTTGAATTTGGTATTTGGTGGTTTCATGCCACGGAGAACTCAGAAGGGGGGTCTGACGGGGCAGTATTGAGACTGCACGGGCAGACGCTCCCGTTTTGGATTTGGGAGTCTAATAGAGACTGGGACCAGACGTCTCGGTGTAACCTGTGGAAGAAGTGTAAACCCGGCCGGATTGCTCTCGGAAACGCTGGTAGCTGAGATTGGGTAGGACTCGGACAGATCTGGAGCGGCTCTTGAAAAAGCGGGCTCAGCCAGAATAGTCAGGGAGGTGAACCATGAAGGCTGCCAGATGGTCCGTAGGTCGATCTGTGGTTTAAAAACCTGTGTGGCTATCTCTAAGCAGTCTAAGGACAAGACTGTTTGGTTCTGATCTTTTTTTAATTTGGAAAATTACGAGGGTTCTCCATAGGTGGGAGTCGACGGGCTCCACCTTTTGTTTGGAATACGTTGTTTTGTCATCTATGTTGATGTAAAGAGTATCGTTAGTTCATTATTTGTGTATGACCGAAGCTGATTGTAAGACATGGCCATGTGTACGAAAGTGTTGTAGATAACCTTTTCCTTTTCAGCTAGCGGCATCTAGAATATATAGGAAGGAGCAATGCCGTGTTTTAGTAAGTTATGCTTTGGCTGTATTTGCCGGGGGGATTCGAGACTGGATGAAAGCTAGCCGGCCCCTCCAGAGGGGAGCCCCAGCCATGATATGTATTGTAAACATGGGATTGCCCCACTCTTATTCAATACCCTATGGCATAAGTACACCAAAGATAATGTAGAATTGCAATGGCCGCTGACAGGCTCCTTTGATGAGAAAAAAATCCAGTATTTGCAAGACCGTCTGTTTGCTAAACGCAGCAGACAGGCCACGTTTTTCACTCTCAATAAATGGCAGAAAGAAGCAAAAAGGAGACGTATCAGGGCAGAGAAATTATTGAAGATAAAACAAGGACAGACTATAACTCAGAAAGCTATTGCCCATGATAAAAATCAGACTGAACAGAATATTGAAAGTTTAGATAGACAGTTTAGACTACAGGTGGGCAAAAGTTATGTGACTCGAAATGAGGCAGAAGATGAAATAGAAGATTTATTGGATGTTCGACCTCCCCCACCATATGCGCCACAACGCATATATCCCGCTGTACCTCTACACGCGGCTACGGCGCCTTCAGCCTCCGCTCCTGAGGCAGATGTGTCTCTCACCCCTTTGGGTGCTACTCGTGCCACGACTACCTCATTGAGAGACACGGCTACCCTTATTCCCGATACACGGCAGCCCTCGGGTTGTTTTAGCAGCACCACGTCCCATATGGACATCTCAATCAGCTGGTGCGACCCCTGAGGATAGGGATCGTACTCCCTTGGGGGATTTAGGTAGGATGAACGCTAGATGACTATTTATGAGAGCTTCACTGGGCTATAGTGAAAAAGAAGCTATAGCAGAGCAGGCAGTGAAGTGGATGCGGGAGGATGTATACACAGTGGCCGATTTGTGGAGTACCATAAAGGATCTCGAGCCGGTCATGCAGCAACATGCGTTGCATCAAATGTCTCGATATCTTATTGACGCATGGGAACAATGTTTCCAAGACGGATTAGCCCCTCAAGTATTCTATAATATCTTGGACCGAGCTCATAAGTTCGATCTAAGCCCGGTAGGAGTGTACAAAAACAAAAGAAAGATGAAAGTGTTTCTGATTTCTTCACTCGATTTGAAGGTACTTTTATTGAATTTAGTGGACAGGACCTGGCCACAGAAGGTGTGGTCCATATCGTTTTGTAATAGACCTGCGGGAGGTTAATAAGATTGTGGTACCTCAGTACCCCGTGGTGACTGATATCACTACTATCCTCACAATGATCCCACCAACTGCCAAATATTTTTCGGTCATTGATCTGAAGAATGCTTTCTTCAGCATCCCGATTCATCCAGATAGCAGGCAGATCTCCGGCTTCTCGTTATCTGGCCGAAGCTTTAGATTCGGTGGTGTACCCCAAGGCTATACTGAAAGCCTGAGTATCTATAGTCAGGCCCTTAAGGCCCTTTTGGATGATTTAGTTCTGCCATGCGGGTAATGGGCAATATGTGGATGACTTGTTGATAGCGTCCGACTCCGAGCAGGGTTGTAAGGCTGCCACTGTTAAGTTACTGCACTATCTGGCAGCGAAAGGTAATAAGGTGTCCCTGTCCATATTTCAATATTGTCGACAGGAGGTGACCTACCTAAGTCATCTACTGTCGAAGGAGGGCAGGCGTTTGACTCCTGAGCGAATTATTACTATTTCTAACATGTCTGTCCCTTGCACCCAGTGTGAAGTTCGTGCTTTTCTTGGCATCATTTCCTACTGTCGCCAATGGTTACCTCATTTTTCTCTTCTTGCTAAACCTTTGTTACATTTAACCACTAAAGATGTGCATGAACCTCTTCCCTGGACTGACGAATCTCAGCATTCTTTCAATTCTTTGAAATCTGCTCTTTGTTCTGCACCCATCTTGGGTACTCCTGACTACCGTAAACCTTTTGTACTTTATGTGCATGAGGTCGACGGTTGTTCGCTTTCAGTGTTAACGCAAGGATTTGGTGGTAAGCAAAGACCTTGTGCTTATTTCTCGACCACATTGGATAATGTTGCCAGAGCGCTTCCTAGCTGTCTGAGGGCCACTGCAGCTGTAGCGGTGGCCATCCGGCAGTTGGAGGGGCTCGTTCTAAATTCTAATCTAACAGTGATGGTACCGCACGCAGTAGACGCATTGCTGAATAAAACAAAAATGCAGCATCTTACAAGTGCACGCGTCACCGGCTATGAATTGACATTGTTTGCTCCACATATTACAATCATGCGATGTGCCACGTTAAATCCTGCCACATTGTTACCTCTCCCTTCGAATGAAATTACAAATGATATACACGATTGCATATTTCGGACTGAGGAAGAAAAAAAAGGGGAGGATTGACCTCACTGACATTCCTCTATCTGACCCCCAAGGGGAATTATATGTGGACGGGTCTTGTTTCAAGTTAGCAGATGGCACAACAACAGCTGCATATGCAATCACCACGCTGAAAACGGTAGTTGAGACTTCTTGAGTTCCCTATCGATCAGCTCAGGCTGTGGAATTAGTGGCATTGTTGCGAGCCTGCGAATTAAGTGAGGGACTCGAGGTTAACATATATACAGACAGCCAATACGCCTTTGGCGTGGCCCATAGCTTTGGGCAGCTGAGGAAGGAACGGGGTTTCCTCACCTCCCATGGTCAGAAAATACAGAATGGTCCTTTGATATTGCAATTACTTGCTGCCCTCACCTTGCCCAAAAAACTAGCCATAATAAAATGCAGCGCCATAAGGCGGTGGTGAATGAAGTGGGCGAGGGGAATGCCTTTGCTGATCAGACTGCTAAGCAGACGGCTCAGTCCTTGTTATCAACTATGTATGTAACAACCTCAACAAGATGGGTGGAAGAATCTGATTTGTTCAATAATACTATAGAGAGTGTGACAGAAATACAGAAGGAAGCCACTCCAGCTGAATTGACACGGTGGGAGCAGGAAGTGGGAAGGTTGGATGAAAATAACTGTTGGGCTGATTTAACAGAAAAACAAAGATGGTTGCTGCCCAATGCTTTGGTACAGGCTGTTGTAACTATAGCCCATGGTCCCGCTCATATTGGACTAAAGGTATATGTGCCCTGTTGGACCTGGTATGGAATAATCCCAACATTCAAAGGACGGCTGTCCATTTGGTTCAATACTGCATGGTTTGTTTACAACATAATCCAGGAAAAGGGGAAAGTGTGTTGAGTGGGAATTTTGCACCTCCGACTTTACCGTTTGAAGTGCTTCAAATGGACAATATCCATATGGAGCGCGTCAACAACTTAAAATATGTTTTGGTAGTGGTTTGTGCTTTTAGAAAATGGGTAGAGGCTTATCCAACTAAAGATAACACCGCTTTGGCTACAGCAAAAGCTCTTATCAAGGAGTTTATCCCAAGATATGGAGTGCCCCGTTTGATTTGGTCTGACAACGGGGGGCACTTCCATGGGGCTCTTGTCAAACATATTTGTGACGGACTACAGATACGACAGAAATTTCACGCAGCTCGACACCCACAATCAGCAGGATTAGTGGAAAAGTATAATGGGATACTGAAGCTAAAAATGGCTAAGATTCAAGAGAGTACTGGTTTAAAATGGCCTAACACCTTACCCCTGGCCCTTATGTCTTTACGAGTTACCCCTCACTCACGTTCTGGTCTCTCTCCATATGAGGTGATATTTGGGCGGCCTGCTAATATATGGGGAGTGCCTAGACCACGGTCCTTTACAGATGTTGAATATCCTATGTTGATTGATTACTTGTATACCTTGACTAAAGACCTCTGTTCTATTCATCAGCAGATAGCATCTGTAGTGCAGCCCCTGCCAGAGGGTCCCGGACATCGATTGGGGCCCGGCCATGGGTACTAGTCAAGAAGTACGAACGAGACACCAGTTTGGCTCTGAGGTGGTCTAAGCCATATCAAATCCTCCTCGCCACGCGGACAGCTGTAAAGGTGGATGGGAAGAAGCACTGGATTTTCCCAAAATACTCCTTTTATGGTACATTGTATGTCACCTTCAATTAAAAGGACAATTTCAAAAAGCCTACCAGGGGGAGCTATCAGGTGTCTCTACAACAACATATTGGTCAGTCTCTGTCACCTACAGTAGTGGACGCAGGGCCTCTCGCACTATGGTAATCTCCGCCGCGCTGTCCAACAATGTCAGTGCCCATGTCTGGATCCGAAGCTCACTATCTGTGGCATATCGCGCTGTTAAAGCGGCAACTTTCTTTTTCTGAAACTGGGGTCTTTTCTGTGAAGAATCGTCGTGCTTGCCTTTTCCGTCTTTTGGGCGGGGCTGGTTGCGACTCTGCTGGCCTCCCCGTCCTCTGCCGCCGCCTCCACCACCGGACGATGAGGCCGATGTGTCTTGTAAAAGAACGTTGATCAGGAACCTGAAAACGATCACGCGACTTAATCGTAGAGCGGTCGCGCAACTCATAAAGGCTCTCAGTAGACTGGTGATGGGGGACGGGACTCCTGTTTCTGTTGCTGTTTCCCCTGTTTTTTATTTCTGTTCCAATTTTTCTTTGGAGCCGTGGTTTGAACATCTGTTTCAGACTTTGCACTCTGAGTTTGTTTTTTATCTTAAGCAGAAAAGGGCTTGACACCTAAACTATTGTGGCCAATGGTTTTATAAGCCACCGTAATAATTCTCGGTAACTGTCGGGGTTTGTCGGCATCGGGGACCTCGCGTAAGGCATTCACCACTTGAAAGTTCACTGCATATTCCTTTATATTAGAAAGGACCAGATCGGAAACTACATCAAATGAGCCTACGAGTCTCATTCCCAATTCAACCGCAGCCTTCGCTCCGTGTTCATCTTGAGCACGCTTAATGACCGTCGGAAGGACAGCCATTGACGGAGTGCCGAAGCACCTCGTGTACACTGCCTCAAAAATCCTACCCCATGCCTCACAATCACCGGCTTCCGGTACCAAGTCATTGGGCAAACTAATTGTAAGAATCCTGTGTTTTTCCACGGGAGTTGAATTAGGAAATACTGCTTCTAGCTGGTCAAATTTCTCAGCAAGCCAAAAAGGCATATCATCCTTATCTTGGGGACGCTTGCCCATTACTGCATTGACCATCACGGGACTAAGCTTCATTCCACTGGGTCCATCTGGAAGAGTCACAACTCCGAAGGCCCCTCCCGGGAAATTGCGGGTGATATATTGAACCAGGGCCCTGATAACACAGATCGCAGAGTTATATAGGGGCCTCAATTCAGCAATGGGGACAGTCCCCGCATGAGGATGCAGGGTAAATCCAGCCAACACAGGCCAAGAAGCACCTGGGATGGACAAAGGACCTAATCGAGCCGCCGTTAAATTATGAGGAAGGGCGCCATTAAACCAAACATGGTGCTGCCATACAGAAATCGGAACCTCCTGTGTCCTATATGGAACATATTCCCCGGGCACGGGTGTGTGAGTATAAGTGTGAAACACCTGAGTAGCCGCACCACAGCAGGAAATGTTACCCATGAGTAGTAAATCTCAAAAGGGTATGCTACCTCAGCACTCACTACAAAAATAACTGCCATGCCCACCAAGCCGACATTATAAGTTTGCAAACGGTTGCGTACTGCAATGCGACTATGCTGCGGTATGTCAATGTCAGCCATAGCGACACAGGGAAGTAAAGTTACAATGTAGCACAACTGGGTAGTAATGCAAAAGGAAACTGTTTTGAAAGATTCAAGCTTGAAAAAACCTATGTACCTATAGGTAGGTTTGTCCAACAGTACTGTTATCCGGAAACAATAGCGAAGGAGTTAAGGACTGAATGAAGTACTACTCAAGCATCATGTAATACGACCTCAGCGTTGGACGCCATGTAGCAGGGATTCTGCTCCTACACAGAACTGTGCATAGAGACTTGGAACCTCAGTGAATTAGGGTGTGCCAAAACTCACCTTAGTAGCCAAAATCCCCTACCAGACTAGCAATCAGTGTCTCATTGGTTCTTCCATAGCCCCAATGATTAGACAACCCAGAACATGGAACTTAGAATACCTCAGGCAATGTCAACACATGAACACTCTTTCGTTATACTCTCATACCATTCCAGAACAGAGAGTAAAAGGAGACACGAGCAAGTTTGAAATATTTATTTTTAATGCTGTGTTCTCATGCACAGTATCTTAGCTAATACAAGCAAACATATTATAAGCAACAAGATTATCAGCATAGATACTATTCCATAAAATACAAAGGGAGAAAGCATATTACAATGCTAAATGGAAACGGGTTAGCATACACCTATATCTCACCCTCCCCTGCTAGTAGGTTATTTTATATCTACAGAGGGTCTCTTGGGATTACAAGGGAGGCCCCATACCTCTGGTCCTAGCAGAAAAGGATCACATCAGTTTCTGCCACAGCTCTCTGCATGCGAATGTTCTCCAAGTGTGTGTGATCATGCCTACGCAGTGCATTATTATACGCGCCAAAATCAGAGGTGGCCGGAGCTGCAATATGTTATGTCTAGAACGTGTGCTGATCAGTCCGAACAACAACCACTGTGTTGAAATAACCTTGAAGGCCTCGGCACTCACTGTTCAGACAAAGCTTACCAAGCAAGGCTGCTAATATAGAAAAACATATAATACTCGTGTAAGGCAAAATACTCTGCTTAACTCTAAACATTTATTATAATGTGTGCTGTGTGCAAAGGCAGCAGAAAGGAAAAATGGCGTTTAAACTTCTAATAAGCTCATGCCAACTTAACACAGTGTAAATGCAAGGCGGCTCGTCCCCACTACACCGGGGTGTACCTAAGTACTTACCATGACAATTTAAGGGAGACAGCAGAGATACTGGCGTCCTGATTAGCAGGATCTCAGTCAGACTAGTCAAGAACAGCTTTGCACCAGGCAAAAAGTGGATTTAACTATGCAGAATGATCCTACCTTCCTACAGTCTCCCTAGGAGTGTGTAGCTCTGCATAATAGGTTGCAAAGCTGGTGGCAATCTGAGATGGCTCATTGAGCACCTCGCCATCTGGGCCGTGAATACCTGGAAGGTCCATGGGGTGGAGTGCTTGCTGACACAGACGGTGTAATAATTTACTTGACTTACTTCTCCATTGACATACTCTACTCCTAGACGCCATCCACATTAGTCTAGCCTCAGCTAATAATTCACTCGCATGCATCTGTTGCATAAGGAGCATCTGACTTCCATTCCCTTCCCGTCCCCACCATTTGAGGTCTATGAGCTGAGCCTCGGATTTTAGAAATGTCTCACAGCTGCGCTTGCGCAGCATCTCGCAGTATGATATGTCTATGCCTCGAATCGTCAGCTTCATGGCTTCCCACAGAGTTGCCGCTGATGTGACCGATCCTATGTTTTTGCCTAGATATTCATCTATTGCTTGATGCATGTGTGTCTTATATTGTTCATAGTGGAGATGCCATGAGGATAACCACCAGTGGAAGGCAGGGCGCTCAGGCCCAATGTTGAGTTCAATTGTCACCGAGAAGTGATCGGAAACACCCCTGGGCAGAATTTCAGCAGTATTCATTCTATACGTGTATCTGGATGAGATAAATATGTAGTCTAGGCGAGAGAACAAGTCATGTGACCCTGAATATTATGTATACCCGGTGTTTGTCAGGTGGATCCTCCTCCATATGTCCGTCCACCCTCACCCATCTACCAGGGATTTCAGTAGTGACACACAAGGTAATGGTGGTTGATCCCCTTCTCGCTACCTATCCTGGGTCAAATTGATTATGTTGTTGCAATCTCATCTGACTATTGTCAATCCGTCAGGTATTTCAGTCCACAAAAATATCAGACGCTCTACTAAGGTCAATGTGAGGGGTGGAGGTGCATATGATTGACTTAACACAAGTTGTTCCCCGTATATTGTGCTCATAATAACAATGTACCTGCCTTGGGGATCTATCCAGGATCTCTCACCTAAATATGGGATTCTGTGGTGAACTTTGATGGCCACTCCCTGGGAGCCTCTAGTGAACCCCAAGTGAAAGACCTGGGCACAGCTGAAGCAAAGAAAGGCATGGTGTTTTCGTGCCCATAAGGTGGGTCTCTTGCAGCAGTAGGACATCCACCCGGTATCTTTTAGCCTGATGGAGAATGGAGCCCCCATTTTTTATTTTATCCATGGCGCCTCTAACGTTCCAACTCATTATCCGGGTGCCCACCCTGCGGTATCTGTCATATCTGTGAACATCGGTCCAGGCAGTGTATGTGTCTCAGGGTAGACCAATGTATGGCATCTGGAGGGAGCATGTTGTATATGATGGTGTGATGTAGGACAACAGTGAACTAAACATTCCCAACAATCCCCCCTCCCTCCCTCCCTCCCTTATACTTCAAACGGTTAAAGTATCTGTGGCAGAGTGGGTATGGCGCTGACCCCAATGGGAGCCAGACACACGTCCACTCCAATGGATCCCATTTAAACTCCCCATACGACTGTAGCAGTCCCTAGAGTCTGTAAATATCCGCTAGTGAAATGTAGATCTCTAATTTTACGCCATCTGCAGCTATAGACTTCGCAGGTTCCTCAAATAGGTAAACATTGTGTCACAAAGTTGTCTGTGTACTTTGGGCTTCGACTGTTCTTGGTGGTGAGTCGGTACGAGACTTGGAGCGTCAACATGATCTGGATTGGTGATTGCGTCTTCCTTGAGATTTAGTCTGTGTGTGGACCAAATCACAGGAGGATAATTCTCAGTCAGGGTGCGGCGGGGTGTACAGCTTCACCCTTATTATTTCATCTGCCCACGCAAAGACTTCCTCTGGAGACTCAAAGAAGAGCGAGCGTGATCGTTAGGTCACCCGCATGCGGGTCGGGAAGAGCGAGGCACATGGAATCTTTATTCTGCGTAGGCGAGCCATTGCCTCTGTGAAGGATTGACAATGTTGTTGGACTAGCTTATTGTAGTCCGGAAATATCGATATTCGTTGGGAGGCAAAGAGTAGTGAGTCATTTAATCTGGCCTGCTTCAGAATTACTTCCCTGTCATGGTAGTTTAAGAGTTGTGCTATGACGGGTCTCGGCCTGGCACCTGGTGGGGGTTTCTGGAGCAGTGCCCTGTGTGCTCGCTCTTTAATGAGGCATGGAGATGAGGTATCTGGGGGAGCCAGTCCATAAGCCACATACTAAGAAATTCTCCATATCATTCCTTTAGCAGTCCTCGATGAAACCCACCAACCTAAGATAGTTCCTACGGGCCCGACCTTCCGCATCCTCAACCCGCTTTGCCAGCCCCCAGAGTCCTCTATCCCCGACAGCCTCACCATGGCCTCTGGAATTCTCTCTACTGCATTGCACAGATCTTGATGGATTAGCATTATATCAAAGTCAACCACACCTATCTTCACATTCAGCATATCTCTCGATTGTTTTAAAGCGGCTAGCAGTGCAGTGTTGTCCAGTATAACACTAGTGGATTCTCCAGGGATCCGCACCGGAGCCCCCGCACCCACGTAACTATCCATCGTGCTCTGTTTAACACCGGCACCTGGCACCTTGTCCTTCATCCTAGGTTGGATCCGTTGAGGCCCACGGTCCCAGCTACCAGTTGTGGTAGGCGTGAGGTAAGGCCAGGCGGTGTAGCCGTGTCATGCTCTGCCACAGCGTCATGCTGTAGAGTCAACCAGGGGTTTGCTTGTTTTCCCACTTTTTTATGTCTTGCTGGTCTCAGCACAGATATTATGCTGATAATAGATGGAGGCCGACTGCTTCTACAGATGGACGTGCCCCCACCACCCCCTATGGGGTCCCTCGTCTGCCAAGTAGACACTGTCCTAGGGCATTGCCCCATTCAATATGGGCTCAGCCAAGCACGGTGCCTCAGTCTCAGCCTAGGGAGTCTGGGGCCCAACACAGGGCACTCCGCTGCTGCATGCACCTGGTAAAATGTATGTCCCAAGGGCACTGTAATCGACTAAGTACCAGGCGCTTAGACTACGCCATCACCCCTCTGCTCCGCTGTGCCCTGTGCAAGGGATGTATGCGTTCAGTGCAGCTGGGGGCAGCCGTGCCTCCACTATGCAGGAATACCATGTTGACTGTGCCAATCAGCCCACTGGTCCTGCGTCCTTTCACCAGACCGGCCCAGGCGTACTTCCCAGGCTGGCTAGACCGGGCAGGAGATAATAACCGGGCCGTCTCCCCCCTCAGCACGTCTCGCCCTGGCACATTCTGTTTCTGCGGCTCACGCTCCGCAGCCTGATTTGACTGCCGAATCAGGGCACGGCCTGATTGCCATCTGCCGGGCGCCACTGCCAGGTCGTCTCTGCAGCTCCTCCTTCAACAGGCCACTGTCAGGAGGCTCCTGCGCACCCCCTAATGAGCGGGCCCAGCAGCATTGCTACTGCTTTACTCGCGGATGGAATGTGCAGCTCCACTGGTGATCTCATGGAGCTTGTCTCGGGCCTCCAGACTTTTCGTCTGTGTTCGGTGTCAGGCCGCCACACTTCGATCGCCAGCTTCTCTGCATGCAGAAGACATGGGATATTATTATTCGCCTTCCAGTTTGTGCAAGACAAGTTGGGGCTTCACTGTGGGGCACTGGGTTAGTTTATCGGCCTGATTCAGCAGGAAATATGATGGATGTGTGTTGGGAATATGGGAGCTCATCTAAAATGCGTCTGCCATGTTGGACCGCTTGGCCACGCCCCCTTAATACAGTACCGTTTTAATGCTAGACAGACAGTCAAAAGGAAATAGAAACGTACTGTATATTATTCAGCATGTTTTAAAATGTTAATTTTTGTATTTCAGAACATGTAATGGCTTTAATTAACTATGCATGATGAACAATAAAAAGAAGATATTGGCAAAAAAACTTGGGTCTCAGGGGAAGAAGACTACTTCCAATGCATTTAACTGTACTGTGTCATACTCAATCCTTTGTTTCCTTCCACAACAGATTGATGATGTGCTTCGAGTTATGTAGTGTTTGTCACACCTTTCCCCTAATCCCCTTTCCCATCATTCATCAAATCCCTAACCCGCTATGCCGGGCTGTGTGATTTATTGAGGTGTGACTTGATTTACACCATAAATTGATCACACACTTGATATGGTGGATGTGGTGAAAGCGACACCAATTCTATCACCTAAGCAATAGCCCACTCTTGGCCCATTTACTGACCCATGCATAACAGTGATCCATATTTTAGATATAGAAGAACATCATTCATCAGTATCATCATTCAGACCTTGTGTTGTGTAAATGCGTAACCTGGTCCACTCCAGAATTTGAGGCTGCTTTTCATGACTCAGGGATTAATTAAATACTAGCTCCCTATTGCGCAGAAGAAGTTACTATTACCAGTTATTTTATCACTATCAGGTATTATTTGTTGTGTCATTCTCAATTCTTTGTATAGCTATCATTTAATTTATAACCCACTAGCTCAGATTTTTTATTTCCATTTAGTTTCCTGTGATGCATAATCATTCTAATTAATCCAACAGTTGAAGTTTACCTGGGAGGGATTGGGACCTCGCTTGTGACGTTGTCATGCCTTCCCTGGTATTGCTTCATCTATATTCAGGTAAGAGATCTATGGAGTGAAGTATACTAGTTAAACTATTAAGTAAGCAACTAACTGCTTGTGCAGATAGGTAATCATTTATCTAGGTTGTTGTAGGCAATATAGGCTAATGGTCAAGATAGCTACAGAGGTATATAGCTAACTATAACTAACTGGCATACACTTTTATAAGCAGATTAGAAAAACAGGCGGCATAAAAAGGCAGCAGTGCAAAGTGAAAGTAAAACACAATTAAACTACTTCAGGCATACATTTTGATGAACTATCATTTTCCCCATTATTATTTTGTTTACAGAAAAACACCCTCTTCATCCATAACAGGCCCACCCCTCTCCACAAACAAATTGATGCCTCCCCATTCTACAACCAGTTTCCATCAAAATGTCCAACACATAAAAAAACAGTCACAACTCCCTTCCTACCCTCTCCATCCACAACATGTCCCTCCCACCAAAACAAAAGATTTTAAAAAAGGGCTAAAAGAGGACATTGTCCATTTGGGTCCAGGGCTGGTCCAGGTTCTGCTCTATCCTGCTGATCCAGCTCTCCATAGGGGCCAGGTACTGCAGGATATGCCACAGCAATGTTCTGTCAGATAGGGCAGCAGAAGTTCTAGTTAGGGACCCTGACAGCTGGAGGTGGTGCTGCTGATGGAATGGCCAGAAGGCTGAAGGCTGTGGGTGACTGGCTGCACTGGGGCCTGTCTCACAGGCAAATATTTCTGCCTCTTCCTCTGTAAAGGACACCAGCCACCGATATTCCTGCTGGACAAGGTCCAGCCTCTGTCGCTACAGATGCGCCACTATCTCCTGCCTGGTGTGTGGCACGAGTGGATCAGCAGGAGTAGCTATATCAAGAAAAACAAACAAGAACACGCAAGCCTAGATACGACTACACTCGAATGGCACTTTATGTATCAACTATACATTTCCTTGACCATTTGATGTCAACCTTTCTTTTGATTTGATTTTGTTTTCATTAGTTGTGGTTTAAATGTTGGAAAAAGAAGATATCTGGTAACAAATACCGGCATTTGTATAATTTTTAATTTTTTTTACTCATGAAACATTGCGTGTCATGCTCTCAAAGCCAAATTAAGTACGGGTCACGTACCCTTGTATATGCTGTTGTGTCTGCACAAGAGTGACCATTCCGGAAATGAGTTACAAATGATAACCACGTCTTGCTCTACAATTAGAGATAACAGTATATGTGGGCTATTGGCGCCTATGTTATTTTACGAGTGCACGTTAAACCCTGAGATGTAGACATGACAAGTGCTATGAATGAATGTGGGAACTATATTGATTGTTATACATAGTACTTTAGCACTGTCAATGTTACTGTAAGTGCGATATATGCCGATGATTAGATCTTATGTAACAGAAAATATAAAATGGAATAAAGATATTTAAAAAATAAAATAAATCAAGAAAACAAAAAGAAAAAAGGCAAGTTGTAAATAATGCTCTGTGCAAACAATTGTTTAGAATTAATGGGTGGCACAGTAGCAGTACAATGCTGGTCCCCTAGGACAATTAAAAGGCCCTGACTGTGTGGCAGAAAAGTATTCAGGCAGAATAACACCTACTAAAAAAACACTGATTTTATTTTTATTTTCCTTAGTAGGTTTTTCTAGTATCTAAGCAAACATTTTGAGTGGAAAAATAAAAAATAAATTATTTCTCATTAATGGGTAAGGTATTATGCACTGTGGAGTACAAGTTGTGTTGTGCTAAATTAATGGAAGCATGGCAGCTAGCGCATCAGGTATTTTGATACTGCCTGCAGCTGGGGCAGCAGAAGTTTACAATTATTTATCTTTAATTCAAATGGCCGGCTCTTTTCCAAATGCCTTTCACTTTCTACCCTGACTCCAAAGAGGCAGATGAATAATTATATGAGATACTACGTCACACACCTCACGTATAAAATGTGGATATATTATCCTGTCCACTGTAAGTAGACGTTGGGGAAAACAATGCACTACACTACAGGGAAAGAACAGGCTACATAGATTGTATTTGGCGTGTTTGTCACAGATTATCCCATAAGCCAAACTTGAAATCCAATCAGGCACTTAGGGGCCCATTAGGATGTAGGGCGGATCGCCACCGCCCACATGGTGGTGGCGATCCGCCCTACATCCTAGCCCAACCGCCACCCATTTCCCCCCCACCACATTAGTATGGCGGGGAACCGCGGCGGACTGGAAGACCGACCGCCGCTTTTGCGCCCAGTCAACGAGTTGACCGGGCGTAAAAGGGTTTCAAATGGTGGCGGTGTCTGCTAGACACCGCCATCCATATCAGGATGCAGGCGGGAGGAAGGGTGTTTGTGTTTGGGGGGCCGTTGCCGGCCCCCAGGATGTTGGGGGTTGGGAGGTGGCACATGGGGGGTACCTATGGTACCCCCCAGTAGTTCCATGCACAACATGGTAGGCACCGCGCGGTGCCTGCCATGTTGTGCATGGAAGTGCACAACATGCCATCCTGGCATTGTGGGGGGCGGTGCTGAGTTCACCGCTCGCCACAATGCCAGGAATGCAGGATGCGCCCGCCACTGTGGCAGGCGCATTCTAATTGCGCACACAGGACCCCCGCTCTTATGGCAGGCGGTCCCAATCCCCGAAGGATGCCGCCATCCTAATGACCCCCTGAGTCTCACTTTACTAGCTGGCCTCGCCCACCACCACAAATTATTTCCAGCAAATTCATTCGTTAGGCAGTAAGGAAAGGAAAGTTGACTTATTCTACTGCACGGTAAGGTAGAGGGATTAGGCAGGTAGGTAGACCTTTTGATATAGACTAGAGGGGTATCACTGACCATCGATTCATCATGTGACTATTAGGCTTTGGCTTATCCAGTGACTGTAGTTGATGAAAGTCAAAAGAGAAGAATCGGAACAAGTGTAAAATAAATCTGTTCTGGGAAAACCATGAAATATATTTTGGAATCACTGTGCATTGGCATAAAATGTTGCTTATGCCAAGAATGGATGTTTCTATTTTTGGATAGGCTGAGACATAAGAACTTAGGAAAAAATAAAGGAGTGAAGTACTGAGAGGTGACTGAGTGGGTGAAGGGAAGCACACCTTGTGTGTCCGGTTTGCAATGATTTGAAAACTTTGTAAATGACCCATTAACTGAAGCAGATGCATATTGCACAGCCAACACTGCAGTCACAAATTGAACCAGACGGCACTTTGGTCACTGGTGATGAAATGCCAGGGGCAGGTGGGTGATGAATGATAATGAGTGGGATACATGTCTGCCTCACTTTAAAAAATAGTGAGTCAAGGGAGTACAACAAAAAAGTAAATGAAATAACCCCCACTTCGAACCATAGCTTTGAAAACCATAAAACAATGTTAACAAAGTAGGTGAGCAGCATGCCCATCTCCAGAAGAGCTCTCTTGCTTATTCATCCTAGCAATCCAATTATTAATTCATCATTTCATTCTTCTATATACACCCATAGACACCATGATTTAAGCTTTACCTTTTCTCATTCAGTCTTTTACCAAACTTTCCAATCAATTATCCAGCCATTCAGTATCCACCCTTTCTTTTAACCATCCTTTCACCCATCCATCCCTTTATCCACCCAAGCACCCTTTTACCCACCCACATATCCTTTCACTCATATACCATTTAAGCCATCCTTTCTTTAAACCTTCCGTTCTTTCCCATTTTCCTCAAGCCATCATTTTTAGTGTTCATTATGTGAGCTTTTACTGAGCTTCAGATAAAAGAGGCCATAACACAACTACCGCTGCAGCTGGTAAAGCGGGGGGTTTACGATCATAAGTCATGATGACACCCTGGTAGCTAGTAAGTATACTAGTAATTGTCACTATGCCAGCAACCGCTGCCACTGCTTCTCCATCTCCCCCTGCCGCCACTTCTCCCCTTCCAACTGACTTTCCTTTTCCTTCTGCAGCATCACTTCAGCCAGTGGCACTGGCGGTCTGTGTGGCTAGATACATTGTTTTTTACATTTTGTAAATACTATATAATCCTCACCTTAATTTTCAGAATAAAAAAAATACAGCTGCAATACTTCACTAAAGGTCGGTTAGCACTGCAGTATCTTCCAAGAAAAAATATCACTCCGATCATTTCTTTGTTGGTTGAAAATGTTAGAAAACCCAGGTGAAGCCAACCAAAACCTTTTCATAATAGAGGGGTAGAGCTATAGCCTATGGTGATCATGATAACTATGAGTCATTGAAGCACAAAGAAGGGGTGGAATAAAGTTCTGTGATACACATGTGATGTTGGTTGGGAATTACAATGGGACCTCATTCTTTCCAGCCATGCTGCACTGTCATGGATACTGCTGGTATACTGTATAAATTAATTTTATAGCATAACATTGGGGATAAAGGGGAGGTCCATGATCACTGCCACTCTCTTGTTAACTATTAGAGCATGAGCAAGAAAAAGAAAGTCTTCCCAACAAGTATACATGGTGAATATTTATAATACTCGCTTACTTGGGCATGCAATCCTCACAATAGACAGTAGAGTACCAAAAACCTGTTCTTAGTCTTACAGTACCACAAGATATATAGGGGAGAATGATATATTACCAACAAAGCAGTAGATAAGTGATCTAGAGACAAGTACAGGCCCGAAAAAGTCAACTACCAAAACAAAAACAGAAAATAAGGGGAAAAAAGTTAACGCAGGGATAACAGGAATGAAACAAAATTTGCATTGGAGAGTTGGGAAAAAAAGGAGACACTATAAAAAAAGAAACAAGGCAAAATTTGAAAGTATGATAGTGGCCAGAGGTAAAGCAGCTAATTCATTGTGCTTTGCACACGTAGGTTTGTATCCCATACTTGTCGCCCCATGAAAGGATGAAGGCAGGTAAGGGTGTTAGAGCAACTTTATTTTTCACCAGCAATACCAGGCACCTACTCCCATCCCAGAACCCAGCACCAGCATTCCAATACCCCAAGATTCTACCCTAAGCGCACAACAATAATAAAATCTAACATTAGGGAAATAATAATAATAAACATTAGGACTCACTAGACTGAGCAGAGCCCTCAGCAGCAGCGCTGGTGGGTGGCATCTCCTCCCCAGCTCTTCCCGGACCTGCCTCTGCACTGCTTCACTTCTTGCACTTGGGTGCTCATGTAAGAAATGAAGACAATGAAAAGAATAGATTATTGGTGCAGTCATTATGACAGGCCAATGCAGTCATGTTGTTCTTATCTTAAACAGATATCCTATAGTACTAGTATCGAGTCAATCCGCTATCATTGAGTCGGCCATACTATTCCTAAAATCCCTATTTATATTCCCTTAACAAAAACTACATTTGGAACTAATGCATTGCAACGAGTGATCTTTGATTCTAGTCTCATTTCTCAACCCCCTTCACAGACCAACTCAGTTTCCCTTTTTTGCAATGCATACATCCATACTACACATCACTGTGAAATACCTTGAGATTGTACGAGCTACATTAAGAAAGAAATTAATCAGCCAAAGTGAGCATTGATGAGTACAATTAGGTAGTGCCGAGCACCTGCCTAGCTCAAAAGTGGATCACATAATGATAATATTCTTAACGTAAAGTAAACGTAACTTACCTCTTAGTGTGATAACCAGAGTCTTTGTGAAAAATGTTTTAGCATTGTAGAACACAAACACAACAAATAATGAATACTCACAGAGCCCTGGAATCTCGAAGCCAAGCAAGTCGAGCAGGTCCAGTCAAGAATATCTGCCCGGCGGTGGGTCAGCTGATGAATGGTGCGCTGAACCTGGTTGGTGTGCCGCACACACTGGAGTACCCTCCCCAAGCACAGCTGATGCTCCGGCAAGAGGTATCCACTGCCAGGCCTTATGCCTCACTGGAGGGGAGGTGATGCTGCTTGTAAAAAATGAGCGCTGCCACCTCCACCTCACTAAAGATAGCCTGGGGCTACACACCTTGACTGCGCAGCCATCCGCAAGGGAGGCAGCTGCTTGCATTTCAGGAGGGCCTGGCGCCATCGCTCCCCTGTTTCCCTGTTCTGACATGGTGCTGGGTAGGGGGAGGAAGGAAGGAAGGAAGGAAGGAAGGAAGGAAGGAAGGAAGGAAGGAAGGAAGGAAGGAAGGAAGGAAGGAAGGAAGGAAGGAAGGAAGGAAGGAAGGAAGGAAGGAAGGAAGGAAGGAAATTAAATAACAATGAAGTAAAAGAAAAGAAAATAAAGCACAAAAATTCATGGAAAATAGGAAAATATTGACAAAAATGCAAAATACAAAGAAACAAAAACGCACACTGATATAATAAATAAAAATTACGGTTAGATTAATTAGGAGGACAGAGGATTGAAAGGATTATCAGGAGAATCAAAGATAGTCCCAGCACCATGAACAGAAGAGAAAAGAAGATGGCCGTGCCCATGCGAACTGTGGAGTGCAGTTCACGCCTGCCCCCAGCACGAGGACACACTCTTCCTTGATTTTGATGTGGAAACACAATGCGAACTGGTGAGCAGGGCAACTCCACTCATTCACGAAACTCTGCATAGCACAGCGGAGTTACGTGACCACTTTGTAGAGTTCCGCGTAGCGCGACTCCACAAACTCTGCCCATGGCTTTTTTTGACTCACACACAGGTGTTACAGTACAACTGTTGCTTTGCCTGAATCAAAATTGGTGGAATTCCCCAGTTGACTAGTTTTTTCCACAAGATGTTTCTTGGGACACATCTGCAGCTTATGAGATGGAGTTCTAAAATGTGCTCAGTTCCTAAAATGTCAGGATTCACTTTAAATAAGGCTTGCTGAAGATCATTTGGCCCTGGCATACCATCTGGGTGACTACTGGAGATAGCTTTATGAATTTCTATGTGGCTCCTCTTTCAATGTGGTTTATTACTTTTCAAGAAACGTTTTAAGTTTTAATTTTTGCTGACATGCAGGATTTTCACCCAACATTGTAGTTTTGCTGCTTGACTTCCCGTAATGCTTTTTAAAAAAAATTTCTTAGAGTACTTCACCTTTTACGCATGAACTTGCTTATATTCACTTTTATGAAGAAGGTGATTTTCTTTGTTTAGGATGGTTTCAGTAATAATACAAGCTTTGAAATCCAACAGACTTTTTTGCCATTTCGTGTGGTCTAGCCACTACACTTGTATTTGTTGGGGAATGCCGGCAAAAGTTTAAGTATAAATTGTTCCCACATTGTTATAGGGTCCCTCCTCCTGCGAGTTATGATTCCTAACAGGTGTGCCATCTTGGCTATTATTTTTGGCTGATCCTGGGCACCCCATTTAAGCCTTATTTGAATTTCAGTGTGGTCACACTCTAAATTGATGTTTGAGGTTTTGAAAAGGCTGGTGTTAGTCTTGAGCTTTATTAATTGAGGTAAATGATCACTCTCTGGTAGTGGATCAACTCTTTTTTGGGTGATATATTCAAACCAAGGCAATCTTGACATGGTGTAACCTATTTTTGAATTACTAGTTGTTTTATATGTGTTTGTGCTTGTAGAATTTGCAACCTCACTGTCATACAGCGGGTTAGAACATTTTCACCTAATTTATTGTTTGCTTGCTTGGAGGAAGCTGTTGGGTGGAATTTTCTATGCATAATTCTGCAATAGACTTTGTTCACCCTTGTATGTGGTATGAAATACGTCGGCATTAAAGTAACCCTGGGTAGGTAACTGCGCTCCGCCAATGGAGTTTGCAGAGGTTCACCTCTGTGGCGGAGCAGAGCTAGCCGCTCCCTCCCCCTCCCCCTTCCAAATTCTTTAAAAATTATAAAAGAAGGCACTTACCTGCGTTTCTGCCTCCTCCCCTGTCTGGCCACTCTCCTTGCTCCTCCTCTTGCATCCTTCTTCATTAAAAAACACTACGTTGTACGTCTTGCGAGTTTTCAAACTCCATGGAGCTATGTGTAGAGGCACTACGCCAGCTCCATCCACACTTACATTAAAGTCCCCTGTGAGGAGAAAATATGCCTTGTTATATTCAGTTTTCAGCTCCATAATTATAGTGTACAGTTTCCCATGATCAATGTTTTTTCTTTGTATGCTTGATTAATGTAAATTGTCCATCATGTTAAGTGTGCCAAAGAGTTTAGCACTTCTGCTTTATCTTTTCAATATTCAATAATTCTCACTCCCTCTCTATATTCTCATCTGCTCCTATTGGTTTCAGTCCTAGCCCAGCTTCTATGACACCCAAATGCTATTCAAGCTCAGGGCATGGCTTATGGGGTGATGAACTCTTCCAATGCATGCTTGGTCATAAGGAGTGGATGGGATCGCGTTGGTTGAAGTAGAGTGCTGAAACAACAAGCCTGGATACCCTCTTGAGAGAATAGCCACACTCTATAACCCATGCCAACAGAAGCTTTGGCCATTGGGACATGGGACCACATTCAAGGGTTCAGGTGTCAAGATTGATTCCAATTTTCAATTGTCTTCCCAAGGTGTAGTCTCATCTTCAGCTACCAAATAAGATATTTCTGTAGTATCATTCCCACCTGAGTTAATAAAATTGACTACAAGCATCTCCATTTGCAAAGGCTCAAGGCTAGACTACTGAAATACACTTTACAATGGCAGCTCATAATCTCCAATTCATCACTTCCAAATTCTACAGAATCAGCAACCTGTCAATACCTATATCAGCCCTAAGTTCATTCTCGCATGATGCTTTAAGCAGTCTGCTGAGCTGCAAGAGCGATAATGGTGACCTCAGTACATACATTCAGTAGAGTCAACCCCTTACTAATTTTCTCCAATTGTTGCCAATTCATGCCAAAGTATTATTTAAAATTCCTATGCGATGCACTCCCTGTAGATCTTTTTGTTTAATACACTATCACTTTTAAAGGTCCAGTACAAAGGCAAAAAATTTGGGGGTGAGATGGGATAATAGCCTGTCTTTCTCCTCCCACATCCAGCAGGTGGCAGCAGGGTGTTTGAGTAAATTGAGGAATTTGCGTAAATTCCTCCTGCTCCTACCGTTTAATTGTCGTAAAATGGTAATCCATGCGACGGTTAATTCAAGGCTGGATTATGCAAATGGTCTTTACCTGGGCCTACCTAAATACTTGACTCAATGTTTGCAGTCCGTGCAAAATGCGGCTGCGAGGCTGTTGAAACATATTCCTTTTAAACAACATGTCTCTCCGCATCTGCGCGAACTGCACTGGCTGCCGGTGGCAAGCAGAATTAATTTCAAAGCGCTAACCCTGGCCTTTAGAGCTCTTCGCGGGATCTGCCCCAACTATCTTAAAGCTAGACTTCCTAGGTATGAACAGACGAGACTCTTGCGCTCAAACTCTTTTTTCCACTTACATGCCCCGTGAGCTAGAAAGGCGCGGCTTGGCGGCAGGTCCTTTTCGGCCAGCACGGCGCAGTTGAGGAATGCCCTACCGCTGGCCATTCAGTCGGCAACCACAGAAACTGGGTTTAGGATCTATTAAATACTTGGCTCTTCACTCAAAATATCTGAGCCACCGGTATTACTCCCTGTCTCTCTGAACTGCTCACTTAGCGCCGGGACATCTCCGGTTGAGGTAACTGTACGCGCTCTATAAAATTCTTTATTATCATGTTTTAACACATATTACATTGATGGTATATCAGTAAAGGTCCCAGCCTGTCGAAAACGTTAAATTCTGAGCTGCATAAACATTGTGTCCGCTGCTGTGCTTGTTTACTAGCAAGTTTAATCTTAAAGTTAGAGTGCGCCAGAGCTGAATAATCACCATACATGGGCAGTGCATCTACGAATCAAAATGTACAGTTTCATAACTCTAATTATAGGTGGAGGAAACACCAGCTTTCTTCCAGTAGAGTCAACGCCAGTTCTGTCAGTGGAAAATGTTTATCCAACAATCTGTCTTCCACATGACTGCCAGGTCTCAGTTGTGATAGCCGCACCCTATTAAGGAAGGGCTGCCAACACGGACTGCTCCTCCCCAAATCTTCAAAGTCAGGCACAGTGGACCTGGTCATGGACAAGCAATGGTCCTCATATACAAGGAGAAAAATCTGTTTACATCACGGCCATTGGTGTTCTATTATTCTCAAATAAACTGCCGATTTGTGAGTTTGTTTGAGACATGCAAAAAAGTAATAGTACCTATTTGGCATTTGAGTAATGCCAACAGTGGATATGTCATACTAATTGATTCAATGTAGGCACAGAGAACCCTGCCAGACAAAAATGGATTTCTAATATAGAAACTGGTCTTCTGCAGCGTTATGGGTTGACATGCTATCTGTCATTCCCTAGTTCAGCCCTAAGTTCATTCTCGCATGATGCTTTAAGCAGTCTTCTGAGCTGCAAGAGAAGTAATGGGCAATAGAGTGCTTTACAGAATATGTATAACACAACATAACTGAATATTTACTTAACTCTCTTCTGCAAATATATGGAACTCAGGCTGGACAAATTATAGAGCAACTCACCACAACTAGATCCATGATAGGATAACGAAAATCTTTATTAAATGAAATCAGGGACTTAAACATGCAATCAAAAAATAAAGGGCTCTATTAATGCTGAAGAAAGTAATTCACTGAAAGATGTTAATAATGTTGACAACTGTTTAAACCCTAATATGTAACATAAGAGTGCAATCCTCATTAGCAGCACAGGGCATTCAACATGGGTCATCTCCAATTTCTTAAGATGCTCAAACCTTGTGCTTGGAATCCAAATGGAGCGATGTACTCTTCTGTCTCTCACCACCCCTACCATTGAACACATACACAAAAATGTGGTGCCAGTGGTAGAAACAAAGAAAGGGGAAGGGATGAGTGAAAACAGGGAAACTGACTCCACCACTCTGACATGTCACTTGTATTGGTCAATGATGTCTGCAGGTAGTAGTGTTCACCTAAAGGCCAAGAGATATCTTCAGTAATTTGCGAATAAGAGTTCTGCGCTTAACTACAATAGTGGTTGGATATACCGTAAAAATATCTTTGTGTAACAACTCTCTGCACATTGATGTTTGATTGACGTACTTCACAGGTGATAAGCCGCACTATATAAATCTACAAATATACGTACTTACCTTAAATGTAATATCACTAACGCCTTCTCTTACGACTTTAATACCTACCTCAAGCTTTGTTACTATTCGCTCTTTGTGGACTCCTTAGCACTGAAGAAGAATGTTAATATTCTGCTGCTTCCTAGTTTACAATTAGTGTAGACATACTAGAACTCTAATACTGGATGCATGACATTTTTATATAGCATGAGCAAGCAACGTAGTCCAGACTAAAAATCCTTCCTGTTTTCCATCACATAACTACATTTAGTAAAATGTAACTAACCCATTCTCTTAGAATAGTTCATACAAATGTTCAAAAATAGTTTAAAGTTATTTTCCACCAGCAAAATGGCTTTATGGAAAATAAGATGGTGGTATTTAAAAACTAAGCAGCAGATGGAGATCATTTCAGATCTTAGATGCTAACACAGAGAAGATCCAACTTCCCACTCTGGAATCTGGGAATAGAGAGTAGGTGAGGAATGGAAAACTGATGGGGCAAAATGGCTGCTAATGCTGGAATCTATTCGGCAGATAGGCAGGTGAAAAGCCTGGAAAATCATGTAGATAGATTTAAAAATAATGCACTTGGAAATAGTAGCCAACATAATCTAGATAGAGCTGTGGAATTGGACAATCTATAAGGAAGATGAAGAGCAAGCCGAGCAGCCAAGTTCTGGATCACCTGGAGCTGGTGAAGGGTGTAAGCCCGAGATCCAAGAAAAAGGGAGTTTCAGTAATGTAACTGACTGAGAATGGTCACTTTAATTACTGTTTCATTGGAACGATAAGGTAGAAAAGGAAGAACTTTGCATAGTAGTTTCAGAAGGAAAAGGCAAGTGGAGGAAGACTTCTGGCCTTGACTGAAAGAGGGATTTTGTGGTTGAGGCAGACGGCCGGATTCCTCACCTAAGTGCAAGGTACAGGCATACTGCCCTATTCAGTGGGACACACTCTGAGTGGAGGAGGCTGGGGTGACTTGGCCCAGGAAATGAGCAGAATCTCAGTTTTGTCAATATTTAGTTTGAGTAAGTTCTGGCCTATTCAGTTCACCAATAAAGCCATATAATTCCAAAATGTAATAATATTGTTGGCATCAAGTGAAAGCAGGATTTGTGTGTCATTTGTATAGCTCATCACTTTCAGTCCAAGGGAGAGAATAAGTTCAGCCAGCCAACATTAAAAATGGTGGGACTTAGTGCAGGGCCCTGGGGAACCACTACGGGATGACTTTGATATCAGAGCAAAAAGGGATAAGACAGATCACCTGAGATCTGTTGGAAAGCTAATCATTGATGCAGGCAAGGGATACTCAGAAACCTGGATGTAAGAAAGGTGAGCAAGGAGACAATAATGATATATCATGATGAATGCAGTGGACATATCTAAAAAGACATGGGCAGATGCTTTGCTCTGGTCCACCATTATTCTTACATTATCTACAACAGAGATAAACATGGATTCCATGATATCAGAAGGATGGAATTCAAATTAAGCAGAGTTGAGTGATGCCTTGGATTAAAACAAATCAAAGAGTTGTTCAATAAGATATGTTTGAGCAACTTCATCAGAAAATAAAGCAAGGAGATTGGGTACAATTTGTTGAAAATGGAGAGGTGAGATGTAGGTTTTTTTAAGCAGGAGCATGATAAAAGCTTGTTTTCAAACCGTAGACACCATAGATAGATTTATAGACTGTTTCCAGATGAAGAGAATATTGTGAGTGAGGATGGTAGAACCCATCCTTATGACCTGGGCTAGACATTGATTGATAGGTGAGCCAGAAGAAACTGAGGATCAGAGAACAGGGAGATCTGCCGAAGAAATAGGGGAGAATTTGAACAAGAACGACCTGGTAATGAGTAAAGGGGAAACACTAATTCTTGGGTCTTTGGGGTTACTCAAATCAAGCTAGGGAGGCTCAGACAGAGGATATGTTTTTGAAGAAGAAATTTAAATTTCATTACAAAGGGTACTCCCGTACTTCCACTAAACACTGGCCCTATAAACCCCTCTGAATACAATATATATCAATATCAGCAGCACCCACACATGTCACGATTCCCACATATGCCACGATTCCCACAAAATTCACAACAATCTGTTTTCCACTGGCAACTACCCGCCCAAATCCCTCAACCTACACATCTTGCTACCCAACCACCTGCTCATCCCCCTCAACACCCATATCATACCACTGAACAGTGGTGGCAACCCCAGCAATCCATGCAATACAACACTCACCTATGGCAGCAGCCGCGGCAGGGACGGTTTCCCCCACTCAACCCACTAGGCCTTAATCACCAAGGCAGAGATAGGGATGAATGGAGCGGACAGGAACACTGGAGAAAGTTCAACGACTCCACACGTTGGGATAGCTGGAATGGCCTTCAATTAGCAAACAGGTATAGCGCCTTGGAGTGCGTCGATTGACCACTACAACCAAAAGAACACTCCCAAATCCACACAGAACCACTGGAACTCATGGTCTCCCTATCAGTCCCTCCAGTCTCAGAGATTCCTCCAGCCCCCGAGATCTCTAACAAACCAAGAAGAGTAAAAAGCTCAAGGGATAGCCCAACAATCCTGAACCTGATCTCGTGGAACATCGCTGGATTAAGGTCAAAAATAGAGGATGGGACAATCATACACCACATGCATAATCACCAAGTAATATGCATACAGGAGACATGGTCATTACAAGAACATCACCTGCAGGGGTACAAAACGTACTCCTCTCTCGCGCAGTCGGGACACACAGGTAGACCAAAGGGAGGTCTGTGTATTTATGTAGCCAACACCATTCAAAACGCTAAAATAAAGGTCATAGAACTGGCATCTAATTTGCAGATCCTTGGTCTCTTTTTCCAGAAAAAAGAGTCAATGGTTATTATTAATTTTTATAACAACCTGGATGAACTGGACTTCGAGGGAGTCCTAGCCCACCTCCACGGAAAACTAACTACTGTTAGAATGAAACAAGGAGAAAGTGGCCCGGCCGTAATAATATGGGCAGGCGATTTCAATCTTCACGCCTGCACTCAACCAAAAAGAAAATGTCCGGGCATGGTGACAGAAGATGGCCTCTCTCTCACCCATTTCGTGCATAACAAAATGGGTAGACAAATGAATGATCTCCTATCCGACCTGGATCTCCAGATAGTAAACACCTTGGACTATGGGGATAATTCACTTGCACCTACCTATATAGGAAGAGGCTACAAAACCACGGTAGACTTCATAATTATATCAACATCTTTACAACTAAGAATAAAAAATTTTGAAGTCAAACCGAATCTCCAAAGTGACCACGCAATATTAACTCTGGAAGTCTCACTAAACTATCAACAATGCTCTCCAGTAATAATAGCCAATGCACTGACCCAGGAAAACATCAATATGGATAAAGTAAACGGGTACTCAATAAAATGGGGAAGGATAAACCCAGATGAACTCACCAAAGAGTTAATAAGATCAGTCTATCCCCAAATTAAAATCTGCTTGGACATAGCAACTAAGGACGCGGAGCTTCTAAATAATTTTGCCCAAATTATGGACAAACTAAAGGTTTTACTCACAAAAAAACAAAAATTCGGTCCATCCCGGCCCAAAAGCAGGTTCAATCAAGAGTGCACTAAGGCTCACACAAAATTGAAGCTAGCCTTAAACAAAAATGAAAGGGATTCCCGCACAATAGCTACCCTCAGAAGTGAATACCATAACATAAGGAAAAAGAGGAAAGAGGAACTGAAGCAAGCGCTGTGGCACGAACTCCACACCAGTGCCCAAGAAAAAAACTCTCAAGCCTTCTGGAGAATCATAAGAACTCCTTTTTTGGCAGACGACATTTGCCCAAAAATCGAAGCTGCTATAGATGCTGCAACTTGGGTATCACACTTTACTAGCATCTTCCAAAAACCAACCTCTGACCAAGAGACGGAAGAAGAGGAAAAAATATTCCTACCATACCCAATAGACATAAATTTTGAAATTCCCGAGATCCTTGTGGCATTGAACTCAACCAAAAAAGGAAAAGCTCCAGGGCCGGACGGAGTCCCGGCAGACTTTTTTAAACACCAAACAGAACTCTGGGCACCGATTTTAACAAGGGTCTGCACCGCTACGGCCAAACTAGGAATTCTGGAGTCATGGACCAGGTCCATTATGGTGCCAATATTCAAAAAAGGTAACCGTATGGACCCTGCCTGCTACCGACCAATTTCCTTGCTGGACTCACTGGGAAAAATAGCAGGAAGAGTGATCTTAGAAAGACTTCAGGACTGGGCGGAAGAGAGAGGTATCCTATCCGACCTTCAATTTGGTTTTAGAAAAGGACTAGGCACGGTGGAACAAGCCCTAAATTTGTCGATAATTCTTGGAAAATACGTGCATGCAAAGAAAGCAAAACTTTACATGACCTACGTAGATTTGTCCGCGGCCTTCGACTGCGTCTCCCATACAAAACTGTGGTCCCTTTTAGCACAGATGGGGGTAGACCCATCACTCCTGAATTTTTTAAGGGAACTCTGGGGTATATTATCAAGGGGTTTATCTCCGCTTTTTTGGCTTTAAAAGCCAAGAAAGCGGAGATAAAATTATCTCCCTATTACCAAGCTGTCGCTAACACCAGTTAGTGACAGCTAATAGGAGATAGCGACCATCTTGGGCCCCGCTTTGCATGTCAGTGATATTTATCACTAATGACATGCAAAGTGGGCGTGCCAAGATGTTAGCGACTGGAAACAGTCGCTAACATCGCTATCTCCTATTACCAACTTTTGGAGATATTCGCGCTAAGCGCGAATATCTCCAAAAGCTAACACCTGCCCTGAGCAGTTCTTCACCATGTTATCCAATGGGAGGTGGATAACATGGCTAAGAGCATTTGCTCGATAATGCATGAATATCGCTGACTTTTCAGCGATATTCATGCATTGCGGCCGTTTTTTATCGCATTTGCGATAAACCTTGCTAATAGCAAGGTTTATCTGCGATAAAAATCGCCGATGTGCGGCGATAATTTTTGTCTCTAAACAAGTTAGAGACAAAAATTATCGCTAGTTGTTGGTAATATACCCCTCTATTCCAATCCATCTGCAAGAGTCCGCTACGGGACAAAGGGGGAACTGACGGCGTCTTTTAGAGTAGAGCGCGGGGTCAGACAAGGATGTGTCCTGGCACCTTTCCTTTTCTCCCTCTACACCAACAACTTGGAGGTTGAGCTCTTGAGGGGTGCCCGTGACCTCCCACTGGCCAAACATCGCCCGATCCCCGCCCTACTCTATGCGGACGACGCCGTCCTCCTTGCACAAACCCCCCGCGAACTTCAAAGGTCCCTTAATAGATATTCGCAGTTTATGAAAACCCTTGACCTTCACATAAACGTAAAAAAGACTTTTGTAATGAAGGCGGGGGCTGGGAGGAAACAGCAAAACTCCATCTACCTTGACAGCCAAAGAATAGATTTTACAAATGAATACTGCTATCTGGGAGTCATGATAGATAATAAACTCTCCTGGAAACCAGCGGTAGAAGCCAGAAAACATTGTTTTAAAAGAGCATTAGCCGCATTGGTGTCGTTTACACAGAAACTAGGAAAACGCCCGCCCAGGGAACTGATAACCATATATAAAGCCAAGTGCCAATCCACAGCTTTATACGGAGCAGGACTATGGGGCCACACGGATGTCACCTCTCTGCAAATTGCAGAAAACAAGTTTTTCAGATTTCTTTTATCCGCCCCCAAAAGTTCCTCGACTTACGCCTGCCACTTAGAATTGGGGGCACCATATATCGAAGATCTTGCCAAAACCCAACCTCTCCTCCTTTGGCGACGTATCTGGGCGTCAGATAAAAACGACCTCACAAAAACAATACTGGCGGATGCAATGTCTCTGGACTATGTCTTAAAAATTAAATGGCTGGCCTATATCCGGACCTTTCTCTTTGACCTTGGATTGGAAAGATATTATTCAAATCCCGGAAAAATTGGAGAACTCTCAAAAACTAATTTAAAAAAACAAGCCTTGGACTATCTGGGCAATCTAAGACTACAAACAGAAGCTGGGAAACAGTCAGTGCAGCACGCAATAATGGTTCAATCTACCCTTTTAATGCAGCCCTATTTAAACCTTGATATCGGTACCTTCGAACGATTCCTCCTGATAAGATTCAGACTGAACATATTTCACAAACTGGTAGCTTTCCCAACGCCAAATGTTTGGGACCTAAATCCATCTCCATGTCCATGCGATGGGATATCAGGTCAAACTACCCTTCACACCGTTCTGTTCTGTAAATTTTATCAGGAACACCGCAAACTTTGGTTACTAACTCTTTTAAAATCTTGGGGTCTTAGACAATGTCGAGCAGCCATGTTGAGCTTGCAGCTTCTGGACACCGAAGCCACATGTTACCATGTCCTTAACTTTCTGAAATGTATATACGGACACAGGAAAAACCTCTAATTCACAATAGTACTGTATACATTATACATTATCGATACTCTTTTTCTGCTTTTAAGTAATTTGTAATTATATGTCACTGAAGATTTCTTATCTGTACTGCTTTTATGGATCTTTAAAAAATCCGAATAAAGTTTATTATTATTTATTACAAAGGGTTTGTGAATGCTTTGACAAAGAACAGGTCACTCCAGGTGAGATTTCAGAGTATTAAAGAACTCTCTAGCTGAGTTTTTGGGGGTCCCAATTATTTCTGCATAAAAGGTTTCCTTAGTAGCACACACCTAGGGCCTCATTTATGAAAAGTGACGCATCGCTGCGTGAAAACAGCGATGCGTCACTTTTCATTGCAACCTCCTTGCGATACCAATGATGCGTCATATTTACAGTATGAAGCATCATGTCGCAAGGAGTTACAGATACGTCAGTATTTCTGACGTATCTGTAAGCGCAAAAGTCACGCATTGCTGGAATGTGTCACAAAAGTGACGCAACTCCAGCAATGCGTCCTTTCACATGGGGAAAGCCCCATGTGAAAGGGCTTGCATCAGTCTTACGCCTGCTGTGAGGCAGGGGCAAAATTTTGATGCAACAGCGTCCTAAAAGTGACGCAGTGAAATCTCATAGATTTCACTGCATCACTTCTACGAGGCTTTTTGCGGGAGAACGCCCCCCCCCCTGCATACATTATACCTGGCACAGGTATAATGTAGCGCAGGGGTTTACAAAGTGACGCATCTGCTTAGATGCGTCACTTTGTAAATAGTGCGCAATAGGAGGCATGTTTTACGCCACCGATGCGTCACAAAAAGTGACGCATCGGAAGCGCAAAACTGACGCAAGGCCTCATAAATGAGGCCCCAGGTGTTTATAGTTTATCAGAGAATCTTTTAGGACTCATTTATTTTCAAGTAGGCAATCATATCTCCAGGCCTGCTCTAACTTTTTGCAATTATGTTTGACTTCTTTAAGGGTGAAATTATACTCAGGAGTGATGGGCTGGGTCCAACTGAATCAGTGAAGGGGGTGTTGCTATTAGTCACCTTGTTGTTCTGAGTCTTCTTTGTGCTGGGACGCAGAGGAAGCAAGGTCCCACATTCCCTCATGAGCACTCAACCACCAATCTGACTACAGTACAGAGTTGGACAGTGGAGTACTTCCAAAGGAAATGGGGTTGAGAACAAAGAAAACATTAAAATAACAAAAGAAAATAATTAACTAGAGACAAATTGTGCATCTACCTGCAAGAAACAGATACAGCATCTTCACTTGTGAGTAACCTCCTTGTAGGTTATGATGTTGAGTTTGTGGGTTTTAATGATGTCTGCGAGGGGTATCATGTAGATGTAGATGTGAACAGGGTGGGGCTGAGGGACGCTCCTTGGGGGATGCAGCAGACAATGGTCTTGAGTTTTGAGGTGAGAGTGGCAGGTGGATTCTCTGAGTTCACCACTTGAGGAAGGATGTAATCCATTTGACGGTGTTTCCCTAGACCGATTTTGTTGAGTCTGTTGATATCAGTGTGATGGGATACGGTGTCCAATGCTGCTGAGAGGTCAAGGAGGATCAAGGCTGCTCCTTCACCACAGTAGAGGAGGGGTCTGATGTCGGTGGTGGCGGTTAGGACTGTCTCAGTGCTGTGGTTTGCTTGGAAGCTGGGTTTGGAATCATCGAGCAGGTGAAACATCAAAAGTCCAAGCCTGTGTGAAAAATGAATTATACAATCGACCATCATCTAAAGTCTCATGTGCTTTAACAACATGTTTGCCGAGGAAGCACACGTTAATCAGCAGCAACCCACGGTCGCAAACATTGATGTTATGCTCTAAAGAGAGTGGTGTAGGTGTGGTCGGTATGGAGGAATGTTCACCTGAAGGGGAGAGGGAAACCCGCAAGTTGGAGAGCTCATCTTTTGAGTAAAGGAAACATATGCTTGGCTATGAATCCCTTAAGTGCAAGCTGCTGATATATGTGAAAGCAAATAAGTTGCAACAGGACTACTCCAGATGTGAGCACCTTACCTTTGGGTGCTTAGGAGCTTCAGAGAGCAATTCAGACAAATGGCCAGCACTGGACTTGGAAGTGATGCACACTGGCTTGCCTTTGCATATAATAGGTATTCTCACAATGTGTCTGCTAACCCAGATACATTAAATGCCACCCAATAGCACATCATTTTGCTCACATTTTTCATAATTACTCAAAAGCAAAATATGCGAAATTCAGATACTCCAACTTCTAAAGTATGTCATAATGAAATATTTGAGCGTCCAAATAAGGTAAGCAAAAAGGGTTTTATTGTGACAGGTTCATCTGTGTACAGAAATCGCAAACTTCAGTGTGTTTTGGGTAACTACACAAATCCATAAGCGTCAATGTCTCCGGAGTTCAAACAGCATTGTTTCATATTCTATTAATGTTGTTACCTTCATTACTTCTACAATTCAAGACTAAAGTTTTGCCTTCCATGATCAACTTCTGGTAGCCAGTGTCATCTAAAGTGAAAGAAACGTTTTAGGCAAGTATCTACACAAGTTGTTATATGTACCCTCCTATTCTGCTCAGCACTTATCCTCTCTTCTAGTTGCTATGCCTGCCTCTTTGGTTGTTTTTTCCACTCTCACAAGAAGGCAACTTCCTCTTTACCCTCCCATTTTGTGGCTACACTTTAGTATAGTATCTTCTACCATGCCTGAGATAAGTGAGATTAAGTCAATAGAAAGAGAGAGAAAAAAGCAACAAACATAGAGGAAATAACGAAAAAACAACTGTCTTAATGTCCAATCATTCATATTAGGAAAGCCAGTTGACTGCAACCACCCCATTACCCTCTGAATAATATTGAACAATACTTGAGTGAGATCTATTCTAGACAACAATCAACCCTGTGAGATATATCATGAATAGATAGTGGATCCTAAACCACCTTTAATCATGGAAAGACACACTCAAAACTACAAAGATGTATGTTAAAGATTTATTTTAAAATAACAAACCTGTCCTAGTGCCTACAGTATGAATCATACCTACTATTAAAGCCAACAAAATAGTGGCAGCAATGTTTCTCAAAATTATGAATAGCAAAAAATATTGTAAGTTTTTTAGGGATATTTAAAGCAGTCTTTATTAATTAATATCTCCCGGACACATTTCTCTTGGCTAGGCTAAGCTAAAATACAACACAAAGCATTCATTATCAAAGATGCTTGACACCATCATACCTCTTCTGAACAATAGAACCAAGGATCAGCAAAGTAATTGCACCTTCTATTCTCATCTTTTTTGGCAGGCAGATAAGTCCATTAAAATAAGGCTAGAAATTTCCACCTGGTAGCCTTCAGCAAAGGAAGATAATAACAGTTCTATATGGCCTTTGTCTTAAGTCTCTGGTACAAAGTTCCTCCCTTTCGCATTACGTTCTGTTTGTAGATTATTTAATCTATTTGAACATTGTTGAACCGTTTTAGAATAAACAAAATTACCAGGAAAACCAGTGAACCCTTTCACTTACTTACATTCTATGAACTCTTGCCTATCGTTTCAAAACTATATATGAGACGTGAAGTTATCAACTGCAATTAAGCTTTTTTCATTTACTTAAAACCAACCTATACAGAAAAACATGACTATATTCAAGCATGCTTGACTGTCACATTATTTTGCAATGCATAATGACATGAATAAATGTGCATTTCAACTTGACGTATACTCGTAAGTAAACAACATGTGAAATTAAAGAAGGGGATACCTAAAAGGAAACATATACGATAATTATGACTGCACAGTAGAAGCGTGGGACTGGATGAGATGGCAACCACTATTCGTTCCTCTGGGTTCGCTATAGACTCTGTGGGCCCTCAGTGTCTACTTGGTTCTCATAATTAGCCCTCATTCTTTGCCACTGCATCGTGGACAATCCCCCTCTCTCCCGGGACGCCTTCCAATGATATGTTCTCAGTCTTCCGATGGCATTTTCCTCGTACCTTGATCTCTGTGGTTCTCCAAGGCTTCCTGTGGGGTTGGGACTACAGCCTGTTTCCTGTTTTTATACCCATCTTTGTTGTCCCTTCTTACTTATTCTTTCTTTCTTTCTTTCTTTCTTTCTTTCTTTCTTTCCTTACTGGAGATAACTCCAAAAGCTTCTTCCACTTCAAAGCGGGTAGCAGGTATGAATATTGGCCCCTCAGACCCAACTCTTCAGATCACTTCTGGACCTGTGGAACACTCAGAAGGAGTGCTCCATTCCCCTACTCTGACCTCTTGCCTCACTTCCTCTTCCTGTTATCTTCCTGTTATGTGACTTTTCCTTCCTGTTTCCTTATTTGGAGATGTTGTGTTGCCCGGAGGTGGGTCAGAGATCATTTATGGGGCCAGGAAACCCAGTAAGTTACCATACCCATGTCACACATATATATTATTATATGTTTCTCAATTATATTGCCTTAATACTACATCGGTAAGGAAATGATACCATTACATCACCACTATCCTTTTAGGTTAAGTTATTTTGGATTCCCCTGCCATAACCTTTATTTCAACTTTTAACTTATTTTATACCCTAAAACATAACTACCTACTGAGTAATACTTTAATTTTCTATTTTTAAACGTTCATTAACCTTATCCATTTTCCCCTATACTTACAACTACAATATGCCACACACAATGTAAGGATGCTAGATAATATCAACTTAGAGCCCTCCAACAATGGAGGAAGTGTGGTCATTATGGACAAATGATATTAAGACAAAGAGGTAAAGCAGCAGTTATATGATAAGGCATGCAACCAAGAACTAGAATCAAATCCCATGGAAGCATTCAAAGAGAAATACTTTCTGATAAATTTGGTCTCCCTAAATATCACTTTACAGTAAGTATTCTAAATTAAAGGAATGCAACACTTTCTAAGATAACATCCCTATAATGTGTTGCAGTGCACTCAGATGTTGATCAATGTGTTAAAATTCTGCTTGGAGAATAATATTTTCATCTCTATTGAAAAATATATTTCCAATGACAAAATTCAGCTATGGACACATTGTTTGCTCCCACCAATGCCAGAGAAGGAAGCATCCTACACCAGATACATAGAACATATGATGCTTTGTGTGGGATTTATAGACAACCTTTTAATCATCTTGAATTTAGAAGAACAACTGGCAGTCTAGTTTGTACTCAAGATAAATTAAAATTATGTTAATCTTACACTGATCGCCGGATATTATTGCTGCCCTGTCAGCTAACTTTTCCCTGGTTAAAATAGACAAACACAAACTTGGTGGACAAATTGCTAATATTTTTAAGAAGGAGTCTACTAGCAAAATTGATGAACTTTTAATTCCTGACTGTAAAGCTCTGACATTTACATTTACAGTGACGCCCAAATTCACATTCCCTGGAACGTTGATCAGTCACCCTCCTGGATACCCTGGAAATTGGTGCACCTCTTTACCTGCACTTTTGGCACCCCATATCCTATGCACCTCCAATTGTACTCTGCTTGGGGACCTCAATCTTAATCTTGAGGACCTGGACAATAATTGCACTAGATCCTTCATCAATGATTTGGGCGTCCTATATCTCACGCTGCGCAACTCCTCACGCACGCACATGGCAGAGCATCTCTTACACCATATCTTCTCTAATATAAAGAGTCTACTGACAGACCCTCCATTACAACTATGTTGGTCAGACCATCTCACTGTACCATTTAAGATCAGATTGGCCTCCTCTCTCCGTCACATCTCACAGCCTTACCTGAAATTTAAAACTAAGAAATGTTGTAAGCTGAACTTTGTAAGCAGCTACTCAGCACAAAGCCTACCCTCCGACAACATCTTGATTTGGATCGAACTATGATCCTTTATTGGTTGTAGGAGGTGATTGATAGCACTTTTCCCGAGCCCACTAAAGGTGTGGTTCACACCTACCCGCCTGCCCCATGGTTCTCTGAATCACTTAGATACAAAAAGAAACACTGCAAAGTATTGGAAAGACTCTGGCGGAAGTCATTCGCTGTAGATGCTAAGTCAGAATATAAAGAATCACTCAATCCCTACCATGCCTCTTGTAAATCTGCTCATGATTCTTATTATACAGTTACAATCACTAAGGCCCAGAGCTGCCAGAATTCCCTTTTTAAAGTGGTGAAAAAACGTTTGGATGCCAGTAACACCCTGTCCAAGCATGCTCTTTCCCAACGACAATGTGATGAATTAGCTCTCTTCTTCACTCACAAAGAGGATAGCATTCATTCTCAACTGGCCAAGGACTCACTGCTGCTAGCAGATAAACCCAACTACGATCCCTCTGATAGACATACAGTAATGTCCAAATCTTTGGCATCTAAAGCAGAATATCCTGCTAACTTAATCAAATGGTCTTCTCTGGACCTATCATCCTTTGTTGGTATCTTACGTTCAATCAAATCTGGCTCTCCACTGGACCCTCTTTCCCAGATAAGCTCTGCCTGTTAGATCCACCGGCCCTAATGGCAATATTGGAGGTTTTTAATACATCTCTTAAACAGGGTCTGATACCTTTGCCTTGGAAGCATACGCTAGTCTTTCCACTTCTAAAACAGGCCAACTTGAATCCTGACTGTCTTTCAAACTTCAGCCCCATTTCCTTACTATCTATTTTCTCCAAAGTGCTGATAAAGCATGTCAATGGCCAACTCTCTTCCTTTGTTGACACATATTACCCTCTCCACCCTTCCCAGTTGGGTTTCAGAGATGGGCACAGCACTGAATATGCTGTTTTCAGCATAACAGGACATCTTAGACAATATCTGGATGAGTGTGGCACGGCTGAGCTCATCCTACTAGACTTGAGCGTGGCTTTCGACATGGCATCCCACCCAAGTCTAGTTCATAGGCTGGAGTCAATAGGTATGACAGATTCATCCCTCTGCTGACTCTCCTTGTTAAAGGACGGCACGTTTCAAGCATTTTCTTCCAACGTGAATTCCCAAACATAAGCCTTGACTTCTGGTGTCCAGCAGGGATCAATCTTAAGTCCTTTACTGTTTATCATCTATGTAATTCACTCTGGTAAACCTAATAGAGAGTCGAGCATTTACCCTTATCTCACACACTGATGATACCAAGATCATTTTCTCCTTGTCATCGGCAAAGAGAAATGATCCATCCTTACTGAATCTGGGTATGACGAAAATCGTAGCCTGGCTGAATAAGTGCATAAGTGCAAGAGACCCCTCCCGCTCCTGTATCCAATGTAAACAGCCTGGGCTTTCTTATTGATAACAAGCTCTATGAAGTCGCTGATAGTTAAGATAACTGCCACTTGTTTTGCAGTCCTTAAATGGGTGAGAAAGATCTTGTGGCTTTTTCCTCTAACAGCACAGATGACCATTATCCAGTCACTGGTAATGTCCCCCCTGGAGTATGACAATGCACTGATTTAGGTCCCGATAAGTCATCTATACAGTGCCTGCAAATTGTCCAGAGCACTGATGCCAGACTACTCTATCACTTACCCAGATATGTTTCTGTTTCTCATTTAATAAAATAACTTCATTGACTTAAGGCAGCCAAACACATCAAATTCAAAGCATTGTGCTATATGTTGAAGGCTAAATTTGGCCTGAGACCATGTTACATTCAGGAGTTAGTATCTCACTACCAGCTGACTCGGCTACTAAGATCCTCGACCCAGGCCTTGTTGGTTGTTCCCAGGTTTCGACTAACCCATATGAAGGGCCATTCTTTTGCCTACCTGGATCCTAAGCTTTGGAACTCGTTATAGGATGATTTAATAAAAAGCAAATCGTTTCTCCTCTTCCGTAAGATGCTGAAAACATGGTTATTCTGATTTTGAACTGTTGGGACAGCTAATCTGCAACCACCTTTGCGCTGGGAAACCCCTTGGGATAGCTGTGCACACTACAAGTTGCTAATAAGAATAAGAATAATAACACTGACCCACAAAATACATGAACATTCATTGGAGTGTATAAATAAATATCTCAAGGTTGAAAATATTCAGTGAAAGGTTCCTTTTTCAGAAAAGGTGGTGCCCAAAAAAACACACTCTAATCTAAAACATCTGAAATTAATCATCACATATGAGGAATTTATAAGGGCACGATGTAATTGCTTCAATGATGTAGGTTACCCATATAAGTCCATTTTAATTATAAGATATTTTTTATGGTTATGATCATATAAGTATCCCTAATTTCGTAAACACCTTTGCATTGCTTGAACCATGGTGTGTCAACATTCCCCAGTTTTATCATAGTTCTCTTGAATCTTCATCCTTATTTTCCTTTCTTTTTTTCAGTGTGAAACTCTACTTTACATTGTAATTCTTATATTTCATTTCCAAAATTCTTTATTTCGGCCTTATAAGACCATAAAAGATACAATAAAAACATTTAAAAGACATAAAAAACGTACAATGTAAATAAACAGTACATGGAAGCAAGGAACTAATTATATCATATCGTATAAGACTCAGAAGTTAGTAGAAACCCAACTAGCTACGGTTCATTATAATTCATTGTATATAGGAGATTAGGATGTTAACCTTTCAATATTTTTCCCCTTATCTGCCACATGGCCATTAGATACTTGGCAACAGCAAAGACGATAAAGTGCAAAGTGCTTGTCTTTAGAACTCTGTACGATTGTAAATAGTTTCTGAAGCCCAAATTCCTACATAATGGCACTAGCCAATACTTTCTTGGTCTACTGTAGGCTGGGCAAAAAAACAGCACGTGTAAATTGCCTCCACGTTCGTGCTGCACCCAGGGCAAGTTTTGTCGTCTAGCGTAGTCCATTTGCTTGTGAAGGATTTAAGGGGTAATGTTCCAAACCTCCACTGAATAAAAAGTTTCCTTGTGGTGACAGAGAATATGATGTCCATATATCCTTCAAAGCAAAAAACGTCTTTGATGTCCAGGAATTGTTCGGTAAGGGAGCCAATTTTCTAAGCACGCACGAGCATAGTTAGGCTCTTGTCTTTAAAAGTCTTGGAGAGCCTTTTGCGGGACACCCCTAGACAACCTCTTTCAGGGTTATCCCACATATCAGCCAGTCCCAGTCGATAGAATTCCTGTTTCACGTGTGCCATCCAAGGAATTCTATCGCAGGTGTTAAGGCTCAGGACGTGCTGCAGATCTTGCCTGTAGTGGGAAAGTTCGCTGGTGGACCACAGCCTGCACCAAAACCTCAACGGCTTTAAAGCCAGTTCATCTCCTATTGAAGAGAGCCCCAGATCTAGTCTCAGTGGTAGCAGGGGTGTGCCTTGTGGTAGCGCCAGCAAACGTCTAAGGAAATTGTTTTCTACCCTGACAAGTTCTGACCCAGCATTGTGACCCCACAACTCACCACCATAGGTTGAGGCTGCTCTAGCTTGGGTTTTGTACATCTCCAGGGCTGGACTTACTGGTTTGAAGGTTGATGAGTTAGAGACCTTCAGAATTGCCCCGACCATTTGGGATAACTTAAGACGGGATCTTGCTATCTGTGGACCCCAAGATAGATTTTCGTGTAAAGTTACACCCAAGTACTGAAATGTTCTAACCCTTTCCAGGCTATCAGCTCCCAAAGTTGGATTAGGCCTGGTGGTACTCGAGGGATTGAATACCATGAATTTGTTTTTTTCTGCGTTGATTTCGAGCCCATCCGCCCTGCAGAAATCCTCAAACCCATCTAGTATCCGTTGGATTCCCATCGGGGATTTGGAGAGGAGGAGAGTATCATCGGCAAACATGATTGCCGGAACCCTCCTGCCTGCCAACTTGGGGGCATCATTATTCCTGACATTGTCGAGATAGGATATTACCCCGTTCACAAAGAGGCAAAACAGGGTCGGTGCGAGGACACAGCCCTGTCTTACCCCCTGTGGACAGGAAATTTAGATGATAACTCCCCCTCCCTCCCACACCTAACCTGGGCAAAATTTCCATCATGGAGCCTAATTATTGCCTGAAGAAGCTGTGGTGGAACACCCAACCCCCTAAGCACCGCCCAAAGTTTCGTCAAATGCGGACCTCAGATCCACGAACACCATGTACAGACTCCCCCCCTCGATCCCCACCGTTTTCCAGTATAGGAGAACGAGGTGAAAAATCTGGTCCATGGTGGACGTGTTTTTCCTGAAGCCCGCCTGGAGCGGACTAAGGATCGCATTGTCCTCCATCCAGTCCAGAAGGTGTTCTAACAGGAGACGGGCAAAGAGTTTCTGAGGTACATCTATGAGACTAATCGGCCTGTAGTTGGCTGGGAGCAGAGGAGAGCCCTTTTTGAAAATCGGTATTATCTCTGCCCCCAGCCAAGTACAGGGGATTTCCATCCCACTTAGAATGGAATTAAAAATAATATGAAGGTAAGGACCCCAGATCTCTGGTTGATGTTTAAACAAATCTCCAGGAAGTTTGTCAAGGCCAGGAGCCTTACCCGACGCTAGTCTCCCTACAGCATTTAGTACCTCACCCAATATCATCTCTAAATTCTCGTTGGGCTCTGAAAAACTGTCCGGAGCTGGCTCTGTGGGAATTACAAAAGTGTCTTGATACAATTTGTTAAAATGGGATTCCCACATTGAAGCGGCAATGTTTGGCTCCACAGCCGATTTGGGTTCCCCCGCACCTGTGTGTACAATTGACCAGAATTTTCTGGAATCCTTGGTTTCTAGAGCCTGTGTTAGGTCATGCCACCTGTCCCAATCCCATTCGAACTTCGCTTGGGAAATGGCTTTCCTGTATTTCCGTCTTATCTCTGTTACTTTCTTTTTATTGGTACCAGACTTAACCATAAGCATCAACTCAGTTTTTAACTTTTTACACGTGGAGTTGTACCAGGCGGAAGTAGGTGTCCTCTTCTTCCTGCTCGCGGTCTGGGGATAAAAGACCTCTCCTAGACTTCCCACTAGGTCTGCATGGATTTGACCCAATTTATCATTAAAATCAGTAGCTTTGGGTTTATTAATCAATTCTTCCATATCTAATAATTTAGGAAGCGCCAAATCGTAGATTTTTGAAGTACACTCTGCCGAGCTAACTATTTTTCCCCATCTTACCCTATGTCTGTTATTTGATAGAGTTAGGGACCCTGTGTCCTGTCTTAGTTCATTTATTAGCCCACCTTCTTGTGGCCCAGGATGTACCATGTCCAAGCAGAGAGCATTATGATCGCTGTCTGCTCTTTCAATCACCCTAAAATCCAGACCTTAGGCCACATACTTGTGACAACAAAAATGTAATCCAAACAAGATTCCTGGTCCTTCCTATTAAATGTGCACACTGAAGGGGCGTCAGATAGTGTTTTCCCATTGCAAGCCCTCATAGAGTGGTTCAGGGTGAGGGACATGATCTGCAGCACCAGGGGGGACCATGATTTCGGATTAGGGGATTGACAGGGGGGAATCCCCCAATATTCATCCTCCACTGTCAGAGCACCCTCCTTTAAACCTGTTAATGGTTCAAAGTGGCAATTGAAATCCCCACCCATCAGTATCTTACAGTCAGCGGGTAGTTGTCCCAGGAATGAAGATAGATCGTCAAGGGTGGGTGATTCCATAGACACACTTACTGGGCGCGAGTACACATTCACAACCGCCAGGTTGTAGGCATCAGGCCATTTAAGAAGGACACATTGTATGTCCAGCGAGCGGGTTGGTAATTCCTATGCTATACAACCAATATGACTGGCCACCCAAATACCGAGACCACCTGAAGGCCTCCCTTTGCCACCCCAGCTTGCATGGACATAGAAAGTTGCATAACCCACCCTGGGGTAAGCTTCCCTAGCCCATGTCTCCTGAAAGAGACAGATATCGTTGCTGTCTACTAGGGACCCCCTCTTATATACTTCAGGTAACCCTCAGTGAATCATCTCCTGAAGGTATTAAAGTGGTTAACATGTAATTCCATAATATGTAGTTAATGCTAAATCTTGAAGAAGCTAGAAGGATCTTTATGAAACATCCATCATTTCTTTTTTACATGAATAATAAGCTCCTCATCAATGGTGTGACCTATAGGTTGTAAGCTCTCAAATTATTTAATGTATCAAGACTCCAAATGTGTTAATGATAATTCTCAAATAACTCATTTACTGGATTTCAGAATGCAATTAAATCTACTATATTTTAGATGGCTGTTATGTATTAAATGAAAAGTTTTTTTTTTGCTTTCTAGTAGTGTTATTTGCTCTTCTCATATGTTACAATATTTTACGTTTACTTATTGTTCTTTCTGCATATATAATTTTGCATGTGCATTCCAACATGTATAACTTACTCTGTTTCACACATACCTTTGTGCTCAACCCTTAAGTTCTTTCCATGCTGGAAAGCGATGGCTGTTTTCCCAATGCAAAGAGTGACCAACTGCTTGAGAATGTTTAGGAATTCGCAAATGTACCATTCTGAAAATGATTCTTCAACTTATGTCTTTACCATACATTTGTGTTCATATCTATCTTCCCCATTGCTTAGAAGCGATCATCAGGCCCCTTCATGCACTACTAAAATTTTTTCCGTAATGTGGAATTTACTAATTTGTCTAACATTGTGAACTGCTAAACAGAATAAAAAAACAAGTCAAACCCTTTATCCCCCAATTACAATCGTTGAATATTTAACATGTGATTAACATAATCCACAGTCAGACAAATTCATGAATTTAACAGACACAATAGCTCAGCTAATTACCAGTAATTCCATTGGTCCTAGTCCTTCTTCCTCACTTTAGTCCTCAAAATATGAGGTGATCCACCGGCACAAACAGGCACTCATTCTATACATTGTACACCAATCAAAAATGAAACAATAGATCGCTCTTCTAATGATGGTCATTAAAATTTCTTCCTAACCCTCCCACATCATGTACAAAACCGAGAATAATATCACCTTGTTCTCAACCCATAAGTCAACCCACAACCCATAAGTCAACCCTGCTCAACAACTATAAACAGCCATGTGTTCTTGCTCAAGCAAACAGTGCTAATGCAAATGTACCCTCTTATGATGAAGTTGAGCTTCTATTGTGCATATTGGCAAAAGCATACAAACGTATATGCGCTGCCTTGCATGACTTTACGTCAGGGAGGCATTACATAGGTGGAGCACTGACATTCCTGCGCTTCCACACATGTATTTTGAAGCAAACCCTTATTAACTAAAGTCTGCAAATCTAGGTGTGCACCAAAATGGTGTGGCCACTGGAGGCTGGTGGAACAAAGAGAAATATCTTTATTCTCCTTGTTACTTCCTCTTTCATATTAGTTGCCTCATCCTTCAGCACACATACCAAGAGGAATATGACTCTAAGGATAGCTTTTGTGCAGAAAGGTACCTCTTTCAGCACACAAAGTATCCTGAACACAATGCAGGCACCCGTGTAGCATGGTACAAGGGTGCATGTGTTGTTGCTAGGCAGCCACAAGTGAGCCAACGCAGGGAGATAGCTGAACTATGGTGCAGTTCAGTTCTCTTCCATTCATGCAATGCAGTACAGCAACTTACCTTGCTGTGCTTTGTTGTGTGAACAGTTATTTTATGGTTCAGCTGCATAGCTCAATACTCTGTCCAACTAACACTGACTAACAGGTATATTTTTCTTTTGTTAATACCCACCTTAGAACATCAAATGTTTTGTGTGCAGATCTTCTTTCAAAACCTGATGTGATGGCCAGAAAACCACTATCACTTGACCGGATGCTGAAAACAGAATTGGACTGGACTCGACTTTACAACCCCAGGCACCAAAGATAAGATGAAAAATAATTCTCTGGTGATAATTAGGGGGAAGACGGCAGCATTTAGCTCACTGAGTAGTCAGACAGCGCAAACATGATTCTAAATTGATCAGATATGAAGTCTGATTGAGTTTATTACATTAGTTGTCATAGTAGGTGTTGACTTGGCAAACCAGTTTGACTATGTAATTGGGGATTTCTGAGAAAACAGGTGGCAGATTTACTATACACTCATGCAGAGCAGCAGGCAAAAAAGCTGAGCTACATTGCGAAAGAAGTAGAGAGCAGGAGAGGGCCATATTGTGGAAAAGTAAATTTTGCCATGTTCTGTGTCCCTACGTGTCCCCCATCTTATGTTATATGTGCATGATTAATATGCATATGTATTCCCCATGTTTGATTAAAGACGCAATTACAGTTGTGTCCATCTCTAGTATGCCAGTTTCCAGTTCTCGTGAAAGCTACGAGTATTAGGCCTATGTAAAGTTACGTTGCCACGTTTCCCAGTGTGCACGTTATTTCATTGAAAAGTCCCCGTTTCTAGGCCTCAAAGGGGCCCGGACACCAGATTCAGCTCCTGTCTCCTGAGCCCTCGCTGAGGAGCGATACAGCCCCCACCTGTGTTCCTGACCCTTCACTTACTTCCTGCCTCACAGTGCCCGGCTCGGCCTGGCTCTGCCTGCGAGTCTGCCAAAAGTATGTTATGATTCTAGTTATCAGTCCAGCCCTCCTTCTCTGCATTCCTAAGCTACTGAATCGCATCAATAGTTTCCGTCATCGTCTAGCCTTTACGTCTCCATGTAAGAGAAATACTGTATTTATGGTCATTTAATATTCTTCATCACGCACTACATGTAGAATAATGCATGCTCCAGTCTTAGAGTCTGTTAGCCTCTCCCCTCCTGACTCTTAGTTTATATCAACATGTTCTCTAAACATCAGATACTAGATAGTGTTTAGGTACATGTCGCCCTGACTCTCCAGACTTCAGTCTCTGCTCCTAGCGCAGAAGTCATAGCCCCCAGCTTCTCCTAGTAACACGTCATTGTCAGCTTGCGCGCATCATTAGGTTAGAGGTCCCGGCTCCTTAGGTAGCCCCCTCCATGTTTCCGCCCCCTTTATGACATATTCTGTTACGTTTACATCACATGTCTATGTATACGCCTCTTGTTACACCTACTCTCACCCTTATCTTTCGCGACTGCTATTGACCACACCCACTGCTCCGCCTATTGTATGTATTGAAATTGCAACTGTTTTAGTATATATGCTTGTGTATTGCTATTAAAGTTAGCGCGCTCATCCCAGATCCAGCCCCGGCAGCTGCCGGGCTCTGCCATCCCATTCCTGTGCAGGTTGTCCTGTTCCTGTCCTTTATGCTGTATTAAACCTGCAAACTCCTACTACCTCGAATCTTGACTCTTATTTATTGAGCTATCTGTTATTGCTATGTCCAGTCAAACCTAGATCCGGTATTATTTATTTATATACCACATAATGGCGCCCGAATAGGGACTTGCCCTTTCCCCACGCGCCGGTGAAGCCACGTATGCCCCCTGACCCTCTGCAGCCGTGACGGAACCATACCGGCCACGTGCAGATATTTCTGCTTCAAGTATCCCTCAGGCCCACGGAGGAGACGGAGGTTGCGGTCCAGCATCCAGACGAGGCGGTGGAGGAACGCGGCGAGTCCCGACCAGAGCCCAAGCCGAGAGTCCAAGGTCCGAGGTATCCGGAGGCCCACCCGTAACAGAAGTCCGAAGTCCGTCTGTCCGGCGTCGAAGCAGTCCAGTCCAGTCCGAGGCCTTCCGTTCTTGCTGCCCGGTGAGTACCGTTGCTAGGGTAGTATCTAGACAGGGTCAATCTAATTGTCTCTGGTCCGTGGGGTTTGGTGGTACACAGATCCCAAAACGAAGTGTCCACTCCGGTGGATGCGGGTCCTGACGTGTCTCTTTATGAGACCGGTAAGTTTCGTACTGTTTCAGCAGTGCATCTAGTTTCTGTTCTAAGTCAGTTCTGTTCTCGAGAAATTCATGTATTCTGTATTCCGTATTCCAGGTAGTATTCTGTTCGAACTGTTATTTTAAATGTTCCTCATGTATTTTAATGTCGTGGTATGAAAGTGGTGTAATTATCGTGTTCATTGTGTATTGTATTGTGTCTAGATTACAGTCCAGTCATGCCGTGGTTTTCCAAACTACGTCAGTTAAGAACTAGAAAAGGTCTGTTAGAAGAAGCAGTTCCTGTCCCGCCTAGGGACAGTCCAGGTCATTTTATGTATCAGAAGCATGGCATAAGTGCCATATTATATCTAGATTTATGGGTGGAGTACACCAAACAGTTAGAAGAAAAGTATAGATGGCCCGTATCGGGTACATGGGATGCCGAGTGCATCATGCGAGTAGAAGAAGCATTATGGAAAAAGAAAGCCAGACAGTCACAGAAAGATGCCATCGAGTTATGGCGCAAAGAATCTCATAAAAGAACCGAAAAAGAAATCAGAAAGTCAGAATTAAGTAAAGAATCCTTAGAACGAGCCCAAGAAAGGGAATTAATCAAGATAGGTGAACGAGTTAAAACCGAACAGTCAGACAGACAGAGAAATGCCCTCATTAAGGGTATGTATCCTCTTCTTGCCGAGGGCTTGCCAAAAGCGACCCCGGAGGCATCCAGTAATTTTCCGCTACCATTAGTTCCGACCAAGCTACGTCACAAACCGACCGCAGCTGATATTTTCATCTCGTCCTACTTGGACGACACGGTTCCAGAATATGCAAATCCTGTTCCGCCAGTCCCTGTAAATAATGTAAATCCTGCTCCTCCAGACACCGGAGTACCTGCTACGGTACCCCCGGTCCAGCCTACATTACAATTTCCCACTCTGCCAGCACGAAGAATATCAGTCGACGATTCCAGTATAGGGGCCGCAGGAGGAGGTCCTCCTGGTACCCCGCCACCACACCAACGTGTAACATTAGTCGAGTTACATGAATGTGCGTTACAGCGTACGCCCAAATATAAGTCCGTTGCAGATATCCGACGAGCTCTTACTGAATGCCGCTATGATCCAGTTGCAGGTGATGATAGTACAGTTATATATTCCATCCGTGTAAGACGGGTGACCGGGTATTTGGACACCCTACCGAATATGAAAGAAGATCTAGACAGAATATATCGTTTCATCCGTACAGGGGATGATCCAGAAAGTATTGGTGAAGCCATGTCTCAAAGGAAAGCTGAGATCCAGCTCATGATATTAAAGTTTCTGATTAATTGTTTAATAAGAGAACAAGATTACCCGTCCAAAGATCCGGCCGAAATGAGAATCCTGACAAAGTGGAGTGATAATATAGCCGAGGGTAAACACAGAACTATCAGTAGTATAGAGAGTATGTACAAGAGAATTCGTAAGGAAATAATAAAGTTACACGAACAACGTAAAGCAGCACAAGTAAGCGAGAAAGAGAATGACTCTTCTACTGAAGAGGTAGATGACGAGAATCCCGCCAGAATAGCGTATGTAGGAAAATCTAGATTTCCAGACCGCCATTTACGCCTAGAACACAAGTCAGTTTTTCATCACCCAGCACCAGAACAAGGTTCTCTAGAACAAGTATTTCAAGCTACCGATCACATTTTGAAATCACGAATTGGTTATAGTGAGTTAAGTACTATGCATGAACAAGAACTAGCCCGATCAGCAGTCCGATGGACTACTGATTCTACCACTTTTCCAGACGAAATAGTGGCACAAATGTTTCTGAAACTGCCCCCAGCCGAGCAACGACTGGTGGGTATGTATATGGTTCAGCACCTCATCACATTATATGAGGGTCAACATTCTGATCCAGGTCCGTTACATGATGTCCTGAACGAGTTACTCCAGTATAGATGGAAAGGTTTAGGTACCGATTTAATTAGTGTCATTCTAGAACAGCGCCACAAATATAGAACGTTTCTGAACCCGTATTTTGTTCATGTCTCACCCCCAGAAAGTAAACCGTTTTACATAGATAGACAGAATCCGTTACGAGAAGTACACCCAGTCAGGACAGCAGATGGTGAAATGCAACGAGTATTTGTTTACACCCCGATTACAAAGATGGAACTCTTAGAAATGAAGAAATTAATTCCCTGTCATGACAAAGATCCAGCAGGGTTCCACCGAGAATTAAAAGACATGCTCCGTATGGGAGAATACACGTATCCAGATATTATTAAAATGCTAAAGGTCCTGTTGCCCGCAGGGGTATACGAGAAACTCAAGGAAAAAGATTGGGAGGTGGGAGAGAAAAAGATCGATTGGGCAGTTCTAGAAGCTGAAGATAAGATACGAGTACCAGGTACCGGTCTTGGAGAGAAATGTAAAGAATTACCTGAACTGTTAATACAAGTTTTGCCCAGATTGTTAGCCACTAAAAAGGAAGACTGGGATGCAATCTCAGCCTGTAAACAGAAACAAGATGAGGATACTAGTGATTTTTATTCTAGATTTGAGAAATGCTTTATTATAAACAGTGGCTTGAAGACAAGTAGCGAGTCATACCCTCATCTTTTTGTTACTAAATTAGTCGAGAATTCAAGTCCACAAGTTAAGAATCGAGTTTTGAAAGTCGAAAGTACATGGCAAGCTAGTACCCCGTCCCAGATGTTACAGATGCTCCAGTACCACCAGAATAGAATCAGAGAAGAGCAAGAACACGAGAGAAAACGTATGAAAGACACGAAAATGAAAGTACTAGTTGCACAATCTGTTCCTCAAGACAGTCAGAAGAGGGGTCCGACTCAAGCCAGTCATCCTGCAGCTCCCGTTAAAGGGACATGCAATTATTGTAAACAGCCAGGTCATTTCATAAACGAGTGTGCAGTTCTGAAACACAATATAGCTACTGGTAAAACTAAAGAAAGACCACGTCCGCCTAGACAAGAACAAGTTTCACAGACTTCTCAGCCACAGAATGCACAACAGACAGTTCCAGCACCGCAGCCTATTGCTGCAACACAGCATGTTACACAGCAGAAGTATCAGTATGCACAGTCTGAGTATCCAGAGTATCAGCCATATTCATGAAACAGCCTAGAGAGGGAGGTAGGCTTGCCTCTCATCGAGATTCCTGTAGATCAAGAAGGTCCCTATGTTCATAGTCAGGTACTAGGGAAAGACAGAAAGTTTCTGATTGATACAGGGGCAAGTAGGACGACCATCAGTCACGCCGAAGTTCCAGGGGCTCCGCTCTCAGGCTCTAGAAATATTTCCCTTGGATTTTCAGGAAAGCCTATTGTAAATGAGATTTCAAAGCCAGTTACTCTAGAAGTAGGTCCATTGTCCCGCACTACTGATCTGTTACTTACGAAGTCATGTCCAGAAAATTTGTTAGGCATTAAGACACTGAAAGAATTAGGTGCAGTCATATGTTGTTCCCCAGAGGGAATACGATTGTTTTTACGTGACTTCAAGGGTCACTATGTATTACGAGATTTTGATCCAAGATTGTCTAATGTTCCGCAGCATCTATGGGCGCAAGGTCCAACTGATGTAGGTCTTATGCAAATCACACCCCATCGTGTGACTCTCAAGCCAGGTGTAGTGTTACCACGAATCAGACAGTACAGATTGCCACCTGAGGCTGAAACAGCCTTATCCAAAATTATTGCCGAGCTCATGGCTCAAGGAGTAGTTGTAGAAACTGACTCCAATGTATGTAATTCTCCGATCATTCCAGTCATGAAACGTACTGATCCAAATGCACCCCCAGTATATCGATTAGTGATTGACCTTAGAGAACTCAATAAATGTATTATTCCCCAGTACCCAGTTGTTCCAGATATCTCTTCCCTATTGACAGCCATTGATTCCGAAGCCTCATTTTTTACAGTCATAGACCTCAAGAACGCGTTTTTCAGTGTCCCCATTCATCCAGACAGCCAGTTTCTTTTCGGATTTTGTTTAAATGGAAGAAGCTATATGTTCACACGAGCTCCTCAAGGTTTCACAGAAAGTCCTAGTATTTACAGTCAAGCACTTAAGAGACAACTAGACAACATTCACATGCCAGCTGACACTGCCCTGCTCCAGTATGTCGATGATCTACTGATTACAGCCCGTTCTGAACGTGCTTGCGAGCAAGCATCACTTACAGTCTTGTATTTCCTTGCCGAGATGGGGCACAAGGTGTCCCCTTCGAAGCTTCAATTCTGTGTCCAGCAAGTGATCTACTTAGGCCACTTACTGTCCAAGTGGGGTAGGCAGTTGACACCAGACCGTATCCAGTTAATAGCGAGTCTTCCTCAGCCCAAGACCCAGAAGGAGGTACGTGCTTTTATCGGCCTTACTTCTTACTGCAGACAATGGATTCCTCAGTATGCATTTCTAGCTAAACCACTGATACAGTTAACGACACAGGAGGCAGCCGTATCGACTGTCCTCCCTTGGACATCTGAACATACACTTAGTTTCAATGAGTTAAAGAAAGCTTTATGCCAAGCTCCAGTTCTAGCTACACCGAACTACAGTAAGCCTTTTACACTTTTCGTCACAGAACGTGAAGGTACAGCATTATCTGTTCTCACACAAGATCAAGCAGGACAATACAAGCCCTGTGCTTATTTTTCGAGCACATTAGATCCAGTAGCCCAGGCTCTGCCTGCGTGCCTCAAGTCAGTTGCAGCCACAGCACTAGCTATCAGACAAAGTGATTCCATAGTATTAGGACATTCCTTGACAGTACAAGTTCCACACTCTGTGGAAGTTCTTTTAAACCGAACCCAGACTCAGCACTTGACAATTGCACGTTTAACAGGTTATGAATTGACACTGTTCCAGCCACACATAGAAATCAGACGCTGCAACGTTCTAAATCCTGCTACACTATTACCGTCAGTTAATTCGAATCCTGCCACACACGACTGTGTGGAAGTAGTTAATATTATGACAAAGCCAAGACAAGATCTGACAGATATTCCATTACCAGATCCCGACCTGACACTTTATGTGGATGGTTCATGTATGAGAACAAGTACAGGAGAACTAGTAGCCGCGTATGCAGTGACTACTGACACTGAAGTTATAGAAACACACCGTATTGACACCCTGTCTGCTCAAGCAGCAGAGCTAGTTGCTCTGACACAAGCCTGCATACACGCCAAGAACCTGAAAGTTAATGTTTACACAGATTCACGCTACGCATTCGGAGTCGTACACGACTTTGGAGTGCTCTGGCAGGAGAGAGGTTTCATGACTTCTCATGGAACCAAGATTCAGCATGGTCTCCTTATTCAAGCTCTGTTAGATGCCATACACTTACCGACATCTATTGCTATCATGAAGTGCAAAGCACATACGAAAGTTACTGACATTATTTCCCAAGGTAATGATCTAGCAGATCGCACAGCCAAGCTCACAGCACAGACTCCAGACATTCCAGTTAATCCGACACAGACACATACTCCAGATCCGACTACCTGTATGACAGTTAAGGACCCTACTCAAGATATCATAGATATCCAGTTACATGCTACTCCCGAAGAAATTAAGAAATGGTCCGAACAAGGAGGGGTCCAGACAGATCAGGGATGGGTAACGAAGGGTAGAGCCACATGGTTTCTCCCCGACTCTATGGTTCAAGTCATTATCAATACCGCACATAGTCCAGCACATTTAGGAGAAAAAGCTATGTTAGACAGTATCCAGAACATTTGGTTTAACAAGCATTTACGAGCTGCAGCCAAGCAGAAAGTCCGTACCTGTATGATATGTTGCCAGTTTAATCCAGGTAAAAGTGTCCCAGTGGAACAAGGTGGATTCCAGCCCCCTGACCACCCTTTTGAAGTCCTCCAGATGGATTATATTCAGATGGAGCGATGTCGAGGTTTCAAGTATGTCCTTGTAGTTGTATGCGCTTTGTCCAGGTGGACAGAGGCATATCCAGTCCCAGATTACACAGCCGCGACCACTGCCAAGCAGTTGGTTCGTGAGTTCTTCCCCCGTTATGGACTCCCTAGAGTCGTATATTCTGATAACGGCCAGCCATTCTCATCTGAGCTTATGAAACATGTTTCCCTGTTGTTAGGGTACCAGTGGAAGTTCCATTGTGTACGCCATCCTGAAGCAGCCGGTCTCATAGAGAGACATAACCAGACCCTGAAAATCCGCATTGCCAAAATATGTAAAGAGAAAGGTGTGGACTGGCTAGTAGCTCTGCCAGTCGTTTTGTTATATATGCGCATGGTCGCACATTCCAGATCAGGTCTGTCCCCGTATGAGGTCGTATTCGGCCGCCCCCCTAACATGTGGGGTACACCTAGACCCCGAAGTATTACAGATGTTTCAAGTAATATGCTGACAGATTACCTAGCTTCCTTGATGTCTGCCCTACACTCTTGTCGTTCACAGGTTGCCGCCGCATTTCCAGACAATACCGAGGTGGCACCGCATGAGATCGTTCCCGGAAATCTGGTTCTTGTGAGGAACTTTGATCGTTCAAGTCCGCTGGAGCCTCGCTGGAAGGAGCCAAAACAGGTCCTCCTGGCCACCCGTACTGCCGTCAAACTGGAAGGCAGGAAGGGCTGGGTCCACCTGTCTCACGTGAAAAAGTTTTATGGACTAAAGACTGTTTCTAAGAACATTTCCCAGGATTTGAAAGACTGCCAAAGTACTATTCTTAAGGACTGTCCCGCAAAAGACAATGATACTAAACCCTCCCTGTTAGAGAAAACTCCGCAACAGGAGTATAAGCTAAAATTAAGGTCTAGTAAAATAAGTCAGCCAGTTTGATTGTCTAAGTCCTCCCCTAGGTGAAACGGTTAGACCGGTTTCTGACATGTATAAAATAGACCCCCATAGTGAGAGAGTTAGTCAAAACTCAATCCGATGTATCGTTTTTCTAAGTTTCATATTGTTTTTCAGCCTCATGATTACCTGCACAGGTTATGCATTTTATTTGTGTTTTCCAGTTTCTCATGTAAATAAGTCTTCTATTGCTACAGTAGAGCACACGTTTAGTGATCTGCCTCCTCATGAACTATCTTATCGTCTTGCTATGCGTAATAATTCCTTTATCCGCATGTTACATTATTCACACCAGACCAGCAATGCCACTAATTGTTGGGTGTGTGGTCGACTCCCCCCTTTCCAGACACCGAAGGGAGTTCTGCCACTGTTTCCTTATCCATTTTCACATAATGGTTCGTGTGGAGCATGGTCCACGTTAACGTCATCTTCAAATGATATGTCCTTTCTTAACAGTACATGTTTTCCAGACAAGCAAGGTCTTCCCCTCAGAACAGGGTTAGATCTAGAAAATGAAGTTTATAATTTAGGTAATTATTCTTCGAATTTTATGGTCCTGAATGTTCAGTCTGATACTACTCCAGACTTACCTGCTATGTCAGTATTACCAGTCAAAGGCGAATTATGTGTCCGAAAGAATGGTTCCGTACATGTAGGACATAGTGATTGTACTACTATTGTCAAGTATAGTGACAGTAGGAAATCTATTTTTAAAGCTTCACGTCATTCTTATTTTGTTTGTGGTCAGACCGCATATGTCCGTCTGCCCCTCGATTGGGAGGGAACCTGTTACATTGCCTTCCTACTGCCACCAGTTTTCCTAGCCCCACCTGATTATCATAGGAATTCCCACCTAGTACATACTAGACACAAGAGAGACCTCCCGATTGTCGATTATACTGAAACTGCTCTAGAACAATATATAGATATCAATAAAGGTGTCTTCCCCTATTTAGGTACTGTCGTGAATAGTAAACTGATACGTAGATTAACCAGAACCCTTGAAGCAGTAGTGATTGAGACTACTTCTGCTCTAAGTAACTTAACCGAAGAGCAATCCTTTATAAGAATTGTCGTGCTCCAGAATCGTCTCGTCCTTGACGTCATACTGGCCGAAAGGGGCGGGGCTTGTAGAGTCATCGGATCTAGTTGCTGCATTTTCATTCTTAATAACGCGCCGTCTGTTTATTCAGCTATAACCAGACTCCATAAAATTGCCCATATGTTACACCAAGATCCAGGCACCTGGACATGGTCCGGTTGGTTCTGGAATATGATTTCCGCCTGGGGATGGAAAGTATTGTCTTTTCTAGGTATTGCAGTAGCGATCATATTCAGTTGCTGCCTCTGTATACAATGTGGCCCTGCGATTTGTGGCATTTGTGCTACCTCTTGTATTCCTAGTCCCAAGTCCCGTTCTAAATCCCGTTCCAAGAAAATTCGAGACGAGCAAATGATACTGTATGAAATGATAGATGGTATCATGAATATTGATGTTTCCTGATGGAAACGTAGTGACAAGGAGGGAATGTGGAAAAGTACATTTTGCCATGTTCTGTGTCCCTACGTGTCCCCCATCTTATGTTATATGTGCATGATTAATATGCATATGTATTCCCCATGTTTGATTAAAGACGCAATTACAGTTGTGTCCATCTCTAGTATGCCAGTTTCCAGTTCTCGTGAAAGCTACGAGTATTAGGCCTATGTAAAGTTACGTTGCCACGTTTCCCAGTGTGCACGTTATTTCATTGAAAAGTCCCCGTTTCTAGGCCTCAAAGGGGCCCGGACACCAGATTCAGCTCCTGTCTCCTGAGCCCTCGCTGAGGAGCGATACAGCCCCCACCTGTGTTCCTGACCCTTCACTTACTTCCTGCCTCACAGTGCCCGGCTCGGCCTGGCTCTGCCTGCGAGTCTGCCAAAAGTATGTTATGATTCTAGTTATCAGTCCAGCCCTCCTTCTCTGCATTCCTAAGCTACTGAATCGCATCAATAGTTTCCGTCATCGTCTAGCCTTTACGTCTCCATGTAAGAGAAATACTGTATTTATGGTCATTTAATATTCTTCATCACGCACTACATGTAGAATAATGCATGCTCCAGTCTTAGAGTCTGTTAGCCTCTCCCCTCCTGACTCTTAGTTTATATCAACATGTTCTCTAAACATCAGATACTAGATAGTGTTTAGGTACATGTCGCCCTGACTCTCCAGACTTGAGTCTCTGCTCCTAGCGCAGAAGTCATAGCCCCCAGCTTCTCCTAGTAACACGTCATTGTCAGCTTGCGCGCATCATTAGGTTAGAGGTCCCGGCTCCTTAGGTAGCCCCCTCCATGTTTCCACCCCCTTTATGACATATTCTGTTACGTTTACATCACATGTCTATGTATACGCCTCTTGTTACACCTACTCTCACCCTTATCTTTCGCGACTGCTATTGACCACACCCACTGCTCCGCCTATTGTATGTATTGAAATTGCAACTGTTTTAGTATATATGCTTGTGTATTGTTATTAAAGTTAGCGCGCTCATCCCAGATCCAGCCCCGGCAGCTGCCGGGCTCTGCCATCCCATTCCTGTGCAGGTTGTCCTGTTCCTGTCCTTTATGCTGTATTAAACCTGCAAACTCCTACTACCTCGAATCTTGACTCTTATTTATTGAGCTATCTGTTATTGCTATGTCCAGTCAAACCTAGATCCGGTATTATTTATTTATATACCACAATATTCACAGAAATATGGCACTCTCCTACCCTTTCCCTAGCACCAGTGCTGAAATTAGCAACTGAGCACCAAGCACACACCTTTGCACCATAGCGCGAGCATGTCAGAGTGAATCTATCATCGGTTTTGTACTGGAATGATAGCCTTCCAGTACAAAATACTACAGAGCATTTCTCCTTCATTGTGCCTGCTTGATATGGGTGCTATTCTCTGGCACTAGACCATATCTACTTTTTTAAGTAAATGTGGCTTAAGATCAGAAAGTTTGGGTTGGTTGCATTTGAACCCCAATTAAACAACCATAGTAAGCAACCTTGGTGCTAAATAATGCAAAGCTGCGCTTTGTGATGCTTTGCATTACTTTAAAGTGATTTTCCAGTGCTAAACAAGCTTAGCGCTGAAAAGTAAATAAGTAAAAAATATTTTGTGTTGAGTTGCAACACTTTTGTGACACAAACATGGCATAAAATCTTAGTAAATAGACCCTCCAGGAGTTAGAAGTGCGCATGCAATCCAATGTATTAAGAAGACAACTATCAAAGGGTGCTCAAAAGGGGGGAAAAGGAGTGCCTAGAACCCTACCATAGACCTAGGAAATTAATGTTTAAATGAAAGAAGAGCTCTAACCTAGCTGCACCTGAACATCTGTGAGCCCTAAAAGGCTGCCACCAGAGACGTCTGAACACAAGGGGATCAGTGAACAGACGTGGATTAACTTTCCTACCTCCTTCATAAGGAACAGATGGTAAAAAGTTGTTGGACCCATTCATTCCCCTTTACTCTTCAACCCTACCCTCTACTCAGGATGAATTGTGACACAAGGCTGGCAAACCCATAGATGTTTACCTTGCCACGAGTGATGGGGGAAGTAATGTGATGGGGCAAGCAAATCTAGAGTTGAGAAAGCGACAGCAAAAGTGACTCTTCCCATGTAATGTACCATTAATATAGTAGATGCATCACAAATATGTTCAGATTTGGGTAAAGTGACCTGATGATAATAGGAAAAAGAGCTTCCTGGAATAAGAAACCTTTGAAATGTAACAGTTGAATATTCTTAGGAAACAACTAATGAACATAAAAATAAGCCTACACCAGTACAATGGGCAGTGTTCCTAAATTGGCATTCGGAAGCCCTGAAGAGGAGGCTCGAACTTCAGATGTGATGATTGAAAGATGCCCACAAAAAACGGAGATGCCACTTGAGGGACAGTGTTAGGACTTCTTCTCTGTCCTCTTTACACATATTTCCAGAATACTAATGAGAACTCAGAAGTTGTTGAAAAAAAGGATATTTTGGATGTTTTGCATTTTCATTTGCCAGTACAATATGATGGTAGTCTATTCCACTATGTGTCTGATGGTGGGCCTGTCAATAGAATGGCTTCAGTACCCAGGCAAATGAAGCAAAAGTAAGAATGGCAGCTGTCACAAGCAAGGCAAATTGGTGAGAGAATGGGACAATAAACTAACACATTTTCTTACACACCCCCTGTTCCAAAGGAATGCATCATGCGGAACAGTTTATGACAGGTTACAAGATAAACTGCAAGGGAGTTGAAGAGAGATGCTTGACAACAACAATATCCACACTTGAGCGAGAAAGATTATAATAACCTTGATGGTATGTTCCAAACCTAATCCAATGCCCTTCTTTCCTTGGGAGAGTGCCCAGGTTCCCGAAAAGGAGAAAATCTAGTCATGGTCCATGCTCCCTGTTCCCAGCTGACCTAGTGAATATGAAACTCTAGTTCCCCAATATATGAGACAAACCTCAAATGTTTTGTGAGGGACTATGGCCAGTTTTTTAATTTTGCAAACCTAACTTTACTGTTGTTGACCAATTGCTAAATATTGTATCCCAAGTTAAGTAAGAGATAGGTAATGAGAAATGGCCAATTGGCCCTGACATATGCCAGAAAATGTAGTCTCTCTTATTGCTATAAGAGAGAGATATCCAATTGATGTTATTGTAGTATGTCCTGTGAAAACTGATTGGACAAAGATTAATAATTACAAACAAAACAAAGTTGAAACTCCAGCTGATTATCTTGACAATTTCAGGGATGTTTTGATCACAATTCTTGTGTTGCTGATTCTGCTAAAATTGTTCATGGAGCTGTTATAACCTCTTTTGTACACGACATCCTGAGTACTATCTGCTTTGAGGTCGAAATTAAGGGGCACATGTACAAGCCCCTATCGCCATGGGAACGTCACGTTCCTTTGGCGATAGGGGCTTTGCCTTATTTACAAGGCAGCATTACGTCCTTGTAAATAAGCCCCCTTTCACGCTACGCTTAGCATGAAAGGGTGGGCAGTGGGTGTTACGGTGGGTGTTCCACTGCACCATCCATTGATTTTGACACTGCTGCCAATTTACAAGGGTCACATGAATAGGAGGCAACGACAAAATTAAGAGTAGAGGAAACCTGGACTTAACTTGGCAAAACTAGGAGAAATGCTTTATTTCTCCTCGTTTTTGCTTTTTCCATGTGCGCTGTCTTGTGCAGCACACATGGAGAAAGCAAAACATCCTGGATTGTTTATGTGTAGGAATGTGTCCCTTTCTGCACATAAACAATCTTTAAGAAGAAAAAAATTGGGTAACTTCCATGTATTTATTTTATTTTATTTTTTGCATTTGTATGGCGCTACAGCTACCCAAAAAGGGTTTCCCGGCGCCTGTGACATTCGATTGGATAGAAAGAAGATAGCCAAATTGTGGTATTACTGCAATTGCTTCTGAAATAGCCAGGTTTTTACGCTTTTCCGGAATTTAGTATAGCTTTCTTCTTTCCGGATCTGCGGGGGTAGTGAGTTCCATAGAGTGGGCCCTCTCACAGCAAAAGAGCGTCCTCCCGTTTTTTGCAGTTTGAATCTTGGAACAGTGAAATTTGCTGCTGTTTGAGATCGGAGATCCCTTGTTGGGAGATAGGGGGAGGCCAAGGCTTGTAGGTAGCCGGGTGCAGTTTTGGTTTTAATTCTAAACATATATATCAAGGTTTTGAAGCTAATCCGATGTTCTATCCTGAGCCAGTGTAAATCATTTAAGTGTTTTGATATTCTGTCAAACTTTGGGATCCTGCATAGGAGACGTGCAGCAGCGTTCTGGATCATTTGCAGTCGTTTGATTACTGCTAGATTTGAGCTCAGGTAAAGAATGTTACCGTAGTCAATGCGTGACGTTATTAGTGCGTTGACTACGGTTTTTTGGGTATTTTGGGGCAACATCCAGATAATTTTCTTTAACCATTTTATTATGGTGAAACAGAGGCCAGCCACTTTATTTGCCTGCTGTTTCATCGACAGAGTATTGTCAATAATGACTCCTAGATTTCTCACTTGTGTGGCTGGAATGGGAAGGTTGCCCATCTCTGTTGGCCAATGTGAGGGGCACCAAAGTTCTTTTTTTCTTCCCAGAAGGAGGACCTCAGTTTTATCCCCGTTTAACTTCAACTGGTTGGTGGTCATCCAGTTGAAGATTTCCTGAAGACCATTTTTCAGAGCAGATGAGGTTGAGGGATTTGACTCAGATAGAGAAAAAATGATCTGAGAGTCATCAGCGTATGACATTAAGGTAAGGCCAACGCAGTCGGCTAGATCGGCCAGTGGTCTCAGGTACAAATTAAAAAGCAGCGGGCTCAAGATGGAGCCCTGTGGGACTCCATAGGGAGTGGGGAACGTGTCTGAGCATGCAATGCTAGATTTGATCTGAAAGGATCTATCAGTTAGAAAAGACTTTATCCACTGAAGGGCCTCGTTACGGATGCCGAATCTCTCTAGTGTGGTCAGGAGAATTTTGTGTGATATGGTATCAAACGCCGCACTCAAATCTAAAAGAATGAGTGCGACAGTCTGACCCTCATCCAGGAGCTTTCGGATTTTTTCCGTTACACCCAATAGAGCGGTCTCCGTTGAGTGTCCTGCACGGAAACCTGATTGCGATGGGTGAAGGAGGTTGTTATTCAGCGTGAAGGAAGTGAGGGTGGCATGTATGTGTCTTTCCATCAATTTAGAAAAGGCGGGGAGTAAAGATATAGGCCGATAATTCGATAGGACCGTGGGGTCAGCTGAAGGTTTTTTCAATAATGGGGTCACGATGGCGTGTTTCCAGCTTGACGGGACAGTGGAAGTTAGAAGGGAAGTATTTAGCACGTTTGCTATAGTGGTTAAAGGGGAAGTGTCTAATTGTTTTAAGAATCGAACTGGGAGAGGATCACAGGGGGAACCTGAGGAAATGGACTTCAAAGAAATTTTTAGGGAGTCCAAAGTTATGGGGGGCCATTTTTCAAGAGATTTTTCTTTCTCCAGGGTATTTTGGATATACTGCTTTGAAACGATGTCTTGGGGACTAGCGGTGAAATTTGTGACAATGATTTCAATTTTGTCATTAAAGAATGTCGCCAGGTCTTGACATTGTTTTTTTGTTAACGGGAGGGCTGAAGCCGTTGTTTGCGCACCTGCTAGATCCTTTACTATATTAAATAGGGTCTTTGTTTTGTTTGTGGCATTGTTAACGGTGTTTGCCACATAAAGGGCTCGGGCTTTCCTACAGGAAGTATGGTACGCATTTCTTGCATTATTGTAAATTATTTTATTTTCATGGTTGTAGTTTTTGCGCCATTTCCTTTCTAAAACTTTGCATTTAGACTTTTCATTTTTGAGGGATTCATTGAACCAAGGGGCAGGGGGGCGGTGGAGATTTCTTTTTGCCCCCGTTAAAGGAAGGCATTGGTTGGCTGCTGTTTCCAGCCACTGGTTGGTAGTTGTCGCAATGTTTTCCATATTTTGGTCATAGGAGGGGGTATGCCACATTAAGCAGCACACATAGAAGTGATAACACCGCATTTAAAGATTGTTTATGTGCAGGAAGGGGGACCTTCCTGCACATAAACAATCTTCCCCTGAACACAGGCATCCTTGCACTATGGTGCAAGGGTGCCTGTGTTGGCACTAAGCTGGTGAACTTAAACTTAGCACCAGTGCAGGGGGAAACGCAAGGCTGCACCATATTGTTGTAAATGTGGTGCAGCCATGCGTTTCTGAAGTGGCGGAGTGAGGCGTAAGCCATGATGGTTACCGCCTAACTCCGCCACTTCTTTTTACATATGGACTAAAGTGTCTTTCTGAATCGGTTTCTGTTGCAAATCATTGAGAACCTGTGCAAGAAAGAGAGAAAGAATCAGAGTGAGGGGAAGTAGGAATTTAACAGTAGTCATTGGGAAACTGTGGACATGCCTGCCTCAATTCTGAACAATATGAGAATACCCAGGTTTCACATATCCAGTGCCCCACCTTAAGGAAAGCCCAAGAGGAGATTATTGTTTTGTAAATGCTTTAGTGTGGGTTAGAAGCCTACTTCGAGCCTTATTGATACTAGTGCTGGTAGATCTGTTCAGAAAATCTCTGATTTCTTATTAGCTCTCTCTCTAGCTCAACAATTGAAGCAGTTGTCATTTCTAATATCCACATGTCTAATATGCGATTGATCCTGTGTCTGTTTCCTTGGGTCTTATTACAGATCGACATGGCTTTCTTGAGCCCTACGTCACCTGCCAAGCTGCTAAGAAGGGACCTGCTGTGTACATTGAAATGTACTGTGTAATGTACCAGTGATGGTGCTTATTTAAACGTGCCTCATGAACATAAAAATGTTGTTTCAGAAGTGCTGTATTAAGACAATTACATTTGAGATACTGAAAATCTCAAACCCTACCACCTATCCATGTTACATGTGCTTGATCAGGTCCCGTTCACCCTGTGGGTTGAGTATGCTAATGATGGAGGCTATGTTTTCACTGCAGAGCCTGCAAGGGTCACAGAGAACCCCATGAAGAAGCTCCCTCATAGTCTCCAAATCCACGAATGTCCTGAGGCTGGCATCCGTTCAGTCAGTGCTGTCCTGTTGAAACAAAGGAATTCTGATACCTACTGTGAGTAAGTGAACCGCCCCTCCCATTTTACCAGTCAAAACAGGATTTGCATATCATTCAATATATTGCATTTTCAAGTTATGCTGTTATGTCTAATTCTGTTATTAAATTATCGTGTATATCTACAACTGCATCATAGTTTACAGTGATTGATCTTTTTTTTTTTTAACATATTTTATTGATTTTATACGGTCATCTTACAATCAATAGAAACACGTACCACGATATCCATGTCAATCAAATATGCCCACATATTAACACCCAACTCACCCCTCAACACACTCCCCCCCTACATACTTGGTGGTGTGGGCCCATACAGATTCTCATACCCCACGGTGGTATCAGTTGTCCAAAGAGCTTGCAAAGCAGTGTTCCTTGTTTGGCAATCACATGGACATGTGTCGCTCATTCCTCACCCTTTTCCATCAGCGAGTCCCTTAGGGCCTGCACCAGGGCCTCCCACGCTGTAGCTACCTCCAGGGCCTTATCATTACCTACACGCGTAGCCTGCCTGAGCCTCACAACACTCTCACAGTTCGCCCATTTACAGAATTCCTTGAACCAGCGCTTGCTCGAAGGCCCCTCCCTCGCCTTCCAGTGCCAAGTTATTTCTCTTTTGGTCAAAAAGAGACCCAAATCAATATATTTGCTGGTTACTTTAGTTTTAGCTGTGTGCGGGAACCAGTGCAACAAACAAGTGGCCATATCGTACTCTAGTTGTCTATCTGTAACTGTATTCAAAAGGTCCCCTACTTCCACCCAGTGACCCTCTATACGTGGGCACAGCCATAGCATATGACAGTGGTTGATCTATGTGCCTTCTTTTCTATACCAATACACCTTGACCACCAATATCTTCTTGTGCGCACGTTTTCGGGGCGGGCAAATTACTGCAGCTTACCCCAAGGCTTTACTGAGTCACCTTCCATTTTTCACAAGCCCTCAAGAAGATCAGGACACTCATCGTCTCAGAGTGCTAAACATGTTGATGATACATTAGTTTCTTCCAGCTCTTTGGACCAATGCAAGGTTGATTTCCTTCATCTGCTCACTAAATTGGCTAAAAAGGGGCATCAGGCATTTAAAAGTAAGATGTCAGTTTGCTTAACCAGTGTGCAACATTTAGGTCATAAATATACCTTTTAAAATGCCCGTGCGGAAAGGTATATGTAGGGAAAACGGAAAGAAAAATAAAAACTCGTATTAATGAACACAAGTCAAATATTAGAACACATAATAAAAAATCATCGGTTGCTGCGCATTTCAGTGAGCAAAAACATAACATCTCACAACTAAAGTTCCTAGTTCTAGATGTGATCACAAGAATGGAAGGCAGAGACAATAATAAATATCTCCTATGAAGGGAGAATGTCTGGATATACAAATTGAATTCCATGAAACCATATGGACTAAATGATCGCATGGAATTAGCATGCTATCTCTAAATGTAAAGTTTTGTTATATGAATTGCCTATTTGGCAATAGATGTCTGTTCTGAGGTGTCATTAGTGATACACAACAAACAAATGTCACTTTCATTACAATACACTTACATACATACACTTTATTTATTTTTCCGGTTCATTGTAGCCTCATTATTTAATTTTTCCGGTCCATTATAGCCTTTTCACTTTTCTGCCCGACGGGCAGCCACAGTTTGGCCAGACAATGATAGCCTGTTCATATATATCACCAATATACATGATACATCTCGTGACCATCTTAAAATGGCCGCCACTAAACCCATAGCAGCTCTAAGTCCGTTTTCACGCTTTATTGAAACACGTGGTAACATACAAAGCCAATGAGCGCTCCGTATGGTTATATACACGTAATGCCGACCGGTAACAACACAGCAATGAATATCCATTACAACTGAGCAGCGGTTTACCTTGGCGTCTAAGAACAGTAAGTCTAAACGATTGCGGAGCTTTTCCATAGTGACACTGGTACTTGGAAACGTGGCATTGTAATGTAATCTTTTTATTGCGTTTTTCCTTGTTTTACAGTCAAATTTAGAGCTCCCTAGTGATACGTAAGCTTAACCTAAGCTTTAGTATGACTTAAGGCACAGCCTGTTTCATGATATCCCCAGAAGCACACTGTTGTAACTTGGCACTTGGTATCTTCCATATTCCCCTGTGCCCCCCTCCCTTCTCCTGCCCACTTGGTATGACCCATAGCTGTCCCTGAAGGCAGCATTAGAATGTTGTGATTCGGAGTCCTGTCAAGCTGGGAGCACCTTATGGTTATTGATACTGAATAAACACACTAGAATTATATACCACGTGTGGACATTCTTCACTACATTTGTGGCGACGAAGGAAACGGAGCTGAGCCAGGGTCAGTGGGGTGCTCTCCCCTGGAATGAGTTGAGCTTGGACAAGGAAAATAATGAAGAAATAAGTTGATAAGCTGCGTCGGGCGTTCCAAATATATTGAGAAGCTGAAGAGGAGTAAGACCCGAGTGGAGGAACTTTGAATGGATAAAAGTTCGTCAGGTGAGCAGCAGAAGCTGATGTGGAAAGCTGAGCGGAGCGGGAGACGGAATTGCTGTTAATCGTTCCCACCGCGTTTTGATGTGATATTATGAGCCTTAGTGATGAAGTGAGAAAAAGAGCTCTGTAGGAGTAAGTCCATTGAAGGAGCAACTGAGGCGTGTGAAGTGATAATCTATGTCGGGCGTTCTAATGAAGTTGAGTTGAAGAGGAGTAAGACCCGACTTGATGAGCATTGAAATTTGATGAAATATCGTGAGGAGGGCAGCCTAAACTTATGTTAAGAGCTGAGCGGAGCTCAGGATGAAGTGACAGATCGAGTGTAATGGGAAGGAGTGAGACCCAAGCACATGGAGAAAGTTTGTGAGGTGATCTGCGGAAGCGCTTGAGAAGAGCTGGGCTGAGCGGGGGACGACATTGGTGGTAATCGTTCTTGCCGCGTCTTGAAGTTATGAAGAAAAGCCTTGGCAATGAAGTTGGAAAAGGAGCAAAAGTCAGTGTAAAAAGGGACGTGTGAGTAAATGACCGAGGCTGGAACGCCCTGCATACTCTTATTCCGAAGGTGTTACTGAGAGGAATCAGAGATATTAACGTGCGAAAATAAATTCTCCTCAGCCTTTCTGGGTGCAGCCACGTCCGTTATTATTCCCTTTCAATAGCGCTGATAATAACCAACACAGGAAAGACACTGCCACCGTGTGGACATTTTAAGCAATAAAGACTGTGTATAATCCCTGTTCAGCGCATGACCGTTGAGTCGATGAGGTAGATGTGACGACGGAAAACATCCCTGAGGGGACCCAGGCGCAGTCGGACCTGGTGAAGGAGCAGGCCATTCCGAGTGGGCGAGCAGAACAAAAGGATAGGGAGGTTCGCCTTCGCGGGATAAAGCACAGAGAGGCGGTGAGAGGCTATAGGCGGAGAGGTGCTAAAGGCAAGTTGTTTCACGGGGCCTGCTGTGGGGCATGCACTGAGGAGACCGAGGGTGCAGCGTTTCACTCAGAGGACAGCAAACGTCCCAAGTTTAGATCAGGTCGGCTGACCACTCTCCCCTTAAGGAGTCGAGGTACGACATCGGGCGGAGGAGGAGGGGGTCGAGCTGGTTCATGAGGAGACTATGAAATATGTAAATGTGTTTTTTTTTCGATCCTTAAAGAAAAATCTGAGTGAGTCATTAACGAATATCTTTGATTGAGATTGAATTAAAGTATTCAAGGGTTTCCTGCGCAACGTGGAGGGTGCGCGCAAGTGAAGTATGGTATAAGGGCACAACCCAATCGATAGAAATGTGACCAGTCTCTGAATTCCCAAAAGGCACACCTAGATTTTGATCGTGAAGAGAAGAGGTATTGAGTTGTGGATTTACAGTCCTCCTACACAGCAGAGCAATGTTTTGAATTGTGACAGGCACCCGAGTCGCCCTTTACAGCTTGTAGTCGAACAAGCGCCAGACTGCACTGCCACCTTGTGGGCCATTCTTCGCTTCGCACTCTCGTCACATTGGGGTATATGAAAAAATGATAAAGGTGTAATGATAAACGTTGGCTCGTTAAGGAAGAAATTAGTCGCTGAGGAAAGTGGTGGGACAGGAAGTGTCAGTTGCTCGGGTCAGGGTAGTCTTTGTTCCCGTTTCAGGGTCATTGGGAGCATTTGAGAGGAGGAATTCCCTACACTCGCAGGCCTTAGGATGCAAATGTAACGAGTGTGAAGAATATGCTGCAGCTGTGAATACACCCATACATCTTTTCACTCCGTAATTTGGAATCAGACCCACCCTCCTAGACCAGAGTTTCAGATTCAGTACAACTATTTTGAGGTAGGAGGCGAACTTTACACTTTCACGGTTACCTCTTTAGACAACAGCGTGTTCAGCATGGAGTGGGGCCAGAAGTATAATTTTCCGCCGCCAGTGCCGTTCATGGAGGGGGATGATCAAAACGTCGCAGAATGGAGAGTATGGAAAGTATATTTTGAGAACTACATGTCAGTTGTGGAGGAAGAAGCTGTGCCCTTTGTGCCTAAAGAAAAAACGGAAATACTACTATACAGTTTGGGAACTGGGGGACGGAAAAAATACCATGAAATGGAAAAGGCATTAATGAATGGAAAGATCGGGATTAGTTATGAGGACATCTTGTGGGTGTTGGATGAATATTATGTACAGGTCTCGTTGGAAGAAGTACAAAGGGATGAAGTGATAAAGGAAAGGATGGGGGGCCACGAGGAAGTCAAGTTAAGTAAAATAAACCCGGGATGTACCATCTGTATTGGCGGAGTGATGTCAGATATGATAACAGATTCAGGCTCGCGTCACAGTATGATAAGCAAGAGTGAATGGAACTGCAAGTTAGTGAAAAAATATGGAAACGTTTTGCAAGAGGCAGACATATCCCCGAAGTCGTATACAGGGGAGGACATTAGAGTAATAGGATGTCAAGTCATGGATTTAACGTACAAGGGAAATCATAGTAAGAGTACCATATATGTAATAGAAAGTGGACCCACCATGCTAGGGTGGATTGATCAAATGAAACTGAGAATATCACTCAATGGAAGAAGAAGAGAACAAATGAGGGAACAGGCACTGAAACATGGCATGAGTGTGACAAAGGGTGGTGCATCGAGGATCCCCACGCCTCCCTCCAAGGACGCAGAAGTTTTTAATGGCGCTGCCAGTATCAAAGAACAAGGGGAAATCACAGCCAAAGGCAACATGAAAGAAAAACTAGAATCTTACCTATGTTTGGTGGATGAGAGAGAAATACGCAAGAAACAAGAGAATGAAAACGGGGAAGGTTTAATTGGAGAAGAAGAAGAATTCGAAAGGAGGGGTGAACATATAAGTGCAACAGCAAATGATCGGGAAAAGATAACATGTCCATTCAGGTGCAAAGAGTCGGGGCAAATGAACACGCCGTCAGAGTTCAAGACTAAAGTGAGGGAGGAGTATGAGGTTAATAGGCAAAAAGAAAAGGAAGTGAACTCAAATTTGAAGAGTGAGATGAAAGGCAAATATCTTCAAAGGCCCTACAGGGGGAAGGTGGAGACAGAGAGCAAGGAAACGCAAAGAATAATACTAAAAGAGTTCCAAATGCCCTACAAAACATCTTCAGAGGCTCCACAGTGGGAAGGTGGAGATAGAGAGCAAGGAAACGCAAATAATAATAATACTAAAAGAGTTCCAATTGTCCAGTCAGGTCTGAAGAGTTCACGCTATGATAATGGGAGCAAGCATGAGTTTCAGGATCCAGAAAACACCTCTGAGTCCTCCAAGGGAGCATGCGGGATGAAACAGGAGAACGGAAATAAGACAGTAGTGGATCAGGTCGTTCAGCGAGAGCTATTTGATAAGGAAGTCAAGAAAGTATTGGGTGCTGGCAATGGCCAAGGGAGGAAGGTCAAAAGAAGGCCCAGACCAGTCACCGTTGATGACACTGAAATAGAGACATAGAGTGCCAGAAGGAGTTGCCGGGCTCTGCCCCGGCCCAAGTTTCTGCAAAAGGAAGTAAATATGAGCGCTACCTCCAGCACCATCCCTCCATAGGGGGATGGAAGGACTAGTAGGAGATTTGCAGTACTCCAGTTCATGATGTCCATCATCTAGACGGGTGGGGTGTCTGAGGTCGCGATTTGGGGATGGGAAGTTCCTGCTACTCCCACTGTGACACTAAGCTGCGTATCCCTCTGCGACACAAGCCAGCATATAGTGTGGGACCCAGCGGAACAGTTCCTCCTGTTCCTGCCTTGCCCTCCCCCACCTCTGTTAGTTCCCCAGTGGGGATGGTTATAAGTTTTCCTTTACAGTTACCTTCATATAAATCCACCCCGTCGGTACAGCCTCCGCAGGCATTGGGGGTTTGGGGTGCTACCTCTTTCCCTCCTTCTCTTGTCTCTGCTTCTTCTCTTTTGCTGTTCCCCTCATCGAGCTCTTTTCCTCTCCACCTCTGTTCCTTCGCTCCCCCTGGTCTCACTATAATTTCTCACCCACTCTGACTCTCTCTCTCTCTCACTTCTTCCTCTGTCTCATCTCAGTCCCACTCTTCACCCTTCTCTCCTCGTTACCTCCTCGTTCTTTCTTCTGCCCTTTGTACTCCCCGTCTTCCCCTGTGTCTCCTTAGGGAGGATGATGTGTTGTAACTTGGCACTTGGTATCTTCCATATTCCCCTGTGCCCCCCTCCCTTCTCCTGCCCACTTGGTATGACCCGTAGCTGTCCCTGAAGGCAGCATTAGAATGTTGTGATTCGGAGTCCTGTCAAGCTGGGAGCACCTTATGGTTATTGATACTGAATAAACACACTAGAATTATATACCACGTGTGGACATTCTTCACTACACACACCACTAGCATGCTTTTTCACTTTGCGTTTGTTCACGAACACAATTTGCACTGACAAAATGTACCGACGCTGGCACGGAAAGCAATCACGTGAAATGTAAAACCTGTACACTCTTTATTTAACTGTGTTTTGTAAACTCATGTATAGATGCTATGGGCCACATGCATCAAGCTTTTTTGCATTCGCAAACGGTGCGAATCGCAAAATTCAGCCGTTTGCGAATGCAAAAACCTTTTTTGGGAGGCATCATTTTTTTTCATTTTTCGCAATTTAAGAAATCACAATTTTTGTGCAATTTTTTGAATTGCGATAGCATTTAAGAAATCGCAAATTTTGCGAATTCTTAAATGCTATGCATGATTTTTTTGAAATTGCGAATTCGCAATTAGGAAGGGAAAAATTACCATGAAGTAAACCTTCATGGTAATTTGCGAAAAGTTTCAATAATGCAAAAAAGTGCATTTTTGAAACTTATATTTTACACACACACATGCCCTTGGGACATGTGTGTGAGTAAAATGTACTTACGTGACATTTCAGGGGTGCATGGGGGGTCCTTTGGACCCCCCCGCACCCTTGAAATTGCATTCTCATTTGGCGATTCCTTAATTGCGAATTCGCAAAATGAGAATGCCTTCCCATTGATTCCTATGGGCCTCTAGGCCCATAGGAATCAATGTAAAGCGATTCCTTAATTGCAATTCGCAATTAAGGAATCGCAAATAAGGAAAATTAAGAAATCGCAAAAACTTTTGCGATTTCTTGATGCATAGGAATTTGCGATTCCTAAATTGCAATTCCTTAATTTTCGCAATTTAGGAATCGCAAATTCCTACAATGATGCATGTACCTGTATGTCCTTCCTATTTTGTAGATAAGCTCCCCGAAGAAGGGCTTGTCAGCCCGAAATACATCGGAGCTAATGGAACGTTTTGATCATGACAATTGAATGGTAAAAACTTTAAAAGGAATGAAAGAAATTCCAGAATAATCTTACAAGTTTGAAAATAAACTACAACATTCAAAGAAACAGTAGTGGAGTCCTTTTCTATTACAAGGAACCCAAGGTGTGCCCTAAAGGGATGCAACCAAATTTGGAAGCACAACACTGATCCATGAATACTAGGCGTTATCCAAGGACGGAAAACGTCACCTGAGGAGCACCCAAACGTACATTAAAACAAGATTAAATTAGTAATTGCGTTACAAATATTTAGAGGCAGTGCACCTACCACCAAAATCTACAACATTTAGGTCACAACATATCAGTGTGGGAAAAACACCTGTCTATAGACGGAATTGAAGTCATTCTTAAGCTAACCAGACCTGTTGACATCTCTGAGGTATGCACTTCTGAACTCTTTTGAGTGAAGTGGTCAATTGCCATCATGGGTTTTGATTTATGCTAGGTTTTCTGAGAAACTACACCCTTGGTCCAAAGAGGTGGGACAAGCATCTGTGACCTTGATACAAGCATTGGCATCTAAAGTTGCTTTAGGATTATCTGATTAATCAAAGCCTTTCACTATTTTCTGCAATAAATGAGATAGGCTTGTGTTAGGTGTTCTGGTTCAAGACCACAGTGAGAAAAAGAAACACAACTTTTTGCATATTAATCTTCTGATGTTAATGCTGTACCCTTGGTGCTGCCTCTGCAGCCCATCTCTTTAAAGCATCTCAAAATATAGTCCTTGGTTCTCCCTTCCCTGTTGCTGTTCTCCATGCTGTAGCCACATTGTTGTTAAGCACAACATCTCATCACCTTTGTATGTCAAGATTATCAAGGTATGACAATCTTTTGTGTGAGTCACATATAACTCCTGTATAATGTCATGTATTGAATCCTGCTTTCCTTTTCCCCCACTGCATTTGATGACGAGCCGCAGGAATGTGTGCTAGCGACTGTCCACCTAATCAAACCTTATGTTGATTTCACAAATGCTCTTCTACCCAACGGTGACCTTGTATACTAGATTGAAGGGTAACGTCTTAGAAATGGCAAAAGCTCCTTAGTTAATTGCTATGCTATTTGTACCGTATGTGCTATTATTAACCTTTTCCTTGCGCCCGTCGGCCAACGGCCATCGCGAGCATTACCTTTGTAGTGCCGCGCACCTCCGTTGGCCGACGCAGCCTCACCCACTCAATGGACCGCCCCGCAGCACGGCTAAATTGCCGGCGCAATTAAGGCATTAAAAGCTGTTCTTTGACAAACAGTTATTTTGCTTTGGGTGCAGCAGAGTTCCTGAATTCAGCTGGGATCCATATTGAACGAAGGCTTTATTTTAAAGTTTTACTTGACTCTCCGTTTGCTATTGTTAAATGTACTGCACATCAGTCCACTCAAGATGAATTGACAATGAAAACACTTTATTTCATTAAGTGGCTAAAAAGGTTGTCAAATTCTGAAGTAACTTTGTATGCCGCTGTGGCCCGTGCAGGTAAGAGCGGTGGGCGGTAGGGCTGGGTGGGCAGGATTTTGAAGGACGGCGATGAGGGAAAATTAATAATTTATTTGATTTTCCCTCGTGGTCGTCTGCCGAATCCGACCCACCCAGCCCCACCGCCTTAACTCTCTTACCTGCACGGGCCCTTCCTGTTTGTATGATATGTGGGTTTCTATGCCACCTTTGAGAAAAACCTTGTCAATTTATAAGAAAATTTCCCTGATGTTGAAAAGAGCTCTTGGTTAAAACAGAACTAGAAAAGGAACCCAGATGGGGTGTCAATAGGATGACCAAGCTTCTCAGATTTGGCAGGATGGTACTGTTTTTCACCATCTGTCCCAACAAAGTTCAGCAAGTCTAGCACATGTCCCAGTTTTAGAGAGGGTCAATGGAACACTGTGGGAGACATGTTTTAATGTGTTTCATTGCATAATTAGTTACGAGTCCCCAGCGGGAAGCTATTTAGTTAAAACAGATGAACAGATGGTAATATGAGCAAATATTGCACATAATTTCCCATTAGTGCATCATTGTCTGTGTTTTCTATGTTGATGAGGGCTGTCAGTTAAATCATTACATGCCTCTAATCTGATGCAAATTTGTAATCTTACTCTTATTTTTGTGAAATTTTCCAGCTTTTGTATTTCAAAATCTGGTCACCCTAAATGTGGAGGGACACAAAAGAGAGAATGGTTGTTCCGAAACTGCTACTCCCTAACTTTGCTCGACAGTATCATAACTAGGCTATCCTATTTTAGGTTTCAATCTATAATAACCCCTCAGAAAGTGAAACAGCTTTCATCAATGTAAACATATTAACAATGATAAATGCCTGCACAACCAGAAACTAAAAAAATGTATCTGACAGGAGACCCTAAGTTATTCCTATGTAAGGGTGAGGACGAGTATGCCATAATTAATAAATGCATCCATTACATTGAAGAAGGGCAACACTGCCATTCGATTATATATTCTGATATTGCAGATGCAAAGTGCCTTACTCACACTCCTGCATCAGTGTGAGTAAGGCACTTTGCCATATCCAGACCATACTCCTGCATCAGAGGGAGCTACAGATTTGATTCTGCTTACACTGAAGTCAAAACTCTTGGTGGAGGGACTCCTCACTGTGGATCTGTGGAAAGATCCCCCCACTGGTACGTCTATCCATTTCATGAAAACCCCCTCACAGGTTGTCGCCTCACAGCCAAACCCAATTTTAAACCCTGCCACTAGTTTGGACACATCTATGGTTGATTGATTGGTGTGGAGCTCTCGTATGCCCCTGGGGAGAAGGGGAGAAACCCTACTTGCAGGGTAATTGTGTTATTGCCAACCAACCAAAACGGGGAAGAATTAATTGTGAGCCAAATTTGTGAAATTAGTGAAGGGGGGCCGACCCTGGTGCCAAACCGAAGCCCCTCAACCTTTTTTCTTGGAAGGTGGCCAGGATTTGATCAAAGTTGAATGACCCTGAATGAACCTCATTTAGCAAGCTTTTCGATATACGTTTGTTGTAGAAAACCTGCTCCACTGACCTTATCCATAGACCTGGGTTTGTCATATTCTGTATACCAGCTTGCCATTGAGATTGTGGAAGGAGTCAACCATCTGGAGGCCTCATAATTTGGGTGTGCATATCGCTTAATGTGAAACCCTGTACTTTGAATATACACGGCATTTAATTCACAGGAGCAGACTCATGGTCATACGATATCTATAACATACATGATCGAAAGACCAGGGGAGGAAGCAAATCACTAACCATCCATTTTCTCACTAGCCATAGGTATACATTTACAACTCAGGATGTAGTTATTATCGCTGTGGATTTTAATACAACATATGAGCCCCTGGACATTGGGGAGCATATTCTCAGAGACTTATCGCAGAGTTATCGGCACTTCAGCGCCGCAAAAGTGGCGAAATATTCATCCTCCCATTCTCAAGCTGGTGCAAACTGATGAAATCACCAGTTTTCCAGCGATAGCTTTCGCAAAAAACATCACCACGGATGAGAGCGACAACTAACGCTAGTGATATGCAGAGTAGCCGTTCCTGTGCAAGAACACATGAAAACACCACTTTGCGATATTCTCAACGATCAGCCAGATCGGTGTAACGATCCAAAAACAGGTGATAAGGCGCGTTAGCAGCAGGGAATGAACACTTGCCTTTTACTGGTGTTAAGTAGGACGACAACCTGCAGTATGAAAGGGAGCCCAGCCCAGAGCCACATCGGCAGACCAACACATGTCATGGAGCTACTGATAATGCAGCTCGGAGACCCAAGAGGCCCACAACAACCACCGTCAACACCCCCAGGCCCCTCCGACCACCGCTTACCCCTTGGACCCCATCCCCAGACTACCACTAAGGCAGTGCAGAATAAGACAGTGGTCCTTCTGAAAACGCACCAGCCTGCGCATCCTGACCCACATTGCCCACATGCTGATGGTACCAACACAGAGGACAACCAACATCCCTCCGCAGACATAGCTGCTGGCTGTGCTGCACCTGTTGGCCTCGGGTACCTTCCAACCAACAACCGCCAGAGTCGGAGGAGTCTCACAGCCAGCCCTATCAAAGTTCATCGCAACAGTCTTGGATGCCATCATCAACTTGGTACCCCAACACCTTCACTTCCCCTACACTGCGCAGGAACAGCTGGAGACCAAGCAAGGCTTCTACACCATAGCTGGCTTCCTGCACGTGTGGGCAATTGACTGCACACATGTCCTACCTGTGCCCCCTACCGACACTGCACACACTTATCGCAACAGAAAGCACACACATTCCATCAATGTGCAGGCAATAGTGAACCACCGGGGACTCTTCACCAATGTCGTCGCCAACTACCCAGGGAGTGTGCATGATTCCTACATCTTCCAACAATCCATCATCAACCAGCGCTTTTGGATGGCACCTACGGAAATGCACTGCTCGTTGGTAAGTACCAAATGAACACACCACACACCTCCACTCCACAATCATGCAACTCACAACTGTGGAAATGCACGTTACAACATCACATACAACATGCCAAACAACATGCCCACCTACCAGACATGACAACACAAGGAACTGTGGTAATAGGGGCCAACCATGTAGACAAACCATCCACGTCATGGCACCTCTGCCACACAATAGCATGATGTGGTGCGAGGTGGGAACCAAGTATGTGTGAAGGCGGCAAGTGACACATGAATCAGAATGAACACAATGCCAAGTGAGGCGGTGATGTGCTGGACAGGCTCAAGTATGCAGAACACAGACATGTCCATGTGGACACATACTGCTGGTGAATGTGGTGTCGTAGACAGTGGACGCAACCATTTTACCTCAGGCATTTGGGTAGACCTTGGACATGTAGCTAAGTCACCCCCATGTAAGCATAAGCGGAGTGGGCTGGGCCAGCATAGGAGTGGAAATTAATAGCCGTGGCTCAGGGTGTGGTTCATTCCCGGGATGGCCACCAAAGCAACAACTGCGTGTGTCTTTTTGTCTGCCATATCCTGACCATACACCTACACACACGTGGCCGACACTCTTCACCGGCCATTATCACAGTGTCGTTGTCAGGATTGTGGACATGCGCACACAGTCATTACAATGGTGTGTCTTAGGAGTGCAAGTGATGCAACCACCCAGCAAACACAAGTAAATAGGCACGGAGGAGTGAGGAGCAGCTGTGAGGCAACGTAATACACATGGATGGCGCTCATTTGCCACATGCAAGACAAGTCAAACATGAATCCCAAAGTCCCACACATCACACAGCAATATACTAATAAGCCTGCCAACACAGAATGCAGAACCACTGATTGACACATCTCTCTCCCCTGTCACAGGTGTTCAAGGATATGCACTCTGCCCGTGGATGATAAAACCCCTCCGAGCCCCTAACACCCAGGTCCAGAGGCATTACAATGTGGCCCACAAATGCACAAGGGGCATTGTGGAGCGCTCATTTGGCGTGTTGAAGTCACATTTCAGGTGCCTGGACGTCACAGGTGGAAGACTCCTTTACAGCCCGCAAATAGTGTGCAAGATGATCATTACATGTTGTGTGTTGCACAACATATGTGTACGCACCAATGCCCCATGGATCCATGTGCCAGATGCACCGGACGATGAGGATGAGGCAGGTGCAGCAGCAGTAAGAATAGCCCAAAGGGACACTATCATTAACAATTATTTCACATGAGTATGTCACATTGGGACTGTTCTTAGCAATCATGGTGCAGGACAAAATGACCACAGGCACAGCATATGCATGTCACTCCTCTGCAATAGCACATCACTCTGACAAGTGTAAGTGCAACATTTAGTGCTGACAATTTCACCAATGGCAATTAGATGGTGGCAGTATCACCTCCGTTATCGGGATCCTGTTTTCCTGTGGATTGAACCGAGTCTTCCTCTTCTTCTTCTCCTTGCCCTTCCCTGACCCCGAGGTCCCAAGCTCGTCGTCCGTCAGGCTTGTGGGGTTCTGGTAGCCCTCTGTATTGCTCCGGCTACCTCCATGGTACTTCGCAGTTGTTTGTGTTCTGTTTGTGTTTTTGTTGCTGCTTTTACACTGATTTTTTAAGCCTGATTTGTAGGACTTGCAGGTCTGGCGCTGTTCATTGCTGACTTTTTTATTGCAGTTGGGCCCAAGGAAACTTTTTTTGCTTTCGGGTTTGGATTTGTATCGCCGTCTCGGTAATGTTATCACGGACATTTGACTCGTTATGCGGACACTATTGCATGTTACCGTCGTGATGAGAATGTGACGTTGACACAGCGTTAATTTTCTAAAACCTGTCGGCATGTTTGGAATTCCTGCCCTAAGTGTTTAAATAGATGACTGCATGCATGAGTGACTTTGCATGCAGCTCTTTGATGGCAGTTCTTAGCTCACTGTGCTAGATTACTATAGTAGATTGTAACCTGCACAGTAACAAAAGGATCCCTATGACAAAAGCAGAAACCCACAGCGCTCTACACATAACATACACTGCTGTGATCTGCGTGGTACACATTCTTTGCAGCAGTCATATTAATCCTTAAAAATTGTTACAAAATTACAATAAAAAGGCATAAAACAACTAGTTTATAACCTGGAGAAAATTAAAATGGTTAAACAAGCACTTTAAATTCATACGTAGAAAATCACAGCAGAGGAAACAAGAATGTGTGGCACTGCAGAGAAGTTTCCAATTCATTAGTCCTGTGTTTTATCTTCTATGGGTACATTTCTTTGGGTGTGCAATGCCACGCTTGGCCATCTGCAATCTTGATTTAAGATATCGGGGACTTTTTCATTCAAAGGAGTTTACTTGTACACTAAATGGCTAACCCACGCCCTGAGTTGCACCCTGGGTGTTTGTAGTATGCACGAGGCAGAGTAGGGGATTGATGAAAGGGTAAAGCGGGCCAAAGGGATGAATGTGCATGTAGTCTTAGGAACAGAAAACTAATAAAAAGATATATTTAGAACATCCGGCAGGGTGGGTTATGTTTTTCTTCCCCTGTGTTTACGGAGATTGCTTTCGCTGCAAGTGAGTGTGAGAGGTGTGCGAGTGAAAGCGCCACTCCCTGCCTTTGCCCTTTGGACAGAGCTATGGTGCATCATTTGGTCCGGCGGCTGCAGCAGGGTGATACTAACAGTCTTTTTTGGGGGGAAGGGACGTATATATGAATATCACGCATTGACACAGATTCCAAAAACAAAATAGGGTAACAAGCCCACGAGTGGTGCACACGTGCAGGCATTGTGCTGCAGGAGGCACATTAACAGAGCTACAAGCTGCATGACCGAGGTAACAATTTAAAAGGTGCATGTGAAACTCACACAAGAGCCCCTGTAAACGCAGGTCCCTGGAGGCTCAGTTGGCTATGCGTGTGGCACCATGATAAAAAAAGACCACGCGTGAGCGCTGCAAGGAATGTAAGGAATGGAGCTGCCACCCTGCGGGCCGCTACTCGCTCCAGCAAGCAAAACACTGTGGGAGGGAACATTTGCAAAAGAGGTGGGACATGCGCCTGCCTCTAGCCATGTGCACCCTCTCATTTCAAATTGACACAGCCAACAACCAACCAAATGCTTGGGGGGAGTCAGACCCACACATAAAAGTTTAGAGTGATTACATGAAGCTTCCCATAGAGCAGCGCATGCGAGCTGCGCGAGGCTTGACCTAAGAAGGTCTCCAAGATTTTTTCCATTGATATGCAATAAATGGCAGGAATCCCCCATTCGTTTGGCCGATTGCATGCAACCGGAGACCTGGTATCAACATTTTGCTGATCTATATGGTCTCCCTCATGTCACATGCAAATGTGAGGGAAGCACCAAGATAGAATATTCACTGTGTCTTCTGGATGTGCTATGAGCCATGTGGAGGGAAGCTGCAACGATAGTTCATTTATTTTGCTACACATGATAACCCAAATAGGTTTGGGCAATACCATTGGGCAATCAAAACTATAGCTGCTGGGAAGGTCGCAGGGCCGGACGGGTTCCATGGGAATCTGTTCCTCTCAGATATTAAGCCTTGGGCTAAATACATAAACATCTTAACTAATGCAATGTGGAAATTCCACCTAAATGGAAGGCTGCCAAAATTGTGCCAGTTTACAAGAAAGTGCACAGGGACTCCACTGTTAACTACAGACCTATATGTCTCATTGATGTAAAACAAAAAGTCTTTAGTAGGTAGATTCTCCACCTTCTGGAACAATGTTTAGAGGATTAGGAGGCATTGTTATATTTGCTGGGGAGCTTCAGAACCTAAATGAGCACTATGGACCAGTTCTTACGGTTTACATCAATATATTGGATTACTGTTTTACTTGAAAAATCCCATCTTTATTTGGTTTCCATTGATCTGAAGACCGTGTTCGAACTGGTCCCCCATCCACAATTATGGGAGGTACTTAAAGACATGGGGACCCCTTTAGATCTTCTTGATATCATCAGGCGAATGCAACAATAGACTTATACCTAGGTCCAATTGGGCCCAAGGGGCGAACTTACAGCAGCTATGGCCGTGGAGGGAGTTCCGTGGGGCGGTGAGGCGGGGCGGGGGCGGGGGAGGGGCAGGGTGGGGGGTAGTAAACACCGGAATATGGATGTTTACTTACCTCCGTACATCCATATTCTGGTGTTTACTACCGCCCACCCTGCCCCTCCCCCGCCTTGCCTCACTGCCCCACCGAACTCCCTCCATGGGCCGCGGATGACTTACAGATAAGATTGTCATCCACATGGGCATATGGAAAGGGTGTGTTTTGGCACTCACGCTGTTCTCCCTATTCTTAAATGTGGTAATAACTCGCCTGTAAGAATGCATAAGTGAATCACCTAGGCTGGCAGACAGGAACATTCCCCTTCTTCTATTTACCAACAATGCCCTTCTAATCTCTAAGACCACACAAGGCCTTCAGACATTGGTAGACAGATTTGGGGAGATTGCCAACTTAGAGGGTTGTTGATTAACTATGCCAAAACTACATTTTTGTCCATACACCCTCACAGATCTTTCAATGGTTTCATTACTTTAGATTGTGCACATTTAGAAAGGGTAATGGATTTCAATTATCTAGGACATATGCTGTTCAGAAACATGTCTTGGTCCCTACAGATTAGGAAAAGCAACCTATGTTTGACTCATGATGTGTTGCCCATTGTTAGGCCTTTTAGATCCTCAAAGACCAAACGTGTCTCACCTGTCTTGAGGGTTTACAGGGCTAGGGCTAAGGCTACCACACTGTTTGGTTCTGATATCTGGGGATGTTCAAAGGAAGCAGACCCTAGCATAGCCCAAAACAATTTCTTGTGTATGCTTGTCAATCTACCCAAGAGCACGCCACTTATACCTTTGTTATACGATATGGGCTTTCAGCCTATGGCAGCAAAGGACAAACTGCACACTCTTATTTTTTGGGTGAAGACTCAAACATACACTTGCACATTCTGATTATTATCTTGCATTAAAGGAGATAGTGGCCCTAGACAAATCCCGCTCTATCCGGAGGGTGTGTTTTGTGAGGACTCTCTGATGGAGCTAGTCTTGGGTGAATATTGGGAGGACAGATCCCCACCCGTATCCAGGGAAACACTTAAACATTTATACTAGAAATGGGTGTTGGAAACTGAAATCCAAAGGCAAACTTGTAGTTCTTTAAAAGAAAGTGTTTACAAATGAAACCACAGATTACCTTAAAGCCTTGTTTTTGATTTCTTAATCTTCCCAGGTGACAGAAGGTTATTTCTTATTTCGATATGGCACATTAAAGCTTTTGACTTTTACTTCCAAATGGCATCCCCAGAAGACTACTAATGTCATTTGCCCACCATGTTTTAATGCCGATAAGTTGCTTACCCATTGTTTCTTTCTTTGGCCACCTACATCTATCCAATGAAAAGGTTGATAATACCATTATGCAGGCAGCTGGGATGTAGGCAGTATCGTAGCAAGCTCAGGCTACTTTGTACTGAAACTAGGGAAGTTGTGGTATGTGCAGTGGCTAACTTTTTGAGATGAGACAGGGTTATTAGGACTTGGGCCCTAAAATAACTGGTTTGGCCTTATCTACTCCTTGGCTAGTATCTTGTCATCTTTTTTTGCCGACCAACCCTTAGATTTGTAACTCTCCTAATTTAAGAAAAAGAAAAAAAATGTATGTCGTTTAGTATGAGCTTGTAAGAATTGTAACTTATATTTTATTATTTAGTGGTCTTGCACACTTGGTATGGTCAGCCTATTACTTGTGGATTTGTGTACCCCACCTTGAAGAGGGTGCTTAGGAAATTACAATTATGGAGAATTTTATAATGTTGTTTTATATATTTATGCAGTTATACAGATTGTACGTATTGTTACTATGATCTGCAAAATATTTCGTAATGAATAAGCCAAAGAAATAAAAATGGAGGAAAGATCATACAAAAAAACCCGTCATGTTTCTTCTGATGGATTTGCTGAATTGCACAATGGGAATGGCACTGTTGCAACTTATTATGCTTCTGATCAAGTAATTTGTGTTTGTACAGACATTTTGCTGCCATTTGTCCTGCTGCTATGATGAGTTTGGTGTAAGGTTAAATTTTGTATTGTATTTGCACTTACTGTTTTGTACAAATGTATTATTTGAAACGGATCACTGACATAATATCGAGGGACATAATATCGACTTGCAAAAATATCGGCGACAAAATATCGACAGACAGAATATCGACTTTGTATCTACAAACAGGTAAGTACAAAAATATTGAGTAAAAAATATCGTTTGCAAAAATATAGTTTATAAAAATATCGACTTTATTAAAAACAATGTTAAATTAAATTAATATTAAAAATTAATTACTAAAATATACTTTAAAAATACTTAAATTACCTTATAATAATTAAATAATGAATGAAAGTTCTAGAATTTTTTTTACAATCATATTTGTTAAAACATATATATATAGTAACATAATATAATTAAATAATATCCAATATCATTACCATACAATAGCGGAAGTGTAAAAATTACTATTCCCACTCCAGAGAGTGCAACAGTAGGGAAAGCGTTGTATAACGTAGGGGTAAAAATTACTATTCCCACTCCAAAGAGTGCAACAGTAGGGAAAGCGTTGGATAGCGTAGGGGTAAAAATTACTATTACAACTCTAGAAAGTGCAACAGTAGGTAAGGCGTTGGATAGCGTAGAGGTAAAATTTACTATTCCCACTTCAGAGAGTGCAACAGTAGGGAAAGCGTTGGATAGCGTAGGGGTATAAATTACTATTTCCAATCCAGAGAGTGCAACAGTAGGGAAAGCGTTGGATAGTGTAGGGGTACAAATTACTATTCCCACTCCAGAGAGAGCAACAGTAGGGAAAGTGTTGGATAGCGTTGGGGTACAAATTGCTATTCCCACTCCAGAGAGTGCAACAGTAGGGTAAGTGTTGGATAGCGTAGGGGTATAAATTACTATTCCCACTCCAGAGAGTGCAACAGTAGGGAAAGCGTTGGATAGCGTAGGGGTACAAATTACTATTCCCACTCCAGAGAGTGCAACAGTAGGGAAAGCGTTGGATAGCGTAGGGATAAAAATTACTATTCCCACTCCAGTGAGTACAACACTAGGGAAAGTAGATACTTCATATATTGTTTTTAAAAAATTATATATTAATATCTATAAAAAATTAATTAAAAGTAATTACCAATTTAATATAATATAATAATTAATTAATTACAAATACTAATTTAAATTAATCAATACAATTAGTTATCTATTAATGCTAATAAATTACAAATTAACAATTAATTATTTAGTCATTAAAAAGTTACTTAACAATTAAAATCTAATAAATACCCCAAAAATTAACATATGTAATTAGTTATAATTAAATTACTTCCCACCCTATTCCCCTATAAACCCACAACCCACTACAGAAAATAAATTAGTAAAATTAACATAATTATCAATTAATCAATTTAATAACATTAATTCTCAATTAAAAATTAATTAATTACCAATTAACAATTATTTAACTATTAATCATAAATAAATAACACTACAAAAAATTAACATATTTAATTAATTATAATTACATTACTTCCCACCCTATTCCCCTAGAAACCCACAACCCGTTACAGAAATTAAATTAGTTAAATTAACAAAAATATCAATTAATCAATTCAATAAAATTATTTGGCAATTAAAATTTAAATAATGGCCAAATAAAAATTAATTAACAATTCATTATAAACAAATACCAATAAATAAATTAACATAATTATCAATTAATTAATTAAATCAAATTAATTGGCAATGAAAATTTAAATAATTACAAAATAAAAATTAATTAACAATTAATTATAAACAAATACCAATAAATAAATGTACATATTTAATTAATTATATATAAATTACTTCCCACCCTATTCCCCTATAAACCCACAACACGCTACAGAATTAAATGACGCAAAATTTAAATAACTTTAAATTCATTAATTAAACTACATTATAACATAAATAAACACTTTTAACACATAAAATACACTATAAAAATGTCGATATTATTAAATGCTCGATATTTTTATTAACCTATATTATGTACTTCGATATTTTGACTATCTATATTTTAAAATTCGATATTACATTACTTACCTTCAAAACGATATTTTGTCCAGCCTATATTTTGTACTTGATATTATGTCCATTCAATATTTTGTAGTTGATATTATGTCTGTTTACCATTTGAAACAAATTCAATGACAATGTACTTGCATGTACTATGCTAATGTGTGTACACTTGTATGTTTTTTAACTAAACCGAATAAAGTTTAACTGATGATGATGACAAACTAAAATGGCACTCAGAGAAAGGAAAGTGAGAGAAAATTAGTAATTTCTATTTATTTATGTAGTGGTTATCACAACGTAACTTTGTTAAACAAGGTAGCAACATGAAAGACTGGTCTAAGATTATTCTGCTCAAATTTTGTTATTTAGAGATGTCACTAAAACACTGTTTCTTGTTCCTTTTGTTTTTCCAGTTTTGTACACTGGAAATATTAAACACATATTGTATTGTATTATAATTACATTTATATAGCGCTTACTACCCCTGACGAGGCGTCAACGCGCTTTTTCGGTGAGTAGCATGCTACTCCGGGACCCATAGAGTATTAGTTTTGAATTAGTATAGTGAAACATGCTAGTACATTTTAAGTGGTGGATAGGTTAGTCAGTTATTTGGATTTGGAATGATAGCAGAAGGATAGAGGAGGAAAAAAGGTTTGTATTTTTATAGCGCTTGTTACTCCTGATGGGATGAAGCGCGCTACTCCGGAAGCCCATAAAAGATTAGTGGTGAATTAATATGGTGAAATATGAAAGTAATTTCAGTGGAGCACATATTTGATCATTTGGCAGTAATTCATTATTTCACTGATTGGTGAAATGGCTGGTTCATAGGGATCTTGGGCAATAAGTCACATTTACCCAAAGAGACAGAGGGGTCGATTCCGATTCGGAAAAACCGCTCCGAATAGCCGTTCGGAGCGTTTTTCCCGTACGAATCGTACCCTGCAACGTCCCCCGTACGTACGACGAAGTACGATTCGTACCAGGAGCCGTACTCCGTACGAGTCATACAAGACACCGTACGACTCTAATCTCCGTACGATTCTCCCTTGGAACCCGCTGTACGTGACATCTGTACGGTTCGCGGCTGGTTTTTACAACCCAGCAAGTACGATAAGTGTCGGGTACGCCCCATACGACCCTTTTTCTACGGGAGCTGAAAACAGCCGTAAAAGCAGAGTTTGCCCCGAAACAGGTACGGAACGCCCCCCGGGTACGGTGCATACCCCCCATGATCGCAGGGGTACGCACCGTACACCTGCGATCATGGGGTGTACGAGCCGTACCCCATTGTACGATGGGTGTACGAGCCGTACCCCCATTGTACGATGGGTGTACGAGCCGTACCCCCATTGTACGATCGGAGTACGAGCCGTACCCCATTGTACGATGGGGGTACGGCTCGTACACCTATCGTACAATGGGGTTAGAGTTCATACACCAATCGTACAGTGGGGGTACAGCTCGTACACCCCATGATCGCAGGGGTACAGACCGTACGGTGTGTATGTGTTTGTGTGCTTTTCCGTACGACTCGCCCTTACCTGACGTGGACCGTACGAATCGTGTCCTCATACCCCGGTCCGGATCGTACTCATCGGGTCGTACGGCATGTGTACGAGTCGTACGGTATGTGTACGAGTCGTACGGTTCAAGGTTTCAGCCTTGCAATGCGTACGGATCGTACTTCGCGACTCGGACGGACGGGTACGATTCGTACGGAGAGGGCTCCGGATACAAATCGTACAGACGTTTTTTTTCCCAAATCGGAATCGACCCCAGAATGATTAAAACAATTTGATATATCAACCCACTTTTCTAGCAAGTCCGTATTGATAGCAGGTCACCTGCCAAAACCCCCTGGCTAAAGCATTCAATGCAAGGTTTAGTGACAGATACCTGTGGGGGGTCCTGCCACCATGCATAAACACTAAGCTTTCCACACACCAACAGAATTCTTTGCTACAAGGTGTCCCTTTGTTTTGTGTTTTGTGTGATATCATCAGTTAATCCTAGCTTTTTACACAACTGCACTAAACTGCCCCTTTGCTCTTCTTCCCCACCCTCTCCACTCATTTTTGGAGCCCACATTTACAACACCAACAGCAATATTTCAAGTCCTAGAATACAAGGTGTTGTCTGTTGAAAGGTCAGGACTCACTTAATGTGACACTTAAAGGGGACACATAGCAACCATGAATGTCCACACAACAGCAGCACCTCCTTAATGTAGTCAGGCACTGACTACAGAAAAGTAGCAGCAACCATGCTTAAGGCATCACGTTTCAGGTGCCTTGAATGCAGGACTATAAATTAATCTGGTGTAATTCAAAGTTTAAAAGGTTTCACAAGGTACTACGCTGTTGGCAGAGCTGACCACATATACAATTATTTCATAATATTTAGTAAGGAGTAGGTGAATTACTTCCAATTGTGTCCAGGAATGTGCTTATTAAAACATCTGATTATAGGGCCTGTAATTTTTTATTAATATTTCTGTAAATTATCAGAGGCCTTACAATGGGAGTTTGAGAGGTAATGAGATGCAAGAGAGGGTAATGAGATGTGAATGTGTTTGATATCGCAATACAGAATATGATTAATTCAATTTAACATAACTACTTAGGACACACTACTAATATAAAAACACTTCTTACAATCCTACATTACTTCCCATTTCAATAGAATATGTACTTGGTAACAATCACTGCAAAAACATGTTTTGTAAACAGAAGAATAACACAGAATTAGTCTATTTTGGGGGTTAGGCAGGCGAGTAAACAATAAGCAGTGGTGGTAGTCACTCTGTAATTATAGTTAGGATTCCCAGAGATAGGAAGCCTTCAGATTTTTGCATGCTGATAATGTTCTTACCATTTGATGAATCCCCAGGAAAATCTACATATCTATTCATTTTTCTACATTGGCTGTTAATGCAAAGTTTTGTGGTGATAAGTTAACTGGATGCCCAAAACTAATTTTTCAGCCAATACATTTTCCAAAGACTGTTTAAACAGATGTACCGACAAAATGGTTGAACAGATTTACATGCATTTTGGAAGAATTATAGATTATGGTCTGGAAAGGGCCCTTTTTGCTATTTAATCTCAATTTGTTCAGTTGTTTTTAAGTTATAAAGGATAAAAACCCTGAGATATATTGGGTGATGACCAGACATAAGTTAATGAAGCTGTTGCAAAATAAAAATTCTGCCATATTGTTTGGACCAAACTTTGTCTTTGTTCCATGTTATAACGTGAAATGTAGCTTATTACTGTTTTTGTTATGTATAGGAAGAAGTAAGGCAGTTTATATATATTTTGGAAAGTTTATGGGTACCGCTGTGCTTCCTAGAAACTATCGAGAAAATACAGCAGTACTTAGTGAAATTTAAAAAACTATTAATTTTGACAAAATAGATGAATTGCCATTAGGTAACAACATTACACTGACGGAGCGTAAATGTTAAATAACTATTGCCTCTATAAATTCTCACTATTAAAAGAGATGTACGACAATAAAGTCTTGATGAAATCATGAAAAATGACAAACAAAAAAAACCATAAGGTTTCCTACTGCGTCATAAAAGCATGCAGGACTGTTTTGAAACATGAAAATGTGAAAACGTAAATAAAGAGAGAAAAAATTATTAATTACCTATGCATGTAATCCATGTTTGAGAAACTAACCATAGTTAACACAGAAAATATGCTGACGATAAGTTCTAAAATGTGTCAAATTAAATGAATACCTGCATAATGAAACACTCAAAATGTTTAAAATGTTTAATTCAGAGATGATTGATAAATGTAGATTCAGTTTTCCCCTAGTATTTACGTGTGTGATAAAAATGTGTATATCAGAGTGACACATAAATAATTTTGTTTTGAAAATGATAAACATGCAAATACATTTTTTAGTCGCGCCTAATTTTGACATGTAACTTCGAAATACTTATATTATTGTGCTTTCTTTCCTTGTTCGAAAGGCAGAATCTAGCTTAAGTAGTCACTTTAGACGCTGTGAGAACTTTTCGTGAAGTTTCTTTCTTGTGCTCTAGGAAAAAGAACTCTCTTTTGATTCAGCCACACTTTTGAGAGAAATGTATTGATAAAATTACAAACCCCGAGAGAGGGTCTGGGAACAGACAGACAGTGAACAAAGTGAATTTTCTTACTTCCGAGGAAAGGATGGAAATATAAAATAATAGAATTTGATGATTTTGCAAAAGGTTTTTTAGTGAGGTATTGATCACACTATGAGCAGCCTACTGTGGACAACCAATGGAAATCATATGAGATGACAAAAAGGATACTTTGTGGGCAAAAACATTTGGTAATGTAACTGTCCCATGGAGGAGGAGTCAGGGCTGGCTCATTTCTATTTCCCTGCCTGGCATGCTGTCTGACTGAACTCTGATCTCCTTTTAATGGCAAACCATTGAACTGAACGTTCCTGAACTGACTCAAACCTGCCTTTTGCGAGCTAGTAAACTGTGCAGGAAATAACCTTTCAGCTGAAGGGCTGACTGACTCCTTTCTGAGGCACACTGTGCTTAATTTTCTGTATATTTGGGGGAAGACTTACAAGGTCTGCCGCATCTCTGCAAATCAGCAGGGATGCGCCAAAAAACTTGCGACACGCAAAACCACCCGTGCGCCACCACTGATGCTAAATGCGGCGCGCCATGGCGCACGGATGGGCAGTTGCGTGTCGCATCCACTGGCGTAAGGGCGGCGCATTGCTGGAGTCATGTCGTAAGAGCAGCTCCAGCAAGGCTCAGGGACTCCCTATGCCTAACATACTGCATCACTCCTTACGCCTGCTTCAAGCAGGCGCAGGGTTTTGACGCAGCATGGCCGTAAAAGTGACTCAGAGAAATCTTGTAGATTTCACTGTGTCAATTTTACAAGGCGTTCCTGCGATGGAAAGCCCCCCTCGCCGGAACGCCCACATGAAACCTGTGGCGCAGGGCTTTACAACTTGACGCATCTACCTAGATGCGTCACGTTGTAAATACAGCGCAACATGGCGCATGGTTTACGCTACCGCTGCGTCACAGAAGTGATGCAACGGCTGCGTAAATGTGGCGCAAGGGGCTTGTAAATCTGCCCCTTGGTTTGTAAGATCTAAATGCTGAATCTAGATTTTTCCCTTGTTTCTTTCTCCTTCATTTTCCTAGGCAACCAGAAAATGTTTTCTTTATTTGAATCTGTATGACATTGTGTGGCTAATTCTAGTAATTTACTTTTATTCAATCTATTTACCGATCACTCAAATTGAGGCTTTAGATAAATGACTTACATGAGCAAACTTTATTGTATTTGAGTCATTCTTGGAGAGTTATAAATGTTGGTGACATCTGGGATTTGGTGACGGTAATTAGCAAGTATTTGGTATTTCTTATTCCACATCCTCTTAAGGAATTGTCTCACGTTCTCTAAATATCCAGTCCCTGTTAGCTCATATATCAGATCCATTTGAGGACCAATCATTGAAGTAAGTTATGATACGGGCCCAGTGAATATAATGATCTAATTGGAAATGTGTAAAGAGATTTAAAAAAATTGTCCAGCTTTCTGCTTCTTCAATACCAATAATTGAATTTTTAAAGGGGGACAATTATTAGCTTAAATGCAAATTTGCTGGTTTAAACATAACTGAAAACTTTTACGCAGATACCAGTGTACTATTGAGGGACCGCTGTTAAAAGGAAAATGATCACGATATTGATGGTCATAATGAACTTTGACCAATTGCAAAAGCACTGCGGTAACAAAACAAAACGTTTAAAGATTTAATACCATATTAAATAACATTATATGCTTAGAAACTATTTTTTTTTAAACATACATATTGAAAGAAAAAGACAAAAGTATATGATTAGTTACAGTTAGAAAAACTTAATTTATTTTTTCTATATAAAATCTACTTAAAATACACAAACTTTAGAAATTGTGAAGTTACAACTAAAAGGTATAATTTGCACCCCAAGCAAAATTTACTATATCTTGCACACCTCCCCACACAGTGTTGTCAACTTGCTAACCAGTCTAAATTAACTATAACTCTACACTCTACATGTAGGGTTCTCATAAATGATGTAATCTGAGATGTCATCAGAGTTGTTATGAATCTTATGATTTAACATTCTATAAGCAACGAACGATAAAAGGGTATAAACAGGGCTTAGGGAAGGCGTGAGTTTTAGTTAATTTAGTTTGGCTTGTCTAAATTGGTTTGGGATTCTTCTTGTGAGGTTCTTGTGAGGTGCTTTAACTTTATTACTGTTTGAGTATTGCCTAAATTCTTTACACTTTGCCTCTAAACTATACCTGTCTTCTCTGTGCCATAGCTAAGAGGGATCTGAGCTCAGGTTAATTTAGTGACTTTAGTCTTTCACCTTGACAGGGATGGAGATTATTTTTGTGGTGGGCACTCACTCCACTTAATTGATACCACACAGTGATTTCAGTTCTTTTTGAAAGGATAGGAATGGATCTGAGTAGCATTTAGAGCCTCAGCATGGCAGCTCGGAGGAAGATGTGTAAGGAGAAAGGGTTGAAGCTGGCAAAGAGGTCCATAAAGAAGTACCAGATAACCCTCAGAGCATTGGGATAAGTTGTCTTGCTATACCACACAGGAGCAAGAGGAGAATGGGCTGAGGATGGAGAAGACATGGAGGAGAAAAAGGAGAATGGCCTTGTAGTGGACCCAGTGCCAGTGGAAGAGGATGTATCTTAGGATCCAGATTACCTACCTTGTCCCGAGCAGTGTGTTCTTTCATAGAGAGTGAGTCCATGGAACCTACACAGGAAGCCATTGCTGACCTGGGAGACCTGCCTGAGCTAGTTGGGTGGTAAATGGCAGGAGGACCATCACAGTCAGTCCTGCAAGGTGCAGAAGAAGAGCCCCACACTTGAGGGCTTAAGGCGATAGGCTGCAACCCAGGCCGATGGTGATACCTCTGTTGATCACTAAATATATTGCGAGAATGGTCTCTTGTATAGAGATCCTAAGGGCCTTGAGTCTGGCTCAACCACAATGTTGGGGGTCCCCCAGTTCTATAGGGCCTCCCTATAGGAGCAGGTGTATGAGATGCCCTCGGTAGGGTATCTGGGGCAGGCCAAGACCTTCGACTCCCTGGTCACTCACATCTATTGGCCCCAGATGAGGACTAAGTGAGATGCATTTTGTGGGACCTGTGTTACCTGCTAGGAAAGTGGTACTTCAAGAGTAAAAAGTAGGACCCCTGTAATCTTTCCCCATGGTAGGTACACCTTATGAAAGGTTGGCTTTGGATATTGTTGGGCCTCTAGACTGCAAGACAGCTCTTGGCAACAGGTGTATATGGGCTTGGTGGGCCATGCCACCAAGTACCTGAGGTCATACCTCTCTCAACAGCGATTGCACCTGTGGTAGCCAGGGTGCAGAGCAAGAATATCGACGGGAAAATATCGACATACAGAAATATTGAGGTAAGACTATTGTTTGTTTTAAATATCGATGTAATTTATATTGATGTAAAAAATATTGTTTTCTTAGAAGTACGAGAATATGGACAGTGTTAAATATCGATGTAAGTAATATCATTGTAAATATTATCGATTTAATGATTATGATGTAAAATGAAATTTAGGGCCCCATTAGGATGTCGGGTGGATCGCCACCGTCATGCGGGCGGTGGCGATCCGCCAGACATCCTTATCTGCCCACCACCCATTCCCCCCGCCATATTACTATGGTGGGGGGAACGCGGCCGTCGGAAAGACCGGGCGGAAAAGGGTTCTATATGGTGGCGGTGTCTGTTAGACATCGCCATCCATATTAGGGTGTGTGCGGGGACATGCTTTTCGTGGTGGCAATGCCGCTACGGAATGGCATGTGGGAATGTCTTGTGGGGGCCCATTGCGGAGGGACTCCAGGGGAGTGGGGGTGCACATGGGGGTACCCCCATGCACTTCACTGTACAACGTGGCAGGCACCACACGGTGCCTGTCACGTTGTGCATTGAAGTTCACAATGTGCATTTTTAGCATTGCGGCGGGCGGTGCTTTTAGCACTGCCCGCCGCAATGTTAAAAATGCGGGATGCGCCCGCCAGTGTGAAGGGCGCATCCTAATGGCCTCAACAGGACCGCCGCCCTTATATTGGGCGGTCCCGTTTTACATCCTAATGGGCCCCTTAGTGTTTAGATTTTTTTTTTGTTTTTTGGGGAATTTATTATTTTTACATGTAAATAATAAATGGGATTTTTTTTCAATTTTCTGTTATAATTCTAGGAGCGGGATGTTGGATTTATAGGGAATAAGGGTGGGGAGTAATTTAAAAATGTTGTGTTATAATTTTTATTTTTTAATGTATAATATATGCGAGAAAAAAATTGAAATTAGAAATTTTATTTTTAAATTAGAAATAAAAAAAAATCAAATGTGAACTGATATGTTGTCATAAGCATAATATGAAACTTAAATAATAATATAATTTTGGAGAAAAACATTCAAATTAAAATATTTAATGTAAAAAAATGTAATATTTTTTAAATTGTAATTTAATAAATATGAATTATATTTTAATAAATATTTGTATTTTTACTGTAAATGTATTTTAATTTAATTTAAATTAGAATTTGACTGAAATTTTTATGTAAATGTTGAAATGTATACAAAATTTAAAATATCGAAAATATATTTAGTCGTTTTTAACAATAACTACATTATATTAAATGCTATATAAAGAATAGTAAAATGTTTTGGTAACTTTTTTATAATTTAATCTATAAATATAAAAAGCTTAATAGAGTTCATTTTTAAATGTATATTTTAAGGATATTTATTCATCTGTGCAGTAATTAAAAGGGGGATCTTACATATTTATAGTGTACAGTTTCTATAATTTTGAAGTTAATGAAGTAAAATATTATGGTTTGCAATCCAGCAATTTGCCAGCGTTTTATTGGATTTGGAGTTAGAATAGTAAATTATTATGGTTTACTATCCAGCATTTTCTCAGACTTTATTTGGATTTGAAGTTAGAATAGTAAATTATTATGGTTGACTATCCATCATTTTCCCAGAGTTTAATTGGATTTGGAATTAGAATAGAATTATTATGGTTTACTAGCCAGCATTTTCCCAGAATTTTATAGGATTTGGTGTTAGAATAGTAAATTAATATGGTTTACTACCCAGCATTTTCCCCAGAGTTTAATTGGATTTGGAGTTTGAATAGTTAATTATTATGGTTCACTATCCAGCATTTTCCCAGAGTTTATTTGGATTTGGAGTTAGAATAGTAAATTATTAACGGTTTACTATCCAGCATTTTCCCAGAGTTTAATTGGATTTGGAGTTAGAATAGTAAATTATTATGGTTTACTATCCAGCATTTTCTCAGAGTTTGATTGGAGTTGGAGTTTGAATAGTAAATCATTATGGTTTACAAGCCAGCATTATTATTAAAATTTAATCTTATAAAATAAATAACATTTTATAAAATACATTTAAATATGTTAAATAATGTACAAAAATGTTCAATAATATTTAGAAAAGTAAATATATTTTTTAGAACATTTGTGTAATATTTTCAAATTACAAGTGTATGTAAAAAACAATTTTTTAATATACATTAATGTTTACATAATAATTTTTTGTAGTATAATAATTATTGTATGTTTAAAAAATTTTATGGTTACATTAAACACTTGGGGGTGGATTCAGATCCGGTAAAAACAGCTCCGAATAGTCGTTCGGAGCGTTTTTCTCGTACGATTCGTACCAGGAGCTGGACTCCGTACGAATCGTACAGAGACCGTACGACTCGAATCCCCGTACGAGTCTCCGTAGGAACCCAATGTACGCGAGATCTGTACGGCTCGCGGCTGGTTTTTACGACCCAGCAAGTACGATACGTGTCGGGTCCCACCGTAGAACCCTTTTTTTACGGGAGCTGTAAACAGCCGTAAAAGCAGAGTTCGCGCCGAAACAGGTACGGAACGACCCCCCCCCGGGTACGGGTGTACGCACCGTACCCCATGTTCGCTGGTGTACGGTGCGTACACCCCATGATCGCGGGGTACGGTGCGTACCCCCCATGATCGCAGGTGTACGGGGCATACCCTGCGATCATCGGGGGTACGCACCGTACGGTGTGTATGTGATTGTGCGCTTTTCCGTACGAATCGCCCTTACCGTACGGATCACGTCCTGGTGCCCCGGTCCGGATCGTACTTGTCGGGTCGTACGGCGTGTGTACAAGTCGTAGGTAGATGGCTCCGGATACGATTCGTACGGATGTTTATTTTACCGGATTGGAATCGACCCCTAGCTGTACCCGGCCAAGCGTTGCTGTGGCACAGTCTGGTTAAATGGAAGAGAAAGAAAAGAGTAAGCACACGTTTCTAATATGTTTAATTTCACAATGTTTGTGGGCATACAATATGTTTTTGTGACTATTGTCTGTATGTGTCCCTTGTAGTTGTTGCGCAGCAAGAACATCCATAGGGTCTGTTCGGCCTTTCGATTAAAACACACGTGTATTGTACACACGCGTATTCAAATCCAACGTTGTGTAAATATCAACACGCGCTAATGTTGCAAAGTGAACCAACTCCTCCCCCCTCCTTCCACACACTTCCCGGTCTGCCATCCTGACAGCAACTGTCCATTCTAATATATGTAGACTATTGTCTCTTGTGTCCCTTGTAGTTGTTGCACAGCAATCAAAGCGATTGGGTCTGTTCGGCCTTTCGATTAAAAACACACACATATTGGACACGCGCGTATTTCAATCCAACGTTGTGTGCATATAAAGATGCGCTAATGTTGCAAAGTGAACCAACTCCTCCCTCCACCCACTTCCCAGTCTGCCATCCTGACCCCAACTTTCCATCCTAATATATGTAGACTATTGTCTCTGTGCGTCCTTTCTTAATGTTGCAAAGCGAACCAACTCCTCCCGCCTCCCTCCACCCACTTCCCGGTCTGCCATCCTGACACCAACTGTCCATCCTAATATATGTAGACTATTGTCTCTATGCATCCCTTGTAGTTGTTGCGCAGTAACCAAATCGATAGGGTCTGTTCGGCCTTTCGATTCAAAACACGCATGTTTTGGACACACGCTTAATCGAATCCAACGTTGTGTCAAAATTTCAAAGCAATCGGTGAAGAACTTTCGGAGATTTAAGATTTTGAACAAAGGAACATTGACATTTTTATGTGTCTGTACGGGCTTTTGTTTAAAAACATGCGCGTATTCAACACGCGCGTATTGGAATCCAACGTTGGGTATATTAAAACACCCCCCCTTTTCGACTCCAAAGTTGAGTCAAAATTTTAAAGCAATCGGTGAAGAACTTTCGGAGATTTCTGATTTTGAACATACGAACATTTACATTTTTATTTATATAGATTTTCAAAAAATATATACATATACATTTTTATATTTATATAAAGAATTTTAGACACATTTTTTGACATTTTCCATTCATTCTTATGGGGAGTTAGTCCTATGTTAGTTTTAATTAGGAGGCCATTTTTTTTTTCCTTTACTCACTTTTTAGGTCTCGCCTTTTCCATTCCGCAGGAATGGAAAATGGAGAGAATTCTAGTGGTCAAAATACTCGTCAAACTAAGGCTTTTTCTGTGAGGTTTTCTTCGAGTTCATGTGGCCACAGGCATGCGCTTTTGTAACATAAACTTTTTTTTCACGAGCTTTTGTTGTTTTTCATTGGCTCTTCACTTTGTCCATGCCTCATTGAAGCTGCTCCCTCCGCCCACCTTCTCTCTGTCTTGCGCGTGCCTCTTGCTTATCTCACCGTAGCTTGACAACATTCAGACGTGCACTCTTTCCAAGCATACCCCCCTGCCTTTCACTCGCGGAAACACGCACACCAAACACAAACAGCCCACAGACTCTCTCTCTCTCCCATTCACGCACGGCAACACGCACACCAAATACAAACAGCCCACAGACTCTCTCTCTCCCATTCACGCACGGCAACAGGCACACCAAACACAAACAGCCCACAGACTCTCTCTCTCCCATTCACGCACGGCAACACGCACACCAAACACAAACAGCCCACAGACTCTCTCTCTCTCCCATTCACGCACGGCAACACGCGCACCAAACACAAACAGCCCACAGACTCTCTCTCTCCCATTCACGCACGGCAACACGCACACCAAACACAAACAGCCCACAGACTCTCTCACTCCCATTCACGCACGGCAACACGCACACCAAACACAAACAGCCCACAGACTCTCTCTCTCCCATTCACGCACGGCACTAACTCTCTACCATTCACGCACGGCAACACGCACACGTCGACAACATTCAGACGTGCACTCTTTCCAAGCATAGCCCCCCCTGCCTTTCACTCGCGGAAACACGCACACCAAACACAAACAGCCCACAGACTCCCTCTCTCCCATTCACGCACGGCAACACGCACACCAAACACAAATAGCCCACAGACTCTCTCTCTCCCATTCACACACACCAACAGCCATCAGTGCACGCTTTCACCAGGCATACACACCACCGGCCGTCAGTGCACGCTTTCACCAGGCATACACAACACCGGCCGTCAGTGCACGCTTATACCAGGCACACACACACACCACCAGCAACGCTTTCACCAGGTATACACACCATTGGCCATCAGTGCACGCTTTCACCAGGCATGCACACCACCGGCCATTAGTGAACACTCTCAACAGGCACAGACACCATCAGTCATCGGTGCACGCTTTCACCGGGCACAAACACCACCAGCCGTCAGTGCACGCTTCCACAAGGGACACACCACCAGACGTCATTGCACGCTTTCACCAGGCACACACACCACCAGCCGTCAATGCACACAAGTGTACATCAAAGCCCTACAATGTACCTGCTGTCTTACAATAACAGGTTATCTAACAAAGGTTAACTACATGCACAGTGATCCGTCTACAGATTAAAAGTGCTATAAGCTATCACAATACGTTCAAGTACTGTAGTATCCTATAATTTAACTCTGCACATCCATTCACTATATGCCCAAATATCAATAAAAATGCTCCGTATAATAATTTTGAGGTATCTACTTGAATATAACTCTATTTTGGTACCTTTACACAGTCAGTTTGTGTTGATCTGACTCCCTAGATTAACCTTTATGTCCAAGCCCACTGCTATGGTGTGCAATTCAACAGTGAGATCTCATTACACTACAAATATATACTATTGGTGAATCTGCATTATGCCCCCTTTGTCTTCAAAGATATGTTCTATCACTTCTTCACCTCTTTCATCAAATTGCCTTAACGTTCTCATTTGTGTTTTGTCACCAACTTGATTATTGCAGGAGGCACTGCATTAATCTCCCCAACAAATATACCTTCAAAGAGGGTCCAGAACAATACAGGTTGTCTCATGTTTGGCCTGAAAAGAGTCACTGCTATCACACCTGCCCTGGAGTCCTTCCAAGTTCTTGCAATGTAGCAGTGCCCATTTTCAGGCGAAGGTGCACTGCCCAAAGTGTAGTTAACAAGGGCCAAAAATGTCTTGCTTGATTTTATCAATGCCTTTCACTAAAGTATGAGACGTCAAGTCAGTTATACAATGCACTGTGTTCACACCACCGTCCAAGAAATGCATGCCATCGGTAGGGATGATAATAGACTATTTTCAGGTTTGAATATAAACGTTTTAATATTATGCTTCACTTTCATTCCTACTGTCAAGGACATAATCAATTGTGTCTTTTAACACCTAAGCTTACTTTGGGGACTCTTGCAAATTCTTGTTCACCCCCACAGAGGCACCCTGCTCCTGCGGTGAAGCTTCCTAGACTGGATTAGGACATTACTATCACACACAACTTTTTCATCATCAAACAACCAAGCTATAGGTAGCACCCTTTAGACAACATGCTCAGACTGTGGATCGTTACATCGTCCACAAGGCACTACACAGGAGTCCCGCAGGTCACGGATTCAGAACTTTCTGAAAATGTCAGCTTAGCCACAAATAGGAAACATCCAAAAGGTTTCTGCCAACTTATCAACCTACCAAGAATGCTTTGCTGAAAGAAGATGCATTCACTCTGAATGGTCCATTGTCTGGAACTATCTTCACCTCCAATTAACACCTACAGACAACTTCCGGCGTTTAGAAAATTCACCTCATTATTAAACTAGCATGTTCCTTTTCTTCGAGTACTATAAAGCAAGTTTTTTACACCCTATTATTACATTTTCGCATCAACTACTTTAAATAAAAGAATCTACGCTATCCTTTGTAGACCTAGACAAACAACTACTAAACTAAGGCCAAACAACAAAACGAAAATGCCAAAAACAAAATTCTAAATAACAATAAAATGCACAAGATCTGTTACGCACAAAGTAAATGAAAACGACACTAGCTAACAATCACATAACTAACGCATAATACGTACATTATTAACACCTTTAGCTAACACTCACAAAACTAAAAATTTAAAAGCTAAACAATCAACACAGATAAAAGAAGGATTAATGGAAATAACGTCCACATACATTTGCAAATTAAAACACAAACAAACATCCACATTTGCAGTTATAAAATCTGTTGCCTAACATTATTCGCATATTTCGTTAATGAAGAATAAAAACATAAATGACATTCGCAAAAGTATACATTTACACACCTCAATTAAACACTGTGCCTCTTATAGTTTTAAAACATTGTCAAATATTTACACAGCAATAACAAATTAATTACATACACTGAATACAAAAATATCACGATATGTATTACATACTACAACAAATTATAATACATTGTAACAAAAAAAACATTTAATCATTACAACATAGCACATCCGACTATTACATAAATATACTCTAAGTACATACCCATTCTAACTGAAAATACAGATCATGTACGTAAAAATACAAATACAACTAATAAATACATTACATTACAGTTGTCACAAACATAGACATTATATATCAACTTTAAAACAGTTAATTAACTTTATTTTAAATAAATACCAAAAAACAAATACAGTCGCGAACAAAAGATATACATTTTTATAGAAAAAAAGTCATATTCATTACTTAATTTATACATACGATCAATAGTACATTCAAATAAATAAAAAAAACACTTAGAAATAAAGTCTTACCTGTCAAACTACGCAACAACACCACAGGAACAAGAACACGCCTTCCGCTACACGCGATTCTCGATCTTCTGGGGAATTCCACCGTTGACGCACGCCAATCGAAACGCAACGTCAAAAACGTAGCGCTCCGATTGGCTGAAAGAAAACGTCAATCAAAAATGGTACACTGGCAAGAGGAAAACAAAAAAAAACTAGACCGCTGACCTACTAAACGTAGGTAGCGTTAAGGGGACGCATTGCGTCTGCCATTTTTGTTTTTTTAAATACATACATAAAAATCAAAAACGGCAGTCAACACAACTATTACACACACAATACATATTAATAAACACAAAAAAAAATTAGATACACATTACATTTATCACATAATGCTAAAAAACACTTACACAACATCACATCTACAAATATACACATCAAACACTAAACATAGCAAGACTAAAATACACTCATACAGCACCAGCAAAGCATCAATAACAAACACCACAACACAACTAAACAACAACACAATACCACTCAACATGAATACAGCATCACTATACATCAAAGGCTCCAACAACACACAAATCTACAACACCACAGCATCCAAACCCCCCCCACATGCATCACTAAGTGCAACAACAACATCATTCATCCCAACACATGCAACACTCATCTCAACACATGCAACACTCAACACAACACAGAAAACTACGCACAACACAGAAAACTATGCACAACACTTGCATCGCTCAGCACAACACTTGCAACACTCAACAAAAATAATGCTTAAATAAGAAAAGAAAAAAATGTCACCACAATTCACAACATCACTTTGTACTTATGTAAAATACGCACACTAAATGTATTTTATTATTACACTAGGCGGACAAACAGGAATGAATATTCACCCGCATGTTTGCAAAATATATATATATATACAGATATATGGAAAAAATAACACTAACTTGTAAACGCTCAATGCACGGGAGAAATAATACTCAGAAAAAAAACAAAAAAATCAGGCGCACACTCTACTTACATCACTCTACAACTCTAACGCAATCACTCTACCACCCTCACGCCTTCACTCTACCTTCCTAACTCTAACACTCTACTGCCCTCACTCTACAACTATGACACCCTCACTCTACCACTCTATGGCCCTCACTCTAACACTCTACCACCCTCACTCTACCGCCTTCAGTCTGACACTCAACCACCATCACCCTACCACTCGAACGCACTCACTGTACCACACTCACTCTACCGCCCTCATCCTAACACGCTACCGCCCTCACTCAAATGCCCTCACTCATACGCCCTCACTCTACAACCCTCACTCTACCGCTATCATTCTACCGCCCTCACTCTAACGCCCTCACTCACTCTGCCGCCCTCACTCACTGTACCACCCTCAATAACTCAATTGCACTCACACACTCTATCACCCTCAATCACTCTATAACCCACACTAACTCTATCGCCCTCCCTCACTCTATCGGCCTCCATCACTCTACCGCCCTCCATCACTCTAATGCCCTAAATCACTCTACCGCCCTCACACACTCTATCGCCCTCCCTCACTCTATCGTACTCCCTCACTCTATCGCCCTACATCACTCAATCGCAACAACATCACTCTACCGCCCTCCATCACTCGATCCCCCTACCTCTATCTATCGCACTCCCTCCCTCTATCGCCCTCCCTCTATTGCTCACCCTCAATCGCCCTCCCTCTATGATTCACCCTCCCTCTATCTATCTATCTCACTCACACTATCTATTCAATCACCATAGCATCACTCAGCACCACCACAGCATCACTCAGGGGCACAACAACATCACTATGCGCTACAACAGCAAAACTGAACGCCACTGCATCACTTGTCGCAAAAAAAACATCACTCTGCGCCACAACAGCATCAATCTGTTAAACAATTCAACTACAAATGCATCAAAACATTTCTGTCAATGTATCTACATTTATTAAAAAATACATTAAAAAAGTTAAATATTTTCCATTATGTTCTTGATAAAAATTGTAATTAATCAGAACAATACACAAAAGAAAGGGAAAAAATAAACATGTACCTTTACTAATGCTATAGATGTAACATTTGCTAAAGTTAAAAGTATTGCCATTTGTATTCCAAAAAATATTACTTTAATCTTTTTAAAAACATAAAGAAAGATTACAAACATTTACATTTTACATACTAAGAGCTCAAACTTATCTATTGCGAGACCTATTGCATTTTCAATGCTTGTTAACCTATCTTCTTCATTGTTTGGGTCATTTACGAAGACGGAACCTCGTGGTTGGGAGCTGCTTCGTTTGCCTGCCTGTAAGTTTACTTTTATTTACTTTTAAATTCGTTTAAAGGTATTTTTAAGTTAGTAGTCATGTTTATTTATTTGTAAAAGTATTAGTTATAGATTTATAGGATAATTACGTGTTATTTTTGTAGGATCGTTATTTCGTAGATTATTTTGTATGAATGTTTTTAGAATGCTATGTTGTTTAAATAATACTTTGTATATGTTTTGTTATATGTATTATATGTTGGTATTTCTATTTGTGGGTTTCTATATGTGTTATGGGTGGGAGATGTTTAATTCCATTTACAGGTTCGGAGTTCGGTGAACATATGGATTTGTCCATGCGTTTTATTTTTTTTAAATAAAGGAAATTGTTGTTTCTTGTTTTAAAACAAGTTGCTGTACAATTCCTTTTTGAACGGGTTTTTAAGAGTTTTTTTTACAACAAAATATTTACGAGATATTTTTTTTATCAGGATGATTAAAGTTTTTCACATACAGTTGTATTTTTTCATTTTGTGGGGTATTTTTGTACTACATGGATCACATTTCGTTTGGATTGTTTTTTTCTATCTATTTTGAAGGTATTCTACAGCTACATAACTGTAAGTTATGTTGTATATTATTGAGGGTGGGAATGTCTATTTTTATTTTTATTTTATGTTAGTTATATTATGTCATATGATTTTGAGTTTTATAGTAAAGTTTATGACATTATTTAACTAATAGAAAATAAAATACTTTGGGGGCGATTCCGATCTGGGTCGGAAATCACTCCGACCGAGCCGGATCCGGGGTGTTTTCCGACCGATCCGGGCTCCTGTAGTCCAACCGAGCGAGTACGATGCAGCCGTATGCTGTCGGACTCGTTTCTGTCAGACTCCCATTGAAGTCAATGGGAGCCGGTCTTACAATGCGTCCATGGCCTCCCATTGGCTGAATGGGTACGTTCCGGACAAGTGCGCCACCTACAGTGGGTACGCGTTGGTGCCATCCGCACCGTACATGCCTGTGTTGGGGAGACCCATGGGTCTCCCCCGTGTCCGAGCAGTAAGGCTGCGGGTAACAGGGGCCCCGATGCGGACCCCCAAAGTCTAGCTCCGGGAGCTATTGCGAGCCAGAAGCTCTGACTCAATCCGGCTGTCCGAATCGCGCATCGTACTGGCTCGGTTGGAATTTGCCTCTATTTCCTGCCACGGTTAGGTTACGGCCAAGACATACGGAGCGGTTCGGACCCGGAAACGATTTGGCCGGAGATTTCGCGCTTGTTCGCATCGTACTTTGTCGTCCGGACCCGTGTACGAACCGGACGGAAATTCAGCCTCTGAATCCGACCCGCTAATCCTGAACCCGATTCGGAGCCATTCCGACCGAGATCGGAATCAGCTCCTTAGTGTATTTGATATGTTTTTAAACTTTAATGTTTGGATTATATTATAGAATAGATTTTGCTATCATATCTATGTATTCCAGACCCTGGATGTTAGGGTACATTCTTGTTTTTTGTTGGAGGTATTCGTACATAGTACTAGTTTGTTTACTTAGTTTTGGTCTTATTTTGCTCAGAGATTGTTCCACTCTGAGCTCTTGGTAACTTTGTTATTTTTTAATTGATTGTATGAGTTTATGGAGTGTTGGCTGTCCTCTCCCTATTGTAGCCTGGAAGGCATTATGCCATCCTTCTACCGCGTTGTTAGTTTTTGCGTTTTGTGCGATAGTGCTGCTGTAGACATTCCACCAGGGAATTTGACATTTTGGTTGTCTTCGGTGAACTGAACGATGCAATCTCCCCACCCAGGTGTCCTCAAAGTAATCTAACAAGGGACTTAATTTTGTATCATTAGTGCGGTAGAAAGGACTATCTATTAATAGGTTATAATAATTTGCTACTTCTGTTTTTGGTATGAATGCTAGTGCAATCAATTTTTTAATTTGGTATGCAAAGTTACTATTAGTAGAGTAGTCTATACTTAAGGTGGATTTTTGCAGGTGTCTCCACATACTGTGATTAAAGTGGTAGTAACACCCTTGAAGTGCAGTATGTGGGTATATTTTTAGTATTGCTTGAATCATAGCTAATTCAAGATAGATTATTATCCTTTGTGGATAATAATTACCAGTTAAATCGTTCACTGTTGTTAAAAGTTCTATATAGGTGGCATTGTTTTTATTTGGAAGTAAAGCATACATTAATGGTATATTTGTTTCCTGAAATTCACCATGAATGGTGTAAAGTTGATGAAATGGTTCAGGACACACATGATTCACACAATTTTAAATTTTTTTGACAGTTATTCTTTTATCTTGACTTTTGTTGTCATATATTAGGAATTTGTCATCTTTGTGGGCAATAGTATATTCAGGCAATATATCCATTTCTTCAAAGGTTTTGGGGGTGGGTGGAGTTGGGTCAGAAGCTCCTTTTGTTTTAGCAATTAATCTTTACAGGTTGGGAATAGAGGGCAATTGTCCTGTGACACGTTCAGGCACTTTTGTTAATATATTTTTCAATATTTCTTTGCTTGTTTGTTGAGAACATGTGCTTGCTTCTCAAATTGTTTCTAGGGCTTCCCTTACTTCTAATTCGGTTACATTGGGTGGATGGTTGTGCTCTATAACATTCACTACTTTATTGTCTAAAGTTGTAGCTCGACCATAACATGCAGTTGAATAGTATTTGCTACATTTCCAATGTGTCTAATTATTTTTCACCTTTTCTTGCGTATATAACCCATATAATATAGCATTAATTTTCCTTTTTGCGATGTAATAAAACTAGATCCTTCAGCCATTTCTATGGTATTTCTGTGAAAAAATATACATATGTGTTGAGAAAATATGTGTTTTTTAGTGACTTTAAGCAAATACTTACATTGTTGATTTTTCTGTATTGTTGATGGCTTTTTTGCAGCTTTTATCTTTTCACAGTTGTATTTTCTGTAGATGGTTAGAAAATTGTTGATGTTAGTTATATTAGACATTTTTATTTGTGTTTTTTAGTCTCAGAAAATCATTTACACAGGCAAAATACTTACTTTTGTAGTAGATGTATTTGATTTGGTGGTTGTTCTTTGGTAAATGCAGTTTGTGAAAGCTGTGAGGAAAAATATATTTATTATTTTTGTTTTCAGTTTTAAAGCATCTATTCAAGATAGAAAAAGTACATTTTTTATATGTAAAGTTGTATTTTAAAGACAATGCTGTCTTTAATGTAGAATTAGAGAAGTTATTTAGTAACATTTGCATTTTATTATTTTTGCTGGTGATGTTAGCATCTTTAGTTTGGTTTTCAAAAGAAGAGGACATTTTATTACTTTAGGTAGTTAAGTTAAGGTGGTAGAGGCATTTATAATAATACAACATTTGTTTTTCTTACCTGTGTTGTAGTATAGTTTGTTATAGTAGGTATTGTAGGTATTCCTTCTTTCTCTCTCTCCAGCAAAGTAACGTTCTCCCTCTGTGTTTGGCCGATAAACGGTAATTTTACTTAAGTTAAATCTTGGTTTTTATAGTGTTTACTTAATTACTTCTCAGTTTCAATTGGTTTGTGTTCTTTTAGTTTGAAATCACTGATTGAGATACTTCTTTTGAATTTTGTAGCAGTTAATTTGTGATTAGGTAAATATATGTGTTGTTTGTTTGTTCTTTATAATATTTTATATGTTGTTAATTAAAAATATTTGTTAATAATTGCATTTTATAAGGTAAGTAATTGTAGTTTATGTTATATATGTAATTTATTATGTGTATATATTTTGTTGGTGATTACTTATACTTATTATTTTTTTTATAATTGTTTTATATTTGATTTAAATATATTATTATTTTTATATGTTGGTATTAGTTTATAATATTTTTTAGAATATAATAAATTATTCAATAGTTGTGGGGAGTCTTTATTAAATGTTGAATAGTATTATCGATATTTTTTGTATTTTTTATAATTATATTTGTAAGTCGATATTATTGTAGTGTTTCATTTTAAATTACCCTTTTTCGATACTTTTGTTGTCTATAATATTGTACTCGATATTTCTGTTAACGATATTTATCACAACGATATTTAGGTATCGATATATATATTTTTTATTTATTTAACATGTGTATGGTGCGACAAATCATCCCCAAGTGGATCTCAAGGCGCCTAGCAGCAGGAGAACCAACCACCCACTCAGCCTGAGCCCCTAGAACAGCCACGTTTTTAGGCTCTTCTTGAATTGCTCCAAAGACGAACAGCCACGCAATCCTTCCGGTAGCCTGTTCCAATGGAAGGGGGCGAGATATGAAAAGGCGCGACCTCCCATTCTGGCCCTATTTTACAAGGGACTAAGAGATTTCGATTACTCGATCTCAGCTGACGCCCCCTGGATATATGCTCTCTCCTTCTTTCTTAGGTATGCCGGACCCAGGCCTTGCCTTGTTTTGACCACCAAGATAAGAAGCTTAAAGTTTGCTCTCTTCCTAATGGGCAGCCAATGCAGAGATAGCAGTAGAGGGTGGGACGTGGTACGTCTGGGCTTGTTCAAAGCCAATCTTGCTGCGGTATCTGCACTATCTGGAGCCTAGAAAAGAGTTCTTCCCTGGCGCCCACCAAGAAAGCGTTCCCGTAGTCCAACCTGCTCACAATCAACGCTTGGATGAGGGTCTTTCTTGCATCCAGAGAGATCCGAGGAAAGACTTTCCTCAGCATTTTCAAGGTCCCAAAGCAAAAGCTGGACAATGCTTTTACCTGAACCTCCGAGGATAGCTTAAAGTCCAGTAGGATTCCCAAATTCCTAGCCTGATTAGTAGGGGAGGGCAAGATCCCCAGTTCCGAAGGCCACCAATCTGGAGACCAGAGTTCCTCCGCCTTCCCAAACAGAAAGATCTCAGTTTTGTTTGAATTAAGCTGGAGAAAATTATCTCTCATCCAGACCGCTATGTTCAGCATACAGATCTTAAACTTGGTTCTCGTGACCGAAGGATCTGAATCAAATGGAATGATCACCTGAGTGTTGTCTGCATATGAGATTGTCTCAAACCCACAAGATCTTATAATAGCAGACAATGGAGCCACATATATGTTGAACAGAGTGGGGCTTAGGATGGAGCCCTGGGGAACTCCTTTATCCAGAAGGGTGGGATCTGACATAAATGGCTCCAGTTTAACCCATTGGGATCTGTTTGCCAGAAATCTTTCCAGCCACGCCAGTGCTTGGCCTTCGACACCGATCTCCTGCAGTCTGCCAAGCAAGATAGAATGCGAGATGGTGTCGAAGGCTGCCGACAGATCTAACAGCACCAGCATGGTGGGAATCCCCTTGTCAAGGGACATTCTAAAGTTGTCTGTGACTTCCATCAGGGCTGCCTCCGTGCTATGTCCTGCTCGAAAGCCCGATTGAGCAGGATCTAGAAGTTGATTCTGTTCCAAATAACCCTGCAGTTGTTGGTTGATCAACTTCTTCATAACTTTCGCGCCGCAAGGCAGAAGAGAGATTGGCCTATAGTTTTCTATCTCTAAAGGATCGGCTGACGTCTTTTTCAGAAGCGGTCTAATCAAGGCATTTTTCCAGTGATCAGGGAAGCTCGTCATACACAAAGAGCAGTTATAGACTGCCGTGAGCGAGGGGGCTAGAACGGAGGACAGTTCTGCCATCACAAAAGAAGGGGCACAATCTACCTCTGAGCCTGATTTCGTGGCTGCCACAGCCACCCTTACTTGCTCTATGGTGAAGCTGGAGAAAGAAATAAAGCTTGGGGAGGGAAGGGTTCCTACTCATCAGGTTGGGAACCCTTGCGGTCTCACTATCCCCCATCGAATTGTAGATATCATCTATCTTTTCTCTGAAGTAGGTGGCTACCTTATCGCATAGCGGCCAAGCTCCTGAACTCCACCGGCTGTTTCGCGTGCATTGACACGCCGTCTGTGTGGGGGTAGGTTGTAACGGCGTAGTCGCCTCTCCGCTAAGGGTTAGGTCCCTAGCGCAGTCCCCACAGGAACTAGCCGCGCAGACTGCCATTGGGCTCGCCAGGGTCTGACGGTGATGCAGTATCCCTCGCCTGCTATAGACCTAGACTTATCAGGTTGTATCATCAATACCCTGTAGCTCACCTTTGGGCACCTTAGGATTATATGAGCACTTTTCGGTCCTGAAGAATTGCCCTCTCGGGCATGAAACATGTTGACCAAGTTGGAGGGTTGAAATGAGGCCACACTAATAGGTTCTCTGGTCCTCAATACCCCTCCCTGCACCTTTTAACAAAGTGGTTAGCCACATGAATAAAGGTTCCCTCGTGGACTATCCAACTTTTTTTAATAACTCACCTTTTGCTCACTACCTCACTTTTTCTAGCCTTACACATTTCTACATATCACGGCAAGGAACAAAAGATCTCCGTAAAAGAGTGACACTCGCTGTTACCCGTCGGGCATTGCAGCGCCGGCCCGACGCAGGAGCAGGAAGCCGATGATATAAACAACATACCAAGTAGGCTGAATGAGACATGTCATCCAGCTCATCAGTTGTGTGAGGCTTCCTTAGTTCCGACAAGGAACTGGCTGATCTTTGAGCATACAACACCCCCTTGGTGACTCTCAGCTATCTGGGAGAGAGACCTTATTACCTGTCTACCCCTAGGGGAACTGTGTACAACTTTGCTTCTGGCTTTCTGGACTAGCACACTGGACCCCTTTAAATATAGTCCATTCTCGTCCTCCTTTTTGTTTACCTTATCGCATAGGTCTTGCGAGTGAGGGACCACTGTGCTGCTCACCGTCGGATTGGTGAATTCTTTTAATATCTTGCACAATTCCTGTGAGTAATTATTTGCTTCCCTAATCCGTACACTCAGATGTTCTCTCCTGGCAGTTTTGCAGTGACCTAGATAAGCTCTGTGCGCCAATTTATAGGCCGACTTATCCTCCTTGCTTTTGGTCCTTCTCCACTTTCTTTCCTGAACCCTGCAATGACCCTTCTCCTCTTTAAGTTTTTCCGAGTACCATGGCGCCGGTGCTCGTTTCTCTTTAATCTGCACTGTTTTTAAGGGGGCAAAGTCTTAACAGCCGCCTCCCAGTTCTCCAATGCCTTGTTGCTGTCCATCCCCTCCTCTATGGAGGTGGTTGTGAAGGCTCCGCTGAATGCATCCGGCGTAACCTTCCACCAAGACCTACACACATCCTTCCTTCCCAGGGGAAAATGTTTTCCCTCAGGCTGAGTGAAGGAGAATCTTAAGGCCTGTTGATACGTCCATGTTAACCCCAATGGAGCTTTTACGGACAAGAGGGGGATATTAGTGTGAAATATTGTTTAGGTATAGGTTGGTGATATTTTTGAATTTGATATTTTTGCAAGATAGCACAAGGTAATGCTTTTGCTGATTGCGTAGCTCGTGAGACTGCAATGCAACGAAGCACTACTTTCATGTACGTAGTGAAGTCTCAAGCTGAGCGATAGCATGATGTTAGAGAAGAAGTACTAGATGTACAGAGATCAGCTTCTGTAGCAGAACTTGAGCAATGGTCTAAAGAAGGAATATTGGATGATGAGGGCTGTTGGCGCAACAAAGACATGGATAGATGGAAATTGCCTGCAGCCTATTAACAACCTATGGTTCAAATGACACATGGGCTGGCACATGTTGGAGCTCTAGCGATAACAACATTGCTTACGCAAGTTTGGAAGCATCCTGAAATTGCCAGCACAGTTAAAAGAGTAGTACAGTCTTGTTTTATCTGTTGGCAGTATAATCCTGGAAAAGGGACACAAACTCCTACAGGAGGGTTTGCTACACCGACTGCACCTTTTAAAGTCTTGGAGATGGATTACATCCAACATGAACGCTGCAATAATCTGAAATACGTCCTATTGGTGGTGTGTGCCTTCAGTAAATGGATAGAAGCATACCCTACAAAGGATAATACAGCTCTCACTTCAGCGAAGGTGCTTCTTAAGGAGTTTTTCCCTAGATATGGTGTTTGTAAACTTTTGTGGAGTGACAACGGACCTCATTTTATTGGGCAAGTTGTTGAGCATGTCCTGAAAAGATTAGGGATCAAGCCGAAATTCAATGCAGTCTTCCACCCACAATCAGCAGGATTAGTGGAGAGGTACAACGCCACTTTGAAACTAAAGTTGGCGAAAATACTGGCTTCCACGTCTTTGAAGTGGCCGGTTGCACTACCCTTGGCATTGTTGTCCATAAGATCAGTGCCACATTTACGATCCGGCCTTACGCCCTATGAGGTGGTATTTGGGAGACCGATGAGCATTTGGGGAGTTCCTAAGCCACACCCCATACATGATGTACCTTGTGTTTTGATGAATTATTGTTTCGCACAGTTAACCGACAGTTTGATATCTATTCATCAACAGGTTCGAGAAGCTCTTCCTGACAGATCTACAGGTGAGGCCCACGAACTCCGACCTGGTGACCAGGTTATGATAAAGGTCTTCGACAGATCGAACAGCTTGGAGCCGAGGTAGCGAGGACCAGAGCAAGTGCTCCTTGCGACGAGGACTGCAGCTTGAGTGACAAACAGAAAGAACTGGATCCATAGCACACACTGCAAACGTGTGTCGCCTACCTTGGTGGAACCTGCTGTGTTGACCGACCATCGAGAGATCCTGGAAACGGAGAAAGGCCAAGCTATTTCACCTGACAAATCTGAAGGAGTCTTCCCGGCCCACACGATCGCTGGAGAATCCTGATATCAACTGAGACCAAGGAAAGAATGTGCTTTGCCGAAAAAGACTGGTTGAGCTACCGCCCTGGGTTAGTGAAACAGAACGCCGATGTGGCAAGGGGGGGCATCTGTCCTGCATAGTGTAGTGACACCCGTCTTGACCCTCAGTGAAGAAATCAGCGGCTGCCCAGGGATAAGAGCTCCAACGATTGTTTCAACGAGTTTGCAGAAAGATCGATTATTGCTGTTGCTAAAATGCATAACAAAAGAATAATTTGTGCTGTAGGGTTTGTTGGTGCTATGGTGGCTATGGCAGCAATTACGTTGTAGATTGAGAAGGTGGCCCCTACTCGACAGCTTTTTGTTGCCACTACTCCAGTACCAGTGGAACACCACTACTTTACACTTCCCTACCATGAGCAGAAGCATCGACAATCCTACCTCAATACCTTCATCCAGATGTTGCATCATACACTTAATGCCACGAATATCACCAACTGTTGGGTATGTGGGATGATTCCTGCCCACCAGAAGAAGGGAGGAACACCTTTCAATCCTCTTCCTTTCTCTCACAATGGTTCTTGTCAAGCTTGGTATGCGCTTTTGTTTGCATCTGGAAAGCCTTCAGTAGGTGGGATTAACTTCCACCTTAACAAAGTATGCTACCAAGATAAAGAAGGTTATCCACAAGCTAAAGGGACTAAATGGGAATGGGAAGAGTATCAACCTGACAATATTTTGACACCATATGTCTTCACGAATATGAGAGCTATTAAGACCAATGGACTATTTGTGACTTCTGTTACTAGAGCTAAAGCAGATTTGTGTATTAGTAGTGTTGGGAGAATTCCAGTAGGAAGGAGTGATGTACAGTGGTACTGACTATTGAAGGTGCCAATAATAGCAGTTTTACAGCCCCGCATAATACTTACTTTGTGTGTGGCAATAAGGGATATTATCAACTACCTGTTGGGTGGTCAGGGATTGGCTATGTATCCTTTCTATTGCCCCCTGTGTTTCTGGCACCTGCATCTTATCACAGAGACTATAAACTTTATAATGATATCTCTAGGAACCGAAATAAGAGAACAATAAGTATGCACGAAGTCGATCAAACTGACACTGCTCTACAACAATACGTCGATTTTAACTTAGGATTGTTCTTCTTTGTGGGTGCTGCGTTGAACAGAAGAAAGATAAGGTGATTGACTCGTGTTGTGGAAGCTATTACCAATCAGACAGCTATGGCACTTGGAAACATTAGAGGAGCTACAAGTTGCGAGGATTGTGGTACTCCAGAATCGCATGGTATCAGATGTGATTCTGGCTGATCGAGGTGGTGCATGCCGCATCATTGGCAGCAGCTGTTGTGCCTTCATTCCGGGTCATTCGCCTTCAGTATATGATGCAATCTCTAAACTGCATAAGATTGCTGTAGAAATTCACCCAGAGACTGGTACATGGACATTTTTGAACCGGATATGGACACTCTTTATCACTTGTGGCTGGAAGCTACTGATTGTTCTATGTATACTATTGGTGATACTATTTACATGCTGTGTATGTATACAATGTGATCCCATGCTTTGCTCTATTTGCATTACTGCTTGTACACCTGCCAATAGAAATGTTGCAGAAATTAAAGCCCAACAAATGCTAACTAAAGAGATCACTGAACTAATGAGCATCGATGTACAGGATGCATATCTAGATTACCCCATATCTTTATCTTTTTAACTGTATTTGAAGGTGCTATCATGGATGTTTTAAAAACTAAATGTATTTAAATTATATTTTTAATGGATGGACTAAGTTAATTATCATATCCTCTGACGTATCTTAATGCAACACAATTGGATAGATGGAATGTTATGTTTTTCACTTTCTTTTTCCTTTTTATATATATGTGTATCTTTTATTATATTAATATCGAAATAAAGATTTCTGAATGAATGATTACCCTAGATAAACGAATGTCTTCAGCTAACGCTAAAAAGGCCGTCTGTTGTAAATTGGCAGCGATCGGGTTAGCGTTAGCAGAAGCCATCCTGTATTTAGAGGTTATCTTGCCCGTCTTGTGGAATCCATTTTGTATTTCTGTCAGCCATTTTGTATGTCATGTGCTACCTCGTGTTCACCATGTGCTCTGTCCTACCTTTCTGTTAACTGCTCTTGAAATCTGCCTAGAGACTAGATATATTTAGTATTTTCCACCTTCGCACATGCTCAGTTGATCTTGCAGCTGTCTTTGCAGCTGCCACTAGAATGTAACTGTCAGGATGTGTTTGCCAAAAACAGTCACTGTTAGCTCCTCCCACTTGTTGACTGCATTTTCTGTATGACCATATATGTACCTAAAATCAGCATTTTGTACTTGTACCACCTTCATTTGAGCCCCTGTGTGGGTATAAAAGGACCAAGCTCCTTCCATTCAGTGTGTTACTTCATGCATTACCGAAGGGTGCTGTGTGAATGTAGTTCCACCTCATTAGGTTTAATAAATCTTTGTTTTCTATTCCAGTGTCTGTACCAACTTCTATCCTATTGGTCTGAGGACTCTGTGCAGAGAAGGGCGAACCCCTTGCACTGGTAGGCCTTGCTGAGGCTCACTACTACAGCGTGGTGCCTGTTATGTGGTGCAGGGAAATGCTGTGCATGCTCTTTTACCATTGCGGCCGGCGCTGCAGCCAGCAGCACCGTCTGCATGGTAAAAGGCTCTAGTGGGCGCATCCCAATTGGGCTGGTGGGACCGCCGCACATATGGCGGGCAGTCCCATCACCGTTATGATGGTGGGCGGACTGATGTCTGCCCGCCATCATAATGAGCCCTGTGGTATTTTGCACCTCATTTGGCAAGTTAAAAAGGTGGTACATACTGGACTGAAAGATGAGAGAATTCATGATAATGCTAGATGTCATGGACATGTCAATAGATACTATAGTATATAGAACAATATTTAGGCTGGCAGGTAAACAATACCATACTAGACATAGCAATGACATGAAGACATAAGAATTCTTATAAGAATATTTACTTGTTTAAATTATTCTAGGTTTTACTATTTGTGTTGTTACCCTATCTGCCATAAATTATTGAAAAATAACGAGGATAGGGAAGAATTTATGAAAATTGGAACCGGTTGCTTCCCACTTATGGGTACTGCTTGTGCTTCCTTCAATTTGAAAAAGAAGAGCCGATATAAAGATTATGTGAAAATGGATTAGAAACAGTAATGCACATATAGATGCACTATGATCAGATGGATTATTGGCAAGAAAGATTAATTAGTTCACGAATCTCAAACAGCCAAACCATGGAATCATTACTTAGACACCATCCAGTACCGCCACAGCAGTGCTTGAGGAGGGGACATGGTCCAGTTTGGAAGACATTTATGATGTGCATGTAGATCAATGCCCAGGATCAGGGGCATCACCTCCATAGCATGCTGAAACAGAATACACATTTGAATGCTGAACATAGGAGAACACACAAGTGCATTAGGAATCACTATTTACTTTGATCAATCCTCGGATGACTCATCATTACTCAACGCTTGTCCCAAGCCTCCTGCGCAGTATTTTAGGACATTCCAAAATGGCAACCTGAAGTGGTCAATTGAAAGACCTCTCAGAGAGCCTGAAACCACCCCCCTATCTGCTACAGCTGGCTAGTCCCTTCCTCCAAAAACTTCAAAGGTGAGCCACTCCTGTGATGGCTCCAGAGATCTAGACTTTACCCTTTGCTCTCCTAGGATTGAGCCTTCTTATCATATACAGATGCAGACCCCACTTTTTCCTTACCTAGAAAGCACTGGCAAATTACTTTATTGTATGTGTGTGAGGGGGGGGGGGGTTCATGCTTCTGCTGGCCAGTACACTAATTAGTTTGGTCTAGCAGGGGCAACACAAGCTAGGTATCTAATTAGAAGCTGAGTCGGAGAAATGTAACAAATCTTTAAGTGCCAGAAGGTGTGCATATATGAAAAATAAATTACATTGGGGCCATTTCTACCATATGATCAGTGTGTCACACTAGTCTCTATGCCTCACTATGTCGAAATGGCAGTCTGGTGCAGATTTCTCCCATAATCTACAATGCAGTGAAGCACACAGACTTTTCAGTAATCACTATAGATTTAACTGCTCACATTATCAATGCCCACTCACATCATCAGACCTAGTATTTACTAATCCATTTAGGATCCTTCCAGCAACAGGCTACCAGTGCACAGATATTGGGTTGGGCTGGATATTCATACAATTAGCGAATAATGTGTGCACGTGCATCTGCATTATTTTTCAAATGCAACCAAGCCAGTCTCTACCCCGAGCTGCACAGCAGTGAATCTTGTTTAAAAAAAGGAGTCACTGGTGGTTAACACTTTGAATCCGTTATAACAGTTCTTACAATGGGTGAGACTCAGTCATGGCAAAAGTTGATGCACCAGGTAGACTAAAAAACAAAAAATCAATGGGATTAAATGGGCAGACCCCACTTTGCTAAAACCTCTATTACCTGTCTACGTACCTTGATGGTCAAGGTACATAGATGTGGAGTCAAAAATTGTAAATCTGTACTTACCGTTACATACTATCTTTGATAACATATGGTGGTTGATATATATATATTTATGTAGAAATGTATTGAAACGTGATATTGTGGTCTAGTACTTTCGGGTTGTGCCAAAATCAGTAAATACTATGAAATACATTTTCATGCACCAAGTGCTAGGCACTTCCTTTCAGTTATCAGACAATATTATTCCAGTATGATGATTCCCAAATGGCAAATCCCATTCCTTATGAGGCCTTCATGGCTTTTGTCTTGTCAATATTCCAAGACTAGATCCAAACAAAACTGCCTCTTGCCACAAGCTTCTTTCTTGAAACCTTACTCTTTTTTTAAGGCAAGATTTTTTCAGCAGCAAAGAACTGACCACTTTTGTCCATTCTGGAGGTCGACGATTCTGTTGTGATATTTGTCCTCGCTTCCATTTCCTTCTTCTTCATGTATGTAACTTACTGAGAAATTAGCAAACATGATTACTTATGTTTAGGGTAAGCCATATGCAACTACTAATGATTCAAAATCTACAAGTGGATTTCAGGTGTTGCAGGCCTGGCTCATACCAGGGTATCTGGAAGAGAAATAGATAGTAAAGGTCTAAGAGGAAAATTGATATTCAAGAAGTTTAAAGTGGACAACCTAAAGGAGCTCTTAAAGAAGTCTTGTTCTAGTCCCAGATTTTCATGGAGCCTGAGAAAGGTGGCCCAACTTAAAACATATTTAAATCTGACAGGATGCGTAGTTGTCCTCAGAGGCCCAACACAGATGTCTCAATAGTTGGTAAAGCTGAAAAACTTTACAGAGGTATACAGGATCATGGCCATAAAGAGTCTTGTGGGTCTTTACCTCTGTTACTTGCTTTTTCTCTCACCACTCTTCAAATTCATGTGGTTGTGAAGGACAAATGTGAAATAATATATCATGTAATAGTTATATAAACCCCAAAGATTATTTATATATTCCTCTCTTCTCTATATTTGAACTTAAGGTCAAAGCGAACAAATAATCTTTTGCTTTTAAGAAAGACCATTGATTAACTGATGGGTCCCATTCCAACATAGTGACTACTTCTTTCAGTAACTACCTGCCCACCTTTTATCTTAAACATTACTAATATGACACTTGGTGACTCAGTGGCATGCTAAAACAGAAAAATAGCTTGTTTTGATCAGGGAATGGTAACAGATTATTAAGGCCTAATCATTGCCTAATACAATTATTGCGCCTTAAATATCACTTTAAAAAATACTGCAATATTGGAGTAAATAATACACAATCTACACCCACTGAAGCCATATTTTTGTAAATATTTAGGTCACCACATTTATGTCGGATAAATGTCTTTGTTATCGATTTTGTGACATACAACTTTGGATCAGACCAGTCCAGAGAATTTCAATCACAGCCACTGAGAACATACATGGTGGAGTGTTAACTTTCGAAGGTTTAAAGCACCATATGCTTATTCACACTGCTTAGTCAAGTTTTAGTCTAATTCTCGGGACAGGTAGAGCTGTCAAACGTGTGTATCATGATGTTTTTGAATGGGTGGGTGGTGCAATGATAGGTCTTTCTGGACACTTTTTATAGAGGCCGAAAAACTATGCTCTGTTTTCTCAGGAATCTTTAGGGCTGTTTGGATTTTTTCACAGGAACAGGGGGTAAAAGTTGCAAATGGGTAGTTTCCACATCACTGCAAACCACGTGTGTCTGGAAAGAGACAAAATAATAAAGTGTTTTGTCCATTTTACTTATTATTTCTTGAATTCTACTGCTGCAATTTTTTTTGCAATATTTTGCTCATGGCAGCCAAGCAGCCAGTTCGACCACTTGGAGGATTAAATATAAAATATTTTGATGAAAGATTGCTGAATCCAACTCAATGCTGAAAAGAGAAAGGAGATGGTGCCTCTATTATTCAGGAATGCAGCTGAAGGGATTTATATTTGCTCACCCTTTTGAACCCCTATTACACATTGGTGAATATAAAAATTCACAGCATGTTTAAGTATGGTTGATTGAACGTGGGTCGAATTTGAATTACAAAATGCTGGCGATAAGGTAATAGAATATTGCAACAACTCCATCCTCTTGTTTAAGTATGATTTTTACATTTACACCAAGGTTTACTAGGACTACAGTTGTTGGTGTTTCTTATACATGGGTTGGAAAGACACACGAGGTCTTGTTAGAGGTATATTCGGATTTTAAGTTTATATTTAAATTGCATATGAATTACCAGTGACTGAACAAGTTATGTTTCACACCACTAGAATTACAGGAATTGTGATATCGAATTGTTTAAGGAGGAGAGAAAACATCTCACCCATTGCAGACGTTTGCTCATATACCTATATTTAGGTATACTGAACGATTTCTTCAGCAAAGAAAAAATAGATGCACATATTTACAAACATATACTAGATAATGCTAATCACTTTTTTTAGGTCTAGTTTTAGCCAAAGCTTTTTGGTTTTACAAACTATATGGGCCTCATTTATGAAAAGTGAATCATCGCTGCGTGAAAACAGCGATACGTCACTTTTCATTGCGCCTTCCTTGCTGGATGCCTCATATTTACAGTATGGTAAATAATATGGGCAACCCAAACTACCCTTGAGGGCTTGGGCAAAAGAAGAGGAATGGGTAAATGTGCCTTCAAGGGATTTATTTGGTTATGTAATTAGATTGTTTTATGGTGACATTTGAGAACAAGATTAACTGTATGTTTGCTAATGGATTTCTTTAAAAAAACCTATTTCTTTATGCGATTTCTTCAAACGGGTAGCACACAGTCTAAGGCAGAACAATATATATCATAGAACTAACTGGTGTACAAAACAAGCAGAAAACTTTCTCAAACCAGAAGAGAGTCTCACATGGTGAGCGTCATGACGGGCCAAGTTGTTTTGTTCTCAGATTTACAAGTCGTGATTGGGGGCGGATGCGGAATCCTTATGTGCCCCCAATCATCGATCATGACTTGTAGAACAAAAGAATTGATTGAATCCTTCTGTAGAGCCTTTAATAACGATAATACATTGGAGTGCAGTCCTCAATTTCATTACGTAGAAGATTGTCGATATGCATTGATCGGCTTCAATAAGGTCTCCTTTTGAATTTCCTTTAGACAAAACAACTTGGCTCGTCACGACGCTCCCGCGTTAGACTCTCTTCCGGTTTGAGAACGTTTTTATCAACATGCTGCAAAGCTCGAATACGCTTCCTTCGGTGTTTCTCAGTTTTATATGAGACAGATTAGGTCATTTCCAGCTCAAAACTTTGAAGATATAAAGCCAAGCTACTTTGACTGATTTTAGGGGTCCAAAACTCTAATATTATACAGCCCTGAAGATGGTCTCATTAATGCAAAACTAAAGACCGAAACGTCGACCTACACACTTTTTTCCTTGATATTTATTTGTGGCTTATTTTGAGAAAAAGTGTTGGCAATTGTCACAGTGAAGGTTTACAAGTGTCGAATAAGTACCTTCTTGTTTCGTTGCATGTATTGTATATAAGTACCCTTTACAAAAATTCGAATATAAAAAATTTATATTTTCATATACACCCATTTCTACTTGTTTTTTACACCATTTCTTTCTATGATATAGATTGTTCTGCCTTAGACGGTGTTCTACCCGTTTGAAGAATTCGCATAAAGAAATAAGTGTTTTGAAAGAAATAAATTAGCAAGCATACAGTTAATCTTGCTCTCAAATGTTACTATAAAACAATCTAATTACATAACCAAATATCTTTACAGTATGACACTCATGTCGCAAGGAGTTACAGATACGTCAGTATTTCTGACGTATCTGTAGGCGCAAAAAAGACACATTGCTGGAGTGTGTCACAAGAGTGACGCAACTCCATCAATGGGTCATTTCACATGGGCAAGTCCCATTTCAAATGCGCTAGCGTCAGTCTTACGCCTGCTGTGAGGCAGGCGTAAAATATTGACACATTTGCATCCTAGAAGTGACGGAGTGAAATCTCATAGATTTCACTGAGTCACTTGTACGAGGCTTACTTGCGTCAGAACGCCCACCCTGCATATATTATACCTGGCACAGGCATAATGTAGCGCAGGGGTTTACAAAGTGACGGACCTACCTAGATGCGTCACTTTGTAAATAAGACGCAACATGGCGCATTTTTTACGCTGCTGGCGCGTCACAGAAAGTGACGCACTGTAGGTGCTAAAGTGACGCAAGGGCTCATAAATAAGCCCATATATATATATATATATTATAGCTTGATCTCAGTCATGATTAGACCTTCATCTTACTCTAGCAGTTGATTTTGTTCTACTGAGCTGTCAACTTTATCCTAAAATGTCAGGCAGCTAGATCCTCATCTCTGTTTTGTTTTCCTTGTTACATCGATTCCAGCTCCACGACAGCTTGTTGATTTATAACAGTTTTAATGTTGTATTGTACATGTATATTTTACATTTTGTATTGTATTGATTATGGACTTTAACTTCCTTTCCCACGTTATGGTTGATGTCCTCCAGGCTGCAAGGCTGCAAAAAGAAAGGCAACGTGGCATAGTTCAACATTACAAAACTTTATAAAAATCCATCTCAGCAATCCTGGCTTCCTGGTGAGAAGAGTATTGACTTATTACTGAATGATAACAATGTAATTGACTTACTACAGATGGATAGCAATGCTACCGAGTTACTGTGGACGGAGTGTAATGCAAAACATTTTGATCATACCTGTGTTGAGATAATGTAATCTTCCGATCAGCAACGTAAGACATATTCACTCTCCTAAAAAAAAATCTTTGTTTGATGTACGATATGTGAATGACATCTGCTTTTATGTTATACATGTGCTGAGATGGGGCATAAGGTGTGTATTCATACAAAAGCTCAAAAATGTTCACAATTAGCCACAAAACCTACAAACAACAAAGTTGATTCTTATACTTTTTTATCAACTCCGTGAAACAAATAGTTGTACTCATCTTCTACAAATGATAACTTTATTACATGGGAACAGGTGAGCTCAAAACATACTTAAAATGGCGTTTTATTAAAACATCTCAATAAACCATGTAGCGAACAGTGGACATATTTTTCTTTCTGCTGTTCGTTGACGAAAGGTACACTGGCAAACGTCTGCAATGAAACCAAGTGAAAAATGTAGCCCTGATTTAGTATTTTCTTACAGTTACAAAAATTAAAACTCATGGGTGCTAAAGGTCGTGTTGTCCTAGTTGCTCTGCACTTGCCATTCAACTTTGAGAGGCATGGGCCCTGCACTGTGAGAAAGGAACACACCGATACAAAACAAATCAAAGAAAGCAGCTGGCTAATATTTTAAAATAGAGTGCAATGTTACTACAGAATGCAATAAAATATCAGGGCGGCATAGTCAAACAGCACAACGTAAAATCATTTCTGAAATGTTTCCTCTGAAACATAGACAAAGCAATAAAAGGAAGATATATATGTATCACTGAAGCATAACAATGTGAGATAAGAGCTTAAAAATACAAAAGTACTTGGAATGAATAGTGCTACCCTTTCTCCTAAGTAGGCATAAAAATATGTTCATTTTCCTTCTTTGTTTTCCAAACCATTAGGTGAATGTAGTCAGTCATTTCCTGTTACTCTCTATAACTTTAATGCACACGAAAAAATATCTACTGCAATAGAAATAGTTGCTTCATTAACTTTTTTTGCTACATTTGCAAATGTAAACAGCGAGGCAGAGCCAGACATGACTCAAATGCATGATGGAATATCTTTGTTGCATACGTACACTGTAGAAAATAATTATTCAATATGTCAGGCACCATTATTTGAAATGTAATACATTAATATTTACTAGAAAAATAGTTTTTTTCTATTTGTTCTCCCAACGTCTTTAATGAAATAGGCTAATCTGACAGTGCCTCCAGTAGCTTGTAATGTCTTCTAGTTCCCGCTGCAAGGTTTGTCTTTTTTGGAAGAGAGGAGAAAATGCAACGTGGAAAAAGTTCTACTTCTGTTCTCTTAGAAAAGCACCGTTTACCAGATTTGCATGATGTAGCTGTGTAGTCCTATATCCCTGAGCAGATATGCCGAGGAGCTTTCCCTTCATTAATTGTACAAAGCTTACATTTTTAAATACAAAGAAGACATTTTCCTAAGAAGTAGGTTTCTAGGAATTTGGCTAGGATTACACGTGAAAGGAGTGCAAATGTCAATCGTCGGTCTACGGTAAAGAAGTATTTATAGATACAGCTTCTTAACATTTATTAAAAAAATATGTACTAGAAGATATATCAGGACTCATGATTTAAGAGTATTCTGCCAAAGGCACAAATGTTTATTTTGCAGTCTATATATTCATAAGAGGGAGTCAAGAAGATACTCTGGCACAATCCGAGGCCCTTACACATAAATCCCCTTGCTTGCCACTAGGTGGCCCACTTCTTCTGGCATTTAAACCGAGGAACCACCCACACTGTCCTAAACGAATGCAATTATTCTACCTTAATAGAAAACTTTTATGACTTGCATCATATTTTTAGTGCTACATCCTTCATGAGTTTCTAAATTGCTTTAAAATAAGCTACTTATTCAGCCATTTCAGAATCAACAAAATTGCATGATGGTAGGAGAGTTCATCCCATCATGCACTGCTTCCCTTTCCTTCATTAGGGAAGCCTGCACACAATAGGTGAAATTCTGTCACTGCCATCTGCGGTTTGTTAGTGCCAAATAGCAGTTGGCAATTATTACAACTTCAAGACTTTGAGGAAAGACTGGATTGGATAATGTTGACTGTACAGTCTGATGACCTAGTCATTTTAGAAATGCATCTGTTTGGTTGCATATTGTAAAACATTAATGATATGCTACATCACATGGTGATCATAGCAATATAAGCATTTAATTTCAATTGCCTATACCATTAAGGCAGCTGACACGGCAGGTTCTCTATAGAGAGAAAGGCTAAATAAAAGAAAAATAAATCTGAAAAAAAGAACCGAGTACAAGTCTAAAGATAAGCAACTTATAGTTTAATTTAGTATACCTTAGAATTATACCCGCTTTGCTCCTCTAATTAAATCTAAAATATTTTTTACAACCCAGAAACAAATGTCTTTCCACTGTAACTCATATATATCCTTAGGATATTCTCGCAATACTGTATGCCTTATTGGCAAAATATTATGCCTCTTTTAAGGGTGTTCTTTCATTGTTTCCAATGTTCCTAGCCCAGTAGTGTTGCATTGCCGTGCACAGCTGGAAGTGATAGAATTGCCTATTATAATTTCCGGTATACTTGCAAGTTTACAGTTGTGTGTCATCTAGTGTAAAAGAGTACTTCTCTAACTACAATGAAGCCAGTAACCATTGCCTTTTCATGAGAAAACAAGTTATATTACCAGAACCTCTCAAGGTGGCAGGTGGTTTATGGATGTTTGTAGCTTTTGAGAATAAGGGAGGGAAGCAGCAGCAAGGAGGGCCGGGGGGAGAGTAGGGGCGCGTCTTAGTGTCTCAGAATGCATGCCTTCTGAACACTTCCCAGAGAACGGCCTTTGTTGCACACTGCTCACTTTGTTAGCACTATGCACTGTGACTCACGGTATCCCACTTTCATTTTGATTTTACTGCTTGGTCTCCAACACTCTGAAGGGGGCCTTGAAGATACAACCCTGCTCAAAGATACAAACTGTAACAATCTGAAATATACCCACTCCGTCCCCAGCCAATCAGGTCTATAATATAATTTTAAAATTACATTAGGATACCTGACTTTCTTAATGCATGTTGGGCAGAGAGCACGTCCGATTTGATAGAGTTGTATATTTTTCAATCCTTCGCTTTTGAAACATTCTTCATTAAAAGAGCGAGAAGGAACAAACATCACAAAATGGCTGAGCCGCGTTCTGCAAACTGCTCTGCAGGCCTTTATAAGACATTTCAAGCTACTGTGCTTCCATCATGAACATCTATTTCTATTTAATTGTGCTAAGTGCTAAAATATTACTCTTGCGTTTTTCCATCTTTGTCAGCTTGTGCAATGTTCCTATGTAGACCTCTCTGGATGTGAGTTGTGAAGTCGTATTTGTCCGTGCAAAGATGCTGGCATATGCTGCACTGGAAAGGTCCACTGTCACCATGGCAACTCATATGCAAAGCATACATCACTTCATCCAGAAAGACAATGCCACAGTGCACACATTTTGTTGACAGTTCATCTTGAGTACTTTTATCAACTTTCTCCTCTTTAACTACATTCAGTAAACTGTCTTCCTTTGTATTTGGCGGAGCCTTTGACTTTTCCTTGGAGGCCCCGTTTGCAGTTGGCCCAGGTCTGGAATGCTTTATCGCCAAATCTAGAGGAATGTCATTGTCTGTGGTGACAGATGGATAATGAGGAGGCATATTGAAGGTGGGATAAGGCACATAGTTTTGGCAGGGATTTGGTAGGCCTGGCACATGACTCAAGTAGTGTGGATTGCCAGGAACTGACAGCTTATATTTGCTCCAGAACCTAAGCCAGTCCGCTTCGCTCTGGAACTCATTGTGTACAAATGGAAGTCCGAAAAGTGGGTACTGGTACTTTTCGATAGGGCTTCCTGGCGGCGAATAGTTAGAGTGCTTTGAAGGTCGCATGTATTTTTCTATTGGACTGCCCCTCTCTGAGCTTCCTTTGCCATCCGATACAGATGAACTATTTCCTGGGTCAGCATTATTTTCCTGAGGACTTTTTATCTGAATGTGCAAAGGCTGCTGCATCCTTTTGTGAATATCCAGAGTCTGGTTAACCAGAACTGATTGCGGTGCAGAATGGCTTTTAGTCAAAGACACCTGGGCCTCGTATTTACTCAGGCCAGGCTGCTGGATTTCTCGCTGATGATGCTCAGGAGGAGGCTCCTCTGATCTCCTATCTAATGGACTGCCATTCACTTGCTCTTCACCGCTCCCCCTGTGCTGCTTGCTTAGGTGCTCCGCGTGTAGGGTCTCCGGATTAAGGCGTTTCCTTGTTCTTCTCCTGATGATCTGCTCACCATTGTTCTGTTTAATGATATTCAAAGGCCTTGGTGTCTAAATGCAAGAGATGAATACCAAAATTAATGAACAGTCAAAAGAAGCCTGGAATACACAAACGAAGGACATATTCATTTCATGCATGTGTAAGAGCTACTTATGATAATCATCAGATACATGAAGAACATATTGCTAATTGCACAGATTCATAATGCGGGAACCTTTAAAATTCATCTAAGTATTAAGAAAAATAATAATAGACAGTACATTTTCGTGGGATGTTAATTGGTGGAGTGAGTTTTGATGAAACTAGATTTTTTTTCATAAAAGACTAAGGGATGTGCAAGACAACGCGGAGAGCATCTAGTGGGAAACACGCTGTGCATGTACACAATAAGCATTGATCTCCAGTGAAGACAATGGAAGGCTAAAAATATGGATCTCATAAAGGATCTGTGAATTGGGATCAGGCACGAGAATGAACACGCTTTTCTTCTTTTAATTTACTATGATAATTTTTTATATTTTTGTGACAATTATAATATTAGTGTCTCCATTAAAAGAGAAATTGAGAAACATAATGTCCAGAATGTTTAATCTAAAATGTAACAAAGGTTTACATTGTATATCATATGATCAAAATAAACAATAATTGCCAACCTCAATATCACATATTTCCTGAATTATCTTTTGGACATAAAATGAAGCCATTTGAAAACTTGTTACTGTAGTTTAAGGGGCAAGCAACATTAAGGACATGAATACAATTCTAATCAAGAAAAATAAAGGAATATTAATTAAGTATGGAAGCAAAGTTGGACATATCGATAAGGGTTGGCAACAGTCACCCCATGAAGTAATGAAGACTAACAACATTTTACACATACACATAGCTTACAGTGCAATCATACAACTGTAGTAGTAATACAGTGATATGATAGTGGTGCGATAGAAAAAAAAGTTATTTTATCGCTGATATCATTTCCCCTGCTCGACAAATCTGCATGAACTTTTCAGAAAAAGTCCATGTCTGAGTACGTTTAGTCCTGGAAATTTTGGAGCAATTTGGTCAACTTCTCATAAGAATATTTTACCCACTGATGTAAAAATTATTGAACTGAAAAGCATCAGATTTTGCAGAGATTAAGTGCTTATAACACAGGGGTGCATTTCCTAGCTTTGCAATTAATCTGCTCAGGTGATTTTGTGAACTGGTTCCTACATTAGATTTTGAATGTGAGCTTATTTATTTAAAAGAGTTTTATATAGCGCTGGCTAGACCCGAAGGTATCAGAGCACTTTACATTACGTTCCACAATGTTACACAAAATGATAACAATTACACATTACGTCAAAGAAATAGCAATATAATGGGAGAGGAGAGAAACAAGAGACATAAATAGTGGAGAGGGGAAGGAGGAGGTGTGAAGAGGGAGGATGAGGGAAGAGACGACAGAAAGACGAAAGGAAGTCTGTCTAAAGACTGACTGGGTAGGTGACGTCTGAGGAGGGAATCCACGGCCCGTCTCCCCTTTAGCTAAACAAGGTAGCTCCATTGGGCATCAGTCAAAATAGCTAGGTCTAAATTGACGAGGGAAAGTTCGCATATGGACAGGGTGAGGAAAAAGGGCTAGGACAGGTGAGGGCAAAGGTCAGAAGCTGGAAAGAGGAGAAGAGTAGAGAGGAGACGGGTAGGGAAAGGGGGTAGGGGGAGGAAGGAAATAAGGTCAGGAGAGACGCAGGAGAGTTTGCCCAAAGACCGGCTGGGTAGGTGATGGTCAAGTAGGGAATCCAGAGCCCATCTCCCCTATAGATCGTGAGGTAGCTCCACTGAGCATCAGTCAAAATGGTTAGGTCTCAGCTGTCATGGGAAAGTTCTCAGAGTAAAGGTCCTGGTGGGTGAGCGAGAACAGGGTTGGGTGAAGGCTGGTCAAGGTCTGGACGATGATCTATTATTTTTGCCCAGGAGAGGAAAGGGCATCACAGAGGGTCTCACTGAAGCGGCCTACTTGTCAGGCCAGGAGGACGAGTCCTTGATAGTTCGGATTAGTCGGCCCCCATGAATCTCTATAGCCCAGAAGGAAAGTGGGAGGGCGGCTATCTTGAGATCAGGATTAAACGCTGGGTCAGAGGTTTTTTAGCAGGTCGTAGTTTTTAAGATGGGGCAAGTGAGGGGGGTGTCTGTGGTCTGGGAAGAGGCCCGCTACATTTGGATGAACTTGATATCTGAATCATAAAAATATCTTATCATTTTTGTTGTGTCAGCAATTTTCCACTTTGTGAACACAAGCAGGTTTGCGGGGCCCAATTTCTTTTATTTATTTATAGTTTTGTAAGGCACACAGATACCCTAAAGGGTTACTTGGCGATAAGCATGATTAAACAGAAGAACTATCTACTTAGAATAGCCATGGGGTCTGGGCGTTTCTACCCTGACCACTTTTCTTGATTTTTTTAAATTGTTGACCTTTTTTTCTTGTGACTCGGTTTAACCGAGTCACAAGATAGCTGCCAACACTTACTGGTTTGAGGTTTTGGCAGCCAATTAGATCGCAGGCTCGAGATCGGAAGGGTTTGCAGCTCCTCCGCGGCCAAATGTGTATATCTGAGAAATCTTTAAATTTCTCAGGAACTACTTAATGTATTTACACCATTTATTTAATGTAATTCTGTTCAGCAGTCTGGGTTGGAGCCATGTCTAAATTTTCCTATGGAAATTAACATGGAAAAAAGGCGTTTTGAGCCCCCCCTTTCCTCTGCCCCAGCTTGACGAATCACCCCGAAACTTTCAACCCTGCAGCTGACCTGACAGCCACATTCGTTTTAAAGATTCGTCGACGCTAAAGATATTGGCATATCAAAAAATGCTTTCCCTATGGAAACTAGGTCCTAACTATCACTACCTACTGGTGACTGTCAGTAGGTATATATATAATATATATATATATATATATATATATATATATATATATATATATATATATATATATATATATATCTTACAGCTCCCCTGACACAAAGCCAGAAAACCAGCACTCCCAGTAAATTAAATCACTTCGGTTTATTGCACACAAACAGAAAAACGCGTTTCGGCTCTTGCCTTCGTCAGTTTCAAACTGGCGGCGGCGAGGCGGATGTAAATAGTGGCAAAAATAGAAAACATAGAAATGGGACCAAGGTCCAAAATCATGAGCGCCATCTTGAAACGGTAAATTAAGTCCAAATAATCATATCAATACAAATCAAATAGCGATCTGTGACACTGTCTTGATATTATAGTTCGTATTCAGTTGTAATGCCCTGAATGGGCATTCATGACATTTCAAATCAGAATTAATTAATTCAACAGTAAATCATGACAGTTATCTACAGATTTCATTAAATTCGTCAAATGTTGGAAGTATCTACACCACTCCTTATTTACAAGTTTATAGAGCCTTGGATAGGCTAGTATTCCTATACTAGGAGATCTTCCAGTAATGATCTTCCAACATATTAAAGTACTGATACATGAGGGTATGTCCCTAGCAGGCTCAGGTTTCTCAGCGGCTAAACTTCTTGAATTGTTCCTAATTGCTACAGGTGTGACAGTAGTTCTTCTCCCGAATTCATCCCTCCCGGGGATTTTGTCTGGAGTTCGATAATATATCTAGACTCCAGACGTCTCAATTGACGTTTATAGTCGCCCCCTCTCAAATCCTGTGTGATGCAGTCTAAATTGAAAAAACTAAGGAGATTTCTATCACTCTTATGATGAATCGCGAAGTGACGAGCCATAGGATAACTATCATCCTTGTTCATGATGGCACGTTGATGCTCCAGTATCCTCAGTTTGACTGCTTTTGTTGTGCTCCCTACATAGCGATGTCCACAAGGACATTGCAAACAGTAGACGACAAATGGTGTGGAACATGTTATAAATTTCGGAATTCTGATTTTAGTCTCTTTATGGGGAACTTTATAAGATAGCACTCTTTTGCTTGAGCTGCAGGCCTTGCATTTCCCACAGGGGAATGATCCATGCATGGTCTGTAGTTCTCCCTTGGACTTTATCTTTGGCAGGTGACTTCGTACTAATTTGTCTTTTAAAGACTTTGTTTTCCTGAAGTTTATCATAGGATGGTCAGATAAATCCTTGCCAATGACTGTGTCCGATTTCAGAATTTTCCCGTTCCTAAGCATAATAGCTCTAATTTTATTCGCTGCCACCGAATAGTTGGTAATTAGTCGTATTATACCATTGCCACCTGTATTCTTGTTCTTCTTTTCTTTCAGGAGAGTTTCCCTATCTGTTTTGGTAACCCTTCCTTTCGCTTTTGTGAGAACTTTTTGGGAGTATCCTCGTGATGTAAAGCGTCTGATGCTACTCTCAGATGCTACTTCAATGTCTCTATCTAGAGAGCTGTTACGTTTTATCCTTAACAGCTCACCATAGGGGATACTGCTGATAAGGGATTTAGGGTGGTTACTACGTCCATGGAGGACCGAATTTCCTGCTGTTTCCTTCCTGTAAAGAGCAGTTTGGATCATGCCCGACTCTACGAAGACCCTTAAGTCAAGGAAGCTGACCTCCTGTTTGCTTATGTTGTGGGTAAATTTAAGATTCAATTCATTTTTGTTGAGGTCCATTATATACTCCTCAGCCGAGGATTTAGATCCCCTCCAAATAAGGAAGAGATCGTCTATGTACCTCCTCCAACAAATCAAATTTTCTACCCACACTGCCTTTTCATCGGCCCAGGCCACCTGCTTCTCCCACCAGCCCACGAATAAATTCGCGTAGCTTGGGGCGAAGCAGGTGCCCATCGCCGTCCCCCTTGTCTGTCTATACCTCTGACCCTGGAAAACAAAAATGTTATTGTTCAAACAAAATGATATGAAATCCAAAATCATCTTGCTGTGTTCCAGGTATTTTGCAGGGCGTAAGTCCAAAAATGTTTTTACTGCTTTTATCCCTTCAGAGTGTCCAATGCTGGTATATAGGCTGGAGATGTCCATTGTTATCATAAGCATGTCATCTTCCCACTCTATATCTTGAATTTGTCGCAAGAAGTCCTTGGTGTCTCTCGTATATGAACTCAATTGCGTGACCCATGGTGCTAGAAATAGATCAATAAATTTCGACATCTTCTCTGTGAGTCCTCCTATGGAGGAAACAATGGGTCTCCCAGGTGGTCTAAGGGGGTCTTTATGAACTTTAGGCAGATGGTAAAAGCTCGGTAGTCTAGGTTGTTTGTTTTGCAAATAGAGGTGTTCTTCTTTTGAAAAGGATCCCTTTGCCATACCAGTAATCAATTAATAGATGGTATTCACGGATACTGGTAAGGTATTCTTGTTCTGTGGTGGGTGAATAGTTAGTACAGTCTTGTAGCTGGTTTAAAGCTTCTTTGCAGTAATTTTGGCGGCTTTGAATAACAACGTTTCCGCCCTTATCTGAAGGCTTGATGATAATTGAATCATCTTTCTCCAAGCTCAAAATGGCATCTCTTTCATTAGATGACAAATTCCATTTTACAGAGTGTTTATTGCTTTCCTCTTCTTTAGATAATCTCTGCAATTCTCGATTTACAGTGTCTGAGAAGATGTCTATGGCATCCACAGGGGTTTGTGGTAGAAAGCGTGAAGGCGGTTTCAGATTACTGTTTTCTCCAATCTGAACAATGCCAATATTCATGCCTCTATCGACTGTTGTCGTTCTGGGAGGAGGGATGGGATCATTTTCTTCCAATAGTTCTTCCAGTACCGCCATGTTCTCCAAGTCCCTAATATTGATGTCAAAGGGATCACATGGGTCGGTTCGTCCTTCTAGCCCCGTTCTTTGTTCTCTCTCCTTAAGGGCTTTTTGTTTGAAGAATTTCCACAGTTTTATTTTGCGGACAAATAGAAATAGATCAATACGCGTCTGCGTATACTCGTAGCAGCTGGTCGGACAGAATGTCAATCCTAATTTCAGCACCCTTTCTTCATTCTGTGTGAGAGGTCTTGACGAGAGATTAATTATATTTAAATCTTCTGTCACTTCTTCTTGTTTCTGGGTTGCCGATTCCTCAGTTGTCGAGTTGTTTTTTCTATGTTTCCTCCCTCCTCTTCTCGTGATGCGCCTCTTTTTGCAGTTTGTGACTTTTCCGGGGGTCGCTTCTTCCCATCCCTCAGCCAATCCTGGCGTATGAGATCGAACTCCTCGTGAAAAGAAGGCTGGCATCTTGCTTTTTCCTTCGGCCGTGTGCTGCTTGTACTCTCTTCCTCTGACTGCTCCGCACTCGTTACCTCTGATTCTGAGGTTTCTATTTGTGTGGGCTGTTTCTCCTTGTATTTAAGGTTTTTTGCCCTCAAGTCGCGGCGTGGAGCATCGTACTTCCGGGCGAAGGTCAATATCCTTCCAAGCTCGTAGTCCCGAGCGTCACATTCGAATTTTTGTTGTTTCCTCTGATGAATTCTTTTCTCATATACTGTAAGTCTTGCTTTCATAGATTCTTTCTCCTTGTCGAGTTGTTCTTGATCCACCAACTCAAGAATTTCTAACTCTAGATTTTCGATGTCCTTCAGCGCTTTCTCGCGGTCCTTCCATGCAAATTTTATCAATAGTCTTAACATACCTGCGCACGAATGTGCCGTATATTCCGCCCATTCAGTGAGTAAATCCGGATCCGGATTCTCATATGCGGGGACTGTATATATTCGGAGGCTGCGGGGAACGCGATTTACATCTACATAATGCTGTAAGCTAGTGGCTTCCCACCACTTCCTGGTTTCGCGTTCGTAGAGCCGTTCGAGCTGCTGATATTTGCTCTTCAAGTTAGTGTGCGCTGTATCTGGTTCCTGAGTCCCGCCCTGTGTTGTAGTTCCAGGACGTCCCTTAAAAATGCCGATTGCCACCTCACGGCGCGCTGAGTCACTAAACATTTATTTAAATGTTAGGATAATTGTTGGAAATCGGGTGTGCCTTTTACTTCACTCGTGCCGTTATATATCAAGGATGTCGGGTATCTCCTACCTTCATCTGCCCTTCATCGTATTCGGAGCTCCACCTTCGAGCACGTACTCCTCGGGACAGGGAAGGTTTTCACCGACTCCTCGTGGCGGTGCGGTTTCAGGTTTCAAATTTTCACAGCTCCAGGTCGCCCATGAGAATCCGCACTCAAGCCGAGTGGGTGCCAGTAAAGGCGGCGGCGTGCCGCTTTACGTATTACAGCTCCCCTGACACAAAGCCAGAAAACCAGCACTCCCAGTAAATTAAACCACTTCGGTTTATTGCACACAAACAGAAAAACGCGTTTTCGGCTCTTGCCTTCGTCAGTTTCAAACTATGGAAATTAACATGGAAAAAAGGCGTTTTGAGCCCCCCCTTTCCTCTGCCCCAGCTTGACGAATCACCCCGAAACTTTCAACCCTGCAGCTGACCTGACAGCCACATTCGTTTTAAAGATTCGTCGACGCTAAAGATATTGGCATATCAAAAAATGCTTTTCCTATGGAAACTAGGTCCTAACTATCACTACCTACTGGTGACTGTCAGTAGGTATATATATATATATATATATATATATATATATATATATATATATATATATATATATGTGTGTGCACATATGAAATTTGCTATGACCAAAAACAATTCCTTTATTCCTTTTAGGCCTGTTAATTAACTAATTAACTGTCATGAACGTGTTCCTTGTTTTGGTTTCAGATGTTACAAACAACATCAACACACTAGAGTTGCTTTAACACATTTCATCTTTTTCAGGTGCTATACTACCATTAAAAAACAGGAAGGCTGTCGAAATCAAACGGTTGCACAGCAAAAAAGAACCAAGGGATATTTTCCTCCTGACATGTCTGCAACCACCCATTAAAATCAGTCCTATATTTGCAATGTCTGCAGTTCTATCTTCTTTGTTTCATTCAAACTGTCCTTAATCATGTGTTGCACTGACAAAGACCTATCACACTCTAACAAGGGAAAGTACTAGCTACTCCGCCTACTCTCAGTACACCTGCCTTCTTGTCTTCGACCAATTATCTTGACACATGCTGTAGTGGTTATGAATGGACAATTTCTTTGAAGTGCACAAACTATGAAAATGAACTTGACAGATACGATCCACTAGTTTGAAACTTCCAGGCACTGAGAGCTCCCACCCACCCCCGAATGGTGAAAGTGAAATGGCTGGTCCATAGGGGAACATGTATTCTTCTCCTGTTATTTAGTAGTAAAAAGTTAGATGATGTTTTCACTTTCTACCAGCAAAGTAAAAGACATTTAGTGCTGTAGTCCTCAAGGTTTGGTTTTTGTTATTTTATAAACAATTGATCAGTACTACAAGAATTCAAGTAGTGTTGCTGAAATTCCTATACAGTGTATGTTCAATTGACTATAATTAGAAATCATATTGTTTGCTACTCTTTTGATAACACTAAATGATAACATCTTTATTCTGTACCCTGATAATGATTTTCAATTTTTCCAAAACTCTGCAATCTCTTTTTACCTAAGTAAAGTGTGTACCAAGTACTGTGATGACATTGTCATTCCTTTCTTAAGATAATTGTCTGCACTTGATGCCAAACATCATCTGACTTTGCCTGTTGTGTTTCTACAAAGGTTAGTTACCATAAGCATATATCTGTTCACCCTTTGCAGATAACTGTGATAGTGTGTGTATAGGTTCGGCATTATGTGACAATGTTTATTTTATAGCTGATAACTGATTTTATTTACTTTTTTCTTCATTTGTACCATTATAGTGTCACCTTTTGGCAATTTGGGAGTGTTACTTTTGCACAACACCAATTGCCAAAGAATTGCTTGTCGTAAATCAAATGGATATAGAGACCTCAGAAAAAGAGTAGAAACCCACCAGTGTAGAACAAATTAAACAAGTAAATACTCCACATTTTAACGTTTTTTATTGGAATAATTGAAAATAGTACAGTAACATGTATTATGCATTCTACTGATGTCCCACAGACATCACAAAAGCTATAGGAGCAGAGTGCACTATTTCCCAGAATGCTGCAGGGGTGTAGGTTTAATTAGAAGTATACAGAGGCCTTCTGCACCCCATTTATGTCTGTATTTTACTACCCAACCAATATTCCAGGTTTCCATTTTCCTTGCTTGCACTAAATTCACTGACATTCTTGCTGCACCTATAGTATGCTTCTTGCCCCAAGGAGGAAGAACCCCAATATCCTTAATGATCTGGCTACTGATTTGGCTTAGGTTATCCCTTTATGGTTCTTAACAATTACCTGGTTTTGGTTTTCACATTCAAATATGTGATATCCTACAATAAGCTGACAAATAATGCATCCATCACCTAAAGAAAGTCTCACCTGCACACTGCAGTGACTTAAGAAAAGATGACATAGTGTTGACAGGAGGGCTACACATTACAGAAATGGAGACAATTGCTAGGTCGATAATATCTTTCTTTTCTTCAAGGGATTCACATTCTGTATCTGATTAGACGGTAGAAAATTTGAACAAATTAAGCTAGCAAGAGGAAAGAGGACTGGTCTTTTGGACAAGCACTCTTCACTGTTTGTGATTTGATGACACAAGCAGGCCCATTGCAGATCATAGCTATTTAAAATACTTTTTCAGATAATGTTTAAAAACGCATAGACCAGAGAAAGGCAGGCTAACAAAATGCTGAACGAAACATTGTTTGAAGAAATGTTGTTCCCCTTTCATATTTAGCTGTGGGCTTTAGCAATAAGTAAGAACCATGTGAAAAACCCTGCTCTACTTCACAATCTATTAAAAATACAGACAAAATAAACATTAAATCCAGTATAATTCGTTCCCTTTCACAACAGCCAGTAGAAAGCTGCATTGTGTGAAATAGATTTTCTCGCTGAATTTGGTAAATACACTCAATTGAGTGATATCACAGAGTCCACTACAGAAGAGTAGTGTGGTTTTTAATAAACGACTCGCCTTTGGAGAGTGAAAGTTCAGATTTCAATTACGCCTCCTGCACCTTATTAGGCATTCTCCCCAAGATGTACAGTGTTCCAGGGAGACCAGCTGGCTAAATCCGCGAGGGCGTGCAGAAAGTAATCTTAACCCTGGGCGGCAGGGCCCTGGGGGAAACATTGCTGAATAAATCAAACTTTATAGACATTTGACCAACGAAGGGGCTGAGCTGCCAATGTTGCCTGATTCAGGAAGCACCTGGCATGTTCATTGGAGCCACCTGAATCTCCCTTGCTCCCTGCCTATGCAGGACCCATGCAGGGAAAAACCAGAGAAGTGAAAGAAAGAGACAAAAACAACCCAAAACCAGCTACTCTGTCTACAAGTCGGGGTGTGCCTTGTTGGCTGGAGCTAGTGTGGCTGCATCGAATTGGGCTCATGACCATGCCCTTAGCTTGAGCGTGCAGGTGTCCTACTGAGGAGTAGGGGCACACACAGGGCCAAGACACGTGCCAGTGAGTGCTTGGTTGTATAAAACAAAGAAAGGAAAAAGAGAAATATTTACAGGCACTGATGGTTTAGTCCAAAATACATAGGCCTCGGCTACATAGACCCTTCACAGTGCACGGTCACTCACCTGCCTTTTTTCTGTGGTGCTCATGAAGGAGGAGGGGCACCACTACAGTAATACTAAGCTCTGGGGGCAGCTTATAGAGCAGTAGGCCCCCACAGTAGCCCCACTTCACTATTTGTTTGATTTTGGGGTCTCTAGTTGACAGAGGTAGGTACCTTTGTCAAAATAGGGACCCTTGCGTCTAGTCAGGTTAAGGGGAGTACACTGCTAAAATAACCCCTGCTCACCCCCTTGGTAGCTTGGCACGAGCAGGCAGGCTAATCTCAGAGGCAGTGTGTAAAGCATTTGTGAACACATACATTAATACAGTAACAACACTACAGATGGACACCATACAAGTTGTAGTATAAAAATAAGTATTTTTATATAGACTTAACACAAGAACACAAACAACAAAAATCCACAATACTGTACTTCAAAAATGTTAGAAATAGCTTAGTTCTCTTTAGATGTAAAATGCGACACTTTAAGTTCAATGTACCTTTGGATGCGTAACGCTACACAACTGGATTCCGGGTTGGTGGCAGCATCCCGGCGCCATTTGAAAGAGAGACAGCACACAGGGCATATCTTGAGAACTTTGCTCGTTATTTTAAACCTTGCTTTTAACTACTGATCCATGCTTATTTGCACTAATGTTATGCCTCACTGAGTAACTGTGACTAAAACGGTTTTCATTTTCTCAGATTCTCTTTCAGGCTGAAGGTGTTTGTTAATTACATCGTTTAAGGCATGCCGCGCAGCTGATTACTAGCGCCACCTTTTACTCACCTTCAGATAGCGGCCCCTCTGCCCCGGTCCACCGCGGCTCCCCTGCCGATTGTGTGGAGGGCGGCTCATCTACCGCGGCTCCTGGTGCCGGTCTGGTGGTGAGAGCGGGCGCCATATTGGGAGGAGTCCGAGAGCACTGGGACCTGAGGCAGCGGTCCAGTTGCTCAAGGCTCCTTCCCATAAAACGTAATGTGCTGGAGGGAGCGCAGCGGGCGCGACGGAGGCGCGCCGGAGTCGCGCTAGAGTCAAGCTCGTCTGCGCTCGTCCGCGAGCGTCCGGGGCTCGGGGCGAAGGATAGTGCCTGCTCCTACACATACACATCCGCTGATTTACTAGCGCTGAGACCAACCATTACGATGTGTCCACCCGTCCCTCACAACACGGCCAAACGAATTACTCATTTGGGTATAAGCACTCCCGCTACTTTTACTGCTGACCTTGTCCCTAAGTACGCGATGCTTACTACCACACCCAGCACTATCTGCTCGTTTAGGTGTATATATTTAAACACCCGCTCTATGACTAAACATCAGGCGGACATCTTTCTGTTATTAATGGACATACAACCGGATATGTTGCTATTGACTGAGACTTGGCTCACCCCAGACTCCCTACCGGACATTCTAGCTGCCCTACCAGCAGACTATTACATACTGTCAGCAATACGCCCGGGAGGGAAAACTGGGGGAGGAGTGGCCATTATTGTTCATAAGAAACATCAACTCAGACAACTGTCATCCCTGCCTTTACCCAATACAGAAAATATTGTCGCCAAATTAGACACCCCTAATGGATCACTTGCACTGGTGCTACTATATCGCCCACCCCAAACCATGGCTACATTTCCATCTACCTTAGCACAGCTACTGGCCCCGCTGGTCATTAACCATCCTAAACTACTTTTGGTCGGGGACCTAAATTATTGGTTTGACAATCTATCGCAAGACCCCCAGGCTGCAGAGATGAAAGACCTTTTTGATGACCTCAATATGATACAACATATTCGCACTGAGACTCATCAGAAAGGTCATAGTCTCGACCAAATCTGGTCCTTGAACCTATCCTTATCCTCGATTGACATAAAACCGTGCTGTTGGTCTGATCACTACAGTATAAGCTTCTCATTTCAGTTAGATAAGACCAATCAATTCAAGCTACAAACCAGCAAGACCATCAGGAAATGGACTTCCATGGATATGCCAGCATTTTTAAATTTTTTACATACTTCCCTTCCCCCTGAGACTACTAATGTGGAGCAGGCCGATTATCGGCTTAAAGAATGGCTTACTTCAGCGATTGACATCTTTGCTCCTCCTATGCGTCTTTGTAGCTCTAGGAGCTCGGACGCACACAAATGGTTCACACCTGAGCTTAAAAAATTAAAACTGGAAGTGAGGCAACAGGAAAGGTTATGGCGCTCCCAGTACTGTCCTCTAGCCAGGGCTACTTACTGCCTAGCCAGGAAGGCATATCAAAAAATTCTACATAACCACAAGACCGCCTACTTTTCATCTAAAATCTTAAACGCCACCAACAAGTCGAAAGAAATCTTCAGGATAGTGAATGATTTATGTAATGATGACAGAACTACTCCCCCCGTAGTTCCCACTCAAGCATTATGTAATTCCCTGAATAACTTCTTTAGCGAAAAGAGATTTATTGATTAAACAGAACATCTCCACACTTCCAGCTTGTGCCCCGGTGGAAGACATTTCTTTTAATTCTTCAACCCTACACTCCTTTCCCCCTATTGATCTGCAAGTTTTTTTAGAACTTTTATCTAGAGTCAAATCAGGCTCCCCTATGGATGTCTGTCCCCCTCAAATCATGAGGGAAATTGGCCGGGCCATTCCTAATAGCATGATACCTTTGCTTAACAACTCTCTCTCTCTTGGGATAGTGCCCAGCAGCTTCAAGCAGGCCTTATTGATACCTCTCACTAAGAAACCTGGTATCGATCCGCTGGACTTCACGAATTACCGGCCAATATCCCTGCTGCCCTTCCTATCCAAAATGTTGGAGGCTCATGTTACAAACTGCCTCTCAAGCTTTGTGGAGGAATCGGGCTATCTTCAACCTAACCAAGCAGGATTTCGGCCTGGTCACTCGACTGAAGCAGTAATACTGGCTGTCCAGAACACCTTGAGGTCCAACGCTGACAAAAATCTTCACCAAGCCCTGGTGCTCCTTGACCTGTCTGCGGCCTTCGACACGGTTGACTATTCCATTCTGGTCAACCGTGTCGAACAGGCAGGTCTCAGAGACTCTGCCTTGGCCTGGCTAAAATCGTTCATATCCGAACGCACCCAAGCTGTCTGCCTAGGCTCTTTTTTTGCTGCTAAAACCAATTCCTTTTGTGGGGTCCCCCAAGGCTCTTCGTTGTCCCCCTTATTGTTTAATTTGTATATGCGGCCCCTTCTTTTTGTTTTGAGGAAACATCAAGTCACTGTATATAATTATGCAGATGACTTGCAGCTAGTCTTTGTACTCAACTCTTTAAATGTTGTGGAGGAGTTTCAGGCTACCATGACCCTTATCCAGAGTTGGATGTCCTTAAATCATCTCAAGTTAAACCCGGGGAAAACTGAGTTGATTTTGCCCGGTAAGAGCGAAATCCGCTGGAGTCCTAGTTTTTGGCCTGCTGATATGGGTCTTCCCCCAAAGAAATCCCAATCAGTAAAAAGCCTGGGGGTTACCATCAATGAGGACCTTACTTTAAAATCCCAGATTGGAACTGTGGTTTCTTCTGGATTTTTCCAACTGAGAAAGATTAGGAAAATCGCACATTTCCTCACCCACACTGCTCTAATTCAGGTAGTCATGGCCCTAGTACTGTCCCATATCGACTTCTCAAACAGTCTCTATCTTGGCCTACCTGTAGGCCAACTTAGAAGACTGCAGTACCTGCAGAATCAGGCCGCCAGACTGATCTGCAATGTACCTAAATGGGAATCGATCAAATTAGGCTTAGAGACCTTGCATTGGTTGCCTGTGGCTCAAAGAGCCGAATTTAAAGCAGGGTGCCTTATTTTCAAGGCACTGCAAGGCAAGGGCCCCCTATTTATCAGGCAGTTGATTGGAAGGTATGTTCCCCCACGTAGCCTAAGATCAGCACATAAAGGTCTACTTGAGGTGCCACGCTTTAAGAAAAAACGACAGGGAGGCAGTAGTTTTCACTTTTTAGCAGCCACTTTGTGGAACTCCCTGCCGCTAGCTCTCAGACAGAGCAAGGACCTTTTGGACTTTCGAAAGGCATTTAAGACTCACCTCTTCAAACAGGCTTACCTGAAATAGAGACTTCTGTTGATTTACCCCCTCTTATGTTGTTTTTTTAATCTCTTTCCAGCGCCAAGAAGCCCTTGGGCGTATGCGCGCTTTATAAATTTTAAATAACATAACATAACATAACAACTAAAGTGTTGCAGGGAAGGTGATGCGTCGGTTCCTTACATGCAAGAACGGTGATGCGTCGGGTCCCTACTGCTGCGTAGGGGATGCGTCAGTTCTTCTCTGCGTGGGGAGGTGATGAGTCGGTTTCTTACTGCGCTTCCGTGGCGATGCCACCAGCAGCGCCGTGATGCAATGAAGATCCGGTGCAATGAAACAAAATGGCGTCTTCTTCTTCATGCGACAACGATGCGTGCACGCCCGACGGCTGTGCGGCGACTCAACGATTCTTCTGAGCTGCGACAGGCCCTGCAACACGCTTCTCCAGTGATACGACAGCGTCTGCTGCGACAGCGACACTCTGCTCCGGTGATGCCAGGCGCTTTGGGTGATGCGATGGCGACAGCGGCAGCACAGTTCTCCAGTGATGAGACAGCATCTGCGGGGACGGCGACACTCTTCTCCGGTGATACAACGACAACAGCTGCGGTGGCGACACGCTTCTTCGCCTTGAGTCGCGCTTCCAGCTCCCAGCGACACGCAGTCTCTCAGAAGGCCCAGCTCAACAGCAGGCACTTCAATTCCCAGCAAGGGAAGGTAGGGGGGCTGGTTGGTGAACTCTGTTGTCCCTGAGACTTTAGCAGGAGGCAAGCTCTATCTCAAGCCCTTGGAGATCCTTTACAAGTTGATTTGAAAGTAGCACAAATACCTTTCTCCTTTCTTTGGCAGTCAGGCAACCACTGCATGCCAATCCCCCAAACAACACTCAGCTTAGGGATAGTCTCCTCCTCAGTTTCTCTGGTTCCTCTCCTCAGCAAAGGTTCTTCTTGTTTCCCAAAAGTAATCTAAAGGTCTTGGGTCTGGGTCCAAATATGTATACTAGCAAATCCTTTGTCTCTGGAGGCAGAGAGTGTCTGTGCCTAGTCCAAACAAGTTCTGTGTACTCCTGGAGCACTTTGTTGACAAGACTCCTTCTTTCCTTTGACAGTGTAGGCTAGGGACATCAGGCGCACCACAGGAGGTGGAGCCAGCATTGTGGAAGGCAGGCACAGCCCTATTCAGGCCCCAGGTGCAACTCCTCCCACCCATCTACATGCAGATAGCTCTATTCAGCCTTGTGCTGACCATGTCTCCTGGAATCCCCCAGCCACTGTCACTCAAACTCCAGACAAGGAATACACAACCTAGCAGAGGCAGTCTTGGACAGTTAGGCAAGAAAATACCTACTTTCTAAAAGTGGTATTTTCAAAACAGAATGTTAAAACCAACTCCACTAAAAGATGTATTTTATCATTCTGAGTTCAGGCATACTAAACTCGAATTTCTACCTAGTTCCCCGAGTCAGTTACGATGATAAGATGTTATAATCAAACTGCCCATACTGGACTATGGGGAACAAGTAGCCTTGCAATAGTGAAAAATTAAAATGGCTGTAATTCACTATTAGGACATGCCACACACACCAGGGCATGTCCTACATGTTACCTACAATGCACCCTGCCCTTGGGCCTACCATAGGGGTGACTAATATGCAGAAAAGGGAAGGTTTAGGGGCTGGCAAGTGGGTGCACTTGCCCAGTCAACATAGCAGTACCAGACTGCATACAGGCTCCCCAATGGCAGACCTGAGACGCACTTTTACAGACTGCTTCTGTGGGTGGCACCACCAGTGCTGCAAGCCCACCAGCAGCATTTGATTTACCAGCCCTGGGCACCCACAGTGCACTGCACTAGGGTCTGACAGTAAATCAAATAAGCCAATCATGGAGTCACTAATCCCTACATCAATTTACAATAGGGAGAGCATATGCACATAAGCACTGATCAGCAGTGGTAAAGTGCCCAGAGTCGGAAAATAAATAAAAACAGGTCAGACAAAATACAGGAGTAAGGCAAAAAGTTCAGGGATGACCCTGCAACACAATAGAAATGTACTCACTCTATGTAAAAAAAGAGTGACCCCAGGAAAGTGTTACTCTAAAGCAGAAGACTCCCTGGAGCTAGGACTTTTATCTACAGGTTCTGAAGTGCATGGACATTTGATGATGAGTTCTGTTGTTGCTTCTCAGCCTTAATAAGAAAGACTCTAGCATTGTAAAATTCGAATGTTGAAAATGTTATCGATGTGTGTATTTTGACAAATGAAGTATGCAGTATTTCTTTACTTGAAAAAAGGTAGCATTATCTCATAACTGTTTCAATATTAAATGCATTAGGTTAATGAGTTTATATTTTGCATTAGATTAGTATAGTCACACTTTGAAAAAGCCTGTGGGCCAGACTTTTTATTAATGCACCTTCAGGGGGAAGGGGGTTATTGTGTTTCTACGGAATAAGGATTAGGACTTTCCTGTGTGCAAACCAGTAGAGGTAACTCCAGCCACTGCAGTACCGAGTACATTTAGGGGGTTCTAGGTATGTGTAACCTTTCTTTAGTTTCCCATTTGTAGATTGTGAGCCCTTTAAAGGGTTTCATTCAATGTATGGAATTCCACCTGCCATTTTCAAGATATTTGTTAATTTGTGTGTGTACTGTTTATAGTGTGCTTAACAAAGTACAATCCTTTTTCATAAAAAAGTAACTAGACAGTGATTTATTATCTTGTTGCGTTGCTGAATTCTACCTCCTCTGAGTAAGTCTTGGATTACTCTGCCTCGCTACACTGAGATTGCCAAAAAGGGGCACCTGGTTTCGTGTTTGAGCCTTAGGACACCAGTGACAATAGACGATAGTTGTGCCATTTGAAGCCTAGTTCCCTCTGACAGCCTGGGCATTGACTGAGTTCTCCTGCATTATTCACAGGTCGATCTGCATCTTGCATTAAACATTGATAGCATCGGGACATTGAAGGATAGACCTCAAAGCAATCCAATGATTCAACATTACATATACGACACGCATTACATCTCTATTGCTCAAAATGCGGGCTCCATTTCCTTACAGACAACCCTCACAGAATAGCCTAGACAGGCTACACCAAAGACCTGCGCTAAGGATTGGGCATTCTGCCATTCTAAAAGCTTCAGATTTAAGGATACAATCATAGACTGTGTCTCAATAACCTCTATAATACATTTAAATTAACTAATGGCCATGTGGTTCCATGCAAAAGACAGAATGGATAGTTTATCGTTATGTTCATGTAGCATGACTATCATGTCAACTGAAAACAGTACTATGTATTCTTCCAGTATAACCTTAGTTGCCTAAATTGCTAAATTCCATAATATTAATTATCGTTGGAGTTTCCCATTAAAATAAATATTTAAAAAACATTTTTAATAGCATACATGCCTATCTTTGTGGCTACACAAACCTAAAATGAATAACCTGTTATACCAGACTAACAATGCTGAAAGCCTCGTTAGGAAAGTAACTGCAGTCCAGGAAGTATTTCCAATCACTGCGTTGAAGCGAAATAGAGGTGCTCACTGCCAGCACTGCACGGAAAGCGTTTCACCCACAACTCTACAGTAAAACAGAACACCCTACCGAGTGAAGCTTCTGATACAGGCCACACGCGTTGCACACATATCCACCGTTTGCATTTTTCCTCCAGAGCGAGGTCTTTGTGGTCAGACAATTGGCACAAAATACACCGGAGCCTCTTCTTCTCTGAAACGGAAAAGACAGGTCAGGGGTGAGTCACGTGATCCATAAAGCTAGAACAAATCAACACAGGAGTTCTGGCAATATGATGGCACAAATGACAGGCTAAAACCACAGAGCCCATAATGAGGTCAGGTTCGACTGTGCTTCACAGGAACCAGCGAGCATCCCAGCAATAAACCCAGCAATGATGGATGAGGTGTATGAAACCTTTACAGTGAAAGCCATTTATTTTTAATTTAAGATCGAGATCCAATTACTACTGCTTCATGAAAAGAAATACTGAAGTACAGGTTGTTTCTGACTCCCAAAAATTATATGGATGATGAACCACCAAAAGTAATATCTATCTATCTATCTATTTATCTATCTATTTATCTATCTATCTATCTATCTATCTATCTATCTATCTATCTATATATATATACATACATATACATACATATATACACACAGAGCGAGAGAGAGGTTTCCCCTCCCTGAGTCACAGCCACCCCCCAGACTCAACTTGCACTTTCTGAGGATGATTCCTCAATGAAACTATTTTTGATTTCACCAAGTTGGAGTTAATGAATTACATTTTGTTATTTTGTTAAAGGTCTTCAATTCTGGAAGTCACACATCAGACAAATATGTTGTACATATCCAAAACGAGCAAAAATATGCATCAAAAGAACTGAATCCATTTCCTACTGCCAAAGTTTCCCATGGCAAGACCACCTCATTCCTACAGCCTATTTTCCAGCCTATTTTTTAAATGCATTCACACCCCTGTGTCCCCCTGGTAAATAAATTCTGATCATAAGATTACTAGGCCATTTACCAACTAAGTCAAAAGAACACTGGTGTGGTGCAGACCTCACTAAAACAGCAGGATGTCAAGTGTGACACAAGTTAACGTATACTCAGCTCAAATGCTCCCTATTATTGGCATCAAATTCAATGCTATTAAACTGTAAATATATACATATCTAAAAAAGGTTTGCACGCACTGCATCCAAGCCAAAATCAATTTTGATCCGACAAAGCACTTCTGAAGTTTAAACGCTAGGAATTTTGGAGCAAAGGAACTGGAATGGTTTTAGGAAAGAAGAGAGGGGCCCTACTATGACAAGTTAGGATTGAAAACACTGCTATTTTTTCTCTTTGTGTGTTAATATTGATATTGGTGGGGATGCGACCTCGGATTCCAACATGGCAGACGCAAGATTAAACTAGAACTCTGCCCAGAGCTCTCCAAATCTGAAAGACACCTGATTACACTGCCGATGGGGCAAATCGATACACATGGTTTGTTGCTTTATATCCTCTGAAATATATGAACGTTCTCTGACATTAAACTAGCAACATATTCCCTTATACAAGCTTTGTACAATCCGGTTTGGGAGAAGATGCATTAGCAGGCTATATACTAGCCTTTCAGCGTCAAATACCCACCTCACTGCAACATTAACTTCCAGGGTCAAGAAAAGTGCCTAGAAGTAACCAAGTAACTAACAGCCAATTGGAGAGTCCTACTTAATGCTGTCCTCCAAGCTGCAACTAGGTTTAATAGTGCTACCAATAAATTCAACATTTCACCTACCATTCAAAGTCTTAAATGACTACCAATACAGATGTGTTGTTCTTTCGAAGCAGCATGTACAGTCCACAAGGCCCGGAATGCACTGGCCTACCCACCCAAACACGTTTCCCCTCTACAGGGTGAAAACCTCTAATATGTAAATCTAAATTACAACTTGATTTTACAAAGACCTAAAACGTCATCCTCCGACAAGAAAGCTATTATGTCTCACTCCTTCACCAGCCTAAAATATAGAACAAACTTCCTCTAAACATTAATTCTGGACATCCTCCTATTTGGTAGAGTGGACTGAAAGCTCTTCTACACCTATAATTTACTAGTCCTAACGATTCATACATCTTTCCCTTTCTAACTAAGATTAATATAGTCAACCATTGCACTGTGTACCTCATATTACTTTCTTTCTCCTAATTCAACCTCTGCATTGAATCAGTGGTATCACACCACTCTACGCTTACAGTGATCGTATTGTATAGATCGTTCTTCTGTAAGAACCACCTTTCTATTATCATCTCAAGCTTTTAACCATGTAACTCATGGACCCATATATGGTGTTTCTTGTGTTCAGTGCTCTGACACCTTCAGGAACCAAAGCCAGTACTATACAACAAATAAAAAAATAACATGAAGACCAAACACAATAGCTTAGTAAACGCGTGCAATGTTCAGTTGTATTTACATATGTGTGAAGTAGCAAGATGCCCTAACATACATGTATACCTAAACATAAGCTGCCCTTTGCCCAAGTCGCTCTATTTTTGCCCAGATCTTTGAGGAGCAGCTTCCTCTGGGTGACTTTTATAAGTTAGCTTTGCGAATTTGAATTAGCATTCGTGTAAGATTTTGCAATTATGCTGTGAAGTGAGTTTAAATGCGTTTATGGCTGAAACTGAAATATACTTCAGTGAAAAATGGAAGTTATCAAAAAAGTATTTACTGTCCTGGTTTCGCGTAGGTAGACACCGAGTTGAAAAATATACACAAATTCACTTTAAAACGAACGATTCTTCAAGAGTACTTTGCTGAATGTTACCTCAGTCAAGAAAAATCAACTCAATAATGTGTTTTGCCTTTGCAAATGTATTTTTGTATGCACAAAGGGAAGGCATGGTATTGCCTCTAACTACTTTTTCATTTCAGAGGTATAAATCATGCATCCGTCATTTTAAACACAAATCGAAAAGGCAATGGGATGAGACATGTGTACATTATTTCCCCGCTAGAAAACTTCACATTTCCACACTTCAGCCTCTTTTTCTATATTCTATACCTTACTCTGTAAAGCGATCACCAATACTAACATGCAGAAAATTAGTTTCCTTTATTGGAATAGATTCTCAATTCAGATGCCTTTTCATAAAAGAAATAAACTGAAAGACACCCAAAGTGTGACACATAAATATTTTCTCAAGTAAGAAAGATAAACCGAGTAAGTAATTTATTCCCTGACCAATATAGTGAGTCATAAACTGCAGGATTTGCTCACTTTTAACCAATTTATTTAACTTAGCCTGGTCCGTGCAGTAGCGGTAGCGGTTGTCATGCCAACAATGTACAATGGCTTTAATTGTACTCTGATGCATATGAAATGGAAAGCTTTATGCAGACATAACTTTGGCTGTGGGGCTGGAGCACTTTCTTGGCATTGACAGGGCACTTGATTCATCGGGTGTTTCACAATGTATCACTAAAAAGGCCTGGTGAGCAGTCAGTTCCCTATAGGGTAATTTTTCCATCCAGATGCAAGTGCTATCAGAGGCCCTCGTCAGCTAAACTAATTATGATCGTGCCATTTGCTGATGGCTGCTCCTTCGAACGTTCGACATCCCCCATTAATCACCGATAGGAGGAAAAGGAATGAAACGTAAAGAAATGAGGGCTAGGAGGCTGCGTTGCCATAAAAGTCTGAAACGAGTATAATAATTTAACACGAATGTAGGAATTTCTTTTAGTGAGACCAAAGTCAGCCTGGCAATTGCCCTTCTGAACCAAGAACACGTTTTTGTGAGTGCAGTAGGATGTTCATATTTAGGCAAATATCCTGAAATATGGCATTATAAATATATGTTTTATTTTCTCCCTATTTTCTTTAACTATCACAACAGTTTCTCCCTGTCCCAGGTTCACAACTTACATCATTCATATTACTTAATAAAGTTATAATCTCTGAGGCACACGAAAGGAACATACTCTGGAAATAATACAGTTGGTCGACTGAAACAGGATTGGGCAGGAATCAGAAGCACAGAGCTGGACAAAGAAGCATTTTGTGTATGTACTAATTCACAAGCAGGGTTTTCACTTGAGCAAAATACAATGCATGTGTGCATTTTGCAAATTAAAACAAAAATAAAATGAAAAATACACAATCCTGAGAGAAATCTGAGATTCATGACTGAACTGTTAACAATGGAGGAACGCCCTTACAGAGATAAATCTGAAGCCACACAAGTAGGAATCTACACCATGCAGCAAGAAATATATTCACAGTAAAAAGTGAGATATCACTCCACTGAATAAGGATGGATGCTGCCATGTGGCATATTAAGCTGCATGTTTCTGCAGGGCTATCACTGATGTGATAATGGTATATAATAATATAAGTATTATTATATAATATTATGAAAATGTGTGTATGTGTGTGTGTGTATATGTATATCATGTGACCAAGCTCCCTTGTGGAGCGAAACGCGTCTTGGATGGACATTAGTCCTTTTATTTGTTTGTAAATAAATTTATCACTCTGCTACCTATCTGAGGATTTATATCTTTGTGCTCTGATTGCTGCGAGCGCGGATGGTGAATGTGAGGTCTGCACCTGATCTCTCTTCGTCGTGCACTGACGAACAGGAACATTGTTTGATATATATAAATATATATATATATATAATGGATGCTAAGTGAAAATAGTACTTTACATGGATGGTGACATATGAATTATTTTTCATATAGAAATGGATATGACAGAATTTATGTGAGTTATGTATATTAACCAATCGGAGGTACGGTCTCAGATTTATTTCCTTAATGCCAGCTAATTAGTCCCTAGGAATAACAGTGCATTTATATAGTGATGTCCCAAATCTCATTGATGAACTTCATATGGTACTTTTCTTTTATCAGCATCATCTTCATGAAAGGTTAAAAAAAAGCGCACAACATTCTAACATCACTTATACTACATGGTCAACTGTAACTTGTAGGCAGAAGCTTAAACAACCTATGTCCTATAGAGAGACATACTCTACCAGAGTAACGCATGACTTCTCTAAAATCCAACCTTCTGAACAATTGTGAATAATTGACGAGTTTCTATTTGTACTGCAGCCAACCAAACAATAGTAAATCTTTTTTATGCAAAAGTTATGAACAAACACGTAAAATAGGAGTCTTTGAAACAATAGCTTCAAACTACCGGATATTTGGCCTTTTACTTTGTCACCAGAATCCATCAATAGCATAACCAGACCAAAACACTAGGTTACATTTTGTAATCCTTTAACAAATTGTTCCCTTGTCAAATGGCACTCTAAGCAGTTTCTAAGTCAGTTACCAGCTCGTTTACTTGATCATCAATGACAATGAATACTTAACCTTACAGTGCTAGTCTCTGCCTTTGTCCTTCTTTTGGTACAGCTGGTAGCTGCTGCTCAACCAGAAGGTAATGTTTGGCCTGGTTTTCCATCTGGATAGTTCTATTTCATCAGCTGCGGTCGGCAGTAGGAGTTCCTGCAGGGCGGTGACGTGGGGAGGGGCAGGGTGGGGTATAGTAATTTATGGATTACGGAGTTTAACAGGTAAGTAAACATATAAATAAATAAAACGAATTTCGTTGCACGCGCTGCATCACCAAATGTGATGCAGGGCGCGCAACGAAATTCGTGGAAGCAAGGAATGTTAGTACTATTAAAAAAACGTATCCATAATTGTTTTTGTTCCTCTGCAAATACAGATGATATCTGTAGCTTTATGTAGTGTGATCCGTGCCCAGGAGCCTTGGTATGGTTTACAGCAGGACCAGAGCATGCTAGGCACATGTTTTTTAAGGAATGGGGAGGGCACCTGATTTGTACACAAGAACCCTATGATGCTGAACCGAGGTCTGGGTGCCAACCTGATTCCCCATTTCCTAAATCCGCTGAGAAGAAAGAAGCTCAAACAGGCATAGATGGTATTACAGGGACTCAATATAGAGATCACTGTGCCCAACAAAGTAAATCGGACTACCAGAATTAATGTTAACGTCTTCATCATGCATTCTATTATGCTGCCAGCATATCACAAGACACTGTGCTGCTCACCATAACGCATACTTCCTACTTAAGGTACATTTTCCAAACTGATTGTTGCTCTCTACTACAGGATACAGAGCCTTTGCCCTTGTGTAATTATGAGGCAAAACAATTTTGTCCTAGTTTACACTGTGCCTATAAAGAAACGAACTAAAGTCTGTTTTTCAAAATGATTTTTATATCATGGGGCAAAATTGTGAAAATGTATTGTGAAACCACTCAAACATTTATTACCTGTCTTTTACTAATACATCATGTTGGTGTGTCAGATGTTTGCAAGAAAATTCTAGGCCAGTGTCAACTTAAAAAAAAAAATATATATATATATATATATGTATATATATATATATATATTTTGAGCACAAGAAGGGCGGCACAACCGGATACTTTTAAGAAGCTTTATTCGCACTTCACAACACCCCACCTTGTGAAGTGCGAATAAAGCTTCTTAAAAGTATCCGGTTGTGCCGCCCTTCTTGTGCTCAAATTAATTTTCGGACTTTGATCCAGCCCTTGGGCCGAGCACACACTGCTGAGCGCTCTCGTTGCACCAAAGGATCGTTTGGGTGAAATATATATATATATATATGCATGAAAACTCCAAACACTACCTCCGATCCCAACTCGGAACGGTGAAGCACACAGGAGACGGACCACCAGGATAAATTACAGGTTTTCTTTATTGCAGTTTCAGCTGGGTTGAAGGGCAAGACGCGTTTCGGGCTAAAACAGCCCTTGTTCACATGCAATAGACCCGATGTAACTTTTTTCTTTTTATAATGCTAGTGATCCTCCTGCAACCCGCCTCTAAACTGGTCATGTGACCCTAGAGATAGAAAACATACTGCCTGATGTGCAAAATACGCCAATAGAAACACTGCATGAAAACATAACAAGTATTGACATTATAGTAAAGAACATAATTAGTTAATTTATGACAATAGAACATAACAGGATATATATATATATATATATATAGGAAACTGACTCTGCTCTACTTTTCTATATATGAAAAAAGTGTCAACTGAGTAAGTATAAGATGAAGACCAATCATCAATTTGAAAATGAACAATTATAAAGCGCACTAGTATCCAATTCTGCTGCAAAGAATACCTCAGTCCAGAAAAAGTATGAAAGAAGAAGGTAAATATTAAACATAGGCAAAGTAGATTTTCAACAGTTTACCGAAAGTACTATAGTACCTAGTAGTTTGAAGAGAGGGCAGGAGGTAATTTCAGAACATTGCGTTGAGAAATTGAAATTAGCGGCCACCCTTTCTGGAATGCTAATATGAGGGATAACCAGAAGGCTGGCAGTATCAGAAATTAACGATATTGCAGGAGAATTTACTGAAGAGAATTGGCAGATAGGCTGGACCAGAAAAGTTTACTGTTATTAATTTTTGCCATTTGTAAATCGCACAGCTACCCATTGGGTTTCCTGGTGCTAAGCACTACAGAGGCAAAGCTAAACGACACTACTGTTAAAAAAGCCATGTTTTTAGGAATTTGCGGAACTGCATTAGTGAGGTACACCTCCTCATGTGCTGAGACAAGGCATTCCACAGTTTTGGACCTAGATATGCTAAGGAGTGACCACCCAATTATTCTCTCTGTATTCTTGGTACCCAGAATTGTCCCTGGCGAGCGGATCTTAAGTTTCAAAAAGGAATATACAAGGAGACCAGATCTTGTATATATTTAGGGCCAAGCCCTGCTTTGGCTTTAAACATAAAGCATAGGGCTTTGAATTGTATTCTATTTTTGAGTGATAGCCAATGTAGCTCCCACAGAATGGGGGAAGCCATGGTCCTTCTTGAGGAGTGAGTAAGGAACCTAGACGCAGCGTTTAGCACCACTTGAAGGCGACGGATAGTTGCCTTATCCGCGTCCAGGTACAAAATATTACTATAGTCCAGTCTGGAAAGAATGAGCACCTAAATTAGCGCACTTATTGCTAAATGAGGAATAATCCAATTTATTTTTTTCACCAACTTCATAACGGCAAAGCAGAATGAAGCAACTTTGGCTGCTTGGGGACGCATAGACAAGACTTCATCTAACCAGAAACTCAGGCTTTTTACTTTTGTACAAGGGGTGGGGACATAACCTAAGCAGTGAGACCTGTGCTCCGGACCCCTTAGATGTGGAATTTTTCCCTTGATCAGGACCTCTGGGTTGTCCCCGTTCAGTTTAACTACTATACGGCACAGGCCTTTATGCCTGCAACATTTTGCTAAAGGAAGTCAGTGCAGAGTGGTGAGATGGAAGAGAGATGCCAGATTCCATGATGTTATGAATGAGACTCATGGCCACTTTCTGCACCAGCTGAAGCCACTTAAAATGCCTTTTGGGAAGACTTTTTACAAAGAGAATTACAATAATCCAGACTAGAGATTACAAGAGATTGGACTACAATTCTAAGTGTTGAAGAGAGAGAATCATCAGGATCTTTTTGAGAGATATGTGTTAAAATAAGCAAGAGAAGATGAGTTTGGAGATGTGAAGTTCAAAAGAGATGGTTGGTGTTAACAATGACACAAAGATGATTGGCTCATGATGCCGGAGCCGGGTGCTCCTAATTCCGAGGGTCCCCTGTTGGAATTCCCAAGGGAAGGATGCCCAAGGATCAGAATTTCTGTCTTCAATTATTTAAGTTTGAGTTAGTTAGTATTCATTCAATTGAGGATGGCAATCGTGCAATATTTAAACTTATCCTGTAGGAAGGAGGTGTTCTGAAGAGCATTACGATGAGTTGGGTTTCGTTAGTGGGCAAAGCACAGAAAAAATAAATCACCTGATAGAGAGTCCAATGGGGTAACATAGATATTTAAAAAAAAGAATTTGCAATGCAATGGGTCTCGCATTTGCGCGAGTTTAAGATATTGCCATTGTAAATGACAATGCCTTTTATTTATCTATTTTGAAAACCAACACAGAAATAAAAGGCATTGTCAGCTACAATGTCAATAGCTCAAACTCTTGCAAGTGCGAGTCCTCACTCCAAGCACACTGAAAGGGTGGGGTGGGGAGGGAAATGCTGTGGTGAGGAGGCCCATGTGTTAATGGGCAGTGCTCAGCTGTGTAACCGGCGCCGAGGAAGTGAATACGACACCACCTCTAAAGAAAGGGGCGCGGTCGCCATTAAAGCAAAAGCGTGGAATGGGGCACTTTCACAAAAAAAAACATTTGTTTTGTGGCTTCCTGTATTGAGCTTTACAATAAGCTGAATACGGCCAGCGGCATTAAAAAAAGGTGCGCGGCCACCATTAATACGAAAGCGTGGCATGGAGAGCCATAAAACAAAAAATATTAAATAAGCCAGCCCATATAAAGAAAGGTCTAAGGAAATAAAAGGCGTATGGCCACTATAGGAAAGAGTGCCACGCTGCCGGGGGAAAAAAAAATAAAGTAGATGAAAAGGAGCAATTTTGCCACCATTGATAATATAAATATAAAAGCGGACGCAGTGCTGAAACCTAAACCGAGGTGCCCGGAGGCAAAGCAGGCACTCTTGCAGGAATGCATGTTGTGAGTGCAATATGAGAAAATCATTAAAGAAAATAGTGCTCACAGACTGAACAAAACATATTGTGTAACAACACAAGTTAAAAGGCCCGTCCTCATGGGAGGTTACAAAGGTAGAAAAGGTGGTACTAAGGAGAGGCGACGAAGCCTATTCATGAATCAAAAGCAACCATTTAGAAAGGACAGTAACAGGAGCCAATTGAAAAGTTGAGCGGAAAATGGGCAGAGCTTCAAGTCCATCCTCGAATACAGCATGCCTCACAGAGCAGCGCATGTACTGCTCAGGCTCAACCTAAAAAGGGTAGGGCTCGGTGAAGAGCCCTGAGGGACTCCACATGCAAGTGGTCTGAATTTTGAATGAATAAAGGGCAGTGATTGAACAAAGAACCCGAATGCAAAGAAATATTTTTTGAAAGAACATCAATTGCTCCAAGGGAGAGAAATTGATCAGCATGAGAAGAGACTGGTTGCGGGTGCTAGAATGACAAATTGATACAGGAACCATATATAGACTATCAGAGGTGGAACAAATTGAGTTAAGGATATCAAATTTCGCATGGAAGAAATCTGAAAGACTGTTGAGTAGTTCTTGAAGAGGTAATATCTGATAGTAGACCTCAAGGGAGGAGAGGCTCTTAATGATTTGAATTTTTCTTTAGATTTGATAAGATGCTGTAAGTATTCAGCCGTCATAATACTGGCAACGTGCAACAAGGATTTGCTGCTTATAGTCCCTCAAGATCTATTGATACATGGAAATATCGGCAAACGCGTAGTGCAATTGCCAATTGTGCTCAATTTTATTTTAAACAAATGTCTGTTTTCCTCAGAGATGGAGAAAAGCAGGGGCAACATTTGCCAGCAGGATCTATGAGTGGACTTGAGAGGGATTAGAAGCAGCAAGAGCCATAATTAACCCATCACATAAAGACTTGGTACAGTGGATACAATGCATTTGTCATTATGTAAACAGAGCAGACAACATGTAAAATCAGTTCACGTCACGTATGCCTTAAAGCAAATACATTTCCTACATTTTCTGTTCTACAATCAGCAACAACAAAAAAAGTGTCCATGGCTTCACCCTGTGCCATTTTTGGCCAGGTGCTGTGTTTCTGTAACTCAGCCCCGGATTTCTAATAAATTCTTTAGTCTCCTTTTTCTATTTGTCTCGCTCCTTGGTTTTCTGTCACCTGTCGAAATTATCTTGCCATACATGAGAAACAGGTTGGGGTAAAACAAATGTACAACCTGTAGGTCTGACATTTAATCAATAAGCTTACAGCGTTCTCAGTGGGAAAGATTCTCTGCCAATATAACCCAGCAGCACTTTTGTTTTAAGAGCTGCAGAGAAGCCCACAGCTTCCACAATGTGATATCAAAGAGTGTCAGAGACCGTGCTCCTTTTGCAGTTCCCCTGCTTGCCAGGCAGGAGGGAAGGCGAGGGACAGGTTGGGCACCCTGCCGACCTATTCATACTGAATATGGCAAAGCAAGTGTATCCTGCTGATCCCCTTTACTAAGGACTCCAGCAGTTCAAAAAAGGCCTGATCAGAATTAATCTGTCCAAGGTGTCTGCTCCATGAGTAAAGCCAACAAGCATTTGCAATGCAATAGGTCTCCCAATTGCAAGATTTGAGCTATTGACATTGTAAATGGCAATGCCTTTTATTATCATAAAAGCAATTGTCATTTACAATACCAATAGGTCGAATATTGGCAAAAGCGAGACCTATTGGACTGCAGAGCGCAGTGTCCCTGAAGTGGACGCCGAGCTCTCCATTAAAATTAAACAACCAAATTAAAAAGAAACAGGGCACAATGTCCCTGAAGCAGATGCTACGCTCACCATTGAGGTAAAAAAAATAGAATTAAACAGAGTACGGTGGCCCTGAAGCAGGCGCCGCGATCAGCATTCAAGTTTAATTTAAAAAAATTAAAAGCTAAAAGAAAGAACGTTGTTCCTGAAGCGGACGCCGCGTTCATCTTAAAAGTACATTTTTTTTAAAGCGTCTGCCATTGTACCGTGAGTGCTGTGGGGTAGGAGGCAGCCACTGTTAAAGTTAGAGTGGCATAGCTCTAAATATGAGAAGCGCCTGCTATTGTCCTGTGTGGGTGCGCTGCAAATACAAAAAGCAGCTGAGATTGTCCCCATTGTTAGTTGGGGACAATTGTCCTCACTGACTTATAACGCAGACTGTGTAACAAGCCAAGTAAAAGGTCCAGTCATTATGGGAGGTAACAAATGCAGACAAGGTGGTACCAAGGAGGGACTAACACGCATATTTACTAATCAGAAGCCAGCATTTACGAAGGACAATGACATAAGCCAATAACAAATATGGGCGGGAGTTGGCGGGCTTAAAGTGCATACTCCAATACAGCTGCCTCTAGGCTTGACCTAAAAAGCACAAGTCTGCCTGTTGATATGATTCCCTACAGAATGAGAACAACACCTCTACAAAAACAGTCATGAAATGAACCATAAACACCACCTTTGCTGATAAATACCTGCTGTTTGTCAACTGCCAGTGTCCAGCCACCATGGAGTCCTAGTAACCACCCCGCCAAACATCATTTGAGCTATCCAGCTCTTAGGAACATTTTATGCTGCACTTGGTTAAAAAAACAGGAAGAGGACACAGGCTCAAAGCCATCAATCAAAGGAACTTTCCACCCACCCACAAACCATGCAGTGCTTAAGTTTTTGACCAACTATTGGTGTTGGGGGGGCGGAGGGTTGTCAAAAACCTTTGTTCACAGGGTGTACTCTGCATTGGCCCAAACCACATTTTAAAATTAACGTTTAGGAGTGTTAGAAATGGAGTAGCATGGTGCAGAGCGGGCGGGCAAAACTTCGGAGGACATGTGGAAAGCATCCACGCCGTACACACAGGCGACACACAAGGCACACTACAAAAAGAGACCACACCAGTTTTGGTGAAAGAATAACTTTTGTATTGTCAACATAGGATAATGATTATAGTACTTTACACTGCCCCAACTAGCGCCAGGGCAGTATTTACAGGGGGGATTATTTACATGGCAGGGCCAATCGGGCCGCTGCCAGAACCATTGCAAGGGACAAGGGAAAAGCATAAATGAAAAAGGTAAGTCCGTCAGTTTCAATGTTGCGTTAAAGACAGGGAGCATTAACATTTGGCATAACACATTAGACCGGAAAACTCATTAGGCATCAGAACCCTTCAGGCCTATAACATTAGGTGAAAAACCATGAGTAGGCCACAACCTCATTAGCATAAAAGTATGGGCAACCCACTAGGCGTGACGTTAGGTACAAACCGAAACAAAAGGTTATCCATAGGCAAAGTCACATTAGCGTGAGGCAGTATAGTGGAACCAGGCATCAATAATTTAGGACTAACTCCTGGCATTATCACTGGGGTAATAAACCCATTTGCTTAACTCACTTGAGTATAAGGCCTAACACCTTAGGTCAGGCATGAAGGACCTGAGATCATCCTAGTATGACATTAGTCAGGGTCACCGCACCTCCTAGGGCGCGAAAACAGTGGGCGCACAACTATGCGCTAGGCATCAACAGGGAAAACATTAGGCACATTAGTATAGGGCCCCGTCCCAATAGGCATAATCAACACCGTAGGAGCAACCATATTCAGGTGGGGCACAAACCTATGAAGCCTTAGACCAAAGAACCGCAGGGCTGACACAGTGGCACCTAGAACATCGTGCCTTAACATTAGGCACAATCTGGGGGGTAAGTCACCTCCTGCATTTGCATATAAAAAAAACAACAGCGTAAACCTCAGTATAGAAGCACTAAGCGCGATCATTAGGCCTAACACACATTAGTCTTACGGCGTGAAGTGGATCACATTGGACACCATCGGAGCATCAGGCATAATCGCGGCATAAATCCCATCATGAAGTGCCCTGGGCATCACCTTGAGCCTGATCATATTAGCTGGGGCATAGGCCGGTGAACATGGGGTATCTTCACAATACTACTGCCCCCACAAGTGGCAGCTGCCCACCGTCCAGCGGGGCAGTGGTGCCTACGTGAGTCAGCACGAGTCCGTAGCTCGGGCCGCATTGGGAACCTAGGAGCCCACTCCAGGACTCCTGAAATGAAAATGGCCAATACGTTGCAGCTGCCCACTGTTAGCGGGGGCAGCTGTAAAGTCATACTGACGCAGGGGGGGGGCACCAACAATGTGCCCCGTTGCCCTCTCCACCCCCCAGTTCCTCAAAAGGCCCCTTCCCGTGCCACGGGGGCCTCAGGCAGTTCCCCAACTCTGCCCCGCTCACCAGGATTCCTGCGGGGGCTCCACGCTCGACTCCTCAGCCTGCACGCGGGCTCTCCCTTCCCCTTGGGAGCCCCGCAAACCACTGGCTGTTTGCCTTCACGGGCGGAGGCGGGGCAGGCTCCCGTCCTCTGTGGTCGGGATAGCTCCTGGCTTCTCTGTCTTGTCAGCCGCGGGGCTCTCCTCAGCCCGTGAGAGCCCCGTCCACGGCAGCATCTCGCCCGACGTCGCTCGGGCCTATTCCGGACCCGCGGGGGGTCTGACCAGCAGGGTGGGCTCCCGCTCCGGTCTCAATCCGCAAACGGGGCTCCCTCGTCACCACGGGAGCCCCGCAACACCTCCTTCTGGCTTCTTCCCGCCTCCCGGCAGCGGCTTCCGTCGTGTGGGCCCCGCCCACCTCCAGACGGGCTTCAAAGCTTCCGCGTCTGCAGCACCTCTTCTCCCCAGGCTGCAGCGGTGATCTGGGGCAATGTGGCAGTGCAGGGTAGGCACCCGCGGCATTTCAAACACTTGCGGGGTGGGCACCGGCAATGTCTTCAGGCGGCAGTCCTCCTTGTGGCACCCGCTCATTAACTATGCATGCAGCGGGGTAGGCACCCACTGAATTCACACGCGGCGAAACCTGCATAAGACGGCGATAATGCGGGGTAGGCTCGCGTGGCGCTTCACAGTAAAACAGTTCTCCTTGGCCCCACAGCGCTTAGAGGATTGCAGCGCTTGGGTAGCACAGCGCAGGGGGGCTCAGTCCTCTCACTCCAGCGCTGTAGGTCTCAGCTCCTCTTCCCCTGGCACATAAAAATGCAGCACTCATCCAGCACTACCCGGCACAGCGTCGCAGATTGGGGTGGAAGCGCTCCTCACCTCTAGTGCTGGGAATATAGCACTGCACTCTCCAAGCTCTAGTCAGCAGGCAAGCTTGGGACAGGAGATAGCGCTCTTCTTCACTGGCACTCTGATTATAGCGCTCCTCACCTCCTTCTGGGCGCAGTCAGCAGGCAGATAACGCGCTCTTCCCTTCCAGGCGCTTGCCAGCAGTCAGCGCCCAGGGGTAGCGCTCACGAGGCGCTAGGCAGAAGAGCAGCAGGCAAGGACAGCAGTCAGTGGGCACTCATCAGGACAGGGCGGTAGGTCCTAGAAACCATCCTCCTCAGTAGCATGGCACTCCTCCTGTACAGAAGCCTTAACTCCTGCAGAGGCTTGCCCTAGCCCTGTGGACAGCAGAGGGGTTTCAGTTGGGTGCAGGGTCCAGCACACAGGCCTAGGTGGCGGTATCCCCTGGCAGCAGGTCCCCTCACGTTCATGTCCCTGCTCTGAGCACATGGTGGCACAGCCCCCCTACTTATAGGCCCCTCACCCCACCTACCAGACAGTGCCTGAAGCTTCTAGAAGCATCTGGGGAACTGGTTCTAACTGGCTCAGGGGGAGGAGTAGAGCACCCTGGGTGCCAGGCTTTCCCTCCAAAAGCTGGGATGGCTGGGAACCGAACATCTAGACTGCTAACTCACTGCAGTCAGGTGGCACCACACACAGCCATGGCATCCATTTTAAACGCAGCATGTTACCAGGGTACATTCTTACAATGGGGGGGTTAACAAGTGCGCACACCATTGCATTACATTTACTAGGGCATCTCGCACCACACATGGCCTATACATTTCTCAACCATCGGGGAGACATCCTAAAATAGGGGGTGGTGAAAAGCGAAACAATTTGGGAAAATGGGCCAAGTCCAACAAGGAGATTGAGGGAAATTTCAGGGTTAACAAAGTAGAGACGGCCTTTCACATAGGTAATCCTGGCTAGGTTGTCTGAAGTACCAAAGAGCAAACAAGCCCTGGTAAAGCATATAGGTTCCATGAGCTATTTGTTGGTTTTACCAATGCATTGTGCTGAAAACAAAAGAGAAATAAATAAATGTATGATAACATGGCTTCTGCTGATGGGCACATCATTCCCTAGGCGCATGCTTGCATGATGATATATGTGTCCTTTTGCAACACACATAGCGTACCAAGAAAATGACATGGACACAATTTTGTTTTCTTTGCCAATCGAAGCTGGCGGATTGCTTTACTTGCACAGCGGCACTTTTTTGAATTAGAGCAGCCTAAAGGTAAATGGCAACTGCTGGGCCCGCCCAAAAACTCAAAAGGTTTAATTGAAAGGGCAGTGAAGAGTGGGGAAACAACAGGGATGAAGGAGCAAAGGAACGCTTTAGGCTGGTGCCAGGGCAGTAAAGAAATAAAATGTTTTAAAAATTGTCAAGTAGTGGGGAATGCAATGGATGAGCCTGTGGGCATGAGGGAGCAACACAGCATGTGGCGTAGTGGGGTTGGGTGTATATTTGACAGCAGCAGCACACAATGGAGAGAGCTACAACCCAAGCACGCCCTAATTGAATAAGAAAATAAAAAAACAAGTAGTTATAGTAAGGGAGCTATGCTCCATTCAAGAAACAAGCAGAAGAAAGAAGAAAAATCATTGAATAAGAAGCAAGCAAATGAGAGTGACAAGCAACCCAATTAAGGTTAAGCAGTGGACTGGATCTAAGCCCACTGTAAGTTTCTGGTATGGTCACAAGAGACCTTTAGGTGAGTCCTAAGCATGACTCTTAAGACCAATCAGAGGTAGGCCTGTTCATTCATTTTTAGACAAGCAATTATGCTTATGTCCTTCTACTCAGTTTCACTTCACCCAAGTACAAGTGCCCTTGCATAACTTAGGTATGAACATTTTAAGTTATTTCACAACGAGGGTTATTTTCCTAATGTATTCAACAACATTTTTTCTTTGCTTTTAATACTTGAACAGTATCAGAAAATTAATTAAAATTGAGGTACAACACATTAAAAAAGCATGATGTAAAATATAATTTAAAGTGTCATACACACCACTGTAATAAAGCTCAAGAAGCCAGACTTAAGACAGAAAGGAATAACTGACCTATTTTTCAAGATCATTAAACTATATTATGTTGATTATTTCGAGGTACGTTGGAATTCAATTTTAATTCTTCAATGGTAAAATAATTTGTTTTCAACTGAGCCCTGTAGCAGAATAGTCAACTTGCATGTTTCACCAAATAAATTACTTATTTTTAATAGATTATGATGTAATCAATGCGTATATTTATCAATGATAAGGCACCTGTCCTGTCTAATTGAAATACCATTTTCAGATATGCATTAACAGATATTGCATGTTGTACTACATAATTCTCTCATTTCCTGCGGATATGAATTGACCATATTGATTAAATTCGTAATGGCTTCAAGCTAAGACAGTGTGAGTGCCCGACTAGTTATGTGATGCAAGATCCTGTGGCAAGTCTTTACTCCCTTGGGGACAGGAAACGGGGGAGGTAGGCTACTGCAGGTAAGTGTGAGCTACACATGGCTTTGGGCCTTGTTGGGTCTACTCATATCACCATGGCTACAAGCTTCTACACAAAGCAGGGCGGAACAGCAACTCATTAACATACCCAGACTCTACAATATATAACAAGTATTGCATATCAAATTGGTTGTGCTTCTTTAAAAAAAAAACATTTGCATTTACAACTTCATGTCCTTCAAAATCTGTACTCTGTGGCAACCATCTCAGGGCAGTCTTTGTCTGTGCTGAGGCCACTTAGAAGAGCCTATTTCTGCCCAGTGACTGTTTCCATACAGCAGTAGGTGACAACGTGCTTGGACAGGAAGAAGGTAAGGTAGGAGCATAAGTAAGTAGGAAGGGAAACAGATTGAACAGAGGAGAAAAGAATGAAGAGGGTGGTGAAGGTAGAGGCCAGATGAAAGAGAGAAGGAGGGAAAACAGAGGCAAAGGTAAGAGGATGGAGGTGGAGAGGATACAGGAATGAGAACAGGATAGTAAAAGTTGAGGAGAGATAGCAGGTTAAAGAAAAAAATGAAGTAGAAAGAATGACTTGGTCAACACATCTGCAAATCCCCAGTGACAGGAGGCGTGGAGGGTTAGACAAGGAGGAGAATAAAAGACACAACCACAGAGTAAGAAACGGTAGGAGGCCAAAGAGATGGAAAGCAATAGTGGAAGGGTGGGGGATCGGTGAAAAGCAGTTGAGAGGGTACTGGATGAGGCTTATGGTACTGGAAGCGGTAGGTCATGTCAGTGTGAGTTTCTGAAGTGTATAGCGGCCAAGGTTTCAGATTGCTATGTGTGACATTTTCATAATATCAGTGTAATTATGAGTGACCTTTCAACAACTATGAGTGACACTTTCTCGCAAGCAAAATCAAACAATGAAGACGAGGAAAAAATAGAAATATCTAAAATTACACCCAGTTGAACAACGAGAACCTCTTAGAAGATCTCAACACTGTTGCAAAGCAAGCACCAGAAATGGAATGGCACTAACCTAGTGCCCTTGTAACCTGATTGCACTGTTAAACAAACGTGTAGCCATTACAGCCCCACAGATGGATGCGGTCACAGAGGTACCACACACCACTGGCAGTGACCAGAGAGCTCTGTTGACTTAACACAGCTAGCGCTGAAAGTAATTGGACCGGCAACGGTGTGCCGGTGTGCTGGCACTATTAATAATTTAAAGCACATTTTGAAGCAGTGAGAGCCACCTCACTGAGGCACTACTTACTTTGTGATGCAAATCTCGAGGAGCAGCAATTCCCATGGGCTGTCTTGCCGCAACAACTCCTGCAGCAAACACCAGCCCGAGCTTGATTCTGTAGCTCAGCAGCAGCTGTATAGGGAGGTAATGGGCTACTGAAGGACCACACAATTGTCTACCGCAGTCTGTGGAGGGTTCAGCTGAGCTACCCATTGGGTCCTGTTGCATGAACATAATTTGTAAGATAAAATCACAGCAGCACAACGCAGTGACGGTGCTAGCAGTGCTGCCATTGTCTTCAGCCTGCCAAATGTTTACTCGAACTGCAGCCACAGTGCCCTTTCGTTACTTGTGTTCCTGCCGGCAGGCAGCGGGGCATCCGCTACAGCCTAATAAAGAATGTGTGTCATGAAACTCCATCCTGACCTCACCCAGGCTGATGTCACAGTAGTAGCCATTGGACACTAACTCTCAGTCATGATGTATAATCATTAACCATGCTGCGCAGAGTTGTCAGGTGATAGATCCTGTTATAATGTAGCTGCTTAGAGCTTCGTACCCTGAGCCAGCACACAAGCCTGCATGGAGCAGCACGCAGGGCACACTGCAATTCCAGACCAGCTTTGGTTTCAATCAGTCAGTGTTGGTGCATGATTACTAGTGCTCCGCTTGACAGATGAGGAGGCATTTTTATGCTAGACTTTTCATTTTAGTGTGGTGATGCGCCGAAATGAGTTAATCTAATGCCTGATGCGTGGTACTTGACAGGGCTGGAAGTGTGGATAGAGGCAACCACATCTTACTGGACATGGGGTTAAGACTGCAGGTCTTAGCCATGCAGTACTCCTCTGCTGCTGCTCTGCTGATTTTGTGAGTGGGATATATGGGAGTGGTAGCAGGTGAACCTTGAAAGTGGGAAATAAACAGTCTCCCCAAATTTCCTAGGTGAGTTTAGCAAGCAACTCAGAATTCTTGAAGGGACATTTTTATCTCTGAATTAATTAGGCCAGCTAGTGCATTTTACAGTACATTTTTTTAATAAGGGTCCTGAAAAACATTGTTTGGTCATGCAATATCTAAAAGGACAAGAGTGTGCTAAGTAAATACAGGTAAACAAAGGGGCAACAACAGAAAAACCGATATAGTGGTTAAAAAAAGGACAATTTCTGTCCAATTTCTCATTAATTTGCAAGAAAAGCCACATGAGACCCACTTTAATCTAGTTACGAAAGCAGAGTCTGAATATATACCTTTATTTCTGAGTTATTGCCACAAATTATTCGGTAGCAGAAGTCAGAAGGGGCATTTATTTTGTTTGTGGGCGCTTGTAAACCGGCTGCGATCATCAAATGCTCCCTCCCCCTCTCATAGGCTCTGCTACTGATAGATAGAAATACCAGACTATACAATACGGGGACCGGACTACTACAGAGAGGAGGAGTTCATTGTTAAATACCTGTTTCCTTAATAATGCAATCAAGCCCCCTTTTTTTCCTTACTCACATGACAAAACACTGAAATGTGAGCATAATTTCTACATGTTTTGCCTCGGTGTTCCCTTCATAATCTGACGTTGAGAAAGACCTCTCAGTCTTTGTTACACCTTGGAAACGATCCCCGATTTGGTCCTGCAGAAGGCTAAGATTGGTCGGGGTGTGAGGAAGGAGTTTTACTAGAGGGAATATTGTTTTTGCTGTGTAGGAAAAAAAGGAAACAAACTGTACCAGCTCATTTTTACTTGCATTTCTAAATGTGGAATTGTACTGTGCAGTACAGTTCCATATTGGGAAACGCAAATGACGGAAAAAGTCAAGTGACTTTTCGAGGAACATGTATAGAAAACGACGACTAGCACAACTTTTCAGGTGTAGTCCTGGAAAGATTTGTGAATTAGAAAAAGTATTTTCGAGCAGTGGTGCAAGTCTCCTAAAATATGTTAAGCTTCTTTTAGGAATTGGTCCCTGTATGTAGAGTCAGGGCTTTAAGTGGGATGAAAAAACTGGGGGATCTCTCAAAGGTGCGTGGCCAGTGTAATTAGGGGTGTGGCTTTAAAACACTCACACTTAAAATGTGTGCTTAGCATAGTATGCTGCCCGACTTGTTTTTTTGCTGTTTCGGTCATGGCATCCAGATCTGTGATACAACAAGTAACGTCATACCTACAACAAGTAAGGACTATTGGCTTTGTCAATGGTTATTAGTTGCAGAAGATAAATAAGCTGCAACTATGGCTTGTATATAATATTGACAAAGCTTCCAATTAAAGCCCTGGTGACCCTACCACAATGTTGCTGCTCTTGCGTTTCAGAAAGAGAAGGGAAATCCAGAAAGAAAATGACTCTTTAAAGGATTTCCCTTCCTCCACAACGCTCACCTGGCATGACGTCATGCCATAACTTCTCCACTAGCGAGAAGTGTGAGCAGTGTGAGCAGCGCACATTGATGTGCTTGCTGCCTCGAAACAGGTCTCTATCGGGCTTTGTTTTGCATCCTGGCACTTTTTCCCGGACTGCAGTGACAGCAACTGCAATCTGGGGGAAAAAACGGACCGCCTGCGCCAGGGCTCAAAACAGAGCCCGATAGAGACCCGTTTCGAGGCCCCCTGAAAAAAACTGACGGTGCTCAGACCCCTTGAGACCCGGCCCACTTAAAGCCCTGTGTAGAGTCACTGAAAGATAAAGTTCACAATATACACCGACGTGGCTAGAATAAAAGATTATTGTCACAATACGAAATAATTTCATTACAACCGCAACGCAGTGATAAAAGGTCACGAAAACAATGAAAACGTACAGATACAAAGCTTCAATAAACAAGCAATGGCAAAAAAATGGCAGGATTGGTCCCTTAGTGCAATATTTCAGTGAGGAGAAAAATCAATAAAATTGTGTCAGCACAAGACTATGTCGACCACTTAACCCAAATATTGTGAACCATCTCACATCCAACATTACATTCTTGAGAAAGATATTTTCTCTGCGGATTGATTTATTGGTGTACATTTAAAGCAGTGCACTGTCCTATATTATCACGTTATGTGCTCTAGCGTCTACTGTACGATTGACTTTAGATGTGTGCAACAGTAATGCATTACTGGAAAAGCATGTCTGCGAACACAAGCATAGGAGCAGTTAAGGTTTGGATGGCAGTTTCATTACAGGCACTCTACCGCTCTGGGTTGTCTCACGAGGAGGCCAATTTGCCCTATATTATTTCATCTAGCAAAAAATGAATTTTTTGAACTGGCCTACAGACAAGTTCTAGCAGTTATAAAAAAGGCCTATTGGAGACCATGGCAAAAATATCCAATGAGCTCTGGGAAAGACCATTGTTCAACATTGGTTGGCTATATTGTAACTGTCGTTAGCTAGCTTCTTATTCAATGGCTTTCCTTACACTTCTTGGGTTTGTCCGTCCCCTGGAGCTTAGCTTTTCTACCATCCTTTTGATGTAATGACTTGAATCCTTCCACTGCTCAAATTCAGGGAACAATTTTTTTAGGTCTCACCTGAGACAGTGCATGGGCTGTCACTTACTAGACATTTTGTTTACTACAAACGGCTTGGAGCCTGCCAATTGCTTAACATTTGTTGGCTTCATTTTCACTCTTATTTGCTGCCTCCTAATTGACCAGCATGTGCCCATTACACTTCCTCTTCTTTCATTTCTCTTTTCTATGGAGCCTGCACCAATTACTGATTGCTTCACTCTGATTAACGTCCCTCCACAGCTCGTGCTGTGATTGACTGGGAGAAATTGGGTTGTTGGTTGAAGGGGGAGTGGTGGTCCCTCTTCAAGCATCAGTCACAATCCCTGTGAGGGTGAACCACAACATTCACTAAATTAACTTGTGCTTAACTCTTTGGTAGCCTGGCACAAAAGCAGTCAGGCTTAACATAGTCACAATGTGTAAAGTAATTATACAGCACACAAATAGTAGATCCAGTCAAACAGTCATATGCTTACTTACAAATTCACAAAGGCACTCATACACCTACTCACTGACTTGAGTGAGATTCACATAACCAATCACAGACCCATTGTGATACTGATGCACCCACTCAAAGATGTACTGAAGCAATCATGCATTTAGTTACAGAAGTATTGATAGACTGATCCACTCTTGTGCCTATCCTCTCAAATACTTATACAGTGAATGAGAGAATTAATGATACAGAGATGCATGCAGTCATAGATTACACTGAAAAAGGTATGCAATACATCCTGGGGGCCCGTAGCAGTCCGCCAACTGTGAAATCCGCATGCCTTTAAGCTCCCATTATAATATGAATGGCGATGTCTAGCAGACATCGCCACCATATTCGACCCTTTTCTGCCCGGTCCACTGGTTGACCGGGCAGAAAAGCAGAGGATGGTCTTCACTTCCGCCGCGGCACCCCTGACATCATAATATGGCGAGGGTAAATGGGAGGCGGGTGGGGGAGTATGTCGGGCAGATCACCACCACCATGCAGGCAGTGGCGATCTGCCCGACATCGTAATAGACCCCTTAGTGTCTAAAATAATGTATAATGAGTGCATATATGTGTTTTGCATTCCCTAAAAAAGGTGCGATCATTGCGGTTACCGGAGTCATTGCGACTCTCAGTGTAATTGCAAAAACAGGAAGTAGGGTTTAAACAGTTTCTTAAAAAAACTTACTAGAAAAAAATGTGTACAAATATGCTTTTAAAGCAGTGATGCGGTTAGTAATGTGCTTTAGTAATAGTTAGAATGAATTTTTTAAGTTAAAATATTTTTATGTGTTGGTGATCAATGAATGTCTTCTTTCGTTTTGTGATTTTGTGACGTGATCTCGATCATCGCGACGTTGTCACGAACTACAAAGATTCATAAAAATATATATTTGACAAGAAAATGAACAAGATTTTGGCCTCTTGGGTGGCTTTGACAAGTGCTCTTGTATTAAGAGTGTGTATAAGACAGCTGCAGATAAGACTAGTGTCAAACATCAATTAAAATACCTGTATATATGTATTTTAGAGTTTCTGAAAAACATGCGATTTCTGCGACTACCCTGATCGTTTCGATGGCCAGCGTCATCGCTTTAACGGAAAATAGTCTTTGTAGATGATTTTTCTGGAAACTCTCTACAAATATATGAGTTTGAAAATATCACTACAAACCACGCGCTCTTCCCGACTACCGATGGCACAGAGATGAAGTTGGTAGTTGCGAATATACTTTTTTTTAGTAAGGATTCTCTCCTAAATTGATCACAGAAAGAAAAGTAAAAACAATATCTTTCTAAATAATAAGACGTAAACTTTATTTGAAAAGTGTCTTTAAGTGTATTTTTCAGTATATGAAATACATTTGCTGACCACAGTTTTCTTCACAGTAAATGCGACAAAGTTGTGCCAACTCAAAAAATTCTTAAAAATAAAACCAGTTATTAATGTACTTTCTGATAAACACATGCCAAATCCATAAACGAGTGGTATATAATATAAATATAATATACAATATCTAATTACAGAAAGACAATACGAAAATATTTGAGGCTCACTTTAAAAATAATGAACGAAATGAGTTTAAAAAACCTTGAAAATTCACTGAAATAAAGAAAGGTTGCAGGGACTATATAGTTAGGCTGACATTTTACTCATACAAAACCAGAGAAATTCTGCAGTAATAGTTAGCTGAGCTAACCGTAACCCGCGTCTCTGCAATGCACTGCTTATGACCTCACATATTACATCACTCATGACATGGTCAGTGACATCACTGATATCTCAAATGATATCACTGATGAAATCATCCAGTGACTGGGTGTGTTTTTAAAATGTTTATGAGTGATAAATATATGTACACTAAGGTGTATTGATGAATCAGTGGGTGTATGGGGTCACACACTCATAAGTGCCTTTATGAATCTGCCACAGATGCAAATTAGTAAAAGTAAATGCACATTAGTAAAAGTACAAAAAGGGCACAATCCATTCTATGCGTGCTAACTGTATAGGAATATTGCCTACACATTTCTATTTTATTCCCATGTTAGATGTTTGAGTCGAATTTTTAAAGGCTTAAAAAGCAAATGGAGTCTTACTACTTGTACTCCTAAATGCCTTTGTGAATTGGACCCTTGTACTTTATTTGAATTCAAATTGACTCTTGTTTGTGAGCATGACTACATAAAATGTAGTGCTTACACTAGGAAAAAACATAATTGCAAAAACCTACATATTTTTCTACTACTTTTGCTACTGAATAACTGAGCTTCTCCATTGCGGTATCCATCCTGTCTCCTTATCTCACTCTTGCAAGCTCTTGTTTCATTCCTTGCTTTCTACCTTGTCACTGTTTCCCTATCTTTATCTCTCTTCCTCTTGGGCCTGTGTGTTCCTTTCCTTCTTCAAACACAGATGCCCACCACCTGCAACCACCAGCACAAATTAAGCACTGAATAAAAACTAAATTCAATTGCTGATTAAAACATTTGTTTGAAACGTGGAGTCAAGGAGTCCTGTATATCATGACAATTTTCCCAGGGTTTGGGATCATAAATCATAAAACAAACACACAATCAACATTAAAGAAATACGGGTAGTAATCATGTATATTTTCCTCTCTTTCCTTATCCTTTTGTTTAGTCAGTGTTATAGGTGTTATTCATATTGCCCAATTTATGGCAACGCTGAAAACTATACAAACTATTATTTAATCAGCAACAGACATATTACTCTCACTCCTGCTGACAACTTGAATTAGAATATTTTTGCTTTGTGAGAAAAGACCCATGATTTTAGAGCTGCAATGGCTTCTGCAAACATCTGCTAACAATCATTGCTACTTCCAACAATCAATTTCTGTATTCAGGCAGCCATTTCCTCCAGCTCTTGTTTAATTATCCTGCATCACAAACTTCAACCGACTTAAGCAGCCTGGATTACAAAGATTTTTTTAAACTGTGACAGCAGTGAAATGACTCCCAGGAGCACAACACAGTCCTGGTGTTTCACGGTCGAAACACACAGGCACAAACTATCACGCTCCAGCAAATAAATAAACCCACACAGACATAAACGTGTTTTTTCAGGGACATATGCATTGCGAATATCACGATAAAGAGCGAAGTGCAGCTTTTATATTGTATGCAATTAGAAGTGTACCACGAGCTGTGTGAAGTCACAAACTGAGACTAATCCAAGATCTAGGTAAAATGCATAAACATATGCATATTTTCTACTGAGTGATATCCTCGACAAGCAGATAAGTGGTCCACACAACCTGAGTGTTCCACTTTGAGGAATCTGATAGGAGGGGAGAAGTGTACCCAGGGTGCTATAAATAATATACATAACATACCTTAGTGATGTCATTCGACACTAATCCTTTAATGGGTTCCGGAGTAGGGTGCTACTCGCCAAAAAAATAAAGCACTTCAACACCCCATCAGGGGTAACAAGTGCTATGTAAATGCAAACCTTTTCCCTCTTGTATCCTTCTGCTATCCTTCTCAATCCAAATAACTGATCAATATCCACCACTCAAATTACTTTCATATTTCACTATACTAATTCACCACTAATCCTTATGGGTTCCGGGGTAGCGTTCTACTCGCCAAGAAAGTGCTTCAACACCCCATTAGGGGTAACAAGCGCTACATAAATGCAAACCTTTTTTCCCTCTTCAGTCCCTCCGCTATGCTTCTCAATCCAAATAACTGACTAATATCCACCACTAAAATTACTTTCATATTTCACTTTACTAATTCACCACTAATCCTTATGGGTTCCGTAGTACCGTGCTACTCACCGAAAAAGTAATTTGACGCTTCATCAGGGGTAGTAAGCGCTATATAAATGCAATTACAATTACAATATTTAATGTCAACAATGAGTTTTTTGATAACGTAACTTGTGGTGTTGTGTGAAATCATAACTTTGGCTTTGGATATCTTGTACATTATGAATTTGTAGCAAACCAAACCTGCTGAATTTTAGGGGAATTTAATGTTTCAAATCATGTCTATAATTTACGATTCAATTAGTCAAGATTAGGGCTTCAGGTTTTATGTTATTTATTTTAATTTAAGTCTGTATTTATCCATATTTCTTTTTTTGGCCATTTTTCTGTTTTTATCCATATTTATTTTGTGTTTTGCGTATAAATGTAGTTGTAAAACTGTACATTTCCATATTTATTTAAATGATAGATGTGCACTCATACTCTGATTTCTGTCGTGTTTAGCTATTTAAGTTACCAAATATTACATAACATTACATCCACTGGCAAGTATTAGCATTACACCACAAATGTATGTTGACACATGCAGTTATTTAAAGAGATTTCATCCAGTTTTTCATTTTCCCATGCTGTCCATCTGCTCAGCTGTTGGGCTATAATTCATGAAAGACAGCACAATTTGTCACTTAAAAGAAGCACATTTTCTGTATTTATCCACTTTGAAAATAAATGCAGACAGAAAAAAACATTGTTTTCTGTCTGTATATATCTGTAAAAACAGAAAACAGAGAGCCTTAATCATGATGCACACACATCCATTGCAGGACACTGCTGCAAAGGCTCATACTCAACCTCCCATGCCGCACCCACACCTCACCCCACCATAGACAGCTCCACTAGCACATGACTCACAAATGCAGACAATTCCAACTGATCCATTCACACATACAAAGCCTTGCACAACTCTGGGCTAGAATACAAGAACAGCCACACACACTTTCACCAGCCTGCCAGATACCTGTGCTCACACTCACTCTCTCCACTATTCATAATAGCAGAGCAGGAGGTCGCTCATTCTCCTACATCGCAACCAAAACATGGAATGAACCTCCCACAACACATCAAAGCCTCCTCCTCATCTCTGGCGGTCCGCAAGTAGCTGAAGACCTGGCTCTTCAAAAAACGTTATGGGACCACACGCCTACAGACCTGCTCAAGAGCCTGGATACCCTCAAAGGTAATTAGTGCATTATGAAAATCTACATAACATATAGTAGCTGTATGCTTTTTAATACCGGTTGTCTATAATACAATACTGTTATATCCCTGTTTCAGTATTCTTCATCTTCATGACCATCTTATATATATTATGTTTATCTTAAGCTTTGTTATTAATATGCTTCTCCTTTAAGCCTTTTGTACATGTCATTGTTGCTTAGCGATGCTAGAATGTTTAGGCTCTTGTGGCTCACTTGAGACTGGAGCTTGATAGAGAGACACTCTGGCAGTTAGAGAGCTGCACTTGTTTGAAGAATAAATCTTCTTAAACTATTGGACTGGATCTGTCTTCTTTGGATGCAACAAATACACAGAGTGGGCTTTGGGTCAGCCCCATACTTATGACTAGACGGTTTCAATCTATTTCACACTATTTTGCTCTCTTTGCCGTCTGCCCTCTAGCTTCTGCCACCCACCACCCACACTTTTCACATATTTTACATTGCTTTTGTGGGGACTCCGTAGATGCACTTTCCTCTGTAAGTCCATTTCTCCCTCTCTCCTCCCCTTGCTGCCCCTGCGCTATTGGTTGTTTTACATGTTTTAATTATTTTTGTGAGCGCCTATGAGTTGCACACTTTGTATTTGTGCAAAATCCCAGCTATACTTGATTTCTTAGTTGTTGTTTTTTTAAATTGCTCTTTATTGGGTTTTTGTTGCAGGTATTTATCCGCATATACAAATCTCTGGCAGTACGAAACAAAATGAGTATGTAGATGTGTGCCAGTCATGCCCCGCACAGGTGGAACACATCACACAAACATCATGAAACAACTTCACATGGTCATTAAAAGCAAGTAAAGAACATAGTGGAAGGTGGAGCCAATACTTCATCTGGTAAAACCCATTTAGGATAACACTGACTATCACCCCCACGCACAACTCAAACAAATAAAAACAGATACACAGTTTTATCTGACTAGCTGATGGCGAAACCTTTGGTGAGTTAGTTAAACAAAGGGAATAACTGGACTATTTGTCTGGATGCAATAATTCATGTAATGCAGCCTGGGTGGTGAACATGCCAAGTGTGCATGAATGTTTGGCCGGCCCGAGATGACCAGCTAAACTGTCATTCACACTTGGAGAGTGCCACCACTCCTTCCCCCTGCGGTGCTCTGGCGTCACAAAGCTCAGTCCCGCCTACAGGAAATAACTGAGCTCCTGCAGTAGGAAAAATAAAATGATGATAATGTTGTGTTATTATAATTTTATTTTTCCCTTTTTCACTGCTCAGAGAGCAGCGGAGCAAAACACCTCCTTAGCGCAAGAGCGGCCTCTTGTGGATCCGGCTCCAGTGCCTCGTGTCACCTGCCTTGCTCCCTTTCACTCTCTCTCTGACCTTGTGCTTTCTGTCCCTCTTTAGCTCTCTCTGTGACATTTGTGCTACTTCTCTCACTTTGTGCATTTTCTCTCGCTCTTTGTACCTTCTGTCACTCTCTGTGTGACTTTTGTGTCACCTCTCTCACTCTTTTGTTTCACTCATTTTGTGACTTTTTTTGCGTTTTTCTCGCTCTCTCGCCATTTTCTTGCACTATTTCACTGACTTTTTGTGCCTTTTCTCTCGTGCTTTGTGCCATTTCTCGCCCCCTTCTTGCCTTTTCTCTTACATTTTCTGATACTGCTTTGTGACTTTTCTCTTGCTTTTTCATGTTTTCTCCTGCTCTTTCTGCTACTTCTTTGTGCCTTTTATCTTGCTCTTTTCCCCTTTCATTGCCCTGTGCCATTCCTCTCGCTTCTTTTCTGACCTTTTTCATCTCTAACTCTTTCTGCAACTTTTGTGTCTTCTCTGCGCGCCCTCTTCTTGCACACCTTTCCTGGACTGTCTGGGTCCCTCCTCCACCCCCCACTCCTTACCTGTTCCTAACACCCTCTCTCCTCCCCTGCTGTTACGTTACTCCTCAGCTCTGCACACCACCCTCTGCACTCTTTTCCTTCTACCTAATGGTTGTCATAGCGTGGACAACCTACTGGCACACAAAAGGCATGCCAAAAGCAAGCCCATCTGCGCCTGGACTGTATCCACCACCAGAAACCCTGGCCTTCCCCACGAACCACCACTAACTTGCTGCTCTCCACCTATTATACGTAAGGCCTCAGAATGACCATGCCAAAAAGCAAAAACTGGAACAGAAATGGAGAATCAGCAAATGAACAATGGAAGGGATCCACTGTAGCCAAATTATGTTTTTTTTAAATTACCTAATTGGGTTAAGGGGAATGATTTTTCTTGCTAGCATTAGGGCCACAGTATCCTTGTTATACCAATGGAGGTACTTGGCATTGTGAGAGGTAGAGATTCAACATATTCCTATATGAAATGTGCCCAAAACAACACTACGGGACACATTTACTATTATTTCAAGTAATGAAGTGCATCAACTATAGTTGCTGTGTTGCAACGCATTAAATATAGAGATTAGGACAGCGCCATACCTACAGAGCCATGACATTGCTGCTCTCGTCCAAAACGCAGGTGCAATTTCAGCTGCCTAGTGCCATGTGCACAGTTTGCACCATAGCGCAAAAGTGTTTGCGTTTGTCTAACATAGGTTTTATACTGGAAAGACATCCTTCCGGTGCAAATACAAGGCTTAGACTAACTTTAAACTGTTCCCACTTTGCATGTGTGCCTCCCAGTACAGCGTAATGCAAAGTCACAAAACTAGGAAGAAAACAAAGGTTTTCTCTTTCTTTCCACCTACTTTGAAGAGGTGTTATTTTTGGGGGGGGAAGCCATGTCTACAAATCTAAGTAGATAGGGCTTTCTGTCTGAAACCTTGGGTGGTTGCATGATAATGCAAATGTACTGGTCCTAGGATGCCACCTTAATATAAAGTAACATAACGCTCAGATTTGCATTTCTTTTGGGCAACTTGCGAGTGCACAACACGTATTGCAAAGAGAAGTACATTTTAACAAGCATTGGAAATGCAATAGGTCTCGCAGCATTAGAGTTAGTGCTTTTAGAATTGTTTATGGGTTTTTTTGTAAATCTTTAGCATTTTTGTTTCCTGTAGCCAATGCTAAAGAATAAAAAAAAAAAAGCCATAAACATTTCTAAAAGCTCTAACTCAAATGCTCCGAGACCTATTGCACTGTGTGAGGGTGAGGGGTTGAGGGTGAGGGTGAGTGAGGGTGAGGGTGAGTGAGGGTGAGTGAGGGTGAGGGTGAGTGAGGGTGAGTGAGGGTGAGGGTGAGTGAGGGTGAGGGTGGGTGAGGGTGAGTGAGGGTGAGGTATTGAGGGTGAGTGAGGGTAGAGGGTGAGTGAGGGTGAGTGAGGGTGAGGGTGAGTGAGGGTGAGGGTGAGTGAGGGTGAGGGTGGGTGAGGTGAGTGAGGGATTGAGGGTGAGTGAGGGTGAGTGAGGGTGAGGGTGAGTGAGGGTGAGGGTGGGTGAGGGTGAGTGAGGGTGAGGTATTGAGGGTGAGTGGGGGTAGAGGGTGAGTGAGGGTGAGGGTGAGTGAGGGTGAGGGTGAGGGTGAGTGAGGGTGGGTGAGGGTGAGTGAGGGTAGAGGGTGAGTGAGGGTGAGAGTGAGGGTGAGTGAGGGTGAGGGTGAGTGAGGGTGAGGGTGAGGGTGGGTGAGGGTGAGTGAGGGATTGAGGGTGAGTGAGGGTAGAGGGTGAGAGAGGGTGAGGGTGAGTGAGCTATTGAGGGTGAGTGAGGGTAGAGGGTGAGAGAGGGTGAGGGTGAGTGAGTGTGAGGTGATCTTCTAGGTATGTATGTGCAAAGACTCAAAGACCTACGCATCATTTGTGCCTGCCATGCCAGTAATCTTGTAGTCCACACCTTGCCTTGCCTTCTGCCGCCACATTGCTTGTTGGAGTTCATGTTTTAATGAGGAATTGTTTCTAGTACAGTGTGGGTGAGTGGGGTGAACAACAAGCTAATTTTACAGCTACAGTTTCTGCACTAACATAGCTTTTCTGCTTTTGTAGTGCAACTCTCCAAAATAGCGAGTGCATCGCAAACTCAATTTTGCTGCAAAACTACAGTGCTGTAACAATTAACGTCTGTTCTTTGTTGTGAAAACACACTTCTGTGCTCCAGTCAGTATTTTTGTGTGTCAAATGACTCAATATCTTTCAGAAGTGAAAGGTGGGGGGGCTTCCGAACGTCATTTTAAAACTCAGTTTGGGCCGGGTCTACACTATACTAGTCTGCCAACTTGAACTCACATTAAGCAGGACGCTTCCAAACTCACTACATGTGGCGTCATACAAAGTAAATAACTGCATTTGGTCCTGTGGGGGGTAGGGGCAGTCTACAACAGCCTGCGTAACCTTTTTTTTCCAAATTAAATTCCACGTGACCACGCCCCGGCACACGCACCGCAAGAGTCATTTCCGCCAGAGTTCAGCACGACGTGGAGGCGGGCACTGTTCTTGGAGCAGCAGCAGTATTTAGCAGGCCTCTTATAAAGGCAGTGCCACCAGTAAAGTAAACCTGTGAGTAAAAATGAAAAACCAAACCATTCTACGCAATTGTATATTAGCGTTATTTTCTCCTCAAGCGAAAGGATCGGAGACACGACAGTCTAAGAGCATTTGTCGTGTGCTAGTGCACTGCAGTCCTGCTGGCCATTTAATTCCATGGAGCCAGGCGGCTGCATCGCTGTCGTGGGGCTCTGTGGACCAGCTCGCCCTTTTCGACCAGCTCGGCTGAGCTGACGGTGGTGCGGTTCTGTATGGGATGTCGGACATTGGAGCATTTTGTGCAGACTCGTCCCAGTCTGGAGCAGCCGCCTTCTCTTTTGTCAGTGTGCTCTGGCCTTTGCTGGTTGACTTATGACGGGTGGATTTGATAGCCTGGTGATGGCACATGCGTGTTGTTCGGGTTTACGTTCAGAGTTGTGTGTTGGCGGCTGCTGTTTGTACGAGGTAATTGCCATTGTGGTGCTCCGTTGGGGGTCACAGCATTCCTTTTGGTGGTGCGTGCTGGGGGGCGGGTGTTTGCTCTGCCATTTCGAGTGAAGTGATGCATTGATTGTCAGCATTGGGGCGCTTGAGCTCGGCGAGGCTCACGTGTACTGTGCCGCAATTGTATATTAGCGTTATTTTCTCCTCAAGCGAAAGGATCGGAGACACGGCAGGTAAAATAAACAACAAGAAATGCCAGTAACAGACGGAAAAACAGCGATGTAACTGTAAGCATCAGTGCGTTCAAAAGCAGAAAGATAAAAGCGCAGTTACAAATGGTCATATACGTATCTTCAAATACACACGCATACCTACACAATATTTTGTTCCGTCCAAAAAACAACATAAACGTGATATTGCAGAGGGGCTACTTTTATCAGACGCACTCGTATTACACAAAAATCGCGCTACGAGGTAACTTCGAGCGCTGTGAGGTAACCAGATGGGCGGGAGTAAAGACAACATGGAAAATGCGAGGGGTAGAGGGGTACTGGGGTAAAAACACAAACAGGAGGGTGCGGGAAGAAATTGAACGGGGACAACGGGCGGTGGGGGTCTGGAAAGGCAACACAAACTACCAAGGGGAGAGGGCCGTAGCAAAGTGAACACGGATAACGGGAAGGAGCAAAGAAAACGGGGACAGATAGCGCAACTGGAAAGTTACAATGCAAGCTGAGGCATGATGCAATTTAGCTGTGACCTGGAAGCATTTTAAAGGTCTTAAAAGTGCAAGCAGCAGCTCTAAAATACAAGACGGAGGGAAGAGAGGGGAGGGGGGAGGAGAAATGCGACACGGCGGGAAGGGGAGGGGGCGGAGCGGGTACAATAAACAAGACGGAGGGAAGAGAGGGGAGGGGGGAGGAGAAGTGCGACAGGGGAAATGCGAGACGGCGGGAAGGGGAGGGGGCGGAGCGGGTACAATAAACAAGACGGAGGGAAGAGAGGGGAGGGGGGAGGAGAAGTGCGACAGGGGAAATGCGAGACGGCGGGAAGGGGAGGGGGCGGAGCGGGTAAACAAAGACGGACGTGCACGCGCTTTTAAGCTCAATGCGCATGCGCATTGAGCTTAAAAGTCACGGGCACTGCAAGGAATCGCCATGATTCCTTGCAGTGTGGATAAAGAGCGGATAAGTCCCAATACTCTCGCCTTGCTTGATGCGCATGCGCATCGACAGGCGAGACCTAAAAATCAGCATTGTGCACTGGCCTGCATCACTTTTGCTTATTTAGCACTAGCATACTTTTTTGTAAATCTGGCCCTATGTTAGCATGGTAGAGTTTTTACTTAGCCAGTGTGACTTGCAGCTAAAATCTCTCAAATACTTTTGATTGCACTAAAGTTTGGGATGTGACTAAAATCTGAAAAACTCATTTACAACGTTTTTTTTACATGTGCCTTGCTTTTCTAATGCATACTATATCTAGATATCTTGCATGCTGACTTATCTTTTGTGTTGCAAATAGGTGCAATGCAGGCACGATACAGGATAGTTGTTTAACTTTAAGGCAGAGAATGAAGTAATCTCCCCTCTTGTTGTGTAAACTAGGGTTCTGGCTTAGTTCTACAAGGTTTGACTTTCCCACCCATTGGTGCCTGAACTTAGTTCAGCGTACCAATGCTTCAGCATGCAAAGCCCATGTTGTTGTAGACCAATACAACCCCACTAGATATACTTGTTGGTGAGATGGTACATGCTTGGGTTCCTAACAGTCTTGGAAAGAGTTCAGGAACACTTTGTTAATTCAAACTCAATTTTGTTCTTTAGAGTATCACACACAAGCACTGCACTAAGAAAAACACATTATATATTTAAAGGTGTGCACATAACTGTAACGTATGTCACTAATAGCGAGAATAATATGAACATTTCTAACATGGATGAAACGTCCTTGGCAGCCTAATACCATAAAGGCTACTTATATGTGCCACCCTATGAGAGCATATAGTAGCTAACTTGCCTGTTGAGTTTCTTGGGATTCATCACACTGAATACCTGTTCTGAGCAGAGAAGTTGTGATTAGCAAATTTTGGCCTGGGGAGAGTGTTCCCTAAAAAGAAAAACACATTAGCTGGGCTCAGCTACTTTCCTCTTGATATAGGCTTGGTATCAGTTCTTAAGTTTGGTGCAGAGACAGAATATCAATGTAAAAATATCGACTTGCACAAATATTGAGATAAAAATATTGTGGGTTAGACATATCAAAAATAATATCGATTTTAGGTAAGTAATATCGATTTTTTATTATTGTGTATTTTAGTATATATTTTCTATGTATGTGATGTATTTATTGGTATAAGAATTGTTGGTATTTTTATTATAGTAGTTATTAGTTTATTTATTTTTGAATTTTGCGTTTTTGGTACCGTAGCAGGTTGTGGGTTTATAGGGGAATCAGTTGTGAAGTAATTTAATTATATTAAATGTATTGAATATTTTTTATTTATTAATATTTGTTTAATTGAGATGTTATACTGTTAAATGTGGAAAATATTTTTTTATGAATTAATTAGTAATTTGTTGGTAATCATTTTTAACTAATTAATTGGCAATCAATTATGGTAATTGTGTAAATATTTGTAGGTGTATGTTGTGGTATGTATATGTGTAAATAGTGGGAAGTAATATATTTTTAATTGATGATTCAATAATTAGTTGTTAATTATAATTAATTATGGTAATTGTGTAATTAATTTTAGGTGTGTGTTGTGCTGTTTATAGGTGTAAATGGTGGGAAGGGTTGGAAGTAATTTATTTTTAATTGATGGATTATTAGTTGTTAATACATTTTAATTAATGAATTAAAAAATAAATATGGTAAATGTGACATTCGTTTTAGGTGTGTGTTGTGTATATTATAGTGTTAAAGCATGTGTATTCAATGCATTGTTTAATAATAATAATTTTTTGATTGATTATTAATTATGTTAATTATGGAATTAAATTTAAATACAAATTTTTATGTGGTTTTTTATTGGTGTGGTGTTATAGGGTAGGAAAAAAATAAAGCATTTGTTTTACATAATTTTTTTGTATGTTAATATTTGCTCCTTCCAAATAATTATTGTTTTTAATAGTATTTAATTTATTTTATATAATATTTGTAGGTTTTTGTTATTTGTAATTTATACTATAATATGTGTTCTTTTTATATGTTTGATATTTTTAAATGTATAATTGTGTAATATCGTTTATTCATTTGTATGAATTTAAAACAGAATTATATTGTTTAAATGTTATTAGTAATTTTTGTTTCAACGCAATCCAGCACTTTCCCTACTGTTGCACTAATTCGAGTGGGAACAGTAATTGTTACCCCTCTGATATCCAGCACTTTCTCTACTGTTGCATTAAACTGGAGTGGGAATAGTAATTTTTATACCTTTGCTATCTAGCACGTTCCCTACTGTTGCACTCACTGGAGTGGGAATAGTAATGTTTACTCCTCCACTATCCAACACTTTCTCTACTGTTGAACTCACTGGAGAGGGAATAGTAATTATTACCCCTTCGCTATCCAGCACTTTTCCTACTGTCGCCGTCTTTGGAGTGGGAATAGTAATTCGTACTCCTCCACTATCCAAAATGTTCCCTACTGTTCAACTGACTGGAGAGGGAATAGCTATTTTAACCCCTCCACTATCCAGCATTTTCTCTACTGTTGCACTCACTGGAGTGGGAATGGTAATTTTTACCCCTCCGCTATCCAGCACTTTCCCTACTGTTGCACTCATTGGAGTGGGAATAGTAATGTTTTCCTCTCCACTATCCAACACTTTCCCTACTGTGTCTCTTACTGGAGTGGGAATAGTAATTTGTATCCATTTTCTACCCAGCACTTTCCCTAATGTTGCACTCACTTGAGTGGGAATAGTATTTGTACTCCTCCGCTATCCAGCACTTTCCCTACTGTTAAACTCACTGAAGTGGGAATAGTCATTTTTACCCTGTCGCTATCCAACTCTTTCCCTACTGTTGCACTCACCGGAGTGGGAATAGTATTTTTACCCCTCCTCTATCCAGCACTTTCCTTACTATTGCACTCATTGGAGTGGTAATAGTATTGTTTTCCTTTTTGCTAACCAACACTTTCCCTACTGTTTCTCTTACTGGAGTGGGAATAGTAATTTTACCCCTCCGCTATTCAGCACTTTCCCTACTGTTGCACTCAGTGGAGTGGGAATAGTAATTTTTACTCCTCCGCTATCCAGCACTTTCCCTACTGTTAAACTCATTGGAGTGGGAATAGTAATTTATACCCCTACGCTATCCAACATTTTCCCTACTGTTGCATTTATTGTATTGTGAAATGTAAGTTTAAATTTTTTGTTAATAATGTAATGTGTAAAATGATTATAGATTGATTTTTTTATTTTAAAATATTGATATATATAATTTTATTTTTATATAACTTTTAAATTTACAAATTAAATAAAGATTATAGTTAAATATTTGCATATGTTTGTGTGTTTATCTTTTTTAATTAATTGTATTTGTTATATTTAGTTAAAATATATATTACATTTAATTTAGTGTGTTAAAAATAATATTATTTAATATATTTAATATATTTTATTTTATATATGTTTTTAATACAATATTTTTTATATGTATTAGTTTTACTTTGATATTTTTGAATCAATATTTTTGTACTTATCTGTTTAAGTATAGGGAGTCGATATTTTTGCATTCTATATTTTTACTTCGATATTTAGAACATCGATGTTCTGAACATAAGAATGCTGTTCGGCAGTCTCGCGGGGCCTCTTGTAATAACATAGAGCAAAGGCTTCTCTGAATCAGTGGCCACTTCATGGGGTTTTTATAGAGTTAAACACTGACTTTTAACCCTACATTAGGGGATTTTCCACTTAGTTGAAGATATAACCCGCATGAACGAGTCTGACAAAAAAGACATCACTTTAGACTACATATTTATTTTGTACATTAACAGTCCGACCTTGAAACGCAGATATCAGTTGAACTTGTAGAAGACTTATGTGGCCTTAGACTATCAAAGTCACTGTTTGGATGATTTGACACTTTCACGAGTTCTGTTAAAGATAATGATATTGAGAGTTATGGGGCAAAGGCAGACAAGCTAACTTCTCATGCTCAAAATGGAGTCTCACAATCATTTCTTAATGACACTCTCTAGGTTGATAGAAGTGCACCTCAGATTAGCAACGATTTAGAAACGTTTAGTGTACTGTGTAAAAGTAATAATTATATAATGTTTATATAAAGCTATAAAGCTTGATATTGCAGTGGTTTGTAACTGCTGTAAATACTCAATGTTCCTACTGCTGAGTTAGTTTTGCCTAGAGTCAAACTCTTAATATATAGGTCACAAAAGATATCAAGGGTGAGCATCAAGTCACTGAGCCATCTTGCTTGTTCAAAGGAAAAGGGTGATCAGAGGCATGGCTGCCCACCCAAGTCACAGCCGGCAGGAGTGCACTTTCTTAAAACTGCAAGCCTCTTAACATTAATGGTCTATAATTTGCTTGCCCAGATTGAGTGTTCGATATTTAGGATTCTATAAACCGAATGTTTACTTTTGTTGATACATAACTCATAGTATTATTGGTCTGGAAATGCTCCCTCTACATCGAGTGTTCGATATTTGTTGTATTAGGTACCAAAAGGTAAACTTTAGCTGCTTTGTTATGTTTCTTGATTTTTAGGTTTGTTCTCTGTAGAAAGCTTTGCTACTCACGTGGTGAGATCTGCTCTATATAAAGATCATAAATGAAAAAAGAATAATTCACACAGTGCTAATTGCGTGCATGATGTAGTATTTTTATTACTATATTTGCTAAGGTTCAATTACTGTTTCATAGAGTTTCACCCTGCAGTAAATCCCTCCTTAACGCTGTGTACAAGGGCCTGTTGGAGGGACAGTGGTGGTGCACTCTGCATCTGGTATGTTGTTACAAGAATCAGGTGTGCTTCTGGGAATCCTTGTTTCAGTCTTTGGACAAGTACTACCTCAACAATAAAAACAAACTAGCAATCTAAACCCATCCTCTTGCGATGATTGTGCTAAAGAGTAAAGCTAGGACAGGAATCGACCAAATGTGAATCCTACAGCAGGAGAATGTAAGGAGATTCGTTTGTTCAGCTTTCCACGTCATCTCCCTGATGTTTCTTCAACACCTGAAGCCAGGTGATTGCATGTCTAGCTATAACAGGAAAACGCCTCATCTGAAAGAATTTTATTGACACCCTTTCTGTTTATCCAAGTCTCATTGGCTCTCTCAACACATTCTATAACTCGTAACACTACAATCGCCTTCTAGGAGTGATGTCTATATCCTTTATGTCCAATAGCTTCTCAAGCATCACGCACATTCTTGATGACATAACCTCCAGGTCATGTAATTCTAAATACCAAGCATGTCTCGTTATTTCAAGAAGGGCCCTGTCAAACACTTTAAAACAGTACAGGTAGAGGGCTCCTATCCTGCCTTTAGCTGTCTGTTGTTGAAGACCTATTGTGTAAAACATCAATACTTAGAGGGTGCTTTAGGTCAGCTTGTGAGTTGCAACTGGCTGTTTTTCTAGTTATTCTTATTTGCTTGCTTCTTATTTGTAGACTTTCCTTTCTCTTCGTTTGCGTGCCCCTCCCCGAAGCACAGCCTCTTTACTATCCTCTCGATTAGATGAATTGTATTCTTCCTGTCCATGGGCGCACATTATTTTTCCTGCTCTCCTCCCATGTTCTACTTTCCTGTCTTACCTTTGCCCCAAGCTGTCCATGTAGCTTCTCACCCACCCCATCTCGTCCCTTTATTCCGCTGCCCCATCCCCCCCTGCTTGACCTTTTTGTTTTAACACCACCCCTCAACCAGTTCCTCCATTACTCTCCTGCCACTCCCTGCTGTAAGTTGCAGATGTCGGTCGGCACTGTTTACTTGTTCTCCTACACCCTCTTCCTGTTGTACCGTTGCTCCCCCACCCCTCCACCACCACATTCCTTTTTATAAAGTAGTTTTTTTTCCTTATTTAGAGGTTGCTACAGCTGCGCAGCTGCAATATCCTGCCAGGTCGCACCTTTTTTAATTCATGTGCTTTCGTGCACGTTAAAATAAATGTAAACTACCATTCCAAGGTGGGAGTCCACAACATGACAGGCACCGCGCGGTGCCAGCCATGTTGTGCATGGAACTGCAGTACCCATGTGTACCCCCCACCCTCCAGAGTTCCTGGGGACCCGCAACGGACCCCCACAAGCAATTCCCACATGCCTTTCCGTGGCGGCAATGCCGCCATGGAAAGGCATGTTTACGCCCCATGATAATATGGCTGGCGGTGTCTAACAGACACCGCCACCATATTAAACTCTTTTCCGCCCGGTCGACTTGTTGACCGGGCGGAAAAGTGGCAGACGGTCTTTCCGTCCACCGCGGTACCCCCCGCCATAGTAATATGGCAGAGGGAAATGGGTGGCGGGCGGGGACGGATCTTGGGCGTATCACCACCGCCATGCGGGCGGTGGCGATCCACCCGAGATCCTAATGAGCCCCTTAGACTTTTAAATGTATTGGTGAAAAAAAGGGCATCAAAGGGGTTTAGGGAAATTTTCAAATCAGAGACAGTACCAGTGAACATTATTCCTCCTATACAACAAATTATGAGTGTGTTAATGCGAAGAAAGTGTACCAAAAAAGTGGGGAACATCAGGACAATTTACTGCCACAGGAAAAGTGTCACCTACCTGAAACAGTGTACTCAGTGAATGGACGGGATAAAGAATAATTAAATGCTAGGAGAAATAGCACTGGTTCTAAATAATGCTGCCACTATACGCCTGGGCACATCAAAAATATACATGAGTGTTCTTTAAAGATTTAATGGAGCTGCCCAGTTTCTATTTTTGATCTGGTAAAATAATCCATGGTGCTCCTAATAAGAAGATTCTTCACATTTCATATTTTCAGAGGTGATGTTTACATTTCCCAGTATTGCTCAAAATGCCTGTGGTGATGAACAAGCTGAACAGGACTGTTCGTTGTGCCAGGGATATTATTTAGATGACAGATTCTTTCACTGGTTGCCAGAGCAGGTGCAAGTCACTTACTGCTTAGGAGTGTGTTATGTGAGGCGCAGACATACATAAATATATAAACAACTGTCCACTGTCCAGTTTACTGAATTTTCATGCCTTATAGTTACTAATGTAAATTACAGTCATATAATAAGCTTCGCTTAGCAATTAATGTTAAACTATTACAGACTCAATCAGACAAGTTAAATCAAGAGGAAAGCAGAACACTCTTTCATTTGTAATGCTGCAATAATGAACATATAATGTATTCTTGGAATTAAATAAAACTCACTGAGTTCGTATTACAAATCAGCCATTTTAATCCAGAAGCCAGTTCTGAGTCCACCCACGGGAAAGAGCTTGCTCTATCTCTGATCACTCAATGAGACGTCGATAGATTAGACAAATACCTCAACAGTCCTGTAGAACACACAGCTAACACTCTGGTTACAGCGTAGAGTAGTACGCTGCGGGTCCATATCACCCCGTCATGTGTGGTACCTAAGGCCAGTCCTTGCCTTTTACCCAACAGTATATAGCATCCTATGATGTGCAGTTATCATTTCAGCATTGTGATTATATGTGCTCAAAATCCTAACACGCAAAGGGATGTTGGATAAAAATCTTATACTGGCTAGAAGCGCCATCTATGACATGGAGTCACTTGGTAACTATGCATTTATAAAGCTGTAACATCCTTTCAAACATTGAGCTGCTCGCAGCACCCTCCCTATCCTCATTTAACAAATGACTTCAGTTCGGCCGTTGTGCTCTATAATGAAATGGCTATAGCCACACTATAACCAGATCGGCGATCTCACACAAGAACTCCTCCACTTGGCCAACTCTGCACTGCATTATGAAACAAACATAGCTACTCTGAGACCTTCCTCCTTGGTCTTCTCAATACACTTCACAGTTCCTTGGCATGGTCCTCAACTTTGTGACCATTTTCAGTCGCTCACACTCCACCATCCTTTAGCACTACTTCCACTAAACTCACTGGCCAATAGGCTATCAGTGGTCCGTATTGGTGTCCAGAACTGTTGTCCTCGAGCATCCAAAGGCGCAAGGTACCCCTTCATCTAGAGTAAACCTTCTCCAACTGTACCCTTACTTCGTTTTTACATGACCGCTTCACTAACTCTCGCTTCACAAACAATGCAATGTACCCTGCTGATTTAAGACCTTCACTTTCTTGGTGGCCTATACTTTGTAAACAGGCACTGGCACCAACAATGACGCATTTTAATCAAACAAAAAATCCAGATGTGAACACTAACCACAACTTCTACAGACTAATGTCAGTGCTATTGTATCATATTGCCTCCACACACTCAAGCACCTGGTGTTGAGTTCTATTCTGCAAACAACACAAACACAGTCATATTTATACAAACGTCTGTGAATAACATTCTTTTCATGGGTCTGTTTTACACTATTATCACACACACATCTTAAAAAGCACATCGAATTATACATTTTCTTTTGACAGCATACTTGGGAAACATCTATCACAAAGCAACTTTTACGACGCACTACCATTGCAACGCAGGATTTACAACGCAAGCCATTACAACGACTTGCACTGGAGGGCGTTGTAGGATAGGGAATAGTTTAATTTACTATCCAAAACCTTCCCTACTATCCACTGGGACTGGAGTTAGAATAGTAAATTAAACTATTCCACTATCCAGCGCCCCCCAACGCAAGTCGTTGTAACGACTTGCGTTGTAAAACCTGCGTTGTAAAGGAATGCGTAGTAAAAGCATGCGTTGTGATGACATACATCCGCATACTTATGACATACAGGATTGTGTGGCCTCAAAACCTAAAATCAAGAGAATGTCTCAACTTGTACACACAGTAATTAACCAAAAAGATAAAAATCAGGTTGGTTCAGAGGTTCTGTTCACCATCAGAGGCCAGTGTAAGTAAGCATCATACAGTGGCTGTTTCTGTAGCTTAGCTAGTGCTGCGGTTGTCGGAGCCCAAAAAGATACAAGTACTCTTTGTTTGGCCAGAAATAATAGCCAAAGTGTACACCTTAATGTCCTAGGCAATCTATAAAAAAATTGCAAAAAAATGACAAATAAAAGTTGTTTGTAGCGTGAATACTTTATGCCATAGCTTGGTCGGATGTTACAAATTTGATATTCAATCTCCTCTAAATGTTATGAAATTATTTAAACTGAGGTCAATAAATGTACTATTTAAAAAACCTAAAATATTGTTCTCATTATTTAGGGCCAGTCTCTTGGACACCAGACACGCATTCTGTGCTGCAAACAATGCAGCCATGTTGTATATGAAGTGACTTTAGTTCGAGGTAGTGTGGCTTAGTTGCCGCTGTCATTTTTAACCGATTTGAAAGCGCCTGGCCTTTTCAGCTGCTCATTTTTCGTTAGAAGTGTCCAACCACTTTTTCCTATGTTTGTGTTAGTTACTGGAATAACTGTGTTTTCATTTACTGTAAATGTATCTGTGCTTTATGTTTATTTTGAGTTGAAGTCGAATAAAGTCATATTTAACATAAATTAAATTCACCGAAAGCTCGGTACCATATCGAAAAACATATAAGACGTCTGTTGCCACTCCGAGGACATACAAATGGAAGAATATGAGCTGTACAAGTGCCTACATTACAACATACCATGTGTAGTACATTCCTTTGGGACAAGGATTTTATGAGGTCAACAAGGGTTTTCTAACAATAGCTGCCATTGAGCAGCACTTTCATCCAAAACTATTGACTGACATTATTATTTCATGGCCATCAAAATAAGTACTTGTAATATCAACCTCAGAATGATGACCTGCATATACGACCTGCCGGAATGAGTTCATACACATCGCAGCATCAATCGCTTCGGATAGGTTTCTTTAGGTCGATATCCCCTTCAAACACAAATCTTAATCACAAAGGAGCATGAAACTGCTCAGATAGAACCTAGAGACCCGTGTTTCTATCATTTAAGCAGGAACACAATGCACAACTGTGCAATTATAAAGTCAAGATATTACAAGGAGTGCTCACAAGGTTAACTGCAGATCGAAAAGAAGCTTTAAGATAGAGGGCAAAATCCTGTTTGGAAACACTTGTTGTTTAGATTGCTGACATTCTGTGACATTTCTAAATTCCAGCTATAGCGGTATTCACGCTAATCATAAAATTGCTATAAAGCACCCGGTCGGAGCGTTCGGCAGAGATCTATTGGCTGCGAGCAGCTCTGCTTGCAGCCCAGGAGAGAGTCGCTGCACAGGGGTGGCAGTTTCTGAACCAACCTTAAATCACTTTAGCAGACGACAGCTGCCCTGTTACTATAGCACACCTTTTTCATTCAATCTCTGTGACCATTTGGTTGCTGGTTTTTCTGTAAGAACTTTAAGAAATATACTTTTGATGGCATTTTGAGTGTACCTGAACCAGTCGAAGCAATGCTGTTTAATGACAATCTATTTGCAGTGGTTCTTCTAAGACACTCTTTTGTTTTCAATCAGGGGTCTTAGAGACCTCCCTTTCCTTACTATTGGTTGGCTACACTGTCACTCTCATTTGCTGGCTTCTTATAGGTCAGCTGGTGAAGGCTTCCTTTCTCTTTGTGTGTTTGTCCCTTGCCTGAAGAATACTTGTTCCCTTCCAGTACTCACTTTCTTCACTACTTTTTTCTTTGGATTCAAGCACTCTACCGGAGTGCATCTTTTTAACACCATGTGTGCGGCACATTTTCCCGCTGTGCGCTGAAGTTTTTAAAAACCCGTGGTTCATGACGAGCTCAGCTCGTCATGAGCGTACGAGAGGTGTACCTCATGACGAGCTGAGCTCGTCATGAGCGTCGAAGGGGTTAAACGAGCTCCCACATGTACTTCTCTCCTTCCGTCCTCCTCACCTGTCTGTCTGCTTGCCCCCACCCAAACTCCCTCCTTTCAAAGCCTGTGTTGTCTTGCCCCCACCCTCACTCCCTCTTTTCGTTGTTTGTGTTCGCTTGTTCCCACCCTCACTCCCTCTGTTTGTTGCTTGTGTACGCTTGCTCCCACCCTCACTCCCTCTATGATCTGTGTTTGCTTGCCCCTTCTCTCCATTCAGTGTCTGCGTTGGCTTGCTCCCTCTCTCCATTAGTTGTCCTTGTTAACTTGCCTCCATTCTCCCTCCTTCCCCACTGTCTGTGTTAGCTGGCCTCCCAACCACCCTCCCTCTGTTTGCTGTCCATGTTGGTTTGTGCAGGCTTTGCCAATGCTTGATATACATGATTTTGGACTCATTGTTAGTTAACATTAATTCATTGCAGTGAGATAAATAATTAATGTAAGACGCTCCGTGGTGAAATAAGACATGCTCCAGTGATTTCTTGCCTCCAGGACCCAACTGTCAAAAAAATTGGGTTCACAGGGGACCTCAAGTGGGAGCTTGACTTGGCTCTGAGAGACAACACTGACACCTACGAAAATAATCCTAAGTGGTCCCATTATCATGTGTCATGTCATGTGCCTCTCACAGGTTTTTTAGCATGAGGAAAATTCAATATTACTGCTCCACATCCCTGCCTACCCATAACTGTGGCATACATTTAGAGAGTACATATCATTCAGAACAGGTTATGATGGAATATAAATTTGAGCACTGGCTGTACTTAATGTTTTTTATTTGTTGCTTTAATTGGTATAGCTCCAATATAAAAACACATTACAAAAACTAGGAGAATAAACAGATATCTCTTTAAGTTAGACAGTTGAATGAACTGGTGTATTTGTGTACCACTTGTAACAGTAAAACAAATATAACAATCTTTAGGAGAACATTAATGGAATTGAAATGGAAGATATGCTCCCATATTAAGCTAGACAGCACCAACTTATACAGCATGACGGGGATGTGGCTTGAGATCCGATAAAATCCTGCAGACATTGGCCTTTTGGGAAGCTGCAACCAGCGTACCCTGACTAATCCTTACCTGTGACATCGACTGGAGCTGTTTCTGCCTCCCGGAGTCTCTCGAGGGCCGAGAGCTGCTGCTTGTTTGAGGCGCTGGGCCTATGCCTCGCAGGCTGGTGGGTGCCCGGCCATTCCACCTCTGCTGCCAGCGGGGCTGCCTGGGGCTCCGTGCAGCTGGAGGGTCGACAGTGGTTCCTGCTGCTACCCGGTGAGTGGAGGCGCCGCCGATGCTCTCTGCGGCGGGGTTGGGGGCGAATGAGCTGAAATGCCCGGCCCGGGACCAGGGTGTTACGGCGCCATTTTTCGCCCTCACTCCCGTTCGGCGCCTTCCCTGCCCGTTCTCAGTGCCCTGGCCCAGTGAGCTGAGCGGTGTGCCTCCCCAGCCTCCCTACGCGTCTGCTCTGGGCTGGGGTGCGCTCCTCATCACACTGCTGCAGTGCTGTGCGGGGATCCCGGACCCACTCTTGCCTCTGCGGCCTCTCCCAGCGGCCTGTGATGCCGCGGCCCCCAGCACATACGACATCAGGTGTCTGGATTTACTGAGGCCTATTTTGTTCCCCTATGCCTGGCCTGCTGCCTAACGCTTTACGCCAGACCTGTGCGGACCTTGTGCATACTGCGGTTTATCCTGCCCTCTCCACTACACCTGCTGCTGCTACTCGAGGTGAGGTGTGCCCACTCTCCATGCCTCAGCCCTGAGAGGTTGGTGCTGCTCCCGCCGTTGGCTGTACAAGGCCCCGCGCCTCTGATGCTGACGGGGGCCCATCCTTCCGCCTGCTCTCTCATCGCCTCAGTACTGCTGCAGAACTGCCATCTAGAGTCTCACAAGACTGCTACATCATACCCCTGCTGCAGTGCCGCATTTGGGCTCTCTGCCTTGAGGTGGCTTCTCTCCTTTCGGGCCCTCTTCGGGGAGGTTTCTTCTGCTTGGCCGGGGCGCAGTGTGGCACGTATCTTGATCTATGGGCCCCCCTCATGCTGGATGACTGTGCCTTCTTCTCGGGGACTCGTGGGCCTTTCCTATCTCCAATTTGCTCCCTGCCTGCTAACTCGTCCTCTTCCCTGACCTATGTTCGCTGGGGAGTCACGCCGGTGGAGCCCTACCTGGCGGGGTTGTCATCCTGAGGCCCACACTGCCAGCCACTCTCTTCTGTCCAGGTGCCCTCTGTTCCTATTCGGAGCAGAACTGGCGGTTCCTCCTGGCGCTTAATCTGCTTACCCAGGGCCAGCCGCGGTCGGTAGGGGAGTACCTGCCGGGGCGGTGACGTGGGGAGGGGGAGGGGCAGGGTGGGGGTTAGTAATGTATGGATAATGGAGGTTTGCAGGTAAGTAAACATTTAAATAAATCAAACGAATTTCGTTGTGCTCACTGCATTGCATTTGGGGATGCAGTGCACGCAACGAAATTCGTTTGATTTATTTAAATGTTTACTTACCTGCAAACCTCCATTATCCATACATTACTAACCCCCACCCTGCCCCTCCCCCTCCCCACGTCACCGCCCCGGCAGGTACTCCCCTACCGACCGCGGCTGCCCAGGGCCCTTTGTTTCTTCCCCTTTTCCTCGTGGTGCCTGCTGTGAGATTTCTCTGCCATGGGGAGGACCGACCCCAAACAGCCGAAAATTGCATTTGATCATCATAGGTCGACTCGCCAGGATGGCACTAGCTCGGACAGTGGTGACCCCGCAGCCACCATAGACTCGCCCCCCTCCCACGACGATGACCTAAAAGCAATCATGGTGGATGTAAAATCGATGGTCACTAGAATAGTGACCCAACTGGACCAGCTTTCTGCCTGGCTGGACTCTGTGAAGGCCTGTGTTGACTCACACGACAATCGTCTCCTCCACGTCGAGTTCAGAGTCTCGAGGGTCTCGGACGCTGAGGATGCTGCCACTCAGGATCAACAGAAGCTGCTACAGATGAACAAAATACTCGCTCTCTTTCGGGAGAAAAATGAGGACTTGGAGGTACGCTCCCGTCGGAGTAACCTCCGCATAACTGGCGTTCCGGAATCCACCAACATAGCCCGCATGGAAGACTTTGCGTAGCAACTAGTCAAGGAACTCTTTAGTGATGTACTCTCCTCAGTTTTTATTGTCGAACGTGCACACCGCTCCCTTGGTCCACGCCCCGGTCCTGAAATACCTCCTCGCCCTATCATCGCAAAAATTCGAAATTTCCGAGATTGTGATGCCATTGTCCTTGCGGCACAGGACATGGGCAAAATAAACCAACAAGGTAATTCACTCTCGTTCTTTCCGGACTACACTCTTACTGTTCAGGCTGCCAGGCGTGAATTCCTAACTGCTAAGTGGATTTTGCAAAAACACGAGGTCTCTTACTGATTGGCGTACCTAGCAAAATTGAGAGTTCGACAGGGCTCTAAAACACTTGTAATCCCTGATCCCAGAGATGCCCTCGTCTATGCAAAGAAACTCGAAAAATCATCACTCCCCTCACCATCCAGCTCTCAGCCTGCTGAAGTTGATCGCCTTAGTGACAATGATTGATTGGATGTACTTTATGGGTTTATTAATCACTAAACGTTGTCTGAAATTCTGGTAGCCTGGCCACCCTGCTTAACTGCAGGGGTATCCGCCGAGCCCTGCCATGCCCTAATGGGATAATTCCCTTTTCTTCTATGGTTTTCCCTCTTCCAAGTTGTGGGTTCCTAGGGTGGGAATGGGTGGTATCTCAGCCTGATTGGGGGGGTTGGAGTGGGTGTGGGGGCAGTGGGTCTTCTGGGGTCTGTTTGGGGGGGCTGGAGGGGGTGCGGGGTTTGGGGTCCTCTTGACGCTGCTTTTTGGTCTGTTGAGGTGGGATTGCTGGGTAGTGGTTGGGATATTGGAAAAGCGTCTGGGATTGTTTTTTGAGTCCCTATCATGGGAGGGTTTGTTGGGTGGTGGGTACTGGTATTTTACCTTTTGTTTAATCTTTACTGGCTCTGTGTGGTCAGATCGCATCACTTTCTTGTGTTTATTGTTTCCTTCTGCAGCAAGTCCTTGCACGACATCCCCCCCTGTCCAAATTGCACTGCTCTTCCCTCTTCTTCCATTTCCCTCTCGGGTTTCAGCGCATTGGGTGCTTCCTTCAATACCTGGCCTGTCCAAGCAACTTGCTTCCAATTTGCCAAACCTTTTGCTAGGGGCCTTCACCCTGCCTCCCTGCCGGTGGGAGCTACTGCGCTGCTGCACACCATCTGGTTCTACCCGATGCTTGTCCTACTTGCTCTGCGACGCACTTTACTTGGGTATAGTACAACATGACTGACACCATTTGCTGGACCTGGAACATCTGTGGTTGTAACGATGACCGAAAAGCCAGGCTCATTCACTCTCACTTGCAGCGACACAGGGTAGACATATGTCTCTTACAGGAGACGCACCTTTTGCCTGAGTCTTCCTCCAGACTCCAGTCGCGCTACTGGGGAGAATGACATTCCTCATTTTACTCCTCTTATTCAAGGGGGGGTTTCCATTTTGATACACAGGGGTCTCCCCATGCAAACTATTCAGGCACTTACGGATCCCGACGGTAGATACATAATTCTGCATGGCTCCTTGTTGACTCCACCCATGGCGATCGCTGCTGTGTATGGTCCAAACTCTGACGATCCCGATCTCTTAACTCATATATGGCATCTTATCACTTCCTTTGGCCCAGTGGCTCTTCTCTGGGGGGGGAGGATTTTAACGTCACTCTTTCAGCAGCACTGGACCATTCTGGTCCCCATTCTTCCCATCCATGCGCTATCGCATTACTTCAGTCCATACTTAATGACAACTCGCTTTATGATGCCTGGGGTAATGTGTGGCCCATCGCCCGCGAGGGCATTTGCATCACAGGAGCCCGGGGCTGCTGGTCAGGCATTGATTTCTGGCCCACCTCCCCGGATGTCCTCACCTGGCTTACCTCTGCCACTCATATGGTGCGTACCTTTTCGGACCAAGCACCAGTTCAAATCAGTCTCCATCTCCCTCACTCCCCACAGCGAGCATTCACATGGCGGCACCCTCCGAACGCGCTCTGTGACACAGTCTTCTGCGACGAGATCCAAACAGCCATCACCAATTATTTTGATTTAAATGTGGGCTCGGTAGACTCTCCTTCCATTCTTTGGGAACGCTTTAAAACAGTAATACTGGGCGAGTGCATTTCTAAACCGGCCGGTGGCCTCCGTTCTATCCGTACCACTCTGGCAAAGTTGGAAACTGAAATCAGGGCTCTGGATGCCGCTCAGGCTGCACACCCCAGGCCCAAGACCCTCGCGCTTTTAAGGCAAAAGCACACTGAATTTACTGAAGAGGCTGATAGAGAGCTGGCCTTTCTGGGCAGAGAAGCCAGAGCCCGTCGCTTCGGGGAAGGCGATCGGCCTGGAAAGACCTTAGCCAACCTCCTACGCTAGCCGTGCTGCATCATATATTATGGCTCTCAGTGACAGGGGCCCCACTAGAACCACCTCCCCTGAAGAAATCAAGGCCAGTTTCATGGATTTTTACTCGCAGCTCTATACCGCTGCACACCCCACTCACGCGAGGCCATCGAACAATATATCGAGACTATCGCGCTGGTATGGATGGAGGATTATCATCGGAAATTCTTAGATGAGCCCTTCACTAAGAACGAGACACTTGCTGCCATAAATAGCTTGCCTGGCGACAAGGCCCTTGGTCTGGATGGTCTTTCAGCCTCTTTTTATAAAACTTTTGCATCGCTTTTAGAACCACATCTGGCTGCCATGTACAGCGACTCTTTCGATAAAGGTCGCTTTCCCCAGTTCCTCCGTGAGGCGATGATAACGCTGTTACTAAAGCCTGACGAACCAGCCGACTGTCGCGATTCGTATCGCCCACAACTCCCTAATTAATACTGACAATAAAATTTTCACTAAATTAATTGCCTCTCGCCTTCTTCTACACATGCCTCTCATTGCTCTCCCGGGCCAGTCTGGTTTTATTCCTGGTCGGGCCACCTCGCATAATCTCTGGACCATTTTTTCGGTTCTTCACCAAATCAACTTCAGTCTCCCCGCTGTTGCCGCTCTTCTAGATGCCACTAAGGCGTTCGACACGCTCGAATGGCTCTTTTTATTATTTTCTCCTACCACGCATTGGTTTTAGCAATATGTTTATAAGAAAGTTATCTCTTCTCTATACTCGCCCCTTGGCTCGTCTTCGAATCAATGGGCAGATATCGGATCCCATCTGTATTGAACGTGGCACTCGGTAGGGGTGTCCTCTATCACCTATGCTCTTCGCCATCGCGATGGAGCCTCTTGTGGCCAGACTCGGGCAGCATCACACTCAGAGGGGTATAGGTTTCTCAGCCCGCTCCCTCCTGGTCTCTACGTATGCGGATGACATCACTCTGTATGTTCGCCACCCCAAGACAATCTCAGCCCTCTTGTGCGTGAGATAATACGCTTTGGTGGATTGTTGGGAATACAGGTGAACTGGAGCAAGTCGGTGTTGTTCCCCCTTACGGATGTCACCAAACCATTCACGCCGGACTTTTCCTTTGTTTGGGCCTCTGGCCCCACCCGCTACCTGGGTATCTGGCTGAGTAGGGTCTTGGACGACCTCTGGAGGTCTAACTTCGGGCGTGCAGTGGATTGGCTGGAATCCAAAATTCCGCATTGAAGTCGACTTCCACTGTCTCTTGCCGGTCGCATAGCCATTACTAACATGGTGGTTCTGCCAAAATTCCTTTACCTTTTTTTGAACATCCCTATTCTTCTCACTGCTCATTTCTTTAGCAAACTTCGTTCTTTGATCATCTCTCTCGTTTGGGCCGGTAAACAGACTGGAGTCGCGTATGATATCCTCACTCTCTCTATGTCGGTAGGAGGTATGGGCGCTCCTAATTTTAAGCTGTATGCCTTATGTGCCCAGGCCAGCTTTCTGCATTTTTGGATCCACCCCTCTCCTTATCACCCACACCTGGCCGCGGAGACTGACATTGCATCCCCCTGGTCGCTGGCCTCGGCCCTTTTTTTCCTGGCGAGTCGCCCACGTACGGAGGTGGACACGGTTGAGACATTGCGATGGACCTGGTCCGGACTGCGCCGATTCTCCAATCTCCAGATGCTATCGGCTAACGCCATGCCTATTGTGCGGCATCCTGCTTTCCCCCCTCTCCAACCATCCGTTATGTCCAAACATGCATCACGCTTGGGCCTGTCGACATTGCCAGATCTATATCCCGGTGACACTTTTTATTCTCTTCCCACCCCTTCTGGTCCGCTGGACACTCTATTGTTTTATCAGTCGCGTGCTTTATGTCGGGAGTTACATTCTATGTTCCCCCTGCCCCCGATGCCTGATCTCGATTTTATATATACATCTCCGACTCCTCACAAAATAGTCACTAAATTATACGCCCTCATGTTGTCGTCCACCTCCATCTCCACAGAACGGGCGCACGTGGCATGGGGGGCATGGCGTGGGGCGAGGATATTGGGCATGGACATCGCCCAGGCTGACTGGCTCTACTGCTGCAATCAGACGAAGAAACTGTCACCCATTTACCGGCTCCGTCTTATTCATTTCAAGTATTTACATAAGCTATATCGCACTCCTGCCCAGCTTCACAAACTAGGACTCATACCTATCGATAGTTGCATGCGTTGCGCTGCCCCTGCTGCGGACTTTGCTCATCTGGCATAGCTGTGCCCCAAGGTGTTAGATTTTTGGCAGGCGGTATGCGCCGCTAACTCTGAGATTACCTCCGCGCCGGTGCAGCCTGACCCACCATTGTGCCTGCTAGGCTTCGTATAAAATTCTGCCCGGAGGCTTCTCGTCGCCTGATCGTAATGTTGCTTGTTTTGGCTAGGCGTAGGGTGGCCATGTGTTGTGGATGCAAACCGTCCCCCCAATTCGCTCATTAGCTCGAAGACGCCTCGAGGTGCCAGACTTTGTTATCGGAATTCTGGGACTTACTTCCTGCGAGGTCTCGCCCAATCGACATATGGGGACCTTTACTGACATATCTTCATTCCCGAATCCCTTTGAGCCGTGCTGCCTCTCCCATGCTCCCTGCCGGCACCCCGCCCGCGGCGGCCGCTGGTGCTGGTCAGTAACTGCCTCCCTCTATCCCTCTGCCTCCCCTGTTCACTGCACTTGCCACCATCACTGCAGCTGTGCCCCTACCTCCTCTAGGGAGGGGGAAAAACATGTTAATTTTGTTGTCATAGCAGTGCCTCACGGAATTTGTCTCTTGCATGTTGGGAATGTCTTTCCATTTACGATATTCGACTCAAAATCTACTGTGTATGATGATCTGATCTGATGCAAAATGTATTCTGACTTGTCAATAGAGGTTTTGAAAAATAAAAAAATAAAAATAATAAAAAAATCTTATACAGCATAATATAATTTTGGTAAATACTTTAGAACAAGCATAGGTAAGTCATTTATTTTTGTATTTGTACACTGAACAGCGTTAAGCTTCAGTAAAGCACTTAATAGACATTATATGTCTGCAACAGTGCAGGCCTCCCTCACACAAGGAACAGGTACAACACAGCTATCAACACTACAAGCTTTGTCATGGGGCAGGTACTGTTGGCATCATAATCTAGTAATATTGTTTATGTGTTTATATGTGCTTTGGTATGTCTAAGTATTGAACATAACGGACTAGGAACGGGATACTGCACAAGGGGCAAGGCCCTCGTACAGAGCCCTTTGGAGTTTTCAGAGCACAAGGCCCCCTCCAGGATCATAAATATTATTGCACTGCAAGTGTATAAAATGTCGGTGAAAAGATGCTAGCAAATGGGGCAAAGGTGATAGACAGAAATATACAAGTCAAGTCAAGTCATAAAATTTATATAGCGCACTACATACCCAGAGGGTTTCAAGGCGCTTAGGAAGGGGGGGGTGATTATTTGTCAAATATCCACGTTTTAAGCTGCTTTCTGAACGCTAGGTGATTCTGGGTGAGGCGAAGGTAAGCGGGGAGTGAGTTCCAGGTTTTGGCAGCCAGGTAAGAGAAGGATCTGCCTCCCATGGTGGTCTTGTTGATGCGAGGTACAGTGGCGAAGGCTTGGCTGGAAGAGCGGAGTTGGCGGGAGGGGGTGTAGAAGGACAGTCGAGAGTTGAGGCAGTCTGGTCCGATGTCGTAGAGTGATTTGTGTGCGTGGGTGAGCAGTCGGAAAGTAATCCTCTTATTGACGGGTAGCCAGTGGAGATCTTTAAGGTGACCAGAGATGTGTTCGTTGCGTGGGATGTCTAATATGAGCCTGGCTGAGGCGTTTTGGATTCGTTGTAGTTTATTCTGGAGTTTAGCGGTGGTACCTGCGTAGAGGGTGTTTCCGTAGTCCAGTCGGCTCGTGACCAGAGCATGGGTGACTGTTTTCCTTGTTTCGGTGGGGATCCAGCGAAATGTTTTTCTGAGCATGCGAAGAATGTTAAAGCAGGAAGACGATACGGCGCTGACTTGTCTGCTCATTGAGAGTGAAGAATCCAGGATGACGCCAAGGTTCCGTGCGTGGTCTGTCGGGGTGGGAGCATTTCCGAGGGCTTCTGGCCACCAGGAGTTGTCCCATGCAGAGGGGGAATTACCTAAGATGAGGACCTCTGTTTTGTCTGAGTTCAGTTTCAGTCGGCTTTGTTTCATCCATTCGGCGACTTCTTTCATTCCTTCGTGAAGGTTAGTTTTGGCGGTGCTGGGGTCCTTGGTGAGAGATAGGATCAGTTGAGTGTCATCTGCGTAAGAGATGATGCTGAGGTTGTGTTGGCGGGCGATGGCCGCGAGGGGGCTCATGTATACGTTGAAGAGGGTGGGACTGAGTGAGGATCCTTGTGGTACGCCGCAGATGATTTCAGAGGCCTTGGACTTGAATGGTGGGAGGCGGACTCTCTGGGTTCTTCCGGTGAGGAACGAGGTGATCCATTCCAGTGCCTTTCCTTGGATTCCGATGTTTCTGAGGCGTTGTAAAAGGGTGCTGTGGCAGACAGTGTCGAAGGCTGCAGAAAGGTCGAGGAGGATGAGGGCGACTGTGTCTCCATTGTCCAGTAGAGTTCGAATGTCGTCTGTTGCTGCGATGAGGGCGGTCTCAGTGCTGTGTTTGGCTCGGAAGCCAGATTGTGAGGGGTCGAGTGATTTGTTGGCTTCGAGGAAGGCGGCGAGCTGGTTGTTGACAGCTTTCTCGATGACTTTGGCCGGGAATGGAAGAAGCGAGATGGGGCGGTAGTTTTTGAGTTCGGTGGGATCTGCTGTTGGTTTTTTCAGAAGGGCGGTGAGTTCAGCGTGTTTCCAATGTTCTGGGAAGGTAGCGGAGTTGAAGGAGCAGTTGATGACGTCTCGGAGGTGCGGAGCTATGACGGAGTCTGCTTTGTTGAAGATGTGGTGAGGGCAAGGGTCTGTGGGGGATCCAGAGTGGATGGAATTCATCAGGCGGATGGTGTCCTCAGTGGAGATAGGGTTCCAGGCGTTAAGGGTGTTAATGGGGGGAAGATGGACAGCTGATGGTAGGGTGGGTTGGCTTCCGGGTTGGTTGTCAAAGCTGTTGTGGATGTCAGCAATCTTGTTGTGGAAAAAAGAGGCTAGGGAATCGCAGAGGGTTTGAGAGGGGGTGATGTCGTTGGAGTTGGCCGAGGGGTTGGAAAATTCCTTGACGATGTTGAAAAGTTCCTTACTGTTGTGGGCGTTGTTGTCAAGTCGATCCTTGAATGCTGTTTTCTTGGCTTTACGGATCAGTTGGTGGTGAGTACGGATGGCGCTTTTGAAGGCGTCTTTGTTGCTGGTGGATGGGTCTTTTTTCCAGGCTTTTTCAAGGGAGCGGCACATTTTCTTGGATTTCTTAAGATCATCGTTGAACCATGAAGCCTTTTTGCTGCCAGGTTTGCTTTGACGTTTCTTCAGTGGTGCTAAGGTGTCGGCGGTGTTGGATAGCCAAAGGGTGAGGTTGGAGGCGGCTTCGTTGGCGTTGGAAGAGAGGGCTGGGGAGGTTTGAAGGAGCGATGTGGAGATCTGCTCCGTGGTGATTTTGTTCCAGTTTCTTTGTAGGGTTGGTTGGAGGTGGTTGGTGGGTTTCGGCTTGTTGTAGGTGAAGTGAACGCAGCTGTGGTCAGTCCAGAGGAGATCCGTAGTGTGGCTGAAGGAGACATGGTTGCTGGAGGTGAAGATGGGGTCGAGTGTGTGACCTGCGATGTGGGTGGGGGAAGTGACCAGTTGTTTAAGTCTGAGGTTGGCGAGGTTGTCTAAGAGGGTGGTGGTGTTGCGGTCGTTGATCTTTTCAAGGTGGAAGTTGAGGTCTCCCAGAAGGATGTAGTCTTTGGAGGGGAGCGCGTGTGGGGTGATGAAGTCCGTGATGTCTTCACTGAATTTTGCGCGGGGTCCTGGTGGTCTGTAGAGGAGGGTGCCTCTGAGTGTGGTCTTGGGGTCGATGTGGATCTGGAAGTGAAGGTGTTCGGAGTTCACGAGGTTGGCGTCAGAGCTGGTTGAGATGCGGATTGATTTCTTATGGACGATAGCGATTCCTCCTCCTGTATGGTCGGTGCGGTCCTTGCGTGTGATCTTATAGTCTTCAGGGATGGCAATGGCGATGTCAGGGGCGGAGGAAGCGTTCATCCATGTTTCCGTTAGGAAGGCGACGTCAGGAGAGATGGTGTCTAGTAGGTTCCAGAGGTCAATGGCGTGCCTGTGGACCGAGCGGGTGTTGAGAAGGATACATTCTAGGTGGTTGGGGTTGGGAGTCTGTGTTGTGGTCGTAGGGGGGATGTTGGCGGTGCCGATGAAATTGCAGGAGATGCAGGAGAACGGTCCATGGGTGCGTCCCGGAGCGGCTTGGACGCAGTTGGGGGGGCGACCGGGGTTAAGGGCTAGGAGGGTGGCAGCATCGTAGGTAATGCGGTGGGGCTGGGCAGCGCGAGGGGCAGGGGGTATGGCGCTGGGCGCGGTCCAGGCGCGGACGGGCGTAGACGGGCTTACCTTTGGCGCACCTTCGGCGCGGGTTGGGCGCGGTCGCTGCGCGTGAACGCTGCGCGCGGGAACTACTGTCATATATGGATAGTGGAAGGGGAGGGGCGAGGGCGGCTCAGCTGGGAGGCGTGGCGGGCTCAAGGGACGGAGCACAATAACAACAAGCACAAAATGGAGGGGAGGGCAGGGCGCCGGGGGCTCTTACAAGCAATGCGCAGGAATGGTCAATGAATGAAAACGGAATGCAGACGCTTTAAATATGGCAAACTAGTTACAATGCAACTTAGAGATAAGCACGATATGAAAAACTTAACTGCATGCGCTTTTAAATCGCCAAACTCGGACACAGTGCAGCGAGAGTAATAAGCAGGTAATGAAAAGCTAAATACTGAATTCACACGCTCTAAATACGCAGATCTTGGAGTCAGAGCAGCATAAGAATAACGATACCACTTTCAGAGGGAGCGCAGGCAGGGGAGCGAACACTCGAGGCAGGAAGCGAGGAGTGAATCACAGCGCCGTGAGGACAGAGGACGCGTTTTAATGTTAGTGGGAGGGCGGCTCAGCTGGGAGGCGTGGCGGGCTCAAGGGACGGAGCACAATAACAACAAGCACAAAATGGAGGGGAGGGCAGGGCGCCGGGGGCTCTTACAAACAATGCGCAGGAATGGTCAATGAATGAAAACGGAATGCAGACGCTTTAAATATGGCAAACTAGTTACAATGCAGCTTAGAGATAAGCACGATATGAAAAACTTAACTGCATGCGCTTTTAAATCGCCAAACTCGGACACAGTGCAGCGAGAGTAATAAGCAGGTAATGAAAAGCTAAATACTGAATTCACACGCTCTAAATACGCAGATCTTGGAGTCAGAGCAGCATAAGAATAACGATACCACTTTCAGAGGGAGCGCAGGCAGGGGAGCGAACACTCGAGGCAGGAAGCGAGGAGTGAATCACAGCGCCGTGAGGACAGAGGACGCGTTTTAATGTTAGTGGGAGGGCGGCTCAGCTGGGAGGCGTGGCGGGCTCAAGGGACGGAGCACAATAACAACAAGCACAAAATGGAGGGGAGGGCAGGGCGCCGGGGGCTCTTACAAACAATGCGCAGGAATGGTCAATGAATGAAAACGGAATGCAGACGCTTTAAATATGGCAAACTAGTTACAATGCAACTTAGAGATAAGCACGATATGAAAAACTTAACTGCATGCGCTTTTAAATCGCCAAACTCGGACACAGTGCAGCGAGAGTAATAAGCAGGTAATGAAAAGCTAAATACTGAATTCACACGCTCTAAATACGCAGATCTTGGAGTCAGAGCAGCATAAGAATAACGATACCACTTTCAGAGGGAGCGCAGGCAGGGGAGCGAACACTCGAGGCAGGAAGCGAGGAGTGAATCACAGCGCCGTGAGGACAGAGGACGCGTTTTAATGTTAGTGGGAGGGCGGCTCAGCTGGGAGGCGTGGCGGGCTCAAGGGACGGAGCACAATAACAACAAGCACAAAATGGAGGGGAGGGCAGGGCGCCGGGGGCTCTTACAAACAATGCGCAGGAATGGTCAATGAATGAAAACGGAATGCAGACGCTTTAAATATGGCAAACTAGTTACAATGCAACTTAGAGATAAGCACGATATGAAAAACTTAACTGCATGCGCTTTTAAATCGCCAAACTCGGACACAGTGCAGCGAGAGTAATAAGCAGGTAATGAAAAGCTAAATACTGAATTCACACGCTCTAAATACGCAGATCTTGGAGTCAGAGCAGCATAAGAATAACGATACCACTTTCAGAGGGAGCGCAGGCAGGGGAGCGAACACTCGAGGCAGGAAGCGAGGAGTGAATCATATAGAGATACGTATAATGTTTCTGTCCCTGATGTAGAAGCTCTACACTTTGGTACATAGCTGGGCAAATCATTGATTTGCAAACCCTGTGGCAGAGTTTACAAAACAACAGCCTCTAAGAGCCCTTTCTGATATGCCTCCCTTTCAGGCAATGTCTCATCCAAATCAACAAGCACTGTTAAAGCCAATGGGTCTTGCCTATGCGATATCTAATGGCTTTGTCAATACTTATTTTAGCCAGGTTGTACACCAGTGCAGGACCGCATTACTGAAAGAAAAAAACACAGAAGTGAAATGAAGCAGTCAATGCTGTCCACATCATACCGCGTTTTTACATTTTCTTGTAACCGTGCTGCAGTTCAACAAAATGCAAATAAAACCACCGATAAGGCCAAATAGCTCTACTATGTATTTTTTTTAAGCATTGACAAAGCCAAATAGTAGAGCTATTTGGATTTGGCTTCGTCAGTTTTTTTTGGGCCATGTTGTACACAGATTAAACGCAAACTGTACATAAACACACCATACATGCTCTAAACCACACATACACGCACATACAATGCAAGGAAATAAGTTAATCAGGATTGGCTGGATAGTTACAAATGAGGGAGAGTAGGGAACCTTCCCTGTAGGGATGTAGATCGAAAAGGTTTCATACCTTATTTCTACAAATCACCAGACTGCCTGGTAAAAGAAGACATTTATCACGCTCCCTACAACTGGAATAAACCTATTAGTGTGCCTCCTTTGATAAAAGAGAAAGTAAAAAAGCTCCTCCAGTGCACCCATAGATTTTGGGTTTACCGAAGGGACACATAGTGCAGGTCAAAAAGAAAGGATGGACAAGTCCGTCCATATTTTAATAATATACGGAAGACATGTACCCCAACAGAGCTTCCCTCGCAAACAGAACCAGCACACCAATCTGGTACAGATGTTTTGCCATTGCTTTGGTTGCCCCTCAGGTTCAATAATCTTCTACACTTACATCTAGAGACTCATATGTTTTGTACGAAGCTTATGATGACCAGCTAACCTTTGTTTAAAATATCGAGTCCCAGCTCCCATTCTAGGCGGTACAGAAAACCTAATCCTAACATGGCTGATGAAAAGATGATTTAGCAAAAATGTGCCTCTCACTACGCTAATCAGAACATGTTTAATGTTGTGACTATTCATATTTAGCCAAAAGTGTCTGGTAAATGCTTAGTTAGAATTATAGATATGGGCACTCTGCATATTTTGCCCAAAAATATTCCCTGCTTCGAAAATTGCAATTGTCATTTTCCTTTAAAAACAGAGTTACCAGTTGCACCTATCTCTTCCCAATCGTCTAGCAGTGGAGGCTCCTCTGCAATGGCGGAGGAGCGTTGCCTCACCACTGCCTGGCTCAGAGCCAGCAAATATAAAATAAAACAATGTTCTTACATTGTTTTATTTTGCATTTGCCAGCTCTTAGCCAGCGCAGTTGAGAGGGGTGGGGCTGAGGCATGGGAGTGGAAGGAGGAGTGCTACGGGTACTCCACTCTCTAAGTGCTCATGTGTGTTTGGCTAGCCGTCTCAGGCCGACCAACACACATGTGCACTTAGGTTTTCTCCAGCCTAGCTGCATTGAGCAGCAGAGCTGGAGAAACCCCACAGACTCCCTGGTCTGAGCAATGGCATCTTTCATGCCCAGTGAGACAAATGACTGCACTGCTTTGCAGTGCGGGGATACGGATTGGACAGGGAGTCTGCCCCAAGGGCTACTGGGACCAGGCAGGAAGAGGAGAGGCGGTGCCACAAGATGCAATGCTGGAGGGGCCAGGGGCAAAAGGTAAGTTTTAAAAAAAAATATTGTATTTCTAACTCCCCTCCCACGCGCCACTGCCCACGCGGCCCCACTACCCTTTGTTTAAGGTGGCCACTACTGCCGTCTAGCTCTATTGTCAGGGTGCCATCAATATGCAGACCATTATGAGACTAAAGTCATGACTATTAAGCTCCTGTTAGATCAATGTAAAGCTACCTGACTACATTGGTTAATATTAGTTTTTTGCTGCCAAAGCCACTGCAATTTTTTCACTCACTTCCTTAGTTTGGGAGCAGGTGACTCCCTTACAATGGTGAAAGACAGTAAACTGGTCCAACAGCAGATATCGTTCTGGCAAATCTCCATAAGAATCCTTCATTTATGGAACAGGCACGTGTGAGAATTGTGAAGGGCCTCTCTATTTTCTGGCTTTATTCCCAAGAGTTGAAGAAACCCTGCATCATTCCACCATTGAAGAATACTTTTATGGGAGCCTGAGAACCTGGACAATCATAGACCGACCTCACCATTATTTCTACTTCCTTTTCCTACAACAGGATTGCTAAATATTGTGGCTAATTTAAATTTGTGTTGCATCATTGTAAAGACTACTTTGCACCCATGTCACCACCCACGCACTCATAACCAACAGACTGGACTGCGGAAACACCCTCTATGCCGGGATCAACAAGACTCTGCTCCACAAACTCCAGACCATACAGAACACCGCAGCCAGACTCTTCCTCTGCATCCCTCGACACGCAACACTTTACCCAACACCTGCGTAACTTCCACTGGCTCCCCGTTGAGAAGAGAGTAGCTTTCAAGATACTCACCCACGCCTACAAATGCCTCCATAACACTGGACCCCAATATCACAGTGATAGAATCTCCTACTGTGGAATTTTAGTTCGTGTACTGAACATTATCTACGCCATCTTGCAGACTCACGTACGAACACACACGACAGCCATTTTAGGTACCACGGTCTCCCTGTTCACGATCGCCCGTCAGCACACTTCCCTGAACCTTGCAAGTCTTCCCCGCGCACCCTGGCTGCCCCCGCACTCACATGCACAAGTCATGAACCCTCCCCTCCCATGACTCTGTCTCAAGGAATCACACCCCGCGCCTGACCAACACCTCCTTTCCGTCCATGAATACCCCTCCTTTGATGACCCCTTCCTCTGAGCCCGACTGCCTGTACGAACCGCTGGTCATCCCTTAGCCCGAGGATACAGTTTATTGCCCATTACTGTATTCACTCGCCTCTCCTGAAAGGAGCCACTATTGATCACGACCTCCCCATCCCCTGAGATTCGATCAGGCGCACACATTCCAAAGGAATCGGCAGAACACTCAGCTGCGTGATGGCCCCTCCCAATCATATGAGGGGAAAGGGCCTCTACTGTTGTCATGTGTTGGAATGGGCCGGAACTGGGGGGGGTGCCGGTGATGTCGTTCTCATACTTCACAATGTCCCTGTTGTAATAAAGGACGTTCACATGCCTTAAACCAGTGTATAAAAGACCAGGTCTCAAAGAGGTTGGAGAGCACCTCGAGACGATACCTTGTTGTCTGATCTGATGTGTTCCACTCCGACGGAATAAACTTGTTTCCTGTCTTCCTGTCTCCAGCGCCTGCCTCTTTATTGAATAACTTCGTATGGTATTAGAGGCGTTTTACGCCGGGCAAATTTAACTTAGGAAACATCTACTGAAATCGCCTGACCATTTTGAATTGATCTTTAACAATTGGCGTCCCAAACGCGGGGCCCATCAGCGACACGTGGATCCAGTGGGAGAGGTCCCGACGACAGAGTGAACAACTGCAACGATCGGAAAGAGCTCCTGTCCGATAGACCCTCGTCTGACAGCCGATCATCTGAACTTCACTGATTCCGAGCTGACCTCTCCCGAGTGATCTACGGTCCTGACTGGGAACCACCAGGAGTGCCGCGATAGCAACAGAGAGTAGAGGACGATCGGGCGCTGGAAGCGGAAGACGAGAAACTGTCCATGCGGTCCGGGTAAGGTCGTGATACACGACAAATTGCGAAATTGATTGATTGATTGTTTGAAAATACTAGTATTACTTATTGACTGTTCCTGAGGAATTCTCTATTTGCAAACCAGTACAGAATCGCCATACTCTGTTTAGTCTTTGCAGATAGTGAATGGTAGGCAACGCAAGCCTTGAACACGTTGTGCCTATTTTTTCCTCCTCATTGATTGATTGATTGAATCGAGCATTGAATTGTTCGAAGTTGGTTCTCTTAAGGATCTTCTCTGTCCGCAAACGGGGAAGAATAGGAATATTCTCTCTCCCTTTGCCGATAGTGAAGGGTAGGTAACGCAAACCTTTAACACGGTAACGCAAACCTTTAACACGTCGTGCCTATTTCGCTCCTCATTGATTGATTGTTTGCCCGAACATTGACTGTTTTGGGAATTGGTTCTTTTCGGAGGTATTCTCTGTTTGCAAATAGCGCAGAATAGAATATTCTGTCCAGTCTTTGCAAATAGTGAAAAGATAGGTAGTGCAGGCTTTTGCCCCCCATTGTAATCCGTCATGCCTATCTTCTCCCCATTGGTTCATAGTTGGGTCAACCCGGACCGCTTATTAGAGATGAACCATCCAGCTCCACTGGAAGGCACCCCTAATAAGGACATGTTTACTAAGCAAGGACTAGTCGCTATAGCTTATAGTAAGTTATGGCATAAATATACAAAAAAGGATCCTAAAAATCAATGGCCACAGATAGGTTCTTTTGATAAAAATAAAATAAAAACACTAGAAGCAGCTGTAAAAATAAACAAGGCAATGCCCACTATGCTCAATAGTATTGGTATGTGGCGCAAAGAAGCAGAACATCGCAGGAAAAGAGAGGAAGCGAAAATAGTGAAAGAGTTACGAAAAACAGCCCATCTGGCCGCAAAAGAACTAGATGAAGAAATAAGAAGAAGAGAGGAAGTTAGACAAACGCAAGAATCAGGACTGGCAGGCCAATGCCCTGTCAGGACCACCTCTGCGCTCTACCCGGAGATGCCCTCCAAACAGCGGGCAAATGACGAGTTACTACTCGGTCCTCCAATTATCTACATGCCTCCTCCTTATGCTCCCAGCCAGCCTCTAGCACAACACTCACCAGCCCAAAGTGCAGGTATGGGTGACTCTAGCGCTAGTGCCCCGGCTCTTACGGCCTTCGCACCAGCCGCATTGGTAACAACAGCAGATGAACATGAGACTAGCAGGCACCTAACAGCCAGACCAAATAGGTTGAGCAAAGATGAACGGGATGGAATCGACAAGATAGCAAAAACATTGGTAGAACGGAAGGAGAGCGAGGAATATACGATGAATATGCATAATTCACATGCCGGTAGTCACAGACGGCATTTCATTTTGCGGTTCAGCTACCACACCCTGAACGCGTATGAGGATAGGTACCAGAATAAAGGTCCTGCTAAATTGACGGCTCTATATAGAAGGGTCGATGTTGGAGATGGAACTGAGAGCGATGTGACGGACCTCTTCATGCAAACGCTTGAGGTCTTCCGCCACCTCGCGGAACAGAAACCAGAGGTCAAGATCACAGTCCCTGAGACGATTGAGCCCTCAGTAGAAGCAGCCAACACGATGATGCCCATCAGAGAAGCCGCCCCCTATTGGGTTCCCCCAAGAGGTCAGGGAACAAACGATGATATCAACCACGCAGATGCAAAAGGGAGGGTTGTGTACAACTGGGTTTACCAACCATGGGATCGGCAAGATATTTTAACCTTTAGGCAAACCCTGCCCGATCTGCGAAAGAACCCTACGGCATTTTATATAGAACTAGGCACAGCCTTGGGCTCAACCATAATGACTCTAGCGGACATTGATTTGTTTTTTGGGTTGTGTCTGCCGGCTGATGTGTGGAAGCAAATCCGGAAAGCCGATCACACAGACCTGTTCGGACACACCTGGAAACAACTCGATGACCTAGATAGGCAACGAGAGCCCGGAAAGAAACCTGTAAAAGACATACTGGAACTCCCCGACAAAATAGTGCAGAAGCTAAAGACGTTGATCCCAGAAAAGAAGGTAGACTGGTCGGTAGTCACGGCTTGTCGCCAGAAGCCTCAGGAAGATGTATCAGAATACTTCTCACGATTTGAAACAGTGTTCTCCGACTACAGTGGCCAAGATATGACCACCGCAACCGGACAACACCTATTCGTGCAAAACTACGTAAAGGGGCTATCGCAAGAGGTCTCCCAAAAGTTACAGACTAGCGAGAGTAGTTGGGGAGCCTCTAAACCTGCAGCTATCCTTCAGATGGCTCAGTATTACGAACATCAAAAGAACGAGAACGAAAGGGCAACTGAGAAAAAGAAAAAGGACTTAAAGGAACGAGTAATGATTGCTCAACTGCAGGGAGTGACTACAGGAAGGGAACGGTATAGGGGAAACTACCAGTCGAATGCCCCAAGGAATTCGGCCCCTAGAGACCGCAACCCCACACCTGGCGCTCCACGAACCGACCTCGATGAGAACCAGTGTGCATTTTGCAAAGAATTTGGGCACTGGAAGTCTCAATGCCTGGCCCTTCGGGAAATGATTAGAAATAAAGAAACAAGGGACATGACCAATGGCTCCAAAACTGGAGGGCAAGGACGAGGGCAGACCCGCGACACCACCAATGACCGATCTGACAGACCAAACACATTTGACCGCCCCCGACAGAATCAGTGCCAACAGTCCGACTGCAACAATGCTCACGACTCTGCATAGGACTGCCAGGGGCAAGGGAGGGATCCAGTCGAGCTCTGTGTTGACCAGCAAGGTCCTTACGTCACTGCTAAGGTCCTTGGTACAAAGTCTCCATTTTTGGTAGACACTGGAGCGACACGTAGTGTATTATCAAAACGACTGATTCCAAGGGCACCCTTGTCTGGCTCACACATTACCTCGATAGGTTTCGATGGAACGCCCTCCACTAATCCCCTGTCTGTACCTATCTCCTTTGACCTAGGAAACAATCCCACTGACACAACGTTTCTGCTCTCCTCCAGCTCCCCTGACGCCATTATGGGTATTGATTTACTGAAACATTTCCGAGCTACTATTAGGTGTTCCCCGGATGGAGTCCGAGTCATCCTGTACGACAACCCGAGCATGTCCAGACCCCACCCCGCACGACATATGTACGCCATAACAGATGCTGACCTATCCTTGCTCGATACCCTACCCCTGTACCTCTGGGCCAGAAACGACTCGGATGTAGGACGAATGATGATCGATCCTGTACACATAACTGTTCGACCAGATGCAATACTCCCGAAACTCCCACAGTACCGGATATCGCCCGAAGGCGAGAAGGCATTGGTAGCGATTATTCAGTCCTTGGTAGATGCAGGAGTGGTAGAGGAAGTGGTTAGTAATGTCTGCAATAGTCCTATCCTACCCATTGTTAAGAAGCAAGGTGAGGGAGATGAGAAAGCGTACCGATGCATCATCGACCTGCGAGAAATCAACAAAGTGGTGGTGCCACAGTACCCCGTAGTCTCAGACATCGCCACCATCCTGACTCTCATCCCGTTCACTGCCACCACCTTCACCGTTATTGATCTTAAAAATGCATTTTTCTCTATCCCCATCCATCCAGACAGCCGTTATCTCTTCGGCTTCACTTTAAAAAACCGTTCGTACCGATTTTGTAGAGCTCCTCAGGGCTACACTGAAAGTCCCAGCATTTACAGCCAGGCCCTCAAAAGACAACTGGACGCCGTCCAGCTACCAGATGGAGTGGTGTTGATCCAATATGTTGACGATATCCTTTTGGCGGCCGACACCACTCCACTTGCAATCACAGCCACTATCCAACTCTTGCACTTTCTTGCGGAGAATGGCCACAAAGTCTCCAAAAAGAAACTGCAGTCCTGTCAGCCCCAAGTAACATACCTAGGCCACCTCCTGTCCAAAGAAGGGAGAAAACTTACGCCCGACCGAATCCAAACCATCCTAGACACCCCCATTCCAAAAACACAGAAGCAAGTCCGTTCATTAGTGGGCCTTACTTCTTTCTGCCGACAATGGTTACCAAATTTCAGTCTCATTATAAAACCCCTACTCTCCCTGTTGGCCAAAGATGTTCCGTTCCCACTCCCTTGGACTCCCGAATGCCAAGCATCCTTTAAGGAGTTGCGGGATGCCCTTTGCTCGGCACCCGTTCTAGGAACACCAGATTACTCCAAGCCCTTCTCCCTCTTCACTCACGAAAGGGAGGGATGCGCATTGTCTGTTCTAACTCAGCCCATCGGCGCCAAACAACGCCCTTGTGCCTACTTCTCTGCCACTCTTGATCCAGTCGCCAGAGCTCTACCTGCCTGCCTTCGAGCAGTAGCCGCTGCTGCTGTCTCTATCCGCCAGAGTGAGGGAATTGTGCTTTCAAACTCCCTCACGGTATTAGTGCCCCATGCAGTTGACACCCTTTTGAACCAGACTAAGACTCAACATCTGACTAGCGCACGACTAACAGGGTACGAATTGACTCTACTTGCACCCCACATCACCCTGAAGAGATGCACGACATTGAACCCTGCTACACTGTTACCCTTGCCCGAAAATGACCCCGATGTGCCCCCTATACACGACTGTGTGACCCTCACGGACGAACAGACTAGGAGTAGAGTTGACCTCCGAGACATTGCTTTTACAGATCCTGATGGAGAACTATGGGTAGATGGCTCTTGTATCAAACTCCCAGACGGCACCACTTCTGCTGCCTATGTGGTGACGACAGCTCGAACAGTAGTTGAAACCGCTCGCATCACACAACGATCCGCACAGGCAGCAGAACTAATTGCCCTCACGCGAGCATGTATCATAGCAGCAGGAACCACGGCAAACATTTACACGGACAGCCAGTACGCCTTCGGGGTGGTTCATCATTTTGGGCTCCTGTGGAGGGAAAGGGGATTCCTGACGTCCCACGGTACACCCATCCTTCACGGAGATTTAGTCTCCGCCCTGATTGAAGCAGTTCTTCTCCCCAGACAATTAGCAGTGATCAAATGCCAGGCACACAAGAAGGTGACAGATTTAGTTGGACAGGGAAACGCACTAGCCGACACCACCGCCCGAACCACAGCTGAGAATAGGACAACGACACGCATGTATGTGACCAGGTCACAAGCAGAAAAATGGACCGACGCTAGGGAAACAATCAGGGACATCCAATCGACCAGCACACCACACAAATTGACTGAGTGGGCGCGGGTGGGTCTAAGGGACGATGAAGGCTGCTGGCGGACAAAAGACACGAACAAATGGTTGCTGCCTGATGCATATTTGATCGCCATACTGACAATGGCACACTCCCCTGCACACATAGGCTCTGCCCCCATGATTGAACTCATTTCCAAAGTTTGGCACAACAACAAGATCCCCGACTCGGCCAAACGTCTAGTCCAGCAGTGCCTCATCTGCTTACAACACAACCCCGGGAAAGGAACTGTGGTACCCCGGGGAGGGTTTGGGATCCCCGACCACCCCTTTGAGGTCCTTCAGATGGATTACATCCAGCTAGAGAGGTGCCAAGGCTTGAAGTACGTATTGGTCATTGTATGTGCCTTCAGCAATGGGTGGAAGCCTATCCGACCCGTGATAACACTGCCATGACTACTGCCAAAGTACTACTGAAAGAGTTTTTCCCTCGCTACGGCCTTTGTCGAATTTTATGGAGCGACAATGGCCCCCACTTCGTAGCTGAAGTTATCCAACTAATCCTGAAGGGGTTGGGGGTAAAACAAAGATTCCACGCAGTCTTCCACCCCCAATCTGCTGGCCTGGTTGAACGACACAACGCTACACTGAAACTGAAACTGTCAGAAATAGTGGCCACCACCGGACTTAAGTGGCCAGATGCCCTTCCACTGGCATTACTATCGATGCGCTCCACTCCCACTAAGCACCACTTGACCCCCTACGAAGTTGTGTTTGGGCGGCCTATGAACCTCTGGACTGCCCCCAAACCGACCTCCATTCACGACGTCCCCGACGTCCTGCTGTCAGATTATTTGTACAAATTAACTAAAACATTGTCTGTCATTCATCAACAGGTGCAGCAGGCCATCCCCGATGCTTCCAGGGGTCCCGGTCACGATATCCAGCCGGGGGACTACATCCTAATCCGGAACTTTCAACGAGCGAAGAGTCTGGAACCCCGGTGGACGGGCCCCTGGCAAGTACTGATCACCACTCGGACGGCTCTTCGAGTGGAGGGGAAAAAGAACTGGCTGCATGCACACCACTGCAAGAAAGTTTCCTCGACCCTGGCCACGACAGACAACGTCAGCACCCAAGAAGAGCTCCTGAACAAAGACCGACCATCACTGAACTGCTATCCTGATACCGAGGCACTTGAACTTGCAAAACACTCTGATCCCACTGTGCCATCCCGAGAAGGGTATTTCCTGCGTCGAAAGGAGGGAGCTTCGGCTAAGTAGGCCACTGACTAAGTTAAAAATCTCAGAACGGTGACCCAAAGCAACCAAGGGTTACCCGGAGAGAAGCTAAACGAAGTCTGTGGTTCTGCCCACTACCGAGCACCTTGAAGATGAAGATGATGGAAGCGCCAGATAAGAAGATGATGGAAGCGCCAGATAAGAAGACGTCGGAAGCAACAGGAAATACCCACTACAGGAACCCAAAGACTGACAATTTGCACAAATCTAAGACAATCGCTTTCTTCATTGTCTTCCTCTTTTGCCTCCTCCTCATGACTTCCTTCTGGATCTTGGAGGAAAGCACACCCGCTCACCAGATGTTGCCAACCACTGTCCAGACAACCACGAAAGAGCACCACCTGATCACCCTTTCACCTCAGCTCCGAGAAAGGCGTAGGGAGTTCTGGAACAATTCTTTCGTACAACTGTTGCACCAGCACAACCTTGCTGCAAATGCCACGAACTGCTGGATCTGTGGGTTGCTCCCACATGCTACCGGACACTCCATCCCCTTCATCCCCTCTCCTTTCTCAGTTCACGGCTCCTGCCTCGCCTGGTTGATCCTCATGCAGGAAAGCCACAAGGACAACGCCACTTCTGGTCAAACCGTGTCACACTTCTACTATGTGTTCTGGCTGAACAAGACAGGAAAGCCCTTTTGTCCTGCAATTTCAGGTTCAACCTTCCTTACGAACATCCCTGCCAAAGAAAGGGTCGAAACGCAAGTGCTCCACAATCCAGCCAGACCCACCTTCTCCCACCTGCGGAAACAAACGGCTGCCACCCTGACCGTGGCCCTGTCTGTCATCAATGTCACAGGACTCATATGCCTCGAAGGACAAGGAACGCAGCTGGTGGGTCACAGTTCTTGTCGCATCACCAAAACATTGGTCTCAGCTGACCCCCCCACCTTTGTTGCTTCCCCGAATATGTACTTTGTTTGTGGCACCAAAGCTTACACTTGGCTCCCAAGAGGCTGGAGGGGTACGTGCTACATCGCCTTCATTCTTCCTCCCACGTATGTGGCTTCAGCCAACCACCACCGGCAAAAGCGTGCCGGAGATGTTGAACAAGCCGACTCCACCGGAGCACAGTTCCTGGATGCAGCAAAGGGACTTGTTCCTCTGTGGGGACCAATGGCAAATAGCCGCGCTATCCGACACCTGACTCAGGCATTAGAAACAGCCATTAACATCACCGCTGGCATCCTTGCTAACAACACGGCTGAGCTTCAGGCCGTCCGCCTGGTGGCTCTTCAAAACCGTCTTGTTCTAGATGTGGTTCTGGCCGACCGCGGAGGTGCATGCCGCATCATCGGCTCCAGCTGTTGCACCTACGTGCCAGATAACTCACCTTCAGTCTACAAAGCAATCGAACACCTCCACAGACTGTCCTCGGAGGTTCACCAGGAGCAGGAAGGATGGTCGCTTGGAGGCTGGTTCTGGGACACTTTGAAGAACTGGGGGTGGAGATTGTTCACGTTTTTATTGATACCAATAATGATACTGTGTGGGTGTTGTTTAGGTATTCAATGTTTACCATCTTTATGTGCACTCATTTCCAACTGTATGTGCCCAAAGACTTTGAACTTTAAAACTGAGCACATGAGTCCCCTATACGAGATAGAGGTGCGTGGTCTCATGGGAATCGATCCGAACTGACAAGCTGGCGAGACATGTTAAAGGGAGGACTGTGGAATTTTAGTTCGTGTACTGAACATTATCTACGCCATCTTGCAGACTCACGTACGAACACACACGACAGCCATTTTAGGTACCACGGTCTCCCTGTTCACGATCGCCCGTCAGCACACTTCCCTGAACCTTGCAAGTCTTCCCCGCGCACCCTGGCTGCCCCCGCACTCACATGCACAAGTCATGAACCCTCCCCTCCAATGACTCTGTCTCAAGGAATCACACCCCGCGCCTGACCAACACCTCCTTTCCGTCCATGAATACCCCTCCTTTGATGACCCCTTCCTCTGAGCCCGACTGCCTGTACGAACCGCTGGTCATCCCTTAGCCCGAGGATACAGTTTATTGCCCATTACTGTATTCACTCGCCTCTCCTGAAAGGAGCCACTATTGATCACGACCTCCCCATCCCCTGAGATTCCATCAGGCGCACACATTCCAAAGGAATCGGCAGAACACTCAGCTGCGTGATGGCCCCTCCCAATCATATGAGGGGAAAGGGCCTCTACTGTTGTCATGTGTTGGAATGGGCCGGAACTGGGGGGGGTGCCGGTGATGTCGTTCTCATACTTCACAATGTCCCTGTTGTAATAAAGGACGTTCACATGCCTTAAACCAGTGTATAAAAGACCAGGTCTCAAAGAGGTTGGAGAGCACCTCGAGACGATACCTTGTTGTCTGATCTGATGTGTTCCACTCCGACGGAATAAACTTGTTTCCTGTCTTCCTGTCTCCAGCGCCTGCCTCTTTATTGAATAACTTCGTATGGTATTGGAGGCGTTTTACGCCGGGCAAATTTAACTTAGGAAACATCTACTGAAATCGCCTGACCATTTTGAATTGATCTTTAACACTTCCATGTACCCAAGAGAAACCTCTGATCCGCCGTCCTCGCCCTCGCCGAACTCCTGCGCCTCCTCAGACCAAGAAGAAGTGGATGAACCTTCTCCTACATCACGGCCAAGACCTGGAATGAGTTTCCAATCGACATCAGACGTGCCCGCACCCTGCACATCTTCAAGAGGACTATCAAGGCTCTTCGTCTGACCAGAGCGTGACCCTCCCCCACCAGTGCCTTGAAACCCTCACGGGTGAGTAGCGCACTTAAATATTCCCTGATTGATTGATTGACACTGATCGATAATGTAGACCTTCCAATCTCATACTGTGACATTGGCAACCATGCATCCTCTAAAGCTACAATACATATTATATACCCCTCTTGTCGGAAATAACTTGTGTCTTGAATAATGAATGAATTTCTATACATTTCAGCTCTCTTAACTTGTGAGAACATCTTTCATGGATATTTGATCCTTCGTTGGAATAACCTGACAGGCAGTCTCACCAGGCAACTCAGGTCTTTACTTCAAGAGAATGACCTAAACCAACAGCAAATGTGCCATCCTCCAATTAGTAATTTATGAACATGGCTATATGACTATCCTTACCGGTATCCATGTTAACCAGCCAGACCAGCCTAATCCTATTCGATATTCTTGACTTAACCCTGCCCACACAAGTTATGCTGAGAAGGAGCTAACAATGATCTCAGATGAAAAGGTCAGCAAATGTAGCAAAGTAGACTCCATGATCCATTGCTTCACAATAGATGGCCCTCACTACATTTAATTATTTGAACTGATGATATATAAACTCATCCCAACATTTCTAAGCCATCCAGAAACAGTAAAGGGGAAAAATCTTTCATGATTACAATATAGCCAAACTTGCAATTTGGTAGCTGCTTCCTACCCAAATGGGAGTAATCTCATGCCACAGCATTAGGGCATTAATGGACAATAGTGCCTCAACCAATGCCTATTTGTATAAGAATGAGTGCCAATACCTAAAACTCGTCAGAAGCCCATAGGCCGCAGCTAGTAATTGTAAAGTGAGCCGATCAGCAATGCAGCACAGTTTTCAATCCACTTTATGCCTCTCTAATCCACTTCCAGACAGCCTGTGCCCCTTTATCTCATTCTTGCGGCTTCCTACTTTCTCCTTTCAGACATTTGTCAGGTCTTTTTCTTCCCTTTTCCTTTCTCTTTGTGTATTTTCCATCTCCTACTCTCTGGACAAATCTAAAGAGATAAAATATGTGCTGGTCCCCAAAAATGAGTGCCTGTGGCCCCCACCAGCTACCACTGGCTCAATTTAAGCACTGGCTGTACCTGATATCATTTGGATAGGAAACAATCTAAATAAACTGATACTTTCTATAGAATGGGCCTTGTTATGGAAACAATCTACCATGATGAGGAGAGCTGCACTATCTTTACACGGTGAGAAATGCATTCGCTTTCCTGGAGCAAAGAGTGTACCATGTACCATGGCACCTTCTGCCTCATGTACTTATGCCCTTGGCACTCTAACAAGTCTTTAAAAAGTTAAGGAGCATAGGATTTTTGCACACATTTCTCAAAAGACGTGGCTTGTGGTGGACAAATTTGTTAGGGCAAATGTTGTGCAAACGATAGGAAGAGATGGATTTCTGACTCTTTTACCAGTGATGTATTAATTAATTCCCACCCTACCTTACTGCTAAAGGGAAACTGATTAATTGCATTCATTTAACAATTGCAAGATCATTGCAACAAATCATAACCAATTATTATAGTATACGCAAGGATGTACAGGACAAGATTCGATCAAATAACTGCTGCTCTAGACTCGACGGAAGGGGCAAACTATTCAGAAAACAAACACATATCAAAGAGCAGTTGAAGGTACAGAGTATTGCACCATGTAACACAACCTGATCCCAGACGCAGTCAGAGCCTTTCGACACAATCTCAATCTCAAATGTTCCGCTGACAACCTCTGCAGCTCTTTTCGAAGACTCTCTGTGACTTCAAATCCTTCATTTCACCTCACTGCTGGAAACACTTGGAGGCAATTTCGGTGGCCACGAAATATAAGGAAAGCCAACTGAACGTTACTTTCCTGTCTGGGAAACAAACTGTCCCTCGGCTAGACTGTAAAAATACCCTGAAGACCAATATTTACTAAGCATGACATACACACAGGATCCTTGTTAAAAATCTACAACAAATAGCTCATTGGGAACAAATTTAAAGGCATCAGAGCGACTGAGTCTGTCTGAGCAATGCTCTCTCGGCCAGAAGAAAAGCTTTTTTTCGTCATTTTAATAAATGGCTTAAGATCAGCTGGCTTCACACCGACATTTCATAAATTCAGTTCCATCTACTAATTATCAGCGATATGTTTGTAGCACAGAGAGAGAGAACAACACCAGCAAATCAAGGCGAGAGAGACAGAGGGATCAAGGCGAGCCACTGGCGTAGACAGCGTCGCTGCTTAGAGTGTTCAGTCAAATAACGTTTTGCAAAATTAACAACAGGAACTTTGCAGCCATATTGTCTGGGGAAAAGAATTGAGTCAAGTGAGGCCATACAACTGAAATGAAATCTGCCTGCTTCACACACAGGTCAACATTCCTCCTTTGAGAGCTACCTAAAGGGATGCACAGCTCTATCCAACGGGACATTAAGACATGTCAGCACAATTCAGACGTATGTTTTTGTTTTTTAATTTCCAAAACTACACTCATTATTTCATTGAAGAAACGTACCTAACACATACGGTGTGGGTGTACCTAAAAAGTGTATATATTCCTTAAAGACTTGTTTAGTTTGCTGACTGTAGTCATGTGCTTACTAGGATGTTCTTATACATAAATCGAGATTATAAACCTGAATGACAAAGTCCTCTATGAGGTTATGCCATATGAAATACAGACCATGGGGCATATGTGAGTACGAAGTTTGTCACTTGTGGTTTGGCTCATGCTGCGCATGGGAGGAAGAAAGGAAGCTGACTAACAGAAGTAGCTCCCGACCCCTCATCAGGACCACATTACTGAAGGTGGGACTTGAAACCCTCATACTTTACAATATTTCTTCTTTATTTTCCACCACTAAAAAAGCATTGAAAAAGTCAATAGGCTTTACAGTGCCTGCAAATAGTGGTCCAAAACATGTAGGTACCAGAGCATCACTTCTGCAAATACCTAGCTCCCCAAAGCTGAACAAACATGCACGCATCCGTTGCCACAGACCAACCAGTATGCATGTATCATATCACAAAGTGCAGCAGATGGCACAGGAGAACTGTCTGTACTTTTGGAGGAACAGGCTGGTGTTCATTCAGTGCATAAGGTGTTTTACAATAGTGGTCATTGATTATGTCATTAATTATATTTTGCACATGAGTTTTAGACAAGGCCACTGAAATTATGTGGCTGGGGAGGGCCACATTATGTGGCAGGGGTGACTAAATTATGCAGTAATAAAAGGCAAACTATGAAGCTTAATGTGGAAAATTGTGTGCTAGTATTACTACATTATCTTCTTGTTTCTCTACACTTTTTAACACTGTCTGAACATAGGTTGCGCCGCATTAGTACCAGTTTAAAACCCAAATATAGGACTAGGCAACAGAAAGGTGTCTAGTAAACCTTTGCAAAGGACCTTCAACTGAGCTGCAACACGTGTAGCAGCATTTTTACTAACTTTTGAACTGTTGTGCTAGAAACACTTTTTTTTTGCTAGAATTATCAGATTACAAATCAAATTATGAATTATGTGGCAAAATCTGCAACTCCATAATGATGGGGGAAAACACCACAGCTGCTCAATTACATCATTCCCGTGGCCCTGGTTTTAGATTACAAATTGTGTAATAAATTAATTGTTGAATCTGATTTGTACAATAGCAATTTTACTGATGACAAAAAATGATTGTATATATTGCATAACGTGTTTTTTCTGTACCTTAATTTTTTTTAGTTCGTGATTCTGCACGGCTGAGTGCAATCACCTTTCAAGTTGGTACCTCTGTAGGTAGGCCATGCATCCAGGTAATCTGCTGACCTTTCCCTTATCATTGCCTTTCCCTGTGTCTCTCTCACATAGCGCCTCCAGGCAACTCCATCTCTCACTCCCGCTTTCCAGCCTCGTTTCCTCTACACACACATCCGCAAAGAATGAATGGCTCTGTGTGAAGCAGTACCAAAAAGCAAAGAAATCCAGCTTCAGCAAAGTGTCATGGGGGAGGGGGAATCTTCAGGAGACGGATGGTCAAAAGAATCTGTTATTAAGGGGGGGGGGGCAGAAAACCCATTGTCCACTCAGCTGCTCTCTTAATGGGCAGAAGTGTCACAGCTGGCCTCCAAGGCCGAAGGCTGCTGGGTGCAATATACCCTGTGCACTCCGAGGGGGTGTGGTCGCTCTCCCAGCGGCAGGGGGCCGGAGGGCTCGCTTCAAAGGGCTCTCCTTCGGTTTATGGTTCGTTCTCCGCATCCTCTGCACTGGCTCCGAGAAGGAGGGGGCCTCTGCAACTGATTTATTGTCTGCAATGATGAGCTATTGTTCCAGCTTCAAACAGCCGCTGATCTTAACACCTCTTGCCCTTTGAAGACAGATGCATAGCCCCCATCCGGTACTTCCGGTTAACGGTCGCCATGATGCTGAATGTGAAACGCTCCAAGGGGCGCCAATCTCCTCGCAAGGACGTAGCTTCTCCTTCCTCCGGTGCAGCCGTTGATGACGTCCGGAGAAGGTTCACTCGTGACCTTATAGTTATACCGCATGTCATATTCCATCTCCGTGCTTCGTTTATGGCCCGACAAATTATGTCAGAGAGTGGTACCAGGTCCAGAAATGCAAACACTTATTGGTAAAGTGATATATATATATATATATATATATATATATATATATATATATATATACTGCTTCTTCAACGTCACTGTATCCGATTCGAAAAGTTTCACAGAATGAACATAGTGAAACTGCTCAATTACCCTGAAATGCACCGTAGAAAGCACATTTAAAAATGTGTCTAAGCTTTTAAATATAACAACGTGTATTTTATGTATAAGGATAGACCACTCAATATAATACAGAACAATCTATAGCTGACGATATCTTCTACGATTGTGTAGCTTCTGCCTCTAACCCAATGGCTGGCTGCCATAAGCGTCTAAATCTGTATCGCAGCTGGTTTCCATAGAGAAAGAAATACACTGCATTTATTAAACATACTAATGTACCCCACGAAAGCCCATGGGCCAACATAACGCAGGATTCCATTTAAAGCTGCTTCTTCAGAGAAAGACGCAGATTTTCTTTACCCTGGTGTTCGGAGACATTGCTATAAAGTGTTGCTATGACTTTACCCCTCTTCGAACAATGCCCGCTAATTCTCATTTCTGTCTCTCTATATATCATAATGGAATGATATCATCTGTAATGAGGCCTCATACATAACTGCAAAGTGGCACCCATGCCATGCATGACACCAGAGCTCGAGTCGGGGGTATCACGCGGGTGGACGGCGTCCCCCACTTATTTACCGCCCCTGTAAAATAAGTGGGGGGACGCCGTCCACCCGCGTGGTGCCCCGACTCGAGCTCTGGTGTCATGCATGGCATCGGTGCCACTTTACAGTTATGTCTGAGGTCTGATTACAGATGATATCATTCCATTCTGATATATAGAGAGACAGAAATAAGAATTAGCGGCCATTGTTCGAAGAGGGGTAAAGTGATTACAACACTTTATAGCAATGTCTCCGAACACTAGGGTAAAGAAAATCTGCGTCTTTCTCCGAAGAAGCAGCTTTAAATGGAATCTTGCATTATGTTGGCCCATGGGCTTTCGTGGGGTACATTAGTATGTTTAATAAATGCAGTGACGTCACTTCCGGTGACAGCGTCCCCCACTTCTTTTTTTACGACTTGTGCCCTGCATGACACCTTTTATCAGTCCTGTGTTTTTTTATCAGCCAGTGGCCCTCTGCACACTGGCCGGGTTGTAAACCCATTCTTATAACGGTAAAAAGAAAACTACAAATCACAGCATTCACAGTACGGATGACTAAAAACCAGAACTGACTGAATGTATCTCACATGCCATACATTCACGTGGCAGCTAAGAGCAGAGCTTAACGTATGTTGGATTCCTGCAATTAAAATACGACATTGAGCCCCCCACTGCCCCCCCACCCCACACACAACTATATTCACGTCCTTAGCTGAGACCCGGCTGCAATTAAAATATGACATTGAGCCCCACCCCCACCGTTCTCCCCCCACACACACATACCTATATTCACGTCCTTAGCTGTAATTATGAAAACACTAGTCAATTTCTGAAAAACAAATGATATAAACATTAAGGGTTAATCTTTTTACTTCCTGCTATATTACAGAGTATTTATTTAACCCTGCATTCCCTAATAGTCTAATATCTATTTCCAGGGTGTTTTGTTTATGTATTTTTGTTTGTGTAACATATTACTCTTGCATAAAGCATACTTTCAGGACTCCAAAAAGGGCCACAACTCAGAGCTCAGTAGTGGAGGCTGAGGGCAGTGTGAGTTGCTGTGCCTGTCAGTGGGTCAAAAAAGTGTTCAGGATTCATGATCATCCAATCCTTGGCCTCTCTCCAGAAAGCAATGGTCACATATTCCAGTTCAAATTGTGATTCTGTGTAGATATGTGTGAAGGAGGTACATAGTTGTCAAGGGGAGAGTAAAAAGAAAATGCAATGTTCACAGGTGAATGGGGGTGCGTTGTGTTTATTTATTTAAAAGTTTTATATAGTGCTAGCTAGACCCTAAGGTATCAGAGCGCTTTACATAAAATAAAAATTAGCATAACCTAGCTTTACATAGAATGCATGAAATGAGAAATAGAATAATGGTGAAGTGAAGGAGATGGGAAGAAGTGCACCCAGGAGGGAGTGAAAAAGAGGGTGCTAAAGAGAAAAGATGAGGTGTAAGATATGCAGATGGACGAGATGTGAAGAGAAAATGACATGCATGTCTAAGAGAGAGAACATAACTGGAGATATTGAGACACTCTGAAGACCATTAGTTACACCAAACCTTCATTTCTTGCAACCTCAACGCGTGTAACTAATGTCTACTCTACGCCTTTCCTGTTCTGCAATCAATTCTCGAAGATAGCGCTGCCACCACCTGCAGGACGAAAATAAATGCAATCCTGACGACGGTTATATGATTAATTCAACACATTAAAATATTTCCCCTTAAATGACACTATTTTTTCTGGAACGACTGACTGCCCGTTAAAAACGGCACATGCAAAAGGGGCAGACACCAAGAAACGCCTTCGCTTTCGCCAATAAAACCTGCATCATTTCAAGGAGGTCCCTCGAGGGGTCTCTGCTTCCTGATTGATGTAATCTTAACCACAGCCTGTGGTCCCAAACAGTGAATCAATCATGCACACATTACAGGAACAATCGGGTTCACATGCCTGCATACTGGCGCTTAAATAAATGCCTGTTTCGACCCTGGCACGGGACGCTGTCTGGAGAGGGCCGCACCGCCGGTGCATCATCCGCTCGCCATTTTGTTTTGATGTATAGGCCGCGAGCCTCGCGCGTCCTTCTTAATCTGACGAGCGGCCAAGGGAGAGAACGTGCTCAGAAGTGTTGAAAGAAAGGCCCATTCTCTGCCTGGGGAGCTGCGTCTCGTACAGGAAATGAACACAAGTTTTCTGTATGCTTTCCAGCTTCTACATCAGCTGTTCCTTAGCTCAGACCCCAGACTTCCAAAACAGAAGACCGAGACGCCCATTGCGGGAGTTATGAAAAAAAAAGCGGGGAGTAGCGCTTCCCTCGTCCTCCCTGCCTTCTTTCATAGCTTGTCTGCGACTTACTCGAAATGCGAGCAGCTTTATTTTAACAAGTGCGAGTTATCAGCGTCTAAATATCAAATGAAAGCCGAATGAATTCTAGAGTTGTTTCAGATTTCCAGCCAGAGGCCCTCGGCTCCCTGCACCGGGCTTGGCGCCCGGCCAGGCCCAGTAATAAAGTGCTAAGCAGAAGACAGGAAATACTCGAGAAGTCGAACAATGTTATGACAATGTTTATAACTTTTACAGTCAGGCCTGGCCGCACATCTGCACAGCATCAGACCCTGGTCAGGCCCACTGAGAGGAAACCATTCTTTAGCTGGCAGCGGTTCGCTCCAGCCAGATGTTATCACTTTGCCGGTATCTTTTCACTGAACAACAAAAAAAACAACACGTTTTTTCACATGTCTAAAGAGGAAATGGGAGTCTCTTGTTTGGGAGGCATTTTGCAATAAATTCATTCGGCTCTCTGGCTGATTTGCAGTGACAGCACTGAATGCAGTTCCGAGACAAAGCCAAGCTTCCCTTTGATGTCGCGGCGCTTGGGCCCTGCCAGTGCAAAGGAAACAACAGCCTTATATAGAGGCACAGCGCGAGCAGCAGTGTGTGCGTGAATCACCGGGGCTTCGATGCCTGGGTACGTCTCAATAGGCTGTGAAATTGGACAGTCACCTGGCATGTGCTTATTTACACACTGCCCTTCGCTGCTCTTCTTCAAGTGCATGTGCGCGGCGCGACGGGCGTCTCTCGTCCTTTCTGAAGCAGCAGCAGTAACTAACGTCTCTGACACCTACTCATTCCAGCAGGCTGTCACGTGAAATGTCAGATCGCCGTCATTACTCGCATTGTTGCTGCAGGAAGCTTGAAGCATGAGTCACCATGGGTACACATGCAAACAAACCCGGGAAATATGCACAAACGGAATTCAGTTGCGTTGTGGTAAATCCACAGATAATTAGGAAGAAAGCGAGTTAATAAAATGTGTGGCAAGTGTGGGTGGTTTTATTGCACCACAGCTGTGCGATAAAAATATATTTCTACAGACGAGGGTGTTATTTCACGAATGCTTGTGAAATATGTATTCCGACCGATGGAGGCCTAGTCAACCGAACTGTGGTATACTTTCTGAGAAATATGGCGAAGGCGAGTCTCGGCAGGACTTGCTTCTCACCAAATTATAAGATTGCTCTAAAAAGAACGCCTTCACCGCCAATCACTGCAGAATGTTTGTATATGGTTGCCTTTATCCTATCAGTGAACTCTGACACGAGCAAAGTTATGTTTGGTCATGCTTTAGAGGTAGTATGGTTCTAAAATGCACATGGCTCACTAGAAATCGACTTGGACTAGCAAAATAGGCACATCTGGGGCTTACCCTTCTGGCCAATCGAATCTCCTTACTTCTGTGTGACAGAAAGCATAGAGAAATTTCTCATGGGCACTCGAGCAAAAACGCCCACCCTATTTTAACTAAATCTGACGTAAACACTCACTCATGGAGTTTTCTTACACCGCTAACCTACATTACAGTGAAAGAGCGATAGACGACGAATCCATCAGGACGAAACCCCAGGAACTTTGGTGCAACGTGGAAGGGTGAGTGACCCCCTTCCTGTTGTCATAAAATAAAAGAGACAGTCCCCTTTGTCTAATTGATCAGGAAGTTGTTTCTCTGAATAAACTGATGTATTGGTTTAATTGCTATACATGTTATGTTCAGTTTAAACCTCTTGATAAACACTGTCATATGAAAAACGTTCAACATAATTGACACTCGCTGAGCCATTCATCACCAAATCTCACAATAAGAGAGCTGGACTGCATGTGAACGCAGAAGTCTCGAGATAAAGCGCGCATAAATATCATCTGGAAAATCAACTTTGGCCTCACTAAAAGGGAACAATTTTTGTTCCATGTCTCATTCTCCATGGAAAACCTTTAAAAGGGTCTTATTTGTCCAATATGCTGTAGGTTTCGGAACAGTATAAGCCCTTACACAGTGAGGTAGTCAAAGTACATCATTGCAAGCAGGTGAAAGGACTTACTGCTTTTATGTTTGCATAAAATTGATAGAAAGTGTAATTTATTCAATAAAAAACGGTGATTGTGTGCGCAAAGGTTAATGCTTTAGCGAAGCTGATTCAGCTGACTTTGCAAACGCAATGTGGCAATGCCCAAAAGTGCTTTGCAATTTACAACTGGCATTGTAAACAATGCAACCCGGTTCAAGTTAGAGTGGGAGGAGGACGGTATGCAGCAATCTCACTGGTTTGCAACTAGCAGCGGAATTCGCACAGGCTTCCAGGCTGCTTTTGAAGTCTGAAAGGGTGACCTTTCTGCTCACAATATTGTTAACATTAGTCAAAGAGAGGGTGGGTGGCGCTGTTGTGAAACTATCTAGATGCACAGCACACAGACATAGCCTTCATCCAGGAAACATCCTTAAATACCAGTGAATCAACCAAAACGAAAAGGGATCAACTAGTCAGGGTAATCTACATAGTTATTCAAAGAAACACCAGCAAATCCAGATGGAACGGACTCCCGCACTAGAAGTGCAGAGTAGTTATTCTTATTAGAAAATCGCTCCCCCACAAAATATTGCACCAGTGAATTGAGATGGAAGGCAGGCATGCTCCTTGAAATTGAAAACTCTTGGTATATTCCTAATGCTCGGCATACTATATGCCCCAATGCAAGCTAGTGAGTTTCTCTCCCCGCATCTCAAGACTCTGCAAAATTTGGTTCCACCCAAGTCCTGGTGGGTGGCGACTGGAACCTGACATTAGACGTCCAACAGGATAATATTACGATGGTGATAGGGCTGTTCTCCAAGTTCAAGAAAGAAACATATTCTCTGAACCTTCTAACCACATCTCAGGTGGAATGAGCACTAGTAGAATCCAAATGACACTACTATGAGAGGGGTGAGAAGCAGATCAATGACTGGCGCTACAAAAACACCAAAGGGAGTCACAGGTGATGGTCGCAACTGTCCCGAATAGCAGAGGTTTTTTACATACTTAGGCTATGGCGATTTCAAAAACCTTTGCATTCTACTATAAACATTGATACCACTCAGAGCAACCCAATACAACATTAACAAGGAGGCCTTCTTGAGCCATATATGACTCCCTACCCATTCACTCGAAGGCAAGAGCTAATTGTTATGTTAATTATTCTTGTATAGCGCTCGACTCGCCCGGGGGCATCTCGGCGCTGACTAGCAGTGTTCCTGAAACTGAAAGGGAAGACAAGTGAGATTAGAATAGGAAGGCTGTAAGATGAGAATACCAAGTAAGAGATATCACTGGCAACTGCAGACCGCCCCACCTGCATATTTCCCAGGGAGGAATTCTATAAAAATTAGTGCAATTAAATCCCTAATCCTGAAGGAAGGCAAATAGCATTTAGACTGCCGTAGCTGTCACGCTATCTCCTTAACATGGATGTACACATTTTAGTCAAGGTATTAGTTACAAGGCTACGTAAAGTGATACCCTCTTTGGTGCATGAAACACAAGTTGGGTGAATACCAGACTACTCCTTCAGAAACCATTTGAGGACTCTGGACGCCTTTTACCCGTAATAGTCTGCTAGTGGCACTGGTTCTCGTTTGATGTGGGTTTGCGTTTGACCAAATGAAATGCGACTATTTCTTCCAGCACGTCAAATGGAGTGACTAGGACGTATTTCATTGACAAGTGTCAAACGCGATACATAGACAACACAGCGCAAGCCATATCTCATCAACCCGGCAACTAAGCAGGGATGCTCACTATCGCCACTCCTTTTCCAGTTAGAATGGAGCCCCAATTAGTTGCATTACGAGCATTCTGTTATGTTGCAGGAACTCCATTATCTTGCAGTCAGGTTAAGTCTTCTTTTTATGCTGATGATATTTTATTAACAATTACGTATTCCAAAGGTTCAATTTATACTATGATGTCGATAATCAAATAATTCTTTCTCTGAGATACCTGATTACAAAATCAACTGATGGAAATACGTGGCCCTCCCCATGTCCAAGGTCACCACTAGGACTAATAATGGACACCTCAATATGCTTTGAGTTCTAATGAGACTACAATACCTGGGGATTGGAATAAACAAGGGACTAAAGGAGATGATTGTTGACAACCTCAACTCCCAGATATCAAAGACCCAAAATTATATATTATAATGGGCCTGCCGTGACCTGCGTATGTGGGGCAGGGTACAGGTAGTTAAAAGGATTATTGAACCATGCTATAATCACACTTTTATTATGCCTCCACTAATGATGCAACCTTCAGTACTAATTCCCATCGACCCGGACATAAAATCAATTATTTGGACAGCTCACATCCCAGGTGCAAGCCATGCAAATTCCATGTGCACACCTCGGTCTGAAGACTGTGCATGCTTCACATGCATACATATTACAGTGTACTGTTTGTCGCAATTGATTTACTTTTAACTCTGTACAACATCTCCGGTGTTGCGTGTACAACTGAAATGTGCCATATCGGATGGCACCCAGTGCCTCACACATTTCTATGTCCCTAAAATGCTCATATCAACACTCAATAGCCTGAATATACGAGTCTCCATGGAAATATGGAAAGCTGCTAAAAAACAGTAAACGTAGACCTGGTGGTACACAAACAAGCACCCAACTGGAACAATGCAAGCATCTGTGTCGAAGGCAACGTGTTCTACTGGGAATGTTGGGAGGAGAAGGGGATTACACACCTGGACCAACTCTGTCAGTCAAACTAGTCTGTATTCAACCAAAGCCATCAAAGCACAAAGTTCAGGAAAAAACATAACACAGTAAAAAAAAGTCAGAGCATACATGACCGAGAACACTTTTAGAAACTCAGGTACATAGACAAAGTACAATATTGCACAAAAATATCCCCAAAACAAAATTGCATTTGATAAACATGGGACGCCAAAGAAAATTTCAGAATTAAGTATGTAGTGAATAAAAGCATCCATCTAAAATTACTAGCATACGATTTCATGCAAAGGAATTATAACAATATTTTAAAATCTAGTAGCATATTGTGCCCAAAAAATATTTAAAATCATCCAGCAGTTTCATACCATTTCCTAATATAAAAACCTGATCTGATAAAATGTAACATCGCATAATATATTTCTTGGGACCCTAACAGGAATATTAGTCCATCCTTGTAGTGTCTCAGTTTTGATTTGCACAATAACGAGGTTAAGAAAGAGTGTCTCAGTCCTGAGAACAGAGTGCAAAACAAGGTAAGGTATCTAGTGCATAGCGTCGAGATCTTGTCACACCCGCAGGGTGCTAAGTCCTGCTTCCAAACCAAAGGCATAGAAAAAGCAAGTTTAAAGAGCAATGTGTGTAGCCTGAAAAGGATGAGCCATTGGCAATATGTAGAGTTCACTATTATCACAAACAACGTGCTCAAATCCTTTGACTCATTATATGCAGAGGCAGCACTATGCAACTCTTACCACTGGGAGTATGACCAGTTAGCCCACTCTCTGAAAAGCTGGTGTGGCAATCATGACATGTTATTGGGTGATTCACTCATCCTACAATACATCAAGACCTGGGGCTCCTAACAAGGAGTGTGATAAGGCCACTATAAGGCCATTGTTGACTGCCCACTCTTGAACCAATACTTATCCACTACCATACATTCTAGAAAACAGCGCTTAACAAATAATATACAGAGGAAGACTGGCCTTCCCTACAGATCTGATGTGTTTTGAGATTGCCTGTTCCTTTAATTTAAGGTTGAGGGTCAAGATTGATTGGCACTTTAAGATTGGAGTGTCTTATTATTAGATCTAGATATTCTATCAAGGCATTGCTTTATTTTTATTACATGCTTTTCTTAGTCACAAACATTTTCTTGCAAAGTGTTCTGATGCATTTGTGTACTCAATTTACACTCAATAATAATATAAAATAAAATAAATGTTAACCGCAAACAGAAATATGTATTGCATATGTTGCATCAGAAAGAGGCCCATTATTGGAAGTTATACAAATTAGTGTAAGTGTGAGTCGATCCCCATCAGACAAATGACTCTAAAAGTCCCTTTCACAGTACCCCTTCTGGAGTCAGCCTCTACAACTAAGTATTCACTATCAATGATCAAACCAGTTTGTTGACAACTTCCAAAGACAGCTTCTAGCTTCCAACGACATTGAGGCTGCTTTAGATTTAGAACTTAAAACACACTTTGGGAACAAATTACTTTTCAACTGCATTGGGTTATGAGTTAAAATGTCCACATCTTAATCACATTGCGCTTTTATTGTCTGTAGTTTAGTATTAAGAATATAATTGTAGAGGCAGCAGGATCGTGTCCATTATTTTCTGGCTTTGGTTATTAATAAACTGATCATGAGTCATCTACAATTTTAATGAAGTATTATTTCTAACACTGCATTCATTTTTGGATGATTTCAAGTCTGTTAATAAAGTATTTCTTAAGCCATTTAAAACTAATCAGAAAGAAAAACATCTTTTTGGGTAAATCATTTGGAGTTCCCACAGGTTTGATCGGTAGTATAAATCTGCACTTACTACTTCTAGGATACTTCAATTAATTGGGATCCGATTGCAGCAGATGCTCCACCACTCATTAGTCAATAATAATGATGTACCTGCAGCAAGGACATCTACCCTTGCCTAGGTTTTAAGCTGGGGCTAATGGTTGTAATTGTTTAGGACTTTACTATACCTCTATACCAAAACAATATAGTTGCTGTTGTGTGCGCCACTAACCTGGAAGTAGGCCCAATCCACAGGAACGAAGAGAAGTTGCCTTCTATATTTATAGTCTATCATAGTCTATCACATAAATAGTTGAACATCTCAAGATTTAACCTTATTGCTGTCAATTACAGGGAGGAAATGAGCAAAGGCAGACGTAATACTAGTCGACACCATTTATGTGATCACCTCTGGTAGCACTGTAAATTAACATATTTGGCATGTCAAAATGATTATCTATTCTTTATGCCACATCTGTATACATTTCTAAGATACTGCGATCCAGGTATGTATTCATTGAAGGCAACAGCTAACATGCCAGTGACAAACATTTCTACTTAAACCAAAACGATATGAACTTAAACAGAAAATTGCTATACAGGTGTATTTTGAAACAAAGTCTCCCAAGTAGCGTTCCTTAGCATGTGATATAGATTTTACTTAAACATTATTAGAAACATCAAATTAAATAAAATGCCACCGTCGCATAGCTTCAGCATACCCTCCTCTCACAAAAAGTAAGGCAGAAAGTTTCACTTATTGTGTACATTAATTTGCATATAAATGAGAGTCAAGTAAGATTGAGCAGGTCAATTTATAAAATATTCATAAATATTTTACCTTCAAACAACGTCATCAGTCTCATGCACTCATACTAGAGATATCTGATAGAGACTGAGGCAGAAAAGGTGTGAATTGTCTTCAAGATGTGTTGTATCTCCTATATTAGCTATAAAAGCTCAAGCCATTATCAAGATCCACAAGAGTCCATTCGGATCCCTATCATGATACGTAGTCTTCAACAAGCTTGAATAATCTGATAGGAAACTTGCTTCCTGTTATTAAGTAAATTTATTAAAATGCTAATATTTCCAGTGATGTATTTGGATCTCTTGTATAATGTATCACTATATATAGCTACACACAGTTGTGTGGCAATGACAAGTTCTTTAGAATTTCCTCTGAATGACAGCAGAATATCTCAATTTGTAAATATTGTGATGGACTAATGAGAGCTTGTAAATCCCCTCCTTAATGTATGTAGTTGTAGTTCCAGTGCGGAAGGAGTCAAGAACATGGTCCAAAACAGACTTATGACAACAAAGCAGAATAGGTATGCCCTGCTTTAAATGACCGTGGTCAAACAAGGTCAAGCAAAGAAATAATAATGTTCCAAAGAATGTAAGACTACTTCTAAAAAAGAGATAAGAATAATTATTTACCATTGTCACGAATGAGCAAACATTTCCGGGGATGAAAAAGCATCATCAAAATGTTGGCTAGGCAGAGGTAATGAACGGCAGCTCTTATACTACTGTGTCTTTCATCCCAAGTGCAAGAACATGTAGCCAGAAAGGGAGGAATGGTGAACAAGCAAAGTGAAATAATGTGGTACTCTAGCTGATGTAATGTATAATAACTTGTAAAGCACCTGCCTTTGAACTCTAGCAGCAAGGAGTTTCTCCACCAGCAAGACCATACAAAAAAGATTTGAATGGAAAACACATTGCTAAAAAGCAGGGCTACAAGGGTGGACTGCACTTTACGAAATAGGTTAGAGCCAGATGAACAATAGCCAGATGAACATGAGCAATGTTCTATGGCACAATATGATGGCTTTCCACTGACCCATTTCTACAGATGAGACTTAAACTCAGGAAACATACGATTCTACAGTTTACACTATAGTCAGCAGAATTAGCCAAAGTTTAATAAAAAAAATTCGGGGGGCGGGGATGAAGAGGCAGGAAGCAGATAAACCAGGGACTCCCCAGAACTGCAAACGACAGGACCATTTGGAGGATTTTCAAAATAGACTATCACCTGAAAAATATTAAATGCCTCCAAATTCTTTAAAAAGCTAAATACTTCCAGTAACATGTTGCTTTATAAAATGGATTTCCTTACATAAAAACGGATGTTTGGACATTCCCATCCTTTACAGTGAAAGTACTGAAGGTATATGAATGGTGTTTTATCTGAGCCTTGTACAAAGGACAAAAGTTATACAATGACAGACAAAAAAGGTACAATGTTTAATATAAAACATCTTCACTTAAATACTGTTATAAGATTGCATCTATGAAAATTAGATTTCAGTGTTGCACGTAAGTCAGTTAAGAGAATTGGAACCGATAATAATTGCATCAGCATTTTAACTGTGCAGCATAACACCACATGATCTTCCCTTCCTACTAAATTGAATCATAACACTTCTGATCTTCAGGCACTTCACAAATGTGCTAACGTGTCAAAGCACATAAGTCATGACTTCGTATATCACAGATGTGCATTGTGGAGTATCACGAATCAGCATTTGTTGCAGAAACCATATGGCACCCTCTCACACACGTGGCTGTGTTTTTAGAACTAATATTTCAGCATCTGATAGATTCCAAATAATGATCCCTGATAAAGCTTTCCAAACAGTGTGGAATAATAGACAAAGTTCAACACATATTAGAACGCTGTAGGTTTCAAATGAATATCTGCATTAAAATTCCAACCTGTCCCTGATTTTTCCTCATTTGAAAACATGGAAGGTTTCAATGTCAGGAACATTTTTCAAAGAGTTTACTCATTAAAAAAATGTTAGAAGAATATGAGGAAATCTTATTGGCTGCCTGAACTAAAAAGGCGAGGAGGTCACTAATGGTGCATGAGGATCATATTGATTTTGCAAAGCTTGTGAGTCACAAAAGAATCATTTAATCAAACAAGAAAGGATTAACAACAGCAGGGACTGCACACAACTACTCATGGTCATGCAGATGAAAACAACAATGTTTAAAAAAAAATCTTTATCTTGCCATTTTCACTAGTACAAAACAACACAGTATGGCATTACATGTAACATATGAACGTCGCACAGCTTTCCCCCACAAATCTTTATTGCAATATATATATATATATATATATATATATATATGTGTGTGTGTGTGTGTGTGTGTGTGTGTGTGTGTGTGTGATGCACATCCACATCCACCCTCCCTGTGTTCTATCTGTTTAGTAACAGCTAATCAACCCATTGACACAAAGTCTGTATCATGACAGGAGCATTTAAAAAATCAGATGTTAACTGCCACCTAACATTCCATCCACTATGTTGAACATTATAATAAGTACATGGCAAGGTCCCTACTGTGAGTCATGATCCTCAAATCTGGAAAATTCCGGCATCACGTCAAACCAGTCCATTACATTATCTGTCAACTTCTCATCCCTCCTAAGACATCAAATGTGAATCTCTTCTGCCAAAGCCCAATTCATCACATCTCTAACCTTTAATCCAACAGTGGGGCTCTCTGCAACCAGCCAGATTCTTGCTACACGTCTTTTTGCCAGAAGCAAATCAAAGTGTAAGAATTTGTATCACATTTCCTTCTTTTTGGTATTGGTGATAATTCCTAGTAGACAATCTTGGGGCAAGAGAGCTAATGGTACGGCTGTGACCCCATTCAAGCACTCAGTGATATCGAAGCAGAATTCCAACACCAAAAAAAATTACAATGGTTAATGCATAAGCAAGATTATCAGCTGTCCACAGACAAGTCTAGTCTTTAAGGATTATTCAAAAACAAATAACAATTTCGTAATCTAACTGTTCATGGAGAGCTGCAATCAATTTACATTGCTCTCCATTTAGAAACTATGTGCCTTAACGATGGACTTCCTTACTTTAAAATATCATAAGTCACTCTCTTAATTCTGCATCAAATTTAGCATAAACAGTGCTCTTCCTACTGTAAAATCAGGCCAGGCAAAGTGTTGCATTAAGTACACATGCCTCAGCCATTGTTACTGCCGAGGAGTGAGCCGGAAGCACAGACTTGGTTGATCAGTATCCTTTGAGTGGAGACAGCGGCATTGGCAAACAGGAGCTCTACTGAATTGTAAGATTCACTTACTTGTAAGGTGGATTAACAATTGTGTTCTATACACCCCCACCCACACACCAGAAAATAAAATGATGCACATTTTACCATTACATCTAATCATGCTTTCAACTACAATTTTATCAGCAGAATTCAGAAGACAACCGTGCAACGGTCCAAATTGGTATTGGAGCAAATCATGTATCATTAGAAAATTGTTAGTGACAACGCATAAACAAATGCTCACCAGAGTCAGTTATCCCACTGCAAACCCTACAAAGATATTGGCGATACATTATCTGTCGCCATGTCACAACACCTTTCAATAGAGGAAGATGGTTACATTGAACACCCATTAAAGTGCAGATTTGTACTGTAAAAGGTTCCGGATTTCTACCTAATGTTTCCATTCTAACAAGGCACATCCCACAGTAGAGAGAGCCACTTCGATGAAGGTACAGTCTTCACCACCGCTGAGATGTTTCAATGAAGCACATTTTTCTTCAACAGTTGAGAGGAGGACTTCGGTACGGCCTGCAGGCAGACAGAGGTTTCACTAGAGCTCTGATTCTCCCAGATTTAAGCCATAGCACGAAAATTACATGTCTGACTCTAAATCCAACTCTCTAAATTCAACTATATAAGGGCATCTTATGCAAACACATTAAGGTGTCAAGTATATGTCAAACGTACCTCCGCTGGATCTATTTCCACCACTTCTAGTATTCCCAAAGGAAATGACATTGACTTACAAACGAGCCAATCAAAGCAAATTGCATTTTCATTGAATTTATTTTGTGCCAAGTCCCACGTGCAGCTATTCCAAGACACTCTAGCATTATGGTTGGGAGTTCACAGTCAGCCTATTGGAGGATACTGGGGCTTCTTTGGACTGCTCCTTCCTGAATAAGAGAAGCTGACACTGAAAATTATCAAATAACAAGAAACCTTGCCCACTCCCTTCAATATTTGCCATGCTAAAAGTCTACCTTGCTACTTCATCTCTAAAACTGCGTTAGATGCCAGATCACAATTTATCCCAGTTGCTCTATTAGACAATAAAAACGTATTTTATTGTAGCAATGAACTATCCGTTCTGTCTAAACGTAACAAGTTGTAATTTTTATGGCAAGTTGGCATTTATAACTATGCCAACATGCCACTGTATTTTCTAAAAACAAAGAAAGATATACTCATTACTTAACATCGCGTTCTGCTATGTCCCTAACTTAAGAAATAAAACAAAATCTAAATATAATAAATCTTAAACCGGTAGTGAGTGTCATTCACAAAGATTATCTACAAAGAAATGTTTTGCACCAACATTTTTCTAAGAACTTTTTCATAGCAACGGATGCTTTCCTTCATACTGTCTCAAACAGCGATGTGTATGTAAATGTGTGTTGTTTTTGGAAGGACACAACTTACTAACACAACAGGTCAAGTGTTGTAAAGCCTGTGGACTGCGCTGAGAAGGAAGAATGGGCATTAATGAATGTGATAGACCGCAACAAATCTGCCCTATAAATATATGCTAAGCCCTGCTAGAACTGACAGAGTAGTTAATTACTTCTTCGTGGAGGGCACCCCTTCCCCACCACATGTTTTATAGGGTATAAAAGGTTAGGCCTGAAAAATTAGCATTACAAATATCACATTTACTTCCAGCTGGAAATGTGCAACTATGTATGACAATACAGAGCTCAATGTTGGAGCATGTTTTTCTTTTGTTTAACTTCCCTCGTTTTTGTAAGACAAGCCTGCTTACTGGAAAATGCCTTAGAGCTTTATTCAAAACACATGTTCAAAGATCTGAATGAAAAGAGGCTTGCCTCAGTCTGGAGCCTCTGACCGATATATCATTGGAGTGCGCTATATCACTTTTTTTCTGACTGTCAGAACACTTTTATGTCTAGAAGAGTTATGTAAACTCAGGTTGGTTTTATATATAACGGAGCTTGACAGAACATTTGCGCAAAGTTAAACAATATCTGATGTAGCCAAGTGTAACTTTTCAAAGTGTGCTTTTTAAGCACAGGCAGGCAAGCACGATGCAATCAAGCAAAGTTTAATTTGAAAATGCAAATGTTTGAGATTATTAAAACCACATCTGTTCTGAGAAGGCACATTGTGACTGTTTATCAACAGATAGTTGTCATTACACCATTCCCTCCATTTTAGTGTAGACATTTCAAGAATACAATATTTGATTAATTTCTGAAATACACCTTGTAGCTAAATGTCATCATCACTCTCTCTCACATACTCTTATATTTAATTAGAACATTGGAATGTTTGGAGCTCCATTGAAGACAACGGAGTGCTGTCGACTTCTAATGACTGGTAGAAGCCCAGAGCTCCAACATTCCAATGTTTGTTCACAGCAGTTGCTGTGAACAAAAGGCTGCACGTGGTCGGGCTCCATGAGGCCTTTGTTTTACAAATTAGAACCTTCTGCCCTCTAGGGGCAGAATGTTTTAATATCCATACATCCCTCCGTAGCTGGCTCTTCCGACCTTTATAGGCCCGCCCTCTTGTTAAAGGTCCTCACCCTCGGCTCGGGCCTTTAACGCTGGAGCAGACCTTTAATGACCGCTAGAACCCTCTATGGTGGACTCTAAGGCTATAATAGTTAATCTTTGCCCTATAGGACTTTCTTCAAACATCCATGGGTAGGTCTGTGTGATTACTAGTTGTGAACTAGGCACCTTGTTTTCAGTTTTATAGGTGAAGCACAGATAACATATTTTTGAGAGCCTAATATTGTTGTTCATATGGGGTGCACCCTTAATATTAAACTCATATTATCGGTGGGGCAGGTAAGTAATTCTAGACTTTCTGTATCTAACTCCACATATATGTACCAACGTGGTACATATATCTGCATGGTATGTAGGTGTGGAGTTAGAAATAATACATCTATACTTCCCCATATGCTCTTACCTTTTGATATTTTGTCCCTCAATATTATATCTTCAATATTCTTGTATCACAACATATATGGTGTTGATATTGCAGTTGTACAACTTTCCATATATATTGGATGTTGCTATCCTACTTCCTACTAGCGCATCAATGGACTTTTCCCAGTTTTTATTTTAAAATTCTGGTCATCCAGATAATGAGCAACCTACAGTTACCCATCACGTGCATAGCGATCACACAGACAATGATAGTAAGGAGACAGAGACACTATGACAAAAACAAATGGGGAATGGCATCCTGTACAAAGTGAGATGGAGGCAAGTTGGTCAACGTCAAAGAGAAAGAGGCTCTGATAACTTGGGTAAGAACACATGTACATTGGTGTGAAGGTAGCAACCATGGGGACTCTCAGTTGGAATAACCTCCCACCAGTAACTGCAAGCCACAATATGGTCATACAGTGTGACAAGGGCCAGTAAATGGACTATACTGTAATATGCAAGACTTAAGAATATGTTACTTTACAAAAGTTGTGCCATCTTTAAACAGTACTCAAAATAACTGGTACATTCATGAAAAACTATATTGTGTATTTGTGAGTGAATTCCTGTCCACAACAATTACTGATAGATTCTTCATTAAATGACTCATGCTCAAAGGGGCAAATAAGAACCGGTTATCACTCATGTCAAGTTTAGAATAAGGAATCAATTTTGCAATCAAGCATCAACATAAAAATAAAGGACCGCAAATGCATAACATGCACTTATCGGAGCTACTATGTGTTTGCGTTAAACACCAATATTTAAACATCAGAAATCTGTAAATACAGTAACATAAACATTAGACCAAACAGATAACTGTTGCCTCAAACTGTAATGTGATTAATCTCTCATTTATTCAACAAACGAAAAATCGTAAAATTGTACACACATATAGCGTACACCCGGTGGAACAGCTATAAGGGCAGGGAAAGCAGGCAGGTGCACAGCTAAGACTCCGGTGACCCCAGAAGCACAACAGGGGAGCCGGGTTAAAAACCTACCATGCCCTGTCCATTATTAACTGACCCCCTGACTACCACCCTCTCCCAAACTGGTCTTCTCACTGTCATCTCCCATCTGCTCTGAGCAACTGGAAATTATCAGGCAACTTATCCCAGAATTGGGAGAAAAACAGCATGAAAGGGCTTAATATCCTGGGTGCATGTGGTTATTTCTCATTTAATTTAGTGCAGGAACACCAGCCAGATTCAGAGGTCTGTGTATCAAAATCCTGCAAACTCATAAGGAGGCCCCTAGAGGGCAAGAGGAGAAGTGTTCCAGGTTAGACATGAACCCAGAGGCACCTAGACATGTTAAATTCAGCGTACCCAACCATTAATGGATGGTTGGCACTTAATAAAAAATCCCAAGCAGCTATACTTTTGCTTTGGTGCAATCCTACTAAATATTTATGTTTTGCCACTCAGCTGATTCTGTGAAATCAACATTCATTAAAGAAGCAATGTGCCATAAATGTTACGCGCATATTAGCGAACACATATAAATAATTATTTACTTAAAAATAGAATAAACACCCATACAGAAAGTAACATAAGCCTAGTCACAGTCGCTGCTCTTCCTCCACAGAAGAAATTTTATATCTTGTATAAACGCCATTATATGAGTAACAGTCAAATGTTATTTTTCCCTCCCAGCTCCTTGCTCGGTTTTTCTTTTAAAGCAGGGTTTTGCACACAATGTTCTACTGTCCAACTATTTAATATAAATCCACATAAATCTTTCCATAATTACTGCAACATCTCACTTTTAAATATGATTTATACCATATGAGCTGCAAATACCAATCACTTTTTTTATTAATATGAAACTCAGACACAGGTCTCAGTTAGTGAAAAAGTCTCTTTGTTTCATCTTATTAATGCGATCCCTGCCAAGGGCCATTCACTTCAAGTTTCTTAAGCACTAAACTGGGTAAAGATTAGGAAAGGTCTTTTAGACGTAATGGAAGCTGTGCATCGTTTAAGAGAAACAGAAGGTAACCAGATTTGAACACGTGGATTACAGGCAACTGACAAGTTAATTTAAATACCTTACACCGCCCCAGACCAATTGAGGCTGTCCAGTGTTTTCTCTACACATGATGTAACCAGCTTCTTATGAATAAGCCTCTTGTTAAAACTACAGTTGTGGAACATGCCTCTGTAACTTGTCAATTAACTCCTCAAAATATTAAATAATATAATTCAAGAAAACGTGAGCACGCATATTTACGGACCCTAGAGAAAATGGGCTATACACACTGTCAAGTCATATCACTTTTCCTGATATGGTACAGCTAAGACGTAAGAAGTAGGCCCAGGGTGCCTTAATCTACACCAAACTGTTAGGCTAAGCACAGACAGAGTATGCCCACTATATCACCTCCATTACATCGCCAAACTACCAATCACCATTACATTGTAGATCACTACATTGTCTCAGGTAAGTTAGTTACGCGCAAGAGAAATTTCACTTAAAAATTGAGTTATACATTTAAATACATTTTTAAATACTTAAAAAAAAGGGTGAGATGGGGATTCCCCCCAAAACGATCTATTACTCCACAGTGTAGTGAAAGCTGTGTAATGGCCAGTTAATGTAGGGGCAAATGATAATGTTACCACCACTAACAATGTAAATTAGTTCAATTTTGATTAATTGTATTAAATGTATTTTATGAAAATCTGACATGGATTCACCCTCCGTCGACCTTTCTAAGAAAATTCCTGATCTAACATTATATGTGCCGCTTTAACCATGATTTCTCAATGTGCTTGAGGTAGGTAAGTAACATTGAAAGGTGACCACTGCTTACTTTTGCAAAGTTCTTATGTTGATTATGGTGTTAGTAAACCAATACTACGTGCATTTTTGTTTTGAAAGGGAGTTTTCAGAAGAACAATTTTATGGCTTTCTATCATATTAAATTGTTTATGGGCCAGGGCACAATGTAGAGAGAGATTGCAAAAATTAGTTCACATTAACAATTTACTGCTATGATGTAATTTTGTGATGTCACCTATGGATTATTAAATTACATGGCAAAATCTTGAGTCTTAGAGAGTCACAGAACATTCTGCCTAACAAATATTAATTAGGCAACTCACTATTTGTGACACCCTATTACTGGCTACAAACAAAGGGATAGTGAGCAGTAAGAAACAGCAGTCCACAAACCCAGTGGCTGCATTCCTGTTGGACTTGGCGCTTTCGGCAGGGTTATCCGCTAACGTTTTGCCTTCCTCCTCCTATTGGTAACTGAATTCGATTTTTAGTTGACCATAGTACTATGAGCACTTTACCACAGCTAACCAGTTCTAAAGTGGTATTTATCTCTCCTTTAGACATGTTAGATTGGCTTCTACCCAAATGTACTTGTAAGTCCCTTGTAAAGTGCCATTACATGTGCCCAGGGCCTGTAAATTAAATGCTACTAGTGGGTCAGCAGCACTGATTGTGAGACCCACTTCAGTAACTCTTTAAACATGTGTCAGGCCTGCCATTGCAGAGCCTGTGTGTGCAGTTTCAGACGGCAGTTTCGACCTGGCAAAGTAAACTTTTGTCAGGCCAAAACCTTCCCTTTTAAACTATATAAGTCCCCTTAGGGTAGGCCCTGGACAGCCCAGAGTGCAGGGTCGAATGTATTTAAAAGGTAGAACATGTACATTTATGTTTGAAAAACTCTTAAATTCTTTTTGCACTTCTGCAATGCCTCCTATAGGATAATATTGGAGTTAATTTATTACATTTTGTAAGTGTAACTTCCAAATGAGAAGAGATAACCAGTTCATGTTTGGTGTCTCTGGAATTAGAATTTAAAATCCTATCTTATGGTGAAGTCGGATTTGAAATAAAAATTTGAAAATGACACTTTCAGAAAGTGGGAGTTTGCTTGTCTTAGTCATTTGGTGCTTGCAGTCTGTCTATGGGTCACATGACGAGGAATAGCCGACAGCAGAAAAAGATCTATAATCCCTGGTTTTCTGATACTTTTATACAAGAGAAAAAGCTTTGTAAACAAGCATTGGAAATGCAATAGGTCTCGCATTAGAAAAGTTGGAGTTATTGGTCTTGTAAATGACATTTTATTTCTTTGTTAGTTTTTAAAATTGCTAAATTGATGGCTTTGTCATTTACAATGCCAATAGTTATAACTTTCGCGAATGTGACACCTATAGCATTTGGAATGCAACATGTTTTGTATTTACGTGACTTAGATGGCAGCTCTGGTCGTTAGGCCACATCTCTAGAGAGCAGGAGAGTGCAGCAGGGGAGAGAAGCACAGCAATGCAATAGGTCTCGCATTAGGAAAGTTTGAGCTATTGGTATTGTAAAGGACTCATTTTTTATTTATGTGCTTGTTTAGAAAATAGCGAAATTAATAGCTTTGTTATTTACAATGCCAATAGTTTTATCTTTCGCAAATGTGACACCTATTGTAACACAATATGTGTTGTGAGGGTGGGTGAGGGTGAGGGGTTGAGGGTGAGGGGTTGAGGGTGAGGGAGGGTGAGTGAGGGTGAGTGAGGGTGGGTGAGTGAGGGTGGGTGAGTGAGGGTGGGAGAGTGAGGGTGGGTGAGTGAGGGTGAGTGAGGGTGAGTGAGGGTGAGTGAGTGAGGGTGAGTGAGGGTGAGTGAGGGTGAGTGAGGGTGAGTGAGGGTGAGTGAGGGTGAGTGAGGGTGAGGGTGAGTGAGGGTGAGTGAGGGTGAGGGTGAGTGAGGGTGAGTGAGGGTGAGTGAGGGTGAGGGTGAGTGAGGGTGAGGGTGAGTGAGGGTGAGGGTGAGTGAGGGTGAGTGAGGGTGAGGGTGAGTGAGGGTGAGGGTGAGTGAGGGTGAGTGAGGGTGGGTGAGGGTGAGGGTGGGTGAGGGTGAGGGTGGGTGAGGGTGAGTGAGGGTGAGGGGTTGAGGGTGAGTGAGGGTGAAGTGGGTGAGGGTGAGTGAGGGTGAGTGAGGGTGAGGGTGAGGGGTTGAGGGTGAGTGAGGGTGAGGGGTTGAGGGTGAGTGAGGTTGAGGGGTTGAGGGTGAGGGTGAGTGAGGTTGAGGGGTTGAGGGTGAGTGAGGGTGAGGGTGAGTGAGGGTGAGGGTGAGTGAGGGTGAGGGTGAGAGGGTGAGGGGTTGAGGGTGAGTGAGGGTGAGGGTGAGTGAGGGTGAGGGTGAGGGGTTGAGGGTGAGTGAGGGTGAGGGGTTGAGGGTGGGTGAGGGGTTGAGGGTGAGGGGTTGAGGGTGAGGGGTTGAGGGTGAGGGGTTGAGGGTGAGGGGTTGAGGGTGAGGGGTTGAGGGTGAGGGGTTGAGGGGTTGAGGGGTTGAGGGTGAGGGGTTGAGGGGTTGAGGGTGAGGGGTTGAGGGTGAGGGGTTGAGGGTGAGGGGTTGAGGGTGAGGGGTTGAGGGTGAGGGGTTGAGGGTGAGGGGTGGAGGGTGAGGTGTTGAGAGTGAGGGTGAGTGAGGGTGAGTGAGGGTGAGTGAGGGTGAGTGAGGGTGAGTGAGGGTGAGTGAGGGTGAGGGGTTGAGGGTGAGGGGATGAGGGTGAGGGGATGAGGGTGAGGGTGAGTGAGGGTGAGGGGGGTTGAGGGTGAGGGGGGTTGAGGGTGAGGGGTTGAGGGTGAGTGAGGGTGAGTGAGGGTGAGGGTGAGGGGTTGAGGGTGAGTGAGGGTGAGGGGTTGAGGGTGAGTGAGGGTGAGTGAGGGTGAGGGGTTGAGGGTGAGTGAGGGTGAGGGTGGGTCAGGGTGAGTGAGGGTGAGGGGTTGAGGGTGGGTGAGGGTGAGGGTTAGTGAGGGTGAGAGTGAGTGAGGGTGAGGGTGAGTGAGGGTGAGGGTGAGGGTGAGTGAGGGTGAGGGTGAGTGAGGGTGAGGGTGAGTGAGGGTGAGTGAGGGTGGGTGAGGGTGAGTGAGGGTGAGTGAGGGTGAGTGAGGGTGAGTGAGGGTGAGGGGTTGAGGGTGAGGGGTTGAGGGTGAGGGGTTGAGGGTGAGGGGTTGAGGGTGAGGGGTTGAGGGTGAGGGGTTGAGGGTGAGGGTGGTTGAGGGTGAGGGGGGTTGAGGGTGAGGGGGGTTGAGGGTGAGGGGGGTTGAGGGTGAGGGGGGTTGAGGGTGAGGGGTTGAGGGTGAGTGAGGGTGAGTGAGGGTGAGTGAGGGTGAGGGTGAGGGGTTGAGGGTGAGTGAGGGTGAGGGGTTGAGGGTGAGTGAGGGTGAGTGAGGGTGAGGGGTTGAGGGTGAGTGAGGGTGAGGGTGGGTCAGGGTGAGTGAGGGTGAGGGGTTGAGGGTGGGTGAGGGTGAGGGTTAGTGAGGGTGAGAGTGAGTGAGGGTGAGGGTGAGGGTGAGTGAGGGTGAGTGAGGGTGAGTGAGGGTGAGTGAGGGTGAGTGAGGGGTTGAGGGTGAGGGGTTGAGGGTGAGGGGTTGAGGGTGAGGGGTTGAGGGTGAGGGGTTGAGGGTGAGGGGTTGTGGGTGAGTGAGGGTGAGTGAGGGTGAGTGAGGGTGAGTGAGGGTGAGTGAGGGGTTGAGGGTGAGTGAGGGGTTGAGGGTGAGGGGTTGAGGGTGAGTGAGGGTGAGGGTGAGGGGTTGAGGGTGAGTGAGGGTGAGGGTGAGGGGGTGAGGGTGAGGGTGAGGGGTTGAGGATGAGTGAGGGAGGGTGAGTGAGGGTGAGGGAGGGTGAGGGAGGGTGAGGGAGGGTGAGTGAGGGCGAGTGAGGGCGAGTGAGGGTGAGTGAGGGTGAGTGAGGGTGAGTGAGGGTGAGGGTGAGTGAGGGTGAGTGAGGGTGAGTGAGGGTGAGTGAGGGTGAGGGGTTGAGGGTGAGTGAGGGTGAGGGGTTGAGGGTGAGTGAGGGTGAGGGGTTGAGGGTGAGTGAGGGTGAGGGTGAGGGTGAGTGAGGGTGAGGGTGAGGGGTTGAGGGTGAGTGAGGGTGAGGGTGGGTGAGGGTGAGGGTGGGTGAGGGGTTGAGGGTGAGGGGTTGAGGGTGAGTGAGGGTGAGTGAGAGTGCGGGTGAGTGAGGGGTTGGGGGTGAGTGAGGGGTTGAGGGTGATTGAGGGGTTGAGGGTGAGTGAGGGTGAGGGGTTGAGGGTGAGTGAGGGAGAGGGGTTGAGGGGGTTGAGGGTGAGGGGTTGAGGGTGAGTGAGGGTGAGGGGTTGAGGGTGAGTGAGGGTGAGGGGTTGAGGGTGAGTGAGGGTGAGGGTGAGTGAGGGTGAGGGGTTGAGGGTGAGTGAGGGTGAGGGTGGGTGAGGGTGGGTGAGGGTGAGGGGTTGAGGGTGAGGGGTTGAGGGTGAGTGAGGGTGAGTGAGAGTGAGGGGTTGGGGGTGAGTGAGGGGTTGAGGGTGAGTGAGGGGTTGAGGGTGAGTGAGGGGTTGAGGGTGAGTGAGGGGTTGAGGGTGAGTGAGGGTGAGTGAGGGTGAGGGGTTGAGGGTGAGTGAGGGAGAGGGGTTGAGGGGGTTGAGGGTGAGTGAGGGTGAGGGGTTGAGGGTGAGTGAGGGTGAGGGGTTGAGGGTGAGTGAGGGTGAGGGTGAGGGTGAGTGAGGGTGAGGGGTTGAGGAAGAGTGAGGGTGAGGGTGAGGGTGGGTGAGGGTGGGTGAGGGTGGGTGAGGGTGGGTGAGGGTGAGGGTGAGGGGTTGAGGGTGAGTGAGAGTGAGGGTGAGTGAGGGGTTGAGGGTGAGGGGTTGAGGGTGAGGGGTTGAGGGTGAGGGTGAGGGGTTGAGGGTGAGGGGTTGAGGGTGAGTGAGGGTGAGGGGTTGAGGGTGAGTGAGGGTGAGGGTGAGTGAGGGTGAGGGTGAGTGAGGGTGAGGGGTTGAGGGTGAGTGAGGGTGAGGGTGAAGGTGAGTGAGGGTGAGGGTGAAGGTGGGTGAGGGTGAGTGAGGGTGAGGGTGAGTGAGGGTGAGGGTGAGTGAGGGTGAGTGAGGGTGAGGGTGGGTGAGGGTGGGTGAGGGTGAGTGAGGGTGAGGGGTTAAGGGTGAGTGAGGGTGAGGGGTTGAGGGTGAGTGAGGGTGAGGGTGAGTGAGGGTGAGGGGTTGAGGGTGAGGGGTTGAGGGTGAGTGAGGGTGAGGGTTAGGGGTTGAGGGTGAGTGAGGGTGAGGGGTTGAGGGTGGGTGAGGGTGAGGGTACATGCTTTTCACTTTCTTCAAAGGTTGTCCGTGCATCAAGGGTAGTTGACTGAACTATAAGTATAATAATTGTACGTACTCTTCGGTGGCATTGAGCTCACACCCTCGAATGGTCTTCGGTAGTATTGTTTCCTGTAGAATTCTATTTCCTGCCTATAAAGCGCATGTCTCGGTCAGTATCAGCAAAGTGGTATGTGCATGTGAAAGTCGGAGAGTTGGAGGCGGTTAAGGAAATGCAGAACATTCTGCAAAAGTAATGGGAAACCATATTTATCTTGAAACTGTTTTTAACCGACAGTCTTTTATTCCTAATCATAGATGAGTGGGAGTAATACAGGGACTGGAGCAGCAGCGCCTCAGTTTGGATTGGTGTGGCAGGCAGGAGAAAGTCAGGAGAGGGAGGAGGGGGAACTGCTTGCGAAATGAAATTAAAAGCGGCCGGCCGGGAAATGCTCTCGGTAGCATTCGTTTGAAGTGTGAAGCAGGGGGCGGGAGCAGCCTTTGATGTGCGGATAATTAGGGGAGGAGCAGCCAGGAGATCCAAGCTGGGGAACAGATGGCTGGCGATTTGATGCTGTGCACGCGCATTTTAGGTCAATGCGCTTGCGCATTGACCTAAAAGCCACGGGCACAGCACCAAATCGCCGCAGTTAGGTAAGCTTTGTTTAAAGCCCTATAGTCTCGCTTCTCTCAATGCGCATGCGCATTGATAGGTCACGAGAGTGAGGGTGAGTGAGGGTGAGTGAGGGTGAGTGAGGGTGAGTGAGTGAGTGAGGGTGAGTGAGGGTGAGTGAGGGTGAGTGAGGGTGAGTGAGGGTGAGTGAGGGTGAGTGAGGGTGAGTGAGGGTGAGTGAGAGGGTGAGTGAGGGGTTGAGGGTGAGGGGTTGAGGGTGAGGGGTTGAGGGTGAGGGGTTGAGGGTGAGGGGTTGAGGGTGAGGGGTTGAGGGTGAGTGAGGGTGAGGGTGAGGGGTTGAGGGTGAGTGAGGGTGAGGGGGTGAGGGTGAGGGGTTGAGGATGAGTGAGGGAGGGTGAGGGTGAGTGAGGGTGAGGGAGGGTGAGGGAGGGTGAGGGAGGGTGAGGGAGGGTGAGTGAGGGCGAGTGAGGGCGAGTGAGGGCGAGTGAGGGTGAGTGAGGGTGAGTGAGGGTGAGTGAGGGTGAGGGTGAGTGAGGGTGAGTGAGGGTGAGTGAGGGTGAGGGTGAGTGAGGGTGAGGGGTTGAGGGTGAGTGAGGGTGAGGGGTTGAGGGTGAGTGAGGGTGAGGGGTTGAGGGTGAGTGAGGGTGAGGGTGAGTGAGGGTGAGGGTGAGGGGTTGAGGGTGAGTGAGGGTGAGGGTGGGTGAGGGTGAGGGTGGGTGAGGGGTTGAGGGTGAGGGGTTGAGGGTGAGTGAGGGTGAGTGAGAGTGCGGGTGAGTGAGGGGTTGGGGGTGAGTGAGGGGTTGAGGGTGATTGAGGGGTTGAGGGTGAGTGAGGGTGAGGGGTTGAGGGTGAGTGAGGGTGAGGGGTTGAGGGTGAGTGAGGGAGAGGGGTTGAGGGGGTTGAGGGTGAGGGGTTGAGGGTGAGTGAGGGTGAGGGGTTGAGGGTGAGTGAGGGTGAGGGGTTGAGGGTGAGTGAGGGTGAGGGTGAGTGAGGGTGAGGGGTTGAGGGTGAGTGAGGGTGGGTGAGGGTGAGGGTGGGTGAGGGTGAGGGGTTGAGGGTGAGGGGTTGAGGGTGAGTGAGGGTGAGTGAGAGTGAGGGTGAGTGAGGGGTTGGGGGTGAGTGAGGGGTTGAGGGTGAGTGAGGGGTTGAGGGTGAGTGAGGGGTTGAGGGTGAGGGGTTGAGGGTGAGTGAGGGTGAGGGGTTGAGGGTGAGTGAGGGAGAGGGGTTGAGGGGGTTGAGGGTGAGGGGTTGAGGGTGAGTGAGGGTGAGGGGTTGAGGGTGAGTGAGGGTGAGGGGTTAAGGGTGAGTGAGGGTGAGGGTGAGTGAGGGTGAGGGGTTGAGGAAGAGTGAGGGTGAGGGTGGGTGAGGGTGGGTGAGGGTGAGGGTGGGTGAGGGTGGGTGAGGGTGGGTGAGGGTGAGGGTGGGTGAGGGTGAGGGGTTGAGGGTGAGTGAGAGTGAGGGTGAGTGAGGGGTTGAGGGTGAGGGGTTGAGGGTGAGGGGTTGAGGGTGAGGGTGAGGGGTTGAGGGTGAGGGGTTGAGGGTGAGTGAGGGTGAGGGGTTGAGGGTGAGTGAGGGTGAGGGTGAGTGAGGGTGAGGGTGAGTGAGGGTGAGGGGTTGAGGGTGAGTGAGGGTGAGGGTGAAGGTGAGTGAGGGTGAGGGTGAAGGTGGGTGAGGGTGAGTGAGGGTGAGTGAGGGTGAGGGTGAGTGAGGGTGAGGGTGAGTGAGGGTGAGTGAGGGTGAGGGTGGGTGAGGGTGGGTGAGGGTGAGTGAGGGTGAGGGGTTGAGGGTGAGTGAGGGTGAGGGGTTGAGGGTGAGTGAGGGTGAGGGTGAGTGAGGGTGAGGGGTTGAGGGTGAGGGGTTGAGGGTGAGTGAGGGTGAGGGTTAGGGGTTGAGGGTGAGTGAGGGTGAGGGGTTGAGGGTGGGTGAGGGTGAGGGTACATGCTTTTCACTTTCTTCAAAGGTTGTCCGTGCATCAAGGGTAGTTGACTGAACTATAAGTATAATAATTGTACGTACTCTTCGGTGGCATTGAGCTCACACCCTCGAATGGTCTTCGGTAGTATTGTTTCCTGTAGAATTCTATTTCCTGCCTATAAAGCGCATGTCTCGGTCAGTATCAGCAAAGTGGTATGTGCATGTGAAAGTCGGAGAGTTGGAGGCGGTTAAGGAAATGCAGAACATTCTGCAAAAGTAATGGGAAACCATTTTTATCTTGAAACTGTTTTTAACCGACAGTCTTTTATTCCTAATCATAGATGAGTGGGAGTAATACAGGGACTGGAGCAGCAGCGCCTCAGTTTGGATTGGTGTGGCAGGCAGGAGAAAGTCAGGAGAGGGAGGAGAGGGAGGAGGGGGAACTGCTTGCGAAATGAAATTAAAAGCGGCCGGCCGGGAAATGCTCTCGGTAGCATTCGTTTGAAGTGTGAAGCAGGGGGCGGGAGCAGCCTTTGATGTGCGGATAATTAGGGGAGGAGCAGCCAGGAGATCCAAGCTGGGGAACAGATGGCTGGCGATTTGATGCTGTGCACGCGCATTTTAGGTCAATGCGCTTGCGCATTGACCTAAAAGCCACGGGCACAGCACCAAATCGCCGCAGTTAGGTAAGCTTTGTTTAAAGCCCTATAGTCTCGCTTCTCTCAATGCGCATGCGCATTGATAGGTCACGAGACCTAAAAACTGAACGGACATGGAGAAAAAATGATAGCCTTGATTCAAACATATTATGCAGAGTAGCTTTAAAGAAATATGTTGCCCTGATAAATCTCTCAAAGAGAAAGTTTTATGAGGGGTGTTTAGGAAGACCAGCAATAAACCCAGGGACATTTTTAAGGTTGTTGAGTGTTTTACTGATCCTGTGGCTAGCCACAAAAGTAAGATTCTACCGGTGGATTGGTGTGAGCAACTAGCACTATTTTTTCACAATATAGTCCAAGCAATACAGAACAGTCTTCCCTCAATTTTTATCCCTTATGTGACTTTTGGCTGTACTGGTCAGTTGGCTATACCGATTTCCTGTGGCCTCTCGGAGTTCAATATTATCTCCCTTTAAGACTCTAGGACAGCAATTTTAAATCTTAAATTGGGCTCTCCTACTGATCCTTGTCCTCCTACCATTGTGGTTATAGGTATGGACATTACTAAGCCCATTCTGAACGCAGTGGTGAATAAGTCCTTCATGTTACAAGAGAGCAAAAACAGTTCCTTTATTTAAAAAGTCCTGCGCAGGTCCAGATGTCCCAGGCAATTATATGCAAATTTCCCTTTTCCAGCGCCTGCTAAAATAGTTTAAAAATATGTCAATTGACAGCTCTCAAGTTATCTAGAGGTCAACAGGCTTCTTCATCCAAGCTTGTCCGGTTTTAGACCTAGGCATAATACTGAGACTGCCTTGGTGGAGGTCTCGGATTGTATAAGATGTAGCATTGATGCGGGTGGAAGAGCAGTCCTGGTATTGTTGGACCTGTCAGCAGCATACAACATGGTTCCACATGACTGTTCACACGCTCTGGCGAGATTGCCATTAGAGATAATGTGTGAAATGGCTTAAATCCTTTCTTGAGGACAGGAGTCAGGAAGTTCAACTACCCCCTACTCTTCTGTCAGTCGAAAGGTGTCATTCAGAGTCCTTCAGGGCTTTGCACTTAGTCCCACTATGTTTAACATCTTTTTGTCCCCTTTAGGTAAGGTGGTGGATCCATTTGGGACCAAGATTATTTCCTATGCAATTGACACCCAGATCCTCTTTACCTTCAGCAAGGGGGCTTCCATCGATTCAGATACAGCCCTGTCTCTCTGCTGTTTTTTCAATGGCTGACAAGCAAGCATCTGAAATGCAACAGAGAGAAGACAGAGGTCCTTAGTTTTGAACACAACGTTGTCCTAAACTACGATGTTCACTGGCCTATAGGGGGACCTTCACCAGGCACCCAGGTTGCTGTTGTAAAAAATATGGGGATCAAATTTGACAATAAAATATAATTTCATAATCAAATTATCGCAGTGGTTGATGTCTGTTTTGGCATCCTGCGTATCGCAAAGAAAATATAATTGTTTTTCTTTTTAATCGAAGATTACTGTGGTATTGGCCCTGGTGATGTTCAGACTGGACTACGCCAATGCATTATATGCAGGTTTACCAATATATCTCCTGAATAGACTTTAGGACGTTCAGAATGTAGCAGCTAGAATGGTTCTGGGATTGTTGGGATGGGAACATATTTCTTGTCATTTGCAAAATTTGCTTTGGCATCCCATTGGAAAACAGATTCTTTTTTATAGTAGTACTCTTAATGCATAGGGCTCTCCATCAACTTTCCCCCCTCTTCTGTCCCTCCGCTATCCTTCTCAATCCAAATAACTGACTAATATCCACCACTCAAATAACTTTCAGATTTCACTACACTAATTCACCACTAATCCTTTATGAGTTCCGGAGTAGTGTGCTACTCGCCAAAAAAGCACTCCAACACCCCATCAGGGGTAACAAGCGCTATATAAATGCAAACCTTTTTCCCTCTTCTATCTCTCTGTTATCCTTTGGGATCCAAATAACTGACTAACACATCCACCACTGAAATTACCTTCATATTTCACTACACTAATTCAACACTAAGACACTATGGGTTTCAGAGTAGCGTGCTACTCACCGAAAAAGTGCTTTAACGCCTCATCAGTGGTAAAAGGCCTATATAAATAAAATTACAATACAATACGATACAGTCATTCTAGACCCGACTACCTTTTGGCTACGCTTGCTTTCTATAGCCTAGCGAGAAACTTATGCTCATCTCATCTGGTAATCATCTGTTCAAGGTCCCTAAGGTTCGTTTGTCCACTGCGGGAGGTTGTTCCTTTTCCTTCTCGGGCTCTGTATGGTGGAACACGCTCCCTTTTGAACTCAGTCAAACAAAGGCTGAAGCTGGTTTTAAGAAAAAGCTTAAGTACTCGCTTTTCTCTCAGTAATCACGTTCTGTGTCTGCCTCTTTTCCCATATCGTATAACGGCAGGAGACTCTTGAGTAGCCCTATAAATACCTTCACATTCATAGCTGAGCTTTGTGTATTCATATTAATACAGCCACGCACAATGGGGAGATTAGGTGTGCCAGGATAGACCTTCACTGGCAGGATGAGTGGGAGGAGCTGGACCAGCCCCACTTACATTTGAATAGGCTTTGTCTTGTCTAAACAAAGGGCTGCATACACCCTGTAGTTAGTCCGGAGCCAGGATCAGAAAGACAGGGCATCACCCCACTTCAAAGGCACCACTGCGCATAAATACTAGACCTCAGACACCAATTTAGCAGTACACATCTGGACCTGTGGATACACTGCCAGGAAGAAGTACTCCTGTGCTGCAACAGACACTGCCACTCTGCTGGTCTGCAACTCTAAAAGAAGTGCTGCCTTGCTGTGCTGGTCTTCTCGCCTGCTGCCTTCTTGCCTGGGTAAGAAGAACTGGACCTGCTACTCCACCGCACGCAATGCTCTCCTTGCTCCCTGCTACCCTCTCCTATGTGAATGGTAAAACGTCAGCGGGACTAATCTAAACCAACCTGCGTTCCATCGTGGTCGGCCTGAATGTTTGACTTTGTCACTGTTTAGCACAACCAAATCGCAGTGGTTGGTGCTATCTCTTTTAGGCACCATTTTTCACTTTATTCTTTAAAAGTTCATAACTCGGGTTCTACTGATAGGATTTTTTGTAATTTTGGCCTTGTTATAATTTATTAAATTAGGCTCTATTTTTCTGGTGTGGGGTCATTTTGTGTGTTGTTTTCACTGTTTTACTGTTTGAAGTGTTGCCCAAATACTTTACAAATTGCATCTAAGTCAAGCCTGTCTGCCCTGTGCTCAGCTGCCAGGGGGTTGAGCGCAGGTTAATTTAGGGTTTACTTGTGCCTTGTCCTGACTAGAATCGTCGTTTCTGCTTGACCAGGTGTCACATCCCAGTCAACCAGTAGCACACATTTTTACAATTCTCACATTGGAAATGTTTTTCAAAAGTTCCCCGTGTTTCTCAAACGGTTGAGGGCTGCTTTAAAAACAAAATGTATCCCATTTGGAAGGATATTGAGGGGTGCAAGTTGTTGATATATTTCATTTTGATTCACAATTAGGCAGGGATGAGCCTTTAATGGCCTCAAATTGAGGTTGGGAACGAGTTGCAACCCTCCATTTTGGAATTAGGAAAGGGTTTTCTGAATCGAAAAATGGGTTTCATAAAAAGTTAAATGTCACTGTACGGTTGCAAACCCCTTGATTTTGCATATCGCAGGGATTATGACCACAAAATGCTCTTGTACATGAGGCCCTAATTCTGGCATGTATGCCTGTATTATGCCCTAAAGTGGGACAGAATCCCTCTCTCCAGTTGTCTAGAATAGCATTTGGTACAGAAGGCACTAATCTCCAAAAAGTCTGCACATTTAATGCAACTTAAGCACAATTGTATTTAATTTGCAAAGGTAAATACCCATGCCCTATCAACATAATCAGAATGGCCTGCTCTCACAATTGAGATTTGTGAATGCTAAAATTCTACCAAAATGGTCCACCATTAAAAAATGTAGTATTATTGGTGGGTATTCCTGTGTGATCATGTAGAAGAAGGTGAACACTCACAAGTTTGAACGTTGGTGGATAGTCACATATGCAGTGCAGGTAGCATCACCCCCTGGAAACTCACACAAGGTTCCTGATGTCAAGGGCATGAGTAAATGCATTTACAGACCGAGAATGCAGAGTTAATATCCCATATTTAATTGTGATTTGTACGTGGAAAAAATATGTTACCAACGGGGAATCAAAAATAAAAGTTACGTTTGAAAATGCTTGATTATGTCCTACATCCATGTGCAGAACATTTCCACTTGATGGAAATTTACACATGTGATTACTATTGAAGAACATATGACTGTCAGAGATTTCCAAATGTGTTCCTGTTATTCTTAGTGATTCCCTGGAAAATTGATTTGAATATAAGACTAGCCCACCAAGGAATAGATTAATGACTTCTACGCATCACCTTTTTATAGATTGTGTCCTTAACAACCAAATCATGTTACGCAAAGTGCACTAGGTGGACAAAACACATCAAACTGTTGTTTACCATGCTACCTTGTGCAGCAACAGCAGAATGATGTTATGATGGACCTTGCACCCCAATCTTTCACATTGAATACTAAGTTCTCATCCTCTGAAAAGCTTTGAAAAGGAACTCACCTCATAAACAATGGAGTGTTGTCCAAGACAAAAAGATCAAGGCAGCGCAGAGATGCCCATAATCCATGTATTTATCAGCGCATGCCACTGTCACCTGCAACCTCTGTCTCCTCAGCTTGATAGATCTGCACAGCTCTCAACACTGTTGAACATCAACCCCGACTCCAGACAATCTCCTCAAGAATAGGGTTTGATGGCATTGTCCTTCAGTGGTCAGCATCCTTCCTAAACAACAGACTGTTCCTCATCCAAACTTCTAATCTGATCCCATCCATGTGATCTACAGAGTAACCAAGAGATCTTTCCTTTTTCCAGTAGTCTTAAACATCAACATGGACTTTCTGGGAACCCTCCTGACCAACAGGATTATTGACATTCATCAGGAAATGGCTAATAGCCAACCCCACCTAAAATTTACATCAGGAAATCCCATTGCTCATTTTAACTTCTACCACGACAATCCAGGAGTGGATATCTTTACTGCCCATGTAGCTCAAATGTCAGGAGACAACAGTTGTGGTATTTGCTGTAATGCCAGCAGAATGTGCGCACAAATCGCACTAAGCCATGAACCATATCAGCTTGAAACCACAATTGGCACCAAATTCACCAAATACCTTGTTCTCCACATTGAAATCAGTATCACATTGAGAATGCACATCTGGAATTATAACAATTGCCTGTCACCAGCTTATTAAGCTCGGCAAATTGAAAGTCTTTCTCCTTTACTTTTTGTAACAGCCATGCAAGCCCTCATCCACCCTCACCATGACAGAAGCAAGCTTGCAGTCATTCCAGGAATATGTGACTCTCCAGAAGTGTGCCCTTCAGTCAGCTGTCTGACTGATCAAACGTTTCAGGAAGTTTAACAGAATCACACACATCCTCAAATCGCTCTACTGGCTCCCACGACAAGCAAGCATCGCCATCATAAAGTGCTGTCTCACCTACAAAATGATACACTCAAAACACTGAACTATTTCTGGCAAGCAAGATACAAATCCAAGTTGTCTGCTTAGCATTCATAATAGTATCTTTATCAGGCTTAAGAGAAAAAAATACCGGAAGATCAAAGCAAGATGCAAAGCCTTCTTTTGCTATCCAACAAGCTCCCTAACTTTTTCTCTGCAAGTAGTAACTGAAAATGATAATTTTCACGCCTTCCTGGTCAGGAGCAGGTCTGTCTTTCCAACTGTGGTGAAGTTCTGTTAAATACTTCATGACATTTATGAGGAGAATAGAGGTTTCTATGGATACCAGTGGAGAGTATTGACAGATGCCCCAGCCTTGTTGAAACATGCAGCCCCACCCTCTGGTAGGCTGGCAACCCTAGCCCAGGAACAAGTGTGTATGGAGCTAAACTCTCTGTATTGTAAGTACTGAACCTTGAGATAGGCCAGATGCACTCTACCTACCATAGATGTTGTCCTGAAAGGCCAGGGATGCTACAAAAGACAATGTGAATGAGACCAACAATCTCTTCTTGTGTGCAGAGTAAAGAGAGTATAGATAGCCATGCAGTCAAGATGTGTGTGTGCTCCTGTCCACAGCAATGTCTATCCAACTGAATATCAGGTGTGGAGTCTGCACTCTATTTAGCCTACTGAATACAGTGCACACTTGAAAAGTGTGTGCAGCGTTAAGCCCTGAGGCCCACAAGGATCCCTATCCCTCCCCCGTCTCTCATGGCCAGAAACAAAGCAATTGCATGGATGACACACTAGCAGGTGTTTCCTGGTTCCCACCTCGCAAGACGGGTGACTAGATGGGGAAAGTGAAGTGTTGGATGTGAACTGTGTTTCACTACCCCTCCTGTTGTCACAAGGTCCAAGGACTATTTAGGGCCTAGACCATCTTGTGCTACCCCTTCTCCTTTAACCATTGAGATCACATGACTGGAATGGACACAATTCGACTGGTGCATCATACAGAGCCATTAAAGAGATTGCTTTGTTAGTCTAGGCCTCAGATTGTGTCTACCTAGTACCACCCCCTTTTCCTTTGGTTCCTAGCATTTTAGTGGTCCAGGAAACGAGCCATTGCGTCTCAGAGCAGGTCCTCGAGGGGTAATTTACACCGCGACTGTGGTGGAGGTGATAGAGCAGGGGTTGGAGGAGGCTTCCAGGCCCTCTGGTGTGGTTTCATACTATGTGTGGTGACGGTGAAGGCATTTGAAACCATGACTTGCAGTCTTGAAAACACTAAAACGTTTGGGAGAATACTGTAGCAAAAACTCAAAATGTTTCTATATTAAATGGATTTTTAGCAGTCCAAGCTCAAAAGAGTAAGCTGTCAGCTAGCCAAGCAGGACCAGGCGCCGTTTAGGTGGGTTTGCAATGTGGATGTTAATTTAGTCTACCTTTTTGCTCGTGCTTCGTGCTCCTTACAATATCCCAAATTGCTGTTGTACAATTGTAGGCAGCCATATACTGTTGGCGGGCATAAGAAAAGCTCCTTCATGCTGACACAATTTGTTCACATTTGTTAGGAAGACGCGAAAAGAAGTCACCCACTGTGTGAATTTCTGAGCATCTGAATGAAACAAGCATAAAAAAAGTTACAATTATAGTATTATAGTCTTTTATTCTAGTGGCCACTCTCGGTGGCATTTTGAGGCTGCTGCTGGGTGAAAGGACCGATTTTCTTTCCAACATGGTAAAATATTGTAATCCCCTTTCATCTCCCGTAAAGCCCATTTGGAGGGTAGCGGCATATGTATGATTTTAGGCAGAGCTTATGCTACTGAGAGAAACCATTCAAGGTTTTCTATTCCCATCAGCAAGGAACAGATACACATGCTGCATAGTGCAGGGGCAATTACTGGTGTATTGGGGGCAGTAACCTGTTCTGCAGTTGTGCACTTCAGACAACTGAGTAAATAGATGTAAAATTGTAGTGCCCATATCTACGTTTAAGAGCCGCTCATATGGAGGTCTTTCACTGCGAAACATGTCAAGTGGCAACCCTACTGCAGCAGAAAGCAGATTAAACATGTCACAGGCTTTGAGTCTACGGTGTTCAGGGGTAATCTGAACATTGTTTACATGCAACTACAAAAGTGAGACACTGAATGATGTGCACTAGGTCAAGAGATGTGTTCAGCATCCTATGTCCAAACCACTATGTTCTCACTGCTTCAGGGATGAACACTGACCCTGTTCATAGCCAGCTAAACTATCTCAAGGAGTCTCTACACCAGGCAGGAATCAAGTAAGTACCTGAGTCTGAGGGTGTCCAGATTACTATCACTGCCTTATAGTGGTAAATAAATGTTAGCAACCGATGAGCCTCTGCTATTGCAGGTGTGCCAAGCATGGCACATGTGCCGCCATCTTACAGTAGGAAAAGTAAAGTAAAGTCCACATTTGTAAAGCGCACAATCACCCGTAAGGGTCTCTAGGCGCTGGGGGCCGTCGGGAAGATTAAGCGAGCTATTGCCCAGAGTCACATGGTGCTGGGCTAATCTGCCACCGGAGCCGGGGATCGAACCGTGGTCTCCAGATTCCAGCGTCAGTCGCCCTGGCCGCGGCGCCACACCTCTCCCTCAGGTGACATGCCACTGCCTTTTTCTCCAAATCACAATTTCGAAGAAGACAGGTTTTCAATGGAAGCTACATGTGGCAGTCCAACCTTAAAGAATAACATCATACCCAATAATGTCCATTTCTAGGTTTCAGGGAACCTAATCGGAGCTGTACGCCTGATTGGAAGCAAATTTAGTTTTCAGAGATATAGATGAAGGAGAATAAGGAGATAACCTTCTTTTCACAATATATCATGAGTGATGAAGGGGAGAGGTCAGAAAAGTATGCAAGAGAGCAACTACTAACTCCGCCTGCAGGCTGTAGGTCCTAATGTATATGGAACTTCACTACAAGGTATAATTATACATGCCCCAAAGTCTTTTGCAGGAATACAAAACGCAACATAACACCAGATGCCAGCTACAAGCTCTTCTTTGGAAACACAGGGACTACTGAAGTCTTGGTGATGGTTGTGTTCACCCTTAAGTGCACGGTTTCTGAAGTTAGCAGACAGTGATCCTTTTCCAGGGTGTATGCCCTAAAGATTCAAAAACAACAGTAAAGATGTGGTGTCGATCAATGAGGGAGGAGCTCAAGCAAAACATCTGTGCAGATGGGTTGTGCAGCAGTGTCCGAAAAAAATTACTTGTGCTTCAGAATTAAAGACAAACAACAGATGATTGCAGTGTGGAGAGAAGGCAAGTCCAGAGATGTTGTCACGTTCCTGGAGCACCCCTGTATTTTGTTATCATTTGCTGTCAAGCTGTCACTCGTTTGAGTTCGAGGTCAAAAAAACACATCTGATTAAGCATCAGGTGAAAAGGATAAATACAATCTAAAATAAAAATTATAGAAACAACCAGTAAAAGGCCAAAGGAAAATATGCAAAAACAAAGCGATCAGGACACTGAGCAGGAGGACAGTATAGTAACACAGAACTACTTTCGAAAATAATATATTAAGAATTTGGTAGCATAAAAACTATTATTGTCACTCTGTATGTGAAATTTGAGCCAAAGCTTTGTTCATGCAATTCAGATTAGTGGGGCGAAAGTGAGACTACCAAAAACAGACCTAATACACAGTCTAAAGTTGAATCGCAATTCGAGTAAAACACCGATCAAAGCATTGTATCCAGGCTTGGTAAAATACTTGTGCTGCACTCTATAGGCACCCTAAGAAGGCACTTAGGCACACGTAGATGTCCATACCTTTAAACTGGAAACTAATTTGAGTGACGTGCACTTCATAGTTACTTTAAAAGCCTTTATTTATTTTACAACAAAGGCCTTAGGAAAACATTAAATAGTGCAGGTTGGGCAGTGGTTAATTTGTGAAGCATAAGTGCCAGGGCTCTCGTCAGGAGGCAGCTTGTACAAGCCCATTTCTCCTGTTAATGCCACCTAAAACAGAACTAACTACTAACCATGAAAGTGGGGAGAGGATGTGGTGCAATGGCCAGACCTGTCGACTTCGGAGCTGAGAACCAGATTGGAGTCTCAGCTCAACATCCTCTGATTCTAGAAAATCGCTTAATCTCCCCTGACCCACCATAAATGAGTGGCGCCTTAACTGGTGCTCATGAAAAGCACCGTTGTTAATGATTAAGTGCCAGTGCTGAGTACCGGAAACCACCGGCTCAAATTTACCACTAAGGTTGGGGCACATTGTGTGTAAGTCTGATGACAACACAAATCTTTTTCTGCATTATTAGCAATACCTTACTGTCAAGAGCGCTGTAAATACCTCTTATTACTATTAGTACATTTCTCCTCAATTTTTCAATCTCTTAGGATGAAAGACTGAGTGGACTCTATTGGGATTCAAATCTGTGACCAGCAAGTCATCCAAGATGCCAGTTGTGTGTGTTAAACTCAATGAGCTATCTCACTGGCTATGGGCGACCACTACATGTTTCAGCTCAGAGGGACTAATAGCAGAAGTGTTTGCAACACTGGGAAGGTGAGCAATCAGAGACAAAAACCACTCTGTAATAATACAGGCTTGGCAAGAGTCTGAGGGAGAGGAGTGTTTGTTAATACTGATTAGGATCTTCCTATCGCAAATGCTGGAAATCGTCCCCCATCATATTGATTATGTCATGTGTGCCTGTGTAAGCAAAGGCGTAAGATATATGATGGAGTACTAGCTCTATTTGTCCTAAAAATAATGAAACCGTAAAATATTATTGAGTATAGTATAAAAGGCATAATAGTTGATTGATCTTCAGATTGTAAATGTACATCTTCTGCATGGATAGAGAGAGCTATTACAGGTCTAGTCTTATTATTCCTCCTCATTGACTCCTATAACAAAACAGGTACAACAAGGAAAAGTTAGAACCAAGAACATTCACTTTCCACCAGCTTAAAGTTTTGTGAAACATTTCTTAGTGTCTTTTCACCTGAGCCCACTGGAAAGAGATGCTGAGGCTACAAAGAATGCACACCAAGCTGCTAGACTTTGTCTCAACCGTAATAAACTGGATCCTGTCAAGGCAGTCCTCAAATCTCTCCATTCACTTATGCGGACTCAGGTAACCAAATTCAAGGTTCTCGGCACAAAACAAGACGTATTTAGAGCCAGATTTAAGATGAAGTACCAGAGAGGGAAATCCATCTCAGATCTAAGTAATCAAATCTGGAACTCATTGTAATCAAAACTGAAAAACTTGGAAACCATCAAAAACAAAACTCAGGACTAGGCTATTCATATCCAACAATGAAAACAATTGAGACTACCCTACCCTCGATAATGGATAGGACCCTACGATGCACAGATCAGCCGCTGGCAAGCATAAGATCTAAGCTTCTCACAAGAGGCACTTCGATATGCATCTATATGCCGGTCTTTGCTACCTGTCCAGGGGCTGTCGAAAGAAAAAGCTTACTCTACACACTTCTTAGCACTAACTACAAAGTAGCTTTCTGTGACAGGGCAATACTTTAAAAATCAACTATATAAATAGGTGCATACACAATGTTTTCAATGAGAATATAAACAATAAAATATTCTGTTACAATCATGTCTATGTAAACTGAAGTCATATCACAGTTCCATCTACAACTTTAATTTGGAACGTATGTGAATATGCTCTTCTTCATAATAATATCACAACTCAAAACTGTTTCTGCCTATCCATTTATCAAAGTGCTCCATTTTGAAAACAGCAATATTGATGACCTCAGAAAAAGAATCCAAAAGATGTATAGCTGCCAGCAGGTGCTATAGGATATCTCAACATTTATAGTTTTTATTTCTTCACTTGTAGCCGTATGAGGCAGCCAAGGGACGTGCTCCGTTTAAAGTAGGGAGCACAGCACAAGCCGCCTTCAGGAAGCAGAGGAGCAGAGGTTCAAACCCCACAGGTAATATTCTCACCTTGGCCAGGAGGAAAATATTAACTGCGAGATACTTTAAAAACTGCAGCAGCCAGCATGGGGAATTCTCACCCGGGGAGGCAGGAGCCTTCAGAGCAGCGGAGGGCAAAATAAGTACCACCAGAATTAAGAATTTCCCACTCACCTGGGAGCTAAAGACCTAAGAGGGAGGCAGGCTCTTCAACTACAGACGAATCATACACCGCGCAGAATGGAAACTGGACTCATCCAACATTTATGAACATTATTAGACTCAGAGCAATGCTGTGCTGGAACTCGATATTACAGCTTGTAAACATCAGTGGAATATGAAAGGACAGGGCGGTAGATACAAACAGATTTCATGCAGCAGGTGTTATCCGGCACCCTGTGGATTGCAAGATCTCAGATGGGATGCTGCTCCTGGTGGAGTTCACCATGAATGGGGCCATTTGATCACGGTGTTGTTGATGAATATTCTTCTATACACTCTTACATTCAATGCACACCTTAGATACGAGCTCTTTGGTCAAATAAACCAAAGCATGGCCGGCTTCAGCTCCCTAGAGAACTGCTTGTGGCAGGAACGTGAACAGCGCAAACCCAGGCAACCAATCACCAGAAAGTGGATTCATAAGCTACATAGCAACCTCGCTCCATACAATCTATTCTAAATGGAAAATTTCAAAATGTAGTGCCCACGGCTTAGGAGATGGGCCGGTATTCAGAGCCAAGGGCACTGCTAGGGAAACAATTTCTGCATTTAGAGTGCGTGAAATACAATTTTTGCATTTCAAAGGGCAAAATCCTCCTCCCAATGGCATGATATTGCCTGAGCCCTACAGGTTGCTGAATGATAGTGACTTGGAAATATGCAATCATTGATGAGAGAGGTGTAGATAGGAAAGGTAAAGTCATTCTGGGTTGTGTTACGACTGCTTTAATTAATGAGATTAGAAATATAATGATTACCTTTTTGTTTTCCTTATGCTAGATTACGGTATATTCCTACTTTGCTAAACTCTGCATAACATGAATTCAATTGAATACTATTAAATTCATAGCAAGCAAATTAAAAGTGATTGATATAAGTTGTCACAAAGGAATTTTTAGCTAGTACCTAAATATTGTGGGTATGATTGGTCATCATATTAGAAGGGAGCTCACACCTAAAATCTAGGTTGGTAAATGAGAATGATCTGTTGACTAATCTTTAGCATTTCAAGAGAGGGTCTTGTTGGAGCATTGCACCTTGGTAAATATGTGACCCTGCAAACGGACCAAGCAGTAGTTTGATGCATCACAGTTTGAGCAGCAGAGATACAGTCCAACGCTCACAGCCGCTCTTAGCATGCACTCTTAAAGCTTTTTCTGAAGATTGCCATCGGGATTATAAACCGACAAGTAGAAAGAAGATTAAACACAGGTCTAGTAATAGTTGTCCTGGGTGGTGGCCGTCCAAAATACAGTGCTGGCAGAGGTACACCCTACTGTTGCTCTCTTACTATTAAGGAACCTCGACACTAGGCTCACTTGAAAGGGTATACAGCCATCTGTCTTGGGCCCAAGGTCTTATGCGAAGAGGAACAACAGCAGAAAGTGTCAGCTGACAGCCTTAGCTTGGCCTGCCAACAACTTTAACACCACCATATTGGTCAATGCATGGATGTCTGAAGGTCTACAGCTCTGTTTCAGTTTTGCTTCCAGAATGACACCAGTAAAAATGACAAGAATATTTCTGGACCAAAGCATGGGTTGAGGTTACCTTGTGTATATGCATTCATACCACTGGGTCGTGTTTTGGGTTCTGAAATTGGCTGATCCTTATTTGTTAATCCCTTTATATAAACAACCATAGAATCAAAGATGGAAGTGGGCAAGTATGAACCTCTCTGAAATATGAATTGGACTGGTGTGTCATACACTGTTGCAAATGAGTTATCACCCCAACTTGGGAGTGGGTAACTTATCAATGGTTCACAACTGGAATTACAGCTGCAAACCATTAATATATAGGATCCCGATTTGGCATTTCGCAGAGACACTCAAAATATCCCACTTTCGCATATCCACATTGATAACCATTTCTATAGTTATTTTTATAGTCAGAAAAAGGTTTCCAAATTGTAAAATGAGTTTAGTATTATGAACTTTGAATGTGTGATGTATGAAACCCATATCTTCTATCTGAACGACCAAACTTAGAAAAGGTGCCTACTAAATGTTAAATTACAACATTAGCTTTTAAATGAAAATAACAAAATAACACAAACATAAAGCCCTTTCCTATTTATCCAAAATATAATCTCAATGATTACTTATATTTATTTAAGTACATCATAAATGTTTTGTGAGCCATGTGGATTTGTATTTCAATGATTCTGTCCAGAATCCTCATTAAAAATGCCATGCTTTCTAACTCTGTCTCTTTTTTGTATATCATCTATTGCTTTGCAGCTCTTTTTTCTCAGTTAAACACTTGCACTGCCTAGTTAGCTCTCTTCCTCCTTTCTTTCACTCTATCCTTTCTCTTTCCCTCTTTCTTTCCAGCATAGTCCCACACATACAAACACACACAGTGCATCTTTGTATTCCACTCTACAACTCTAATTCATGTTTTTCAACAAAGGCTGAACTTATTTATCTTTTTATTCTGGTCTTTCACACTCTCTATCTTGGTTTTCCTTTATCTTCGATTCTATCCCTCCCTCTTTGCTCACTCTTTCTGTGTTCTATCTTTCTGTCTCTCGTTCTTCCGTGGCCTGTATAGTTATTACTTCCCATGTGATCACATAGCATCCCCTTATATACTAGGTTCTTTCCCACACAGCACTTGCACTGTTTGCGAAATCTCTTGTAAGTAAAAAAAAACAATACTTAATAAAAAGGGGTTACAGCCCATCCATTGCTTACCATTTGTTAATTTTCTGGTCATTCTCATGTATTTGCTTTCCATTTGTTACTGCATGCGATTGCCTGTTGGTCTCCTGTTTCCCCTCATCTTCCTTTGTGTGTTTATGTTTTCTCTGGAGCATAGACCACGTACCGCTTCCTTCTGGAGTGTTCATCTGCTGCTTTCATTGTTAGAGCAACTTTTCCTTAATTTGTTACCCAGCCGTCTGTTGTGCCCTCCTCCTGCTGCCCATTGTCTCCCACCACTTGCCCTCCCCTGCTGTCTGATCAACTGCTGCTTTCGTTGTTGGAGCTACTTTTTAGCTTTTTGTACACAAGCTGACTATTTGCCCACACCCCCTTCCCGATGTTGCTTGCTGCCCTCACACTCCCCGGGCTGTTTGCTTTTTTATAATATGTTGCACAGCAGCATGGGCTGTTGTGCAACAAGACTGAAAGGGGAAAACGCGCTATTACGCAGTCATTGCTGCCTCCATCATAATGCTTATTATATTTATGCTTTAAACCATGTTGTCCAGCAGCTTGTGCTGCTGTGCAGTATATAAAAAACATTGAAAATGCCAATAGATCTCGCATAGGTGAAAGCTATTGGCTTTCATAGTGCTTGTTTACTCTTATCTCTAATTGCCATAGTGTTGGCAGCCCAGTCACCCAGAGACAACAGCATGTACCTCGAGATCAGGGGCTCACTCGAGGAAAAAGAGACCAAAAGCACATGGTTTACATACAGCATACACCACCTCTTCTCTAAACAGTACTATTTTTTGTACGTTTTTCCAAAAAAAACCATTGTCAGTTTCTTGAAATAAAGGCAGGCGCCCCTGAAGCTAGAGCATCTTTTTGATATCCGAGTGAAATCCTAAACGCCCGAAGCTTCCAAACCATGCGAGCAGTAACAAAGCAAAGCCGTGACATTTCAAGAAAGGGATAGCGGCCGGCCACCTTTCTGCTGGCCCTGCTCTCTGTAGTACAAAGCAAGCACCAGGAGGAAGCAGCACAAAGCCCTGCGATCGCCCACGCCGAACCCTGCTGAAATATTAAAACCAAAGAGATCAGACTGGTATGCTCCACTATTGTGATGTGCACCCCTCCCCACCCACCAGGACGATTCATCAAGATCTTCAACTTGAGGTTTTTGTTAATACTGACTGGAATGAACGACTCAGGCTGACTAAGGCTGCAGTCTGCTGTTTTTAGCAGCAATGAGCTCAACAGAACCTTCATGCAAAGATATCATCATCAATCTTAACAGAAATAACCAATACAAAATATTTTTACTGCTGTTGTTAAAAGGCTGCATGCTGGCTGTCCCCTTCACTCAGGTTACCAGGAGCAGGCCAGCAGCAGACACAGCTCAGGCCTGGCAGGCTGCATGCTTCACATAATGAGATTTATTTACCTTTGGCTCCTGAGCTATTGTTTCAGTCTCGGTGAGATCTATTAAGCAGGATCAAGGCACTGGTTTGGAGGTCATGAATTAATGATGCTTGGATTCTTTCAGCAGACAGCACGCTCAATCTAAACTGGCTGCTAAGATGGAGTTCAAGTGTGTGATCGTCATGGAGCAGCAGAAGCAGCTACTGAAACACGAGGCAGGCTTCTTTAGTGTGATGGAAATAAAGAAATCATTTGCAAGTTCATCATACGGTTATGAAAGGACAGAAAGTCCTCTATGGCACAGTCATTAGAAGCATTGTATCAATGAGGCAAAGGGCCCTCTAGAGAGCATCTTTGTAAGCCAGCTAAAAGTGTGATCTTGTAAGCCTTAAGTATATCAGTTCACTGCACTCTTCACTGAGCTTTAGTTTAAGAGTAAACCAAGCCCAATGCTTACACATAACTACTGCTCAGCTCAGAGATATTGATAACATGTGGCGCTAGATGAAGCGCAGAAATAAACATGGAACCAAATAAAATAGTTGCAGTTACAGCACCCAAATATGGAAAAAAAGATTTGCAGGATCAGTGAATTTTTTTTAATAACAAATTAGAATATCTATCTAAATGGCTAGTTGAATAAAGGTGTGTATTATTTACTGGGGATATATATACATTTAATGGGCTAGGTAGTTCTAGATTTATTAAGTCATGCATTATAAGGCAGCAAGTAATGTTGCTGCACTGAATTGCGTGAAAGGACGAGAACTGAACAGCACAATATCTACTAAGATGTGGCGCTGCCCTGCTCTCTCTCCCTGCACTGGCAAACTTTAGGCAGCCATGTGCCATTGCAGACACCCTTGTGCAATAGTGAAAGGACGTTCGTGTTGTATAAAGCATAGGTTTTACACTGAAGGTGGCTCCATCCAGTACAAAACCTAAGTTTTAAAGGCATGTTCCACTTTGTATGTGTGCTGTACAATGCGGAATACATTCATAGTAGGAAAAATGAGGAGAAACAAAAGCATTTCTCCTTGTTGCCCCTGCCTCGAGGTGGCGCAGGATTTTTAACCAAATCCGTCTGCAGTTCTTTGTAGATAGGGTTTTAAGTCAAAACCCATACGTATTTGTATACGAACACCATGCACCACCCATGGAACACCCTCTTCCTCTTGGCACAAAGTAATGCAAAGCAGTGTACTGCACAACTTTGCGTTACTTTGGTTTACTATCCAACATGCTGGATAGTAAATCCCATCTGAACACTTTGCGTCAGGTTTGCATTCGAAAAGTAAAACAAACCCAATGCAAAACATTTGTACATCTGGCCTAAGTGTGGGATATGTCTTCAAATGTAGCTCTATGAATTGCATATTGTTTTGTTAATTTAAAATGTTCAAGCAAACGTGAAAAATGGTTTACAGCCTAATTATCTGAAATGATTTAAGAAAAAAATGGTGTACATTTTTATAACTCACTTATTAAAACACAATATAAATTTTAATCAAATAGAATAAAGATTTGTTTTCCAACCAACAAAAAGTTGCCGGACTATTGGCTTTGACCATTCTTATTTAGCTGCTTCTCGCACAACAAAGATAGGTGCTGGTCCAGATGATCAGATGATGGTACTATTATGCTTTGGCTACAAGAATTGCATTGATATAGGGTTTTCTACACAGTCTAATAGAACTTAACAGGGCTCAAACCTTTGTTGTAAGTCTCATCCTCAGCTTAAAATCCACTATCCATCTCACTACAGCACAACAATTCTGGCACTGGCTGTCAATCCAGAAAAGTGCAGACTTTAAAGCATTGTGCCGTGCTGCAACGCCCTAAAGTGTTCACTTTCCAGACTGCCAGTAAAGTATGCCCTTTCATGAGATGTTCACCAGATTCCAAAGGTCCACATTCTTGTAATTTCTATTCCTCGGCAAAATAAGTTACAAGCGAACTCAGAAAATATCTGTGCGCCCAAGCCTCCATCCCCTCTTCTCCCCTCCACCTGGACCCTGACCACTTAATGTCAGTGTAGTGCTAAAACGTGCATGCCTCATTCTGCATATATAAACTCCTGTACTCCAATGTCCTTTAAGCCCTCTCATCTACTCCTGCTGAGCACTTGTCCTCTGAGAAGCAGCAACTTTCTATTCAGCTCGGCTTATATCCGTTCTATATCCCCTTCAGCTCCCCCCTTATATGTTATGTTTCAATTCCAGATACCATCTTCCCCTTTTCACCATGCATAGTACTGCTTATGAGATTTCCGGTACAGGAACAACCACACCTGAATTAGTGCAAAACCTTTGGATTTATCAACAAAATGCATCCCACTTGTGTTGCTTCTTTATTAAGGAACTTTCACAATTGCCCAAACCACTCCAACACACCAATAAGGATCCTCCTGGTTGCCTGAACCCCCAACCCAAATTATAAGGGTTTTTCTCCCTCTTACTATGTACTTAACCTAGGATAGTTCCATGCCCATCTATAGGGCTGCCCTTCAACAGAGCTCTGTTGGTTGTTTTCCATCTCGTTTTGGACTCTTTTAACAACGCTAATGCTACCACCGTCTACTTGGGCACTGTTCCCATACTCCTGACTGACATTTCCTGGAACTTTCAAATGTAAATAAAATAACCACCATTAACCCCTTAACTGCGGCCGTTATTTCGGCGCAGTGCGGGCGTTCTAAAAGGTGGGCGGGGCCGCATCGGCCGTTGGCACCACGCAACGTGTTAAGAGAGATGAATTAAACTATGGCCTTCACCTTATTTCAGATCAGTCTGTGTTTCTGGGCAAGGTATGGTTTCTAAAACTGAGACAGTAAATGCAATGCTAATTCTGATTTAAGATTAACATTTTGTTATCAGTTTAATTAATTAGCCTCAACAAATGCAATCTGTTATCCAATGTCTTGCTACGATGTGAACCTTACCAGGAGAAATAGGATCACAGCTACCCTCTAAGTGTGACCCAAAATTGTATCTCTCCAGCATGACTATGACCCCTTTTTTAAACACCTCACATCTATAGAACCTAAATGCTCCGAAAAAAACATGATTGACCACAAGAGACCACAAATACACACAATATACAAAATATATTTCACTGTTTAGAATACAGATAAATATTGTAGTATCTCACTTCTAGGTGATATATCCATTATCCAATCTTACTCCAATGAGATTTTTACACATACATCACAGAACATCTGCTCTAAGTATCATTTGTAAGCAGCAAACCTTTGTGTGTTCTGATCATACATGGTTTCACATGGCATTGTTAACCGTTCCACAAACCAATTTGAAATATAGCCTCTAACTTTTTGGAACTCTGAGACTGCTTTCTAATATGACAACATTTTACATATTCATAAATATTACTTAAACAATCTAAGTAAATATAGTATATAAAAATGATTTACATTCTTTGTAAATCTCAATCTATCCTGATGTTAAACACAATACCAACTGACCATAACTGCCTATCTTTATAGTTGATTATCGTTCCTCTTGCAGGTACCCAAGTGTATTTTGTTCATTAAAAACAAATATATTTTCTTTAGTTTTTGGCTGTATTTTAGATTACAGCTTCTTTGAGCACAAAACATGTATTATCTACTATGTATGGCACTCTCCTGCATATCCTATTTACATACGATTCCAGGTGGCTCCTAATACAACAAATGCAGTACCGGAGGAGACATCTCAGGTTTTCAGCAACATATTGTATAGATTATAGTAAACAGACATTTCCATTTTCTTTTTCAATATACATTTACATGCTGTAAAATTACTAAAGGACTTGAAGCATATTTATGACATCTGTTTGCCTTTAGCTCTGTTAAAATAAACAGTCTGTTCCCTTACCTAACCTTGAAAAGTAAAAATAATTTATGCTCACTCTAAAACAGTGTGCAATAAAGTTGGCTGCAAACAGTCAATACTTTTATTTTGGCATGGAAATCTCAATGAATTACATTGTTTTACTTTACTGTCATATGCATTTTTTAAACTAATGCTAGACATTTCTCATGGGTTTCACTTTCACAAATAATCAAGAGTGTATATTGGTTTCATAATGAAAGAAAATTATAACCCTAAATAATTCACAGCAAAAAGATAGTAATATTTCACAAAAGAAACTGTCACTTGAAATGAAAGGTGGTTGTTGTGACCTCTTCACCAATAAGACGACATCCAAGTAGTGATATTAAGTATTTATTGATTCGTAGTTCAGGAGATAAAAGTGCATGCAGCAGAACAAGCAGGTAACAGTATAATGAAATCACGACATTCCTACTATTCTCAGAACAGCACACGAGATTCCATTACATATTACAGTTCTAATAAACCTTAAAGAAACATACCATCACCACACATCCCCCTTCTTTATAACACAAAAGAAAGAAAATAAATAATTATTTACAGACGAACAAAATCATCAAATTTGCTAGGAATACGAATAGGTCTGCCAAAACTGCTAGACTTAGTAACCTGAGCATTTCGTGTCACTTCTGCAGAAGGAAGATTGGAAATTACATCTGCAGGGTTTTGTGGATCAGAACTAGGACGACCTATAGTGTTTGCATCAAGACAAAGGGGTTCAAGGGAACCATTGTCACTCTCGGGCTCTGATGAGATAATCCCAGGCAAGACTGCACAATCAAGAGGTTCAACAACATCCTGCACATCCCTTTCCTTTAAATTTGAAAAAGCATTTAACCCCTTCGACGCTCATGACGAGCTGGGCTCGTCATGGCGTAGCCTCCTCGCACGCTCATGACGAGCCCAGCTCGTCACGTAACATGCGCTTTCGCAAAACCCAGCGTACGGGCGGAATTCCGCCCGCACGCTTGCGGTTAACCACCAATAATCTCTACAACTATCTTCACAATCTTTGGAGATAACACCAGCCTTAGCTAGAGCTATGCGACTCATGTGGTGAATGCTTCCATCTTCGAATTGAACAGTATTCTTCATAACCTTAGTGATAAGCATAGGATCCGAAAATTTGGATTCTAACTTCCCTGATTTTCTTCCAGACTTGACTCTGGCCCATTGTCCAACTTTCACAGACACTTCTCTAGTACCATGTTTGCTATCAAAGAACTCCTTATTCTTCTCTTGAGAGATACTAATGGAGTGCTTAACTTGATCCACATCCCAATTATACCTTTTGCTTCTGCCCATCCAGCCTGGATTGATTTTGCAGTGGGGAAATCTTCCACGCATTAAACCAAAAGGACTTTCACCAACAGTGTCATGAATAGTTATCCTATAAGACCAGATAAGCTTGTTAAGTTCATCCTCAAAAATCTTATTAGCTCTTTTTGCCAACTGCAAAACCCCTTTAATAACTCTGTTCACCCTTTCGACAACAGAATTACCCCTAGAGTGATACAGTGCTGTAAATTTCTGTTCAATTCCAATATTGCCCCAAAATACTCTCATAGTCTCAGACTTGAATTGGACGCCATTATCCGTTAAAATTGAAGCAGGAAAACCTTCTTTCAAGAAACACCCTTCCAGAAACTTAATTACTGTCTTAGTGTCCACAGTATGAACAACTTTCACTTCTAACCATCTAGAAAAAAGGTCAACCAAGATCAAAATGTATCTCAAAGAACCATCCTGCCAATAGACAGGTCCAAGAATATCTAACGCAACACACTCCCAAGGTAAATTCGGACATCCTAGGGAAGACAAAGGAGGATTTAAAGTCTTCTGGCTTTTGTCCTCACTTTCACAACTGAAACATTCACAAACCTTTCTTTCTATATCAACATCAATTTTAGGCCACCAATACAAACCTTTTATGTTTCTCTTGGTACGAGCGATACCAGGGTGCCCTTCATGGCCTATATCGATAATCTTGTTTCTTATGCCAGAAGGAGGTACAATCCTGCCTGCCCTGCAAACAAAATCCATCACCACACTTAATTCGTCTCGAACCTCCCAAAATGGTCTCAATTTTGGATCGATCTTAGCTTCATTTGACCATCCATTAGCAATTTTGTCTTTGACTGCATGCAAAATTGTATCATCTTGGTATTCCTTCTGCCAAATTTGTTTAGAAAGACCAGGAACATCATCAAACACACCAGCTACACAGTAATCTTTCCAAGGATCATTGTCTAATTCTTTAAGCGGTAAAGAAAATCTGCTTAGAAAATCCGCTATGACATTTTTTGTGCCAGGAACATATTGTACATCATATACATAATCTTGTAATCTCATTGACAATCTAGCAATCCTGGCAGATGCTCTGGACAGACCCTCAGTGGTGAGAAGTTTTGTTAAAGGTTTATGATCAGACCTTAGCAAAAATTAAGGAGAAATCGTCGTGGTACTTGAAATTACACGTTGTGCCCATCTTGTCGCCAAATCTGTTGTGACCTCTTCACCAATAAGACGACATCCAAGTAGTGATATTAAGTATTTATTGATTCGTAGTTCAGGAGATAAAAGTGCATGCAGCAGAACCAGTAGGTAACAGTATAATGAAGTCATGACATTCCTACTATTCTCAGAAGAGCACACGAGATTCCATTACATATTACAGTTCTAATAAACCTTAAAGAAACATACCATCACCACAGTGGCATACCCATCTTCAGAATATAAAATGGAAGTTACTTTTGAATTCATTATACAATTTTTGTTGAATTACCTAAAGTATCACTAGACCTTGCAAGACACATGGTGCCTGCGTGTCTCACGCTATATCAGCTTCCCCCACAGGGCAAGTTCATCTGGTGAGAAGCTGAAATCACAGGATGGATCAAAGGTTTGGAATATCCCTGAACAGGATGAGATCCCAGCTCATGATTCAAGCGTCTTCACAGATGATGTCCATTACAGGGGTGTGAAAAAATCTCAAGAAATCGGTGTAGAAGCTAATGTTTAAATTGTTTTTTTGGGTTGTCGGTAGAAGAGCCCCGCCCCCTAAAGATCCCTGCCCCTCCTCTAATATGGTGACATTTCTTTTTAAAATTTCATAGGAATGATATGATGGAAATTTGCATACATGAAATGTTATCTTAATGCTAGTGTGAGTAGGAGATTTTAATTGCTTGTTGGTTATAAAAGCTATTTGTGCACTGATGCGCAAGGGCATGTTTCGATTAACTGCCAATACTTAAGAAACAAATTTCGCAAACAGCCGAGTTTAGAACTGCCAGCAGAATGTTAACATTTCAAAATTATATATAAATAGAATATAACATTTTCTCTTTAAAAAGCCATCCTTTCCATTCCTGAGTGCAGGGTAGTTTGTGCTAACTAACTGTTACAGATAAAACATGTACTCATTTCAAGTATCTCACACCATTGCATACATAGACTGATTTTCTTGGGAATATATTCATCCTCTTCCAACATCTCCACCAGCAGCCACAGAGGGACACACATAAGTAATTTCTCCAGCAGACCAGAGCACACTTTAGTTGTTGCCTCTAACTTAAGATACTCTTTAAGGGCCTGCAAAAAAAATATTATGATGCGTTTTTATGCAGCAATCCCAAAGCACTAGAAATAGCAGTTCTTACCCATTACTCAATTAAGGGATATTCAATGTATCTACAAATGAAAGCAGAAAAGCTGAGCTAGGCTGTAGAGAGTTAGGCTTAAGACCTGCAGATCACACCAGATGCCAGTAGCCAGTGTCTACGTCACTGACACACATTGACAGCATATTTACTCGTAAGACTTTTTTTTAATAGGCGCAATTCAGAACCTCCTACTTCCAGAAAGGATATACAGGCACATGCATCAAAGCATTTTGCGATCGCAAACGGTGCGCATCCCAAAAATCGGCCGTTTGCGATCGCAAAAATTGCTTTTGGAATGCATGAAACAAGTAGCCCCTAGCAATTTAAGAAATCGCATAATTTGCGATTTCTTAAATTGCGATTGCATTTAAGGAATAGCAATTTGCGATTCCTTAAATGCAATGCAAGAAAGTAAAAAGCTTAGCGATTTCGCAATTAAGAATTGCAATTTACCATCACATGTAAGGTGATGGTAAATTGCGATTTTTTTGAAAAAAGCATCAAAGTGCATTTTTTAAAGTCCCATGTTACGCACACATGCGTAACATGGGTGCGTAACATGGGTGCACATATCAATATCAGGGGTGCAACAGGGTGTCCTTTGGACACCCCTGCACCCTTGAAATCTCAATCTCCATTTGCGAAATGAAAATGCCTTCCCATTCATTCCTATGGGCCTCTAGGCCCATAGGAATGAATGGGGAGGGATTCCTTAATTGCGAGTCGCAATTTGCGAGTCGCAATTAAGGAATGTTTAGAAATCGCACATTTTTCTGCAATTTCTACATGCATAGGCATTTGCGAATTCTTAATTGCGATTCCTTAAAAATCGCAATTAAGAAATCGCAAATGAATACAATGATGCATGTACCTGAGTGACCTAGAAATACCATTGTAACACAATCTGTCCTGTGGGGTTGTTTCGGTTTTTTCTACGTTAATGTGTGATGCCATGCTCTGACGAGAGCATAGAAGTTTCACACACTCATTACATGATTGGTCGGAATAGGGTTATACAAAATTATGTTAGCAGTCTCTTCTATGACATACTCAGCCATCAGTTGCATAGAAAATAATGTTTGTGCTCTAATACAGGCCACCCAGACCATATATTTTCTTCAACAGAGAGATCACCTAGGAACAAATGTGTGGATTAGAAAGTGTTAGGACCTAACTTAAAACATTAGTAGAACCTATGTCACGATTTGACTGACGTGTAACGTTTTGTTTCAATTAGGCTTTGGAGAAATGGCTGAATTAGGTCTCAAAGCTATGCCTTGACACTTTTATGGTCAGAGGTAACATTCGCTTGTCTCTCACGGTTCTCAAAAATAGTGTGCATTTCCAAGGGTATCACTTTTTTGCTTTGTTGTCGTTAGTGAAGTGAGTAATGATGAGAGAAGTATTTTTACCTCCCTCCGCCAGTAGGGAAATGACAGAAGATGAAGCCATTCAGGACGGCATACACTGTCCAGCACTGCATACCACTGCATGCATGAAGACGCAATTTTTTGTTTAGGTCTGGCCTTAGCGAAAACCTTTAAATTTGACTAAAATGTTATGTACAATATGCTTACTTAAAGGGGCTTTCAGCCAGACCACTTCATCCATTGCTCTGTTGTCATGTAATCCTCATTTTGCTTCCACCACTACAACATACAGCATAGGGCAGTAGAACAGCCAATTCAGCCACTGACTATATTCTCTGTGAGCGATGGCCTTCTTCCCTTTCACATGGATCTCATCACACACAAAGTAATTCTCTTCACCACCAGGGACTATAAAAGCAATATGTGCTTTTGGAGACAAAAAAATAATTTTTGTTTAGTCACTTTTTAAGATTGACAACAATCCAGCAGCTTCCACACCAAAAATGTCCAGCAAACAAAGGTAGCAAAGAAAATGCCGACAGGGCTGGTATCCAATGGCAGACCACACGTTTTGCCAATGCTTATTAATTATAGTCCGTTGTCATATCTGCCATCATTTTTGGGAGAATCATGCACAGCCTTGTCACTATTCTCGTGTCCCCCTGGAATTTATTATAAGGGATCTCAACCAATTAGACCTGATTTAATGTTACTATGTAAAGTCAGACTTTTCCCTTTACAACCTTTCAACAAGCAAGAACACAGTGAAAAATAATACAAAGTAATTCCATACATGTTTGGAACGATAAACATGATTTATCGGTAGCTGCAATATAATATTGATGTGTTTTATTGTTCCAATAAAATGTGGCATCACCTTGACAGAGTGTTTATATTTTCATATTTTCAGTCACAAATGTGTTCTCCTATGCCAATGCAGAACAAAATCTACTGCTGCACACAGACATGCAGCAAAGCTGAAACCTGGAGCTAGTAACAAATTCTCAGAATGTGTGAACTGGCTCCCTTAACATATTGTGCTCACAATTTACAATAAGATGTAACAACACGCTAGACATTCTTTACTGATGGTGTTAATGTGCGAAACTACTGCTACCAATTTCTCGAGTTAACAGACCATAAACGTTAGCCTCCGGCATTGTTGTTCACAATGAATATCAGGCTGCAAAGAAAGATGCTTCAGGTTAGCACAGTATCAGGGCAAGTATGTGTGCTGCAGCTCTACATCATTGGGATGGCCCCTGGAAGTGCTCTATCTCGTGTGGAGCATGTACACAACCCCTCCTTCTCTACTTTCAAATACTCCATGAATAACAGAGAGCTCGGGGAGGGCCATAAATTATCTATTTATTTCTGAATACATAAACAAATGCAAGTGAACAAGGCAAACACAGAATGGGAGATTAACAGATAAATGGCATCCTATTTGGCAATAAATTGTTACTCTCATATTATATATTTTCTTTAAGGCCTCCAATCTCATTACTTCTTGACTGTTGACACTGATTACGTTTGATTTAATTACCATAAAGCAAGATAGCTCATATAAGATACAAATGTATTATGAATATGATCACTTAGAAAATTGTCCTTCATGCCACATTTTCTATTCTACACTGACGTGCGGAAAGCGTGCTATTTTAGAGCAGGAGCAGGCTTTGCTGTTACTGGAGACAAATCACATTTACGGACTGATGTATCAAACCATCAATTCCACCACAGCTGCATCCTGCTTCAGTTTCATTGGCCTTTTGGGGATGGTTAGATCCATGGGGTCAGAGATGGACACATAAGCCTGCCATGAGCAATGCATACAGGCCTAGTACATTAAAAACAAACAGTTGCAATGCAATAGGTCTCGCATTTACAAACGTTTGAGCTATTAGCATTGTAAATGACAATAGCTTAAACTCTCGCAAATGTGAGACCTATTGCTTTGCAAATTTGTAATTTTATTAAAGCGCCACATGCCGCGCTTACTGCATAATGGACACTGCACACCTTTTTCTAGATTTCTAGATTTCTAGATGTGCCCTGTCTAAGGAAAGGGGTTGTGGGTTGTGGCCACTATTAAAGTGAAACCGCAGTATGGTGGCTTTTACAAAACAAAGCCTGAAGCCCTCATGTTGCGGTTTCACTTTAATAATGTCCGTGCCCCTTTCCTTAGACACAACATGTCTAAAGAAAGAGGCACACCCTTCAGCACGGCATGGGGCGCTTTGATGAAAAAAATATTTGCAAAGCAATAGGTCTCGCATTTGCAAGTGTTTAAGCTATTGTCATCTACAATGCTAATAGCTTAAACTCTCATAAATGTGAGATGCCATAGTCCTGCGCTGCTTGGAAAGGTAAAGCGCACATGGCGCACTGAATGTTGCAGGAAAGGACGTCATGCCTGCAGTAGGGCAGAACCCATTAAAGAAAATAGTGCTTAAATCAATCAATCAGTCATTTGTTAAGCGCACTACATACCCGCGAGGGTCTCAAGGCGCTGGGCGGGGTGGGGGGGGGGGGGGCTACTGATCGAACAGCCAGGTCTTTAGTATCGTCCTGAAGGTCGGCAGGTAATAAAGCATACCGAATAACAACAGAAGTAAAAGAGCCAATCCTCATGGGAGGTTTCAAAGGAAGACAAGGCAGTACTAAGGAGGGACTAACAAGCTTATTACCTAATCAGAAGTCATCATTCACAAAGGACAACAACACAAGCCAAAGAAAAATATGGGTAGAGAGTGGGCAGAGCTTCAAGTCCCTACCTGAATACAGCATGCCTCGCAGAGCAGCAAATTCGCTGCCCAGGCTCAACCTAAAAATAGTGTGATCTTGTAATTGCGGAAGGCAAATGTCCTGGGACAATTACATGTGTAGGAGACCAAGTACAGACTAGAGGTTTCATAAAGGTACCTACAAGGGGGAGGGGGGTTTAAAATGCATGTGAGTAACGTTATTTAACTGAAGAGGTACAGACCACTCCAAAGGTTTTTAAGTAGAGGGAAAGCCTTTATTTGTTTGTATTTTTAAATCCGTCTGAGAATGGCCCCTATGGTTCATAGTGAATGATGGATTTCTGTGCCCATCGATGCAATAATTAACATTAGAAAAGGACAGTGGATACCAAATATCGGTTTACCTCACTTGTCTAGTCAGAGTAATATTCTTTAGCTTGGTGTGTTCATGAATTCTTGTGTTAGTTGGTCCCACTTTGCAACTTGTTATGTACAATAGTCACTCAAATGTTGATCCTTCGTGGTTTTCAGCTAAACTCTAACAAACTGCAATCATGGCAAAACAATGTGATGTTTTTTTAAACTCACTAACCACTGTTTGTCATTAGCTGACAAAATCATTTTTTTAACATTTAAGTCCATTTAGACTACAAAATATATATTTTTCTGGCAGGTGACTGGATCATTCTGCTAAGACAATGGTACTTCCTAAGCTTGAGCATGCCAGGGAATAAAGGCTTCAGGGGACGTGTAACTTTGTGAGTGATACACTGCCTACTTGGGTATATAATGTGCATTTCATCATACATAAACGCAAATGTTTGCTGATTGCTACAAAGTAAGGCCTTTCATCTACTTTAGGACAACAGAGGTTTGCAAAAATTGTCTTGACGCATCTTGTCATGGTTCTTGACAGTGGAGGAGTCTTTAGATGACAGGCAGGGAAATGGTAATGTAGCATATTCAACAGAGAGAAGGAACTGGGCAATCTGATGGCTTGAAAGAGGAGCAAAAATATCCTGAAAGGTTAGATATGTGGGTGCACAGTACATAACAAAATGGATCCCATTAGAGAGGCTGTTGCCGTCCCTTCCAGCATTACTGTGGCTGTCAAAGAGAAGATCATGAATTTGTTTCAGTTTACACATTTTGTATGTGGGTTGAAATTTTCTTATTTTGTGTTTATTGCCGTATATACGTAATGCATTCTAGCAGTTCTACTAACGAAACTGATGATGGTAAGCACTGGAAAAGCAATAAACCGAATAATTGTGATTAATGTTCAGCAAATCAAACACATTCAGTGCAGAACATTATTCAAAGTACTGATTTATTTCCTACCATATAGCGTGTCTATGGCAGTGTACAATTCACATCCATCATTTTTAGTAGTGTTTTTCAGAGCAGAATCAAGTTGACTATGTCACTTTTCTTCCATCAGCCACTCTTCCTAGCATGAGTGGCCTACTTCACATCTGCCTGTAAATCTGACCACTCAAGTATGATCACCATTTTCTGAAGATGCAATCTATACTATAATTGACACCCGTAAAAGCTCCTCAAGATAAATGCACAATTTCATCCCACTCTCACACTTTGATTGAATCATGCTGCTAAATGCATTTCCATGATTATGCGTAGATGTCAGCGAGAAGAATGGTTACGCTCTTTTCTTAGAAAAGGGTTTATGTTAATGTAAAAATATCACGTTCTAACAATAGATGCAAACACTCCTCACCTGCTGAGTGGAAAGAGAAAGATGCTGCTAGGGATATTCCTTTCTGAAATGCTAAAAAGGGTTCCTACTCAGATGGATTTACAAACAAGCACCGACACTTAATCATAAAATGGGCTGTGCACATTCAAGAACAATTGACTGCAAATAAAACCGGGAGCTGTTTCCTGTATTTTTTCTACATTATAAAAAGTCAAAATATATTACATTTATTGAATAATTTTAAAAGGGATACTTTGAGAAAATTCTTCTTTTGTGTGTGATCATCTCTTTTTGTGGACACAGGTATTGCTGATTTTTTCTTTTAACTCTGCACACGGGGTTACTGTTGTCTAATCACCCATGTATGACCTCTGACCCCTAAAACACTGCACAATTGGCTAATCTCCAATTGGCAAATGTAATGTTCAAGTAAGGCCATACTATATGGTGAGGAATACCCCAATGGCAGGGAAAGTTAAATGTCACATGTGGACTGCAGCATCTTTCTTTACCATCCACTAGGCTGACAATGAAAAACATGGCATGCCTATATGTGTAGAGTGGCTCTTGCAGCTTTTAAATCTAAAGATAAGCCTATAAATACAACGCTTTTTGACAGGGAATAACCCAACTTTTTGAATATGTCACCCCGTATATTAAATAAGTCACCTCTAAGTTGGCCTACAAGGTATGTTACTAATATTTAAAGTGGCACATGCAAGAAATTCATGTTGGCATGTTCCTACAGTGACTAGCCACCAAAAGCCAGTTGCGTGATAAACTGGCTATAACTGATCCAATGCTAAATAATATAGTTGAATTAAAATATTAGTTTTGCTAATTTTCATCCGTTCCGTTAATGAAGAATGGTGCTACCATGTTGGATTTTATTAAAAATAGTGCACTGTGGGTTAGTTTGCCGTAAGGCAAACAGGATGTGTTGCATATGTTTGAAGGCTTGCCATTGGGAACTTTTTTCTCATTCGTTAGGGAGTGTCCAGGAGTCACCGACGCCCACTGGCTTGTAAAGCCCACAAAAGTGGCACCTCGCCCTAGCTCATCAAAACACCTTCTGGACCTGTGGAAGAACAGAAGAAGATCGAATCTGCTGTTTGTGACGTATGTAGTGCCCTGAGGGTCAGAATCTGTGCACACTTATACCCTGGACTGAAAAGTGGATTTCAAAGTTCCAATGGATAACCGCCTGTGTGGCTGCAGGGACACAATAAGCTGCAAGAGGCCCTTTTCCTGGAGTGATCACCCGACCAGTATCAACTAGACACTGACTGATCAATTCTGGTACCTCTGTTGGCTCCCAAATGCTGACCCTGAGACCCAGACAGCTTCTGACGAGACCAAGAGAAGCTGCTTCAGAAAGTCAAACATTTTGAAGTTGTTTGGACTACCTAAAGCTCTGGAGCAACGGCAGAACCTCACTGAAATTGTGATCAGTTTTTAGAGGACTCTGTAGAGACAGCCTCTAGGCTAGACCAGTGGAGGATTTTGAGCTCCAGTTCAAAGATCAAGGGCTAGATTATGAGCAGTGGCGCAGCGGTCACCGCCGCACCAACGCACCGACTGCCAAATTACAACTTTGGTGGTCGGATCACCATGGGACTCCCGCAACCACCAGAAAGCAGTGATCCCTGGCAGTCGTGCGGTGCCGTGGCTGTCTGAGGAGGCAATATGCTTGGTAGTGCTGCTGTGGCACCGACAAGCATATTATGACTTTTCCCACCACCAGCCATTTCATGGCGGTGAGTCTGCAATGAAAATGTTGGTGGTGGGGAATACAGGGCCCCTGTGTCGCCTGTGCATGCAGGGGGTACATGTTGAGCCTCTTTGTGTACATGCACCCCAGTTCCTACACAGTATGGATTGCAGAGTCTATGCTGTGCAGGAATTGGCTTTGGCACTCTCATTGCGGTGCCTTTATCATAGACATTGCCATGGGACCGCCAAGGAACTGCCCGCCAGACACGAGAAAACTCGTAATCTGGTGGGCGGCCATCACATTGCTTTGGTGGTGTGGGAGCAGGGTTGGGCTGTGGCAGCCAAAACATCCACACTGCTAAAGTTGTAATCGGAACCTAAGTCTGAAGGCAAAATTCTTGACTGCGTGAATCTGAAAAAAGCACCCCAACAATGAGAGGACTTTCAAAGGCAAAATATGAGTATTCCTACTCCGCTTTTCCCCACAAAACCACCAGTTTCTGCAAAGATTAGTTTAATGGTTATCAGACTCCATCTGGTTACATCCAGCAACTTTGCCCTGCTGGAGGATTGTGGCTTCCACTTCAGAGACTAGGAAAAAAGGTAAAGGTTTTGACCGGAACTACCTTCAGTCCATTACGGTCAACCTGAAATTGTGCCTAGGTCCCAGACAACTGTGTACAGTAACTTCTTTACATTTTGTTAGGGCTTTTTGCCCTACAATCATACAAAAAGTATGCCTACAGTTCCCCTTTTTAGATTTTATTCATTTTGCGTCATTTTTCTAATTGACATTTTCTATATTTTTAGAAATTATTTGAAGGATTTTTATTGTGTTATGTTTTGGCTTTTTGACTGTTTTAGCACTGCTAAATAATTTACACACTTTTCTCAAGGTTAAGCATGTATGCTCTGTGCCACAGCTACTATGGGTTTAGCCCAGGTTTATTTACTGAACTTGTGTGCTAGACCTGACAAGATTTTGGGCTTATTACTTGCCAATGGTTGACATCCTCCACAACTAATAACATTTTTTTAATAGGTGTCAGGTTTGTCTTAACCCCTCCCCTGCTGGTGACGGAACCAGTCCGTCATCAGCTGCGGTCGCGCTGTGCTGATGACGGAGCGGTTCCGTCATGGCCCGCTCGGAGCGCCTGCGCGGTGCGGATTCCACGCCTGCGCTGAGCATTCCATTGAACGGGCGGGGCCGTGACGGAACCGCTCCGTCATGATGCACAGCGCAACCGCGGCTGGTGACGGAGCGGTTCCGTCACCAGCATGCGGCCGCCGCGCGGCCGCCCCCTTAGCACTGCGGCGGAATAGCCACCGCAGTGAAGGGGTTAAAGAGTATAACTAGTTTGTAGGTAAGTAGGCAAAAGGGAAACCATGAGACAAGAATGAAACACAGTATGATGGCTAGAGATAAGTCCTACCCCAATTTCCCTGCACCCAATTTAGTATCATACTTTAACAATAAGGATCTTTCAATGATTAAACTGATTTAAAATAGAAAAGGAACTACACTACGTGGTTTAATTGTATTTCTAATACAATCTCTTTCAGAAAGTGTGACACACCCAGACTAAAATTAGTACTGCTGATAATAACAATTAGGCTTACTTTGAGATATTTTTGGCCAATAACAAAGATTGGGCCCTTACCACGAAAAAAGGATGGGGAAAATGAAATTGCATGCATTCACGGTCATTTCATCAGTAGCATGTGAACAAAGGAAAACAAATCATGTGCAGTTCTCTTCACCTCATGAGATAAATCCTGAATTGTGTAACACAGTAGTAAAAGCAAACGTGTAATAGTGCAAAATGAAGTATGGAGTTTACCAAAATTTCAAAAGCAAATATTGCAAGCGAAGAAGGAAGGCATACAAAATGTAGGACTGGCGTGATCATGCACAGATGTCACGTCAGTAAAAGTAAGTATAGTACAAGAAACAGTGAACCTTGTATTAAACAAGAAACCACAAAAAGATGCCCTTCAGTCAAGGCGAATACATACTGCTAAATGTGGTGCATAAAGTTGATACAAATGCAGCGGGAAAAACTTTGACAGTTGACAGAAAGATAACAATCCAAAATGAATGTTCAAATATTTATTTAATAAAATATATTTATTTAGTGAGATTTTTAATAAATGTTACGGTTATGTTGTTATGTTGTGTGTTTCCAGTGCCTTTTTAATGCGGGTACCCAACCCATCTGATACAAAGACAGACAGTTGCACTGAATAATTGAACATACTTGTGGGGGATTGTGCTTGATTATCAGAGATTTGATTGTTTAAATGACTATATTAGAATTGGTTAAAGTTAAATTAATTTAGACCCAGTATAAATCTGTGTGGTTTATGTGGCAAACTAGGGAGTGAGATGGGCCGGGCCATGGCAGGGAGTAGTGTGCACTTATAAGTGTGCATGTCAGTTTGGCCGATCGTCTTAGGCCGGCCAGACGTGCGCATTATCTGGTTGGCTCCATTGTCTGGTTGGAGAAAAGCCACAGGCAAACAGGCACTTTCTGAGTGGCAAACCGGGCCGCTCAGACCAATCCTGGCCCTTCTCTCATATGATGAGAGAAGCGTCCGGATGTGGCAGGGAGCCTATGCTTTTAGGCCCATCCACGTCTGGAGGAGGAAAGGAGTAGGAGCAACGAGGGGGCCAGCAGCCGGAGTGGAGAGGCAGGTAAGGGATTTTTTTTATTTTTTATTTGCCAACTTGCCCTCCCTAAACCCCCGCCGCCCTACCAGTTTCGATTGGTGGGAGGTGCGACTGGTGGCAGAGGACTTTGCTGGTTTTTCATTGTGCTGGTGGCTGAATATCTATGCTAGTGCCTAACTGGACATTTATAGACAGGTACACGGCTATGATGCAATTGTCTGAATTTCAGGGTGTATGTATGAATGGGATTGTGTGGCTGTGGTTTCAGAAATGTTTATTTGAAGTGAAAGCGGAAAAGATTGAAGTAATAAGTGTGGGAGAAAGGTGCCACTGGGCTCCTGAAACTGATATTAGAGCAATGATGTTTGCCACTTCCAGACATTGGAATGTCAGTTTATGCAGCTGTACTGAGTTCAGATTGGTAGAAATAACATTTCAGCTAATGTCTCTGCTTTACACAAAGAGTTGACTTTTTTCAAATTTCGAAGTACATTCTGGTGTAACACTATGAAGAAGTTTATTTTGCAACACTCAAAGCATTTTATATAGTCAAAGTAGTGTTTACAGACTTGTGAACCTACTATAGTTCAGGCATCCTTCACAAACTGACAGGGAAAGACCTGGAGAAGGTATCCTGCACCCATGTCGAGGAAGCAAACCCCATTATAAGCACAATCAAGCAAATCAGAACACGAGGATTGAGGAATGCGATCGGCCATATAGCTCAAAGAAGCCTGGTCAGGGCTACGAATGCACTTGTACGTAGTGCCTTCTTATACTGACTGAGTCAGGATCCAGTGTAGCATGCATAATGGAATTTCAAAATGACTGTGTGTGTCAGCAATCACTTTTATCAGGAAATAGAACATTATGGATCTCGCCTTGGCATTGTAAGGTCAATAATAGTTCTGCTCCTAAAACCACAAGAAGCACCAATGCACTTTCATGTCAAAGAGAAGGAGCTGCAGTTCACAATGAGGTCATTATTGCGAGATTTGGTTAATTGGAATGCATTCAATGCAAGCTTAGAGACCTGCATTGTTCGGCTAGCAAAATTGCAAAAGGTAACACATCGAATCATGTTATTAATTACAAGGTGTCACATCCTCTACTGTTGAAGTCGGAGAATTACATTCCGAAGTTATTTCTATTTTATATCTAGTTTAGATCTAATTATTGATGATACAGTGACATACATACATTTTATAACGGAATGACCAGAGTGGAACTTGAGCTAAGTTATATTTAAATGCATGATTTGGAAGTGTGACATTCTATATGTACCGAATTTATAAACAAGCTTTGAACGATTGGCTAAACACACGGCAAAACCGATACTAAGACATGGGAGGGATGCTGAATATGTGGAACTGTATATGCAAAACCGATACTTAGATATGGGAGGGATGCTGAATATGTGGTACTGTATATGGTTTGAAAACAACTTCTCGTTAAACTGGTGTTTAGATTTTGAGCTGAACAGGACAACGCCATATAACAAAAATCACTTCTATTGGCAATTTAGGGAGACTAAAGTTCGTGTCAGTGGCCCCCAAGGGACTTGCAGTTACAGGCATAATGTGCAAACAACCACCACTCCGCCTGTGCTAAAACTATCTCAACCCCCTAGCTACAACTAGACTTCTTTTCATCTGTATTTCAATTTTTGGCTTTCTTTGCTTTTTGTAATAAAGACTCAAGTCTTGTAGGACAAAATTCATTAATGACCAGGGTTCAAAAATGACTTACTTTTAACAGTGCACAAACATAGCAAAGTGAAAGCTTTATAAAAAGTGGGTAGGGATTAAACACCTCTAAAAATATTAGTTGATACACACTCAGGAGTTTTATTATCTGTGATCACTGGTATTTTAATCTCCTCTCGAGTATTAACTGTAAACCAGAATATAGTATCTGTGGATTAGCCATTAAAATGCCATCTCTAATTTCTGTACGTCGAAATTTTAAATAACACCCAATACTTAATCTATGTTAATAACAAAACTTAAGTAGCCCATGTTTCAGGGGAAATGCTTGTCTTTTTGACACAATTGATGCTCATGAGGTTAATTTTTAAACTTCATTCTTTAAAATCATTACAATTCGGCTGCTTTCGAGATGAAATCTCTGGACGAAAAAACACAGGATCAGCAGATTCCCCATGGACCTTTCTGCCTATAGCCCCCTGGTGCGAATTGAAACTAGCAAAACAAGAATGTAAAAGGTTTGATCATCATTGGTGCCGGGGTTATAATCCTGAAAAAATGGCAAGTTAAAGACAGTCCTAATGGAATAAAAAAAATGGTTTTGGAGGCCAAGCCTAATTGTTATGCTACAACAATTCTAGGCACATGTAACACTGCTAAAGAGGTGTTTAAAACGTTAGCGAGGTTTTTCAGAAATGTCTGATTATTGTGACAGTGAAACCAATGTTATTTGCAATGGCTTTACTTTGTCAGTCACTTCCCCAGCTCGTGCTCCATTGGAGGGTAGCATTCAGTCTTCCTGTAATTTTAACCTGCTTTCTTTGGAGGATATTTTTGATTTGATGTCTCGGATGTCAGTTGGTTCCCCTCTTCAGTTCTGTCCTTCACACGTTTTACAGAATGGGCTTCCAGTCCTGCTCCATGCTTTCCTAGCTTTATGTACTAAATCTATTACATCTGCAACAGAATTGAAAACCTGGAAGCAGGCACTTATTTCACCCCCACGATGATGAGTAATTAACAACCCATTAAATTTTGCAGAAGGTTACCAATAAACAACTGTCACAATTTCTGGAAAGCAATAAGTTCCTCCTTATGGGCCATTTGGGTTGTTGTCCTTTCTTGTGGTACATAAACTGCTTTGCTTTCTGCTCTGGATTATCTATGACTTTTGAAAGACATAGCAGTTCTTCTGTCCTTGTGCTGCTGGATTTATTTGTGGCCTTAGACACTGTCTCCCATGACCATTTCTTGCACTATAGACAGGAGATTGAAACTCGCGACTCTGCTTTCATGTGGATTAAGTCTTATTTATCAAACAGGGCTCAAGCTGTGCAGCCGGGCCCTTTTCAATGTAAGTTCAAATCCGTTTCTCAGGGCTTTTTCCTGAGGCCCACTCTTTTCAATATTTCTGTGCATCCTCTGGATTTGCTCATCCACACATTTGGTTTGAAATTCACAGGTTACGCAAACAATGATATCAGTAGATGGTACTTCATGTGATGCTGTTTCCACTTTTAATAAATGCTTGCTGTTGGTCACAGCGAGGATGAGTTTCAACTCTTTTGGAAGGTTCAACACTGAGAATACTAAGGTTCTAGTAATCCCTGAGCAAAATCTCCCTGGAGGTCTTCGTGCAGACTTATGGCCTTCCCATGTAGGCACACCCTCCATCCTTGTTTCCTCCGTTTGTAAACCAGGTTTTCAGTTTCAAAAAGATCTTTCTTTACCGTATCAGATTATCAATCTCTCTTTTACGGGTTGAAACTACTCTGTAAAATCCTACCTTATTTGCTTCTTTGAACTAAACCTTTTGTGGTTCAAATGAATCACTGACAGAATATCAACGTCGAAAATATCGACGTCAAAAATATCGGAGGTAGAATATCGACATCAAAAATATCAAAATCCTATCTACATTAAGGTAAGTGCAAATAGATCGGAAAAAAAATATTGTTGTAAAAAACATTGTAAAAAATATAGTTTTTTAAAATGTTTAAAAATAATATAAAATTAAATAAATAATACATATAAATAACATAAACATACTTAAAAATATATTTAACATTATAAATAATACATATAATATAAAAAATAAACATATATATATAATATAATATATACTTACTTAATAATATTTACAATTAATTACTCTATGATTTATAAATACATACATACGCATACAACAATAACATAAATACAAATATCAAAACTATATATAATAAAGTTTAAAAAATAATTTTAAATAAATTAGACAATACATTAACTAAAACAATAAATATTGTATAGCGTAGGGGTTAAAATTACTATTCCAACTCCAGAGGGTGCAACAGTAGGGAAAGTGTTGGATAGCGTAGGAGTTAAAATTACTATTCCAACTCCAGAGGGTGTAACACTAGGGAAAGTGTTGATAGCGTAGGGGTTGAAATTACAATTCCAGCTCCAGAGGGTGCAACAGTAGGGAAAGTGTAGGATAGAGTAGGGGTAAAAATTACTATTCCAACTCCAGAGGGTGCAACAGTAGGGAAAGTGTTTCATAGCGTAGGGGTAAAAATTACTATTTCGACTCCAGAGGGTGCAACAGTAGGGAAAGTGTTGGATAGCGTAGGGGTTAAAATTACTATACCAACTCCAGAGGGTGCCTCAGTAGAGAAAGTGTTGGATAGCGTAGGGGTTAAAATTACTATTCCAACTCCAGAGGGTGCAACATTAGAGAAAGTGTTGGATAGCGTAGGGGAAAAAATTACTATTCCAACTCCAGGGGGTGCAACAGTAGGGAAAGTGTTGGATAGCGTAGGGGTAAAAATTACTATTCCAACTCCAGAGGGTGCAACAGTAGGGAAAGTGTTGGATAGCGTAGGGGTTAAAATTACTATTCCAACTCCAAAGAGTGCACCAGTAGGGTAACATATTGGATAGCATATGAGTCAAAACAACTTACTAATAATTAAAATAATAATTTTTCTGCACAAAACAACATTAATTTACAAGAAAATTAATTAATACCAAGAAATAATTTTAAAAAAAATTACCAATCAATAATTAGTCAACAAGTAAAATAAATATAATTAAATAATAATTATTAAAAATATCTTAACAAAAAAATTAAAAATAGCAAAAAACAGTAACTATTAAAAAAACAGTTCGCAATTAATAATTAATTAACAATAATTTATTGATTAACAAATACATTTTACAAATAAAATGTAATTACCAATTAATAATTAATTATCAATTCATTAAAAATGTACATAATTATTAAACATGTATTACCAATTAATAATTGATTACCAATAATTTAATTAAACATACTCAACACTATTTTTTTAACTTAATTACAATCAAATAACTTTGCACCCTATTACCCTATAACCTCACAAAACACATCATTAACACTTTAATACACTTAATATAATTACCAATTAACCAATTAATAAAAATGAATTACCAATTAAAAAAATGAATTACCAATAAAAAAAGAATTACCAATTAAATTAATTAATTACCAATAAAAACATTATGTACAATTACAAAAATTTATCACCAATTAATTAAAAATAAAATAATTATCAAAACCAATAAATACAAATAAATCATTACTTAATTACAATTACAGTGCTTCCCACCCAATTCCCCTATAAACCCATAACCCACTACAGAACTTAAACGCAAAAATTAATTAAAATGTATTTATAATTCCTAAAAATTAACAATTAATTTAGTATAATTAAATTACTTCCCACCCTATTACCTATAAACCCACAACCCGCTCCGGTAATAAAACACAAAATTAACTTTAAAAACATTATTAACATATAAAAATAATATACATATAATTTAAAACCAGAAGAATACTTGACCCAAAACATATAACACATACATATTAAATACCTAATAAAATACATAACAATAATCTAAATATCGATATTAGTAACATTGAAACTAGTTACATCGATATACTTGATATCGATATTACTAACTTCGATATTACTTACATCGATATAAAAAATATTTGATATTACTTACCTTAGGGTCGATATTGTGTACAACGATATTCTTGACCACGATATTCTGTGCCTTCGATATTACCAACTCGATATTTCTGTAGGTCGATATTTAGGATTCTATATTCAGACTTCTATATTCAGACTGTGCACCGGTTCAAACCACTGTTCTTAGCTGTCTGGTTTACTGTAATTCTCTTTTACACTCCACACCTGCATCTATTTTGTATCTGTTACAAGGAATTCAAAATGAAGCTACCTGTCTAGCTTTGCATCATCCTAACTGCTCCTCTGGACCCTCACACCTGAGGCCACTAAATCGACTACAAGTTTCTCAACAGAAAACTCATAAGGCTATGTCTATCATTTTTAGGGCATACCATTGTTTCAGCCCTACTTATTTGCATAATAATTTTCACTAGGCCTAAGATCAAATGTGTGTCTTCTGGCTGTTTCTAATGTATACTGTTCTTGTGTAGTTGGCAGAGCTTTCTATGTCAAGGCGACCAAGACCTGGAAGTCACAGCTATCCCACCTTCATTCTGTTAAAATGTGTCCTTTCGAAAGACCTTACAAACCTGGCCCTTTTCTAATTAGGTCCATGGACTTCTCTCGGTTATTAGAACTTGGCGCCAGGATTCTGTTTTGGTACAATTGCTCTTTAGATATTCTTTTTACATTACATCTCTAAGGACCATTAAATCCTGTTATCGGTCCTATGGTGTAACTTTTATACTGTTATTATCTGAAAAATCATACACCCAGCGAATACACAAGTTACAAACTTTTCCAGTTTTTTTAGGTGTCTCAAATCTTATCAAAACATGCCATTGATAAAGTGGGATGTGTGTAGCATTTCATATTCTCATACGTAATAGAATACCCGATAAACAAGACAGCCGTGTTTCTAGAAGGCCTTAATGAAGTCCTGCATATTTCAAGAGATTTCCAGGCCACACAATGCAACTTCAGAAACCATCTACCATGCATTAGCATTCTTTACACAAAAGAAGGTGCTGATGTATTGTACCGCAAGATCCATTCATTCAAATATTCTGTCGAAGGTAATCCAGAGCTACCTAATACATTATAACAGATGTTTATCAATAATCAGATTGCCGTAAGTGGCTGAGTGGCTCTTCAATAAACACACCTTTGGAAGAGATCACTTGTATTTTAAGCTTTTTTAGTTGTTTATAATCCTCATGAAAATCTCACATACTCAAGATCCATCGACCTGTAGCTATTAGCATAATCAGAAATGGAATCCAGTCGCATGAGGGAGATCATCTCCTACATCAGAAATGGGTTTTTGTAGACCAGACATGTAGGCCCGAATTAGGATGTCGGTCGGTAAGCCTCCGACGAGCGGCGACCGACATTTTAGGTTTTGATTCTGACTGCCGTATTACGATTACGGCGGTCAGAATCCAAACCGGCAGGTCAATCCAGCTGGCTTCTGACGGGCTCTAGGTACCCGTCTGCCAGTCAGAAACCAAAAATAATCCCTTACGGACGGCGTTTCCGCCGTCGTTTCTATGATGTCAGTTGCTGACAGGCTATCCATATCCGGCTTTCCGGCATTGAAAAGCCTGTCGGAAAGTGACTTTGGGGAACCCTAGCAGGCCCCCCTTCTCTCCAAGGCCTACGATTGTGGGCCGGGGGGAGCCCCTATGGTGCCACCGTGTAAATCCCTGCACCGCGTGGCAAGCACCTTGAGGTGGCTGCCACACGGTGCAGGGATTTACAGAAACTCCCATTTCTCTATGGGAGCTTGTACTGCGGCCAGTTTCCGACCGCCTTACAACCTGCCATAGGGAAAAGGGAGTGAGCGACCGCACCATGTGCAACAAATCAAGCGGGTCACCACGTCATTCAATACAGAATCTTCTTTTGAAGATGTCACCCTTTTTATTAAGTCTCTTACATGTTTGAAAGAAATAACATGCCTGTATTCTTACTAGACAAGTAGAGTGTAGATTACCTTCTACAGCAAATGAAGCAAATCACAAAATAAATGCATATCTCTGGGGAAACCACACGGCCAAGCTCATAATCTAAACATTACAGTTAAAATAAAAGTTTTGCAAATCTACACGAAATTGCTTTTAGTAAAGAGAAAGAATGGAATGAAGGGATGGCACAGATTGTGCGGCCTGATTAGTTCCTGGGATGAATATCACTTACAGACCATCACTACTCTGTAAATGGTACATGCATGCAGCACTTTGAGCTTTCACCCAATTATAGGCAAGTCTGGAAGTAAATACATCTTGCCTTCTGAGATGCAGGTTTTATTTAGGGTTCATTAGGTGCTTAAATAAGCTCATTGTCCATTTACTACTCTTTGTTATAGGAGTTAATGGCAGAAACATCCCATGGGCAACTCCTTTTCACATGTCTGGATCACCTTTCACATATGTATAACCTTTTAGCAGAAAAGAGAACATTCCACTAACCAAAATCGAGCATAAATTGCTTCAACGACAAATAACCGTTTTCCTTTTTCCCTCACCGAATTCCTTGCCTCAGTCAGCAAGAAATATTTCATCATTCGCCCCCAAACTGAAGACCCATCACTTGCTCTGCTTCTCAACTCAGTTACACTTTTATGATGGTCCATGCCTTCAAGTATCTGGGTAAAAGCTTCCAGCATGGTATAATTTTCCTTTCTAGACTCTCTAAACTTGGAGTTCTCCTGCACCGTTGCTGTCACAAACATATGTTGTGTAACTAGGTTGACAAGCCCCCTGAAGAGGATATAAACCGAAGCTAAATCTACAAGAATTAAATAGATGGAAGAAACGGAAAACTAAACAAAACAATAACATACTCCCGTCAAATGTAAAAGATGGCAACTTCTGTGGAAGAGAAACATCACAAAACAAATATAAAACAAAAAGGGTTCCATTTTCCTTTACTTTGGGAGCTTCCCAAAGTAGTGCTTGGAAAGTTTGAAAAAAAAAGAACTAGGCAGCACTTCAGAGAGATTTCAGTAGTTTAACAGCAATCAGTTACCTTCTGTTTCAAACATACCATCACAAAAGGATGGCAGCTGAATCTCTTTACACCAGCTCATATGCCTTTTCAGCCCCCCACACTCCTGTTATAACTTTTTTTAAATAATAAGAGAAAGACCTGCCCTGTTCCTTTTGATGCAGCAATGCAAAAAAACACACTAGGGGGTCGATTCCGATTCGGGAAACGTATCCGTACGTCTAATCCGTTCGAATCGCGTAGTACGATCCGTAGGTAGAAAATCCGTCTGAATCCGTGCGAACCGTACGAAAAACAAGGCTCGATCTGTACGACATAGACCCTCACATATACCGGTACGAATCCTAAACATGCCGTACGACCCGCCAAGTACGATCCGGACCGAGTACGAGTAGATTCGTACGGAAAAATTCGCGTATAGGCAATTTGTACGGCGAGCCACACAATAACATACGCACCGTACCCCTAAATTCAAGGGGTGTATGCACGGGGTGTATGCACCGTACACCTACGGCCTTGGGGGGTACGAACCGTACCCCTACGCACCGTACACCAACATACATGGGGTGTACGCACGGGGACATATGCACAGTACCCCTAAAATCCAGGGGTGTACGCACCGTACACCGACGCACCGTATCCCTGCAATCATGGGGTGTAGGTACCGTACCCGGGGGTCCGTTCAGGATGCATTATGAGGTGAAATCTGCTTTTCTGGGCGTTTTCAGCTCCCGTAAAAAAAGAGTCGTACGGAGTGTTGTCGATACGAATCGTACTTGCTGGGTCGTATAAAGCTGCTTCGATCCGTACGGACATCACGTACTGCGTGTTCCGAGTGAGATCCATACGGATTATTGAGTCGTACAGTCCTTGGTACGATTCGTACGGAGAACTGCATTGGGTGCGCATCGTACTACATCGTACTACATCGTACGTACGGGGACGGTTCGGCATACGGTTCGTACGGGAAAAACGATCCATGCGGCGATTCGGACTGGATTTTACCAAATCGGAATCGGCCCCTAGGTGTTTTCCCTTTTCCCAGCATTCATGTTACCTTAATTATGACCTGCTCTTTGAATAGGAAACCAAAAGTAGGCTGCAGATAATTTTTGGCCTGGCCCTAAAAATGCTTCTGACATGCCTGGATCCAAGGACCCACACTAGGCAAAGTCCTGAATACCACACTGTCACCGTCTGCCTTTCTAAGTGTCCCACCCATCCAAACTCAAAATGTACAAGCGCAACCCGTTACAACACGGGTAACCAGGAAAAAAACAATCATGCAGGTTTCAGATTGAAATAAGTTTCCTTGATCAAAGTTAAAAGACTGCAAAGCCAGACCTAAAGCTCCTGGTACAAAATGCCCATCAAGTGTCAAGAAACAACACTTCCAATGTAGAATAGAGAATATAGAACTTAATAACAAGAAAGATTCTACCCTTCTACACTTGGCATATGCCACACTTTGTACCCGTGCAGATAAAGGTGTATTCGCTGTGATAGGAATTCCTGTCAAAGAAAGTCCTGACATCCTGTGCAAGGAAATCCTTACCGGAAGTGTGGCCTGGTGGATTAAACTACTTCTTGAACAAAAGAGGGACATTTTACCTATCTTCTCTGAGCTAATGTTTCACAACTTTGCTACATACATGAACCTTCGCCTGATCCTATCTCAATTGGAGATCTAAAGATTGAACGATTCAATATCCCTATTTCATAACTGTCTGTAGCACTGAAGGCAGTATAATATTGCCAACAGTCCCTATCGTCCTGGCCTGTGCAGTGTACTATATATATTTAGTAATACCAACACACAGTAGTATATTAGAACTGACAGTAGCCCGTATCTCTTTCATAAATGTCTCAACAAGAAATACAACACAAATACATTTTCCTAGGTAGCAGAAACCACTTTTTCATCCTGTTTTCTTTTGTTTCAAATAAATACATTTATTGGAGGATTTCTAGAACCAATGTCTTTGAAGTAATGGAAAATGCTGCAGACAGAATGTGAAAAATTCTGATAATAAGGAAGATAACCCTATGTGATTTATTGTGTGGCCGCAGATAAAACAAGCATTGGCATAGCCAGTAAGTCTTGCCTTTGGGACCTATTGGCTTTAACAATGTTTTTGCCAGGCAGAATAGTATCCTGATACAGTGCCACATGGCTGCAGATATAAATATAAACATTTCTGTAGGCACACACCAGGTATGCACATACATGCATACAAAATGATAAGACTGTTTTTTGTTTTTAGGGCTCGGACTCCTCCCCACTGTAAGTGGGGGAGGAGTTTCGAGATCCTAATGTTACAAGAAAAAAAAGAAGTATCTCCTAGGGCCTTGGGGAGAGGAATTCCACACATTCCTTAGCGTTTTCTGTCATCTGGCCAGTGATTCGTCTTCCTTGTGTTTTCGTTTTAATAGGCTTGAAGTGATAGGGTAAATGTAGTTTTGTTCCGCCATTTTGGGCATATTTCGTTCGTGCTCGCGCAAAGAAGTACATAAATTATAATTAGGAGCTGTCAGGGTGCCTCCGTTAGTGAATCCAGATGGCCGGGCGCGTTCACAATTCTGCAGCGCTCAGCGCGCAGCTTCCTTGTTCTTGTTTGTAGTTCGCGATCACTTGGTTGCCGCTGAAGGCCCGGCAAGCACTCTCAGCCCCCTACCAATTTTTCTACCATCCTCTCCTCCAGGGCACACAAGTAAAGTATCTGGAAGATTGTTCCGGGCGGCCAGGGAGTGCACCGCCCCTCACAGCCACCGTGAGCGGGGCACGCACGGAGGGTGGCTTTGTAGAGGACATGATGGGGCATTCACTAGCAGTTACTAAAGTGAATCCTGTTGTCTGCCTTGCCTCTGCCAGTCTCTGATGGGACGTGCAGGGGAGGGGGGCTCGTGTTACAGTGGAGGAGGGAGGGGTGCTGCACACTCGTAGGAGCAACCGCGGAGAGCAGGAAAAAGCATGGGTGTTTTTTTTTTAAAGCGCTGAGATGAAATCCAAAGCACGGAAACCCGCCACAGCACCCGTGCAGCCTCACTCGACAGGCACCCATGGGCATGGCATGGCAGCAGCGAGGGGCGGGGCAAGACTACAGGCACATATAGTTTGTTGTTGCAGGAAAGTGTCCCTGTGGCTGACTTTGTGCTGTAGGGGCAGATGTGTGATGCAGGTGTTTCGGGAGCCTACTTTCCTGTATACACTCTGTAAACTTTTGTCACCATCGGAAAGTATCCTCACCCTGTGTCTTGCAGTTGCGCAGATCAGCTGGGGGTTTGTGCAATGCACACTTACACTCCTGCACACTCGGTGTCAATGGCCCCAACATCACTGCCTTTGTATATTTTCCTGAAAATAAGGACACGGCACACAGATGCCAGTGCCTCAGAGTAAGGCTGACACTCTGACACTTGGTATACTTAACACGGCTGGGAGGAGGGAGGGTCGCCCCAGAGGCGCGTGAGATTTGATCAGGTGATCTTAATGGCGGATGACAGTGCGTGTGTAATGCTCGTGAGCGTTCGAAGTTTGTGAGTGACTACTTAGTACTTAAGAACTTGGGGATGTATGTGTTTGAGCTAGGGAGTGAGGTTGATATACTGTATAACTATGTTTATGCAGTCCCCTGTGTCTGGAGAATCCTCGCTGGGAACTGGGTCAATTAAACCATACATTTATTGGCTCCTGTGCACACAAGTCATCGAGCCTTTTCCACCAGATCATCCCCGTTCTACGCGCCTTTTCTGATCCCTCACATTGTTGGGGGTGGGTGGGTAAGGGTTGTGCCAGTGACAGCAGAGTGGCGGTGCAGAGTGGCGGTGCGGTGGTGCAGAGTGGCAGTGCAGAGTGGCAGAGTGGCGGTGCAGAGTGGCGGTGCAGAGTGGCGGTGCAGAGTGGCGGTGCAGAGTGGCGGTGCGGTGGTGCAGAGTGGCGGTGCGGTGGTGCAGAGTGGCGGTGCAGAGTGGCGGTGCAGAGTGCAGAGTGGTGGTGCAGAGTGGTGGTGCAGAGTGGTGGTGCAGAGTGGTGGTGCAGAGTGGCGGTGCGGTGGTGGTGCAGAGTGGCGGTGCAGAGTGGCGGTGCAGAGTGGCGGTGCAGAGTGGCGGTGCAGAGTGGCGGTGCAGAGTGGCGGTGCAGAGTGCAGAGTGGCGGTGCAGAGTGGCGGTGCAGAGTGGCGGTGCAGAGTGCAGAGTGGCGGTGCAGAGTGCAGAGTGGCGGTGCAGAGTGGCGGTGCAGAATGGCGGTGCAGAGTGGCGGTGCAGAGTGGCAGAGTGGCGGTGCAGAGTGGCGGTGCAGAGTGGCGGTGCAGAGTGGCGGTGCAGAGTGCAGAGTGGCGGTGCAGAGTGGCGGTGCAGAGTGGCGGTGCAGAGTGGCGGTGCAGAGTGCAGAGTGGCGGTGCAGAGTGCAGAGTGGCGGTGCAGAGTGGTGGTGCGGAGTGGCGGTGCAGAGTGGCGGTGCAGAGTGGCGGTGCAGAGTGGCGGTGCAGAGTGGAAGAGCGGCGGTGCAGAGTGGCGGTGCAGGGTGGCGGTGCAGAGTGGCGGTGCAGAGTGGCGGTGCAGAGTGCAGAGTGGTGGTGCAGAGTGGCGGTGCAGAGTGGCGGTGCAGAGTGGCGGTGCAGTGGTTCAGAGTGGCGGTGCAGAGTGGCGGTGCAGAGTGGCGGTGCAGAGTGGCGGTGCGGCGGTGCAGAGTGGCGGTGCAGAGTGCAGAGTGGCGGTGCAGAGTGGCGGTGCAGTGGTGCAGAGTGGCGGTGCAGAGTGGCGGTGCAGTGGTTCAGAGTGGCGGTGCAGAGTGGCGGTGCAGAGTGGCGGTGCAGAGTGGCGGTGCAGAGTGGCGGTGCAGAGTGGCGGTGCAGAGTGGCGGTGCGGCGGTGCAGTGCAGCGGTGCAGAGCGGCGGTGCAGAGTGGCGGTGCAGAGTGGCGGTGCAGAGTGGCGGTGCAGAGTGGCGGTGCAGAGTGGCGTGCAGAGTGCAGAGTGGCGGTGCAGAGTGCAGAGTGGCGGTGCAGAGTGGCGGTGCAGAGTGGCGGTGCAGAGTGGCGGTGCAGAGTGGCAGAGTGGCGGTGCAGAGTGGCGGTGCAGAGTGGCGGTGCAGAGTGCAGAGTGGCGGTGCAGAGTGGCGGTGCAGAGTGGCGGTGCAGAGTGGCGGTGCAGAGTGGCGGTGCAGAGTGCAGAGTGGCGGTGCAGAGTGCAGAGTGGCGGTGCAGAGTGGCGGTGCAGAGTGCAGAGTGGCGGTGCAGAGTGGCAGTTCAGAGTGCAGAGTGGCGGTGCAGAGTGGCGGTGCAGAGTGGCGGTGCAGAGTGGTGGTGCGGAGTGGCGGTGCAGAGTGGCGGTGCAGAGTGGCGGTGCAGAGTGGCGGTGCAGAGTGGAAGAGCGGCGGTGCAGAGTGGCGGTGCAGGGTGGCGGTGCAGAGTGGCGGTGCAGAGTGGCGGTGCAGAGTGCAGAGTGGTGGTGCAGAGTGGTGGTGCAGAGTGGCGGTGCAGAGTGGCGGTGCAGAGTGGCGGTGCAGTGGTTCAGAGTGGCGGTGCAGAGTGGCGGTGCAGAGTGGCGGTGCAGAGTGGCGGTGCAGAGTGGCGGTGCGGCGGTGCAGAGTGGCGGTGCAGAGTGGCGGTGCAGAGTGGCGGTGCAGTGGTGCAGAGTGGCGGTGCAGAGTGGCGGTGCAGTGGTTCAGAGTGGCGGTGCAGAGTGGCGGTGCAGAGTGGCGGTGCAGAGTGGTGGTGCAGAGTGGCGGTGCAGAGTGGCGGTGCGGCGGTGCAGTGCGGCGGTGCAGAGCGGCGGTGCAGAGTGGCGGTGCAGAGCGGCGGTGCAGAGTGGCGGTGCAGAGTGGCGGTGCAGAGTGCAGAGTGGCGGTGCAGAGTGCAGAGTGGCGGTGCAGAGTGGCAGTTCAGAGTGCAGAGTGGCGGTGCAGAGTGGCAGTTCAGAGTGCAGAGTGGCGGTGCAGAGTGGCGGTGCAGAGTGGCGGTGCAGAGTGGCGGTGCAGAGTGGCAGTGCAGAGTGGCGGTGCAGAGTGGCAGTGCGGTGGTGCAGAGTGGCGGTGCAGAGTGGCAGTGAGTGCAGAGTGGCGGTGCAGAGTGGCGGTGCAGAGTGGCGGTGCAGAGTGCAGAGTGGCGGTGCAGAGTGGCAGAGTGGCGGTGCAGAGTGGCGGTGCAGAGTGGCAGTTCAGAGTGCAGAGTGGCGGTGCAGAGTGGCGGTGCAGTGGTGCAGAGTGGCGGTGCAGAGTGGCGGTGCAGTGGTGCAGAGTGGCGGTGCAGAGTGGCGGTGCAGTGGTTCAGAGTGGCGGTGCAGAGTGGCGGTGCAGAGTGGCGGTGCAGAGTGGCGGTGTAGAGTGGCAGAGCGGCGGTGCAGTGCGGCGGTGCAGAGTGGCGGTGCAGAGTGGCGGTGCAGAGTGGCGGTGCAGAGTGCAGAGTGGCGGTGCAGAGTGGCGGTGCAGAGTGCAGAGTGGCGGTGCAGAGTGGCGGTGCAGAGTGCAGAGTGGCGGTGCAGAGTGGCAGTTCAGAGTGCAGAGTGGCGGTGCAGAGTGGCGGTGCAGAGTGGCGGTGCAGAGTGGCGGTGCAGAGTGGCGGTGCAGAGTGGCGGTGCGGTGGTGCAGAGTGGCAGAGTGGCAGAGTGGCGGTGCAGAGTGGCGGTGCAGAGTGGCGGTGCAGAGTGGCGGTGCGGTGGTGCAGAGTGGCGGTGCGGTGGTGCAGAGTGGCGGTGCAGAGTGGCGGTGCAGAGTGGCGGTGCAGAGTGGCGGTGCAGAGTGGCGGTGCAGAGTGCAGAGTGGTGGTGCAGAGTGGTGGTGCAGAGTGGCGGTGCGGTGTCGGTGCAGAGTGGCGGTGCAGAGTGGCGGTGCAGAGTGGCGGTGCAGAGTGGCGGTGCAGAGTGGCGGTGCAGAGTGGCGGTGCAGAGTGGAAGAGCGGCGGTGCAGAGTGGCGGTGCAGGGTGGCGGTGCAGAGTGGCGGTGCAGAGTGGCGGTGCAGAGTGCAGAGTGGTGGTGCAGAGTGGTGGTGCAGAGTGGCGGTGCAGAGTGGCGGTGCAGAGTGGCGGTGCAGTGGTTCAGAGTGGCGGTGCAGAGTGGCGGTGCAGAGTGGCGGTGCAGAGTGGCGGTGCGGCGGTGCAGAGTGGCGGTGCAGAGTGGCGGTGCAGAGTGGCGGTGCAGTGGTGCAGAGTGGCGGTGCAGAGTGGCGGTGCAGTGGTTCAGAGTGGCGGTGCAGAGTGGCGGTGCAGAGTGGCGGTGCAGAGTGGCAGTTCAGAGTGCAGAGTGGCGGTGCAGAGTGGCGGTGCAGAGTGGCGGTGCAGAGTGGCGGTGCAGAGTGGCGGTGCGGTGGTGCAGAGTGGCAGAGTGGCAGAGTGGCGGTGCAGAGTGGCGGTGCAGAGTGGCGGTGCAGAGTGGCGGTGCGGTGGTGCAGTGGCGGTGCGGTGGTGCAGAGTGGCGGTGCAGAGTGGCGGTGCAGAGTGGCGGTGCAGAGTGGCGGTGCAGAGTGGCGGTGCAGAGTGCAGAGTGGTGGTGCAGAGTGGTGGTGCAGAGTGGCGGTGCGGTGTCGGTGCAGAGTGGCGGTGCAGAGTGGCGGTGCAGAGTGGCGGTGCAGAGTGGCGGTGCAGAGTGGCGGTGCAGAGTGGCGGTGCAGAGTGGAAGAGCGGCGGTGCAGAGTGGCGGTGCAGGGTGGCGGTGCAGAGTGGCGGTGCAGAGTGGCGGTGCAGAGTGCAGAGTGGTGGTGCAGAGTGGTGGTGCAGAGTGGCGGTGCAGAGTGGCGGTGCAGAGTGGCGGTGCAGTGGTTCAGAGTGGCGGTGCAGAGTGGCGGTGCAGAGTGGCGGTGCAGAGTGGTGGTGCGGCGGTGCAGAGTGGCGGTGCAGAGTGGCGGTGCAGAGTGGCGGTGCAGTGGTGCAGAGTGGCGGTGCAGAGTGGCGGTGCAGTGGTTCAGAGTGGCGGTGCAGAGTGGCGGTGCAGAGTGGCGGTGCAGAGTGGTGGTGCAGAGTGGCGGTGCAGAGTGGCGGTGCGGCGGTGCAGTGCGGCGGTGCAGAGCGGCGGTGCAGAGTGGCGGTGCAGAGCGGCGGTGCAGAGTGGCGGTGCAGAGTGGCGGTGCAGAGTGGCGGTGCAGAGTGGCGGTGCAGAGTGCAGAGTGGCGGTGCAGAGTGCAGAGTGGCGGTGCAGAGTGGCAGTTCAGAGTGCAGAGTGGCGGTGCAGAGTGGCAGTTCAGAGTGCAGAGTGGCGGTGCAGAGTGGCGGTGCAGAGTGGCGGTGCAGAGTGGCGGTGCAGAGTGGCAGTGCAGAGTGGCGGTGCAGAGTGGCAGTGCGGTGGTGCAGAGTGGCGGTGCAGAGTGGCAGTGAGTGCAGAGTGGCGGTGCAGAGTGGCGGTGCAGAGTGCAGAGTGGCGGTGCAGAGTGGCGGTGCAGAGTGGCAGAGTGGCGGTGCAGAGTGGCGGTGCAGAGTGGCAGTTCAGAGTGCAGAGTGGCGGTGCAGAGTGGCGGTGCAGTGGTGCAGAGTGGCGGTGCAGAGTGGCGGTGCAGTGGTGCAGAGTGGCAGTGCAGAGTGGCGGTGCAGTGGTTCAGAGTGGCGGTGCAGAGTGGCGGTGCAGAGTGGCGGTGCAGAGTGGCGGTGTAGAGTGGCAGAGCGGCGGTGCAGTGCGGCGGTGCAGAGTGGCGGTGCAGAGTGGCGGTGCAGAGTGGCGGTGCAGAGTGCAGAGTGGCGGTGCAGAGTGGCGGTGCAGAGTGCAGAGTGGCGGTGCAGAGTGGCGGTGCAGAGTGCAGAGTGGCGGTGCAGAGTGGCAGTTCAGAGTGCAGAGTGGCGGTGCAGAGTGGCGGTGCAGAGTGGCGGTGCAGAGTGGCGGTGCAGAGTGGCGGTGCAGAGTGGCGGTGCAGAGTGGCGGTGCGGTGGTGCAGAGTGGCAGAGTGGCAGAGTGGCGGTGCAGAGTGGCGGTGCAGAGTGGCGGTGCAGAGTGGCGGTGCGGTGGTGCAGAGTGGCGGTGCGGTGGTGCAGAGTGGCGGTGCAGAGTGGCGGTGCAGAGTGGCGGTGCAGAGTGGCGGTGCAGAGTGGCGGTGCAGAGTGGCGGTGCAGAGTGCAGAGTGGTGGTGCAGAGTGGTGGTGCAGAGTGGCGGTGCGGTGGCGGTGCAGAGTGGCGGTGCAGAGTGGCGGTGCAGAGTGGCGGTGCAGAGTGGCGGTGCAGAGTGGAAGAGCGGCGGTGCAGAGTGGCGGTGCAGAGTGGCGGTGCAGAGTGGCGGTGCAGAGTGGCGGTGCAGAGTGGCGGTGCGGTGGTGCAAAGTGGCGGTGCAGAGTGGCGGTGCAGAGTGGCGGTGCAGAGTGGCGGTGCAGAGTGGCGGTGCAGAGTGGCGGTGCATAAGAAGGACATCACAGGCAAGTGGTGCAATATTCGCACATTCACAAGGAGATCACTAGCAGTACAGTACACACCACATGAACACACTCCATAACACATAGCAACAATACATTGGCATTTACAATGCCATTAGCTCAAACTCAAATAAATCCGAGCCCGATTGCATTTCTAATGCTTGTTTAAATGAGTGAACGTTTCTTCTTTAAAGTGGGTGGGGGACGCCACACTGGGTGGTAAAGCAACACTGGGGGAGTAATGCTTGGGAGGGAAGCACAATGGGGGTGCTGGTGGAGGAGGAAGCAACACAGTGCCACAGGTGGGGGAAGCAACTTGGGAGTACAGGTTGGGTATCAAAAGAAAGACAGCAACGTGGACCTGGCATGAATAAAGCACAAGGATAAGAAGGCAACACAGGGGAGTCAGGGGGGGGGTTCATATGGGTGAGGGAGAGTAACATGGTGGAGTGGGGGAGAGAAGCACACGCAGGAGACAGTCTGAAAACACATGCACTGTCAGAGTGCTTAAACTAAAAGAAAAATGTAGCGCCTGAAAAAAGCGAAGACTGGAAGGCCACTGTAATACTTCCATAGTGCTGGGGAAATAAAAACACATGAAAATGAAGGGAAACCCACACACACTAACGAATAAGAAGCAAGCAAATGAGAGTGACAATAAAGCCAAACAATGTAAGCAATAGGCAGGCTCTTGGCCCACTGTAAGCTAAGAATGTGTCAGAGCATGCGCTGTCTGAGGCAATACCTTAAAATGGATTGAATTCGTTTGGCTAAAGCAATGCTTAGTAGAAGCGTTATCGATGTTTAGTACCTTTCTGATTTAGAGATGGGCAGATTGAGCAGTGTGCATGGTGAGAATATATATTTTTGTTCCACTCAATCAATTCCACTACAACTATTTTAAAAAGGAAATGCACTGGACTGTATTATCCACAAAGTGCACTGCCTCTGAATCTAAATATTAAAGAAGGTATTCAAAACTCTATGTGGCAATAATGTAGTTGGGACCCACGTGATCTAATAAAGCATCTATTGTAAAATATCTGACATAATAGGCCATTCTTATATTTTTCCATGCTAATCTTCCTTGACATGTGGATCTGTTCAGGTAGGAAGAAAGGTGCAAGTAGCGCGGGTAGGCAAGTGCAGATTCTCTGTTATTTGTAGCTGTACCACATCTTACCCACTCACATAAACCATTTACTACGAGCAGCTCAAAGCGAGTATGCATATTTCTTGTAAGCAAAGATTAAAGGCTGGTTGCCAATTCCACGCTCAAGTAGTACTGCTGTGCTCATGCACACAGGGGAACCGAGCTTGAATCTATTGCCTGCCGGAGCCGGCTGGGCCAGAAATGCTCCAGAGGGAACGCTCTCTGCTCGCCGAGAATTAACTTAGTGGAAACTGATAAATGATGCCACCTGCCTGTCACACACAGAGCAGCACTGGTGAGGGGCCTAGTGGACATTCAGTGTGGTGGTGGTCATCTCAATGTGTGAGATGTGCAGGGGGCACCTGGGATCCAAGGAGAGAAACACACAATGAAGGAGCATTAGCTTGGAGGGTTTTTATTAAATGCAATTTACTTCGTAGTTACTTGAGGCTACAGGGCAGAAATACACACACAGGAATCTGCATCTAGACTTTAATGTATAAGAGACCTTTCACGATGGGAGCACAGGGACCGAACAGGAGGAGAATAAAGATGATCTTTTAGGAGGGGGTTGGCATGAAAGAGTCAGGCCATAAGACGCTAGTGCACGAAATGCCTCCCCTGGGTACTATAAAGACCGGCTTTATTAGGTTGCCGAGTTCAGTTCTTGACCTTTTTTGATAATTTCTTCTCACAGGATTGCAGGTTTCCCTGGGTCTCAGCTATTGTTTACAAGATGGACTGAGTGACTTTGGAATTTTTTTTAAATGACAATCTTTGTAACGTTTATTAAATTCACGTAATTACTGTTTTTTTTTTTACTTTTGTAAGTACACGACTCTTAGGTGCGTTAGCACGCGAAAATGGCATAGGAAATTCACGATTGGGTAACTTTGTTGCTGCAGTCGCTTAAAATAAGAACGCGTGCACAGGTTTTTCATATAAATGCTACACTGTGAAAGAAAATTCGGCTTTGCATAGCTTTGTATTTGAGAACTTTCACGTCTCAAATAAAAACATATTCTCTGATTTCATTAACAAAGCCAGAGCTCAGGCGGTGCCACCTCAATCGAGAGAGCTAAAGATAACAATGGAACTGTGAACTCCCGTGTCCATGGCAACAGGAGCTAATTCTTCTTTCCAATCATGGTGGCAATTCTCTCCCATGGCATGAATCGGTTACAAAACAAAACACTCTAAGACTTTTTGAGCCAATAGCCTTGCAGCTAATCGGCTAATAGGAAATAATCTGCGGTTAATACACACATTCCAGTCAGCCGTGTGTTTTCTTAAAACTTTGCTTCGCAAGCCCCCTTTCAAGCAAAGCATTGTAAAGGCTAGAAAACAGATATTCATTAAATATAGAATAATACTACTTGGCCACTGTGTGTGTCACAAATGTGCTACAACGTACACGCGTGTTACTCTTTGTGGGCGTTACAAGAGACAGAAGAAGAATGGCTTTAATAATAGATTTAAAAAATGCACAAAACTAAGAAACTTCAGCATTTTAGAAAAATGTAAGATGTGTATGGTATGTCAACTATGCTCTGATGCTGCAGATGAATGACACAGTATTCTTACGAAGTGCAACATCATAGCAGTTCCCCTGGGGTTACTGGCTGCACCTGCTGGTTACACATCTTAGATTATCCAAGCAGCACTTCTAAAGTCAAATATGACACTGCCTGATGGTGATCATAGTAATTATCACTGCAATAAGTTATGCTTAATGGTTCTGGAATCACAGTGGCAGTAATGAGTTTTATTAATTCACAAGTAATGGTAAGACTAGGCAGATAGTGACCAGCCTCACCCTGGGAAAAGAGTCACAGATATAAGTTTCTCAAGTCAAGTCTAGTCAAAAGGCTTTATTTCGATAAAAACATATCATAAAAGCTTCACATTAAAAAACACAGTTTTAGGATAAAAACATGAGATAATCTATTTACACCAATTTTAAATTCATTATTTACAAAAAAACATTTCAAGCAATTGATTAAAATTTAATTAAACATTTCATTTAAGCCTTTTGCTTCTAATTTGCCATGCCCATGCTAAAAATTTGGACATGCCACAGGCATACAGTGCCTGCGGGTCTGATCTTAAGATACGCAACGCCTCATTATGAGACCTGGTGCCTAACGTCCGACATAATGGTTTAAGCCACCTATCTCTTGGGTGCGTGTACTCCGGACACTCAAACATGAAATGCGCTATTGTTTCTGGCCTGGTTGGGCAGATGGGGCAAAATACTGTTGTCTGAGTCTGGGTTTCCAGCGAGCTGTGAAGGCTCGCACAGGGAGAGCCCCGGTCCTGAATCTAAAGTAGAGGGCCCTATGGAATGGTTTGGAGATGATATCCAGATAAAGTTCGCGGATCGGTAGGTCCTTAAACTTCAGGAAATCATCCGCAAGCCTGCCCAGATCATGGTTAGTGCTGGTTCGAAACGCAACCCAATGCCAGTACAAGCTCTTTAGAGTTGTTTTCGGGGGAGAAAACCTACCATCCCATGCCTCACTTAGCCCCAGATTGCCGAGCAAAGCCTTTAGGTCTTTTAACCACTTTATTTTGTGGCATCCAGGCAATGACATGACTTCGGCTAGCCCTTTAGCGTATTTGGCCAGTTCCGGTACTCGCCACAGCCGGGCCCATAAGAGCAGCGGCCGCAGTTTTGCCAGTTCGCTAATAGGGCGACAGCCTAGGTCAAGGATGAGTGGTATCATCGGGGTGCTCTGGGGGAGTGACATAAGGGCCCTATAAAATTTATTTTCATACCTCGTCAATTCATTTATACTATTTGTACCCCATAATTCTGCCCCATAAAGGGCAGCACTAACAGCCTTAGCTTTGTAGATGTCAATTACTGGGGCTATTGGTCTTGTTGAGCAGGAACGCTGCTCCTTGAGCAAAGCTCCAGCTATCCTCTTATGGGTTAGCAACATTTTGCCAAGGTGTGGGGTCCACTGCATGGTATGTGATATTCGTATACCCAAATAGTCGAACACAGTGACCCTTTCCAGAGGGACAAGATTTTTCGGGGGATTCCTCACTAGGTATTTTGTTTTAGCAGTGTTAATTACTAGGCCCCGCTCCGAGCAAAAAATCTGGAAGTTATCGAGGAGTTTTTGCAAGCCCATAGGAGATTTGGACAACAGGAGCGTATCGTCCGCAAATAGGAGGGTAGGTATTCGATTGCCCGCCAGGGTTGGTTCATCTGAGGGATCTTTTAAGAGGTGCTCAACCACACCATTAACATACAACGAGAAAAGGGTGGGAGCAAGAACACATCCCTGGCGGACCCCTCTCTCACCGGGATTCTGTTGGTTTTTTCGCCCTCTGTACCCCATCTTATCTGGGCAAAATTGCCTTCGTGGAGCTTGACCAAGATGGAGAGAATGTAAGAAGGTAGCCCCATGTCGGCAAGTACTCCCCAAAGGGTCTCCCTGGGCACAAGGTCAAAGGCAGTCTTTAGGTCGATAAAAGCGAGATAAAGACTGCCCTTGCCTATGACCACCACCTTCCAATAAATTAGGATTAACCTAAACGCTTGCTCTATTGTGCCTGTTCCTGCCCTGAACCCCGCTTGAAAATCGGAGAGAATTTGATTTTCTTCCATCCATTGTGTTATTCTCTCCAACAACACCTTACCAATAACCTTCTGGGTTGTGTCTAACAAGCTTATGGGCCGATAATTAGAGGGGTCATCCCTCATCCCCTTTTTAAAAATCGGCACTACCTCGGCCCCTTTCCAGGACTGGGGAATAGCAGCACCTTTTCCAATTGCAGTGAGCAAAGAATGAATAAACTTCCCCCATTTCAGTTTGTCCGAGCGAAGCAGGTCCCCAGGAATGCCATCTAGGCCAGGTGCTTTTTGGGGCACGATAGTAGTAATTGCGTACTCCACCTCCTTAATTGTAGAGGGAAACTCGTTTGGGTCGCCTTTCAGAGCATAAGAGTTTGATATGGTTAAGGCGCTAGTCTGATGCTGACCGGAATACAGTTTTGAAAAGTGGTCGAACCAAGCTTGGCTAGTGATACTGCATGTAATGAGATCACTATCTGGTCTATTTCTAGCTCTTATGGTGTCCCAGAAGCACCTGGTATCCTTGCTAGAGCTAGCCTCTTTTATGGTTTGCCAATACTCATGCTCCCACTCCTTCTTTGCATTTGCTATCGCCTGCTTGTACTCTTTCCTGGCATACTGTATCGAGGGTTGTGACTTGTCTTTAATGGCCTTAATCAGGGCTGATTTTTTATGACGACAAGTAGGGGTGAACCAATCGTGTAGGCCCTTGGGTTTCTGAGTCCTAATGGGCTTACCCCCAGACACTTGTTTCAGGAATAATTTCCCTACTGTCTTAATAGTTTCCTGAAACACAAGAGTTGCCCTAACCGGGACTAGGTGGGCTTGGAGGATAGTATCCATCTCCCTTTGTAAGGTTGTTAGTGCTATGTCAATAGCTTTTAATTTGGGTTCATCTAGGGCTACTTTACACCATTTGAGGCGTCTCCCACAATTGGATGGAAAGTCTTTGGAGACAGCTCTACCGTATTAAATGTTTTTCCATTAATTTTACTGGGCCACAAACTTTTAAGAGTTAATGAAAGAAGATTGTGGTCGCTATCTTTAGTAGGTAGGACAGCCATATCCTTAACAAACTTCCACAGCATAAAGTCAAGGAGGATATAATCGATCCTTGACGTACAGTTCGTCCTGTTGAAAGTGTCGGCGCCCAAGGGGTCTGAAATAGTTCGGCCGTTTACAGCTCTTAACCCATACTCCATAGTCAGTGCGTTTAGCTGGATCACCCTTTGTGACCATCTTTTGATTGGTTCAATGGATAGCATGGGTATGCCCCTCCTTGCGTCATCTTCACCTAGGTCTAAAATGTCCTCAGTCGCAAGAGGCTCATATGTACAATTAAAATCACCAGCGACCAGAACTTGGCTACCTTCATTACAGTCGTTGAGTTCACTTTCAAGGATGGTTACTGTCGGGGACATAGAGCCATTTTTTGTTCCCCTAGCATAGATGTTAAATAGCTCATAAGTATATACATATGTGTGTGTGCGTGTTTGTGTGTGTGTATGTATGTATATACATATATATATATTCCGCAAAAAAAATGATGATGCAGTGTGCAGTTTTCAAATTTTATTCTCTGGCGCTACGGGTAGCGGCAGAGAATAAAATGTGAAAACTGCACACAGCATCGTCATTTTTTTTTGGGGGGGGGGGGGGTTAGGAGTATTACTGAGACTCAGACCGAGGAGACCGAGGAGTCTAATACGACGACGCAACTCTCGTTCAGGAGGGGCAAGGAATGCTCGACCACAGTGCAAGAATATATATATATATTCTCTACAAGTGTTTAACGTTCCAAAAATTTACGTAGAAACAACAGTTAAAGTCTAGTGATGGTTACTCATTAAAACCAAAAAAGGACTGAAATCTGCAAGTTATGGTTAGAAGTGCAATCGATTATTGGTGCAACAGCCATGCAAAAGCAATGCTCATGTCCTCAGCTTTAAAGAAACAGACAATTACAAATGTTGTAAATCTTTTTACAGATTACAGTAGATATCACTTTTCCCTGATCACTCTGACAACACAACTGTGAATTTAGTATCATTAATTAGTTTGATTATGTGTTGTTTAATTTCACTTTCAGGAGATGTTATTTATTGGTATAAATATTGTGAGGTCATAAGTGTTGCACTTGGTACACCAATTATGGTAGGCTTGGCTAATGCACCAGGTATCTATTGTGTTCTGAACCACAACTTGCAAATTTCAATGGTTATTGCTTTAAATTCCTAACCCTAACTGCACAGGTTTTTTACATTATACATTGAGGTGTTCTAACAAAAGTTAACCATACTGTCCTGGTAGAAATGGGGGTCTCTAGTTGGCAATGGTTTGCACCTTTGTCCAAGTAAGGACCATTCTTCCTAGTCATAATAAGGGGAATACACTACTGAAACAGCCCCTGCTCACCCCCTTGGTAGCTTGGCACGAGCATTCAGGCTTATCTTAGAGGTAGTGTGTAAAGCAGTTGCAAATAACCAACAGTAATACATCGAAAATACTACACCAAACCAGATTAGATACATTTCCAATACTTTATATATTTAAAACAAGATTAGAATGATACAAATCCAACATTTAGGGGCCGATTAGGATGGCGGTTTTTCCGCATCCTCCGGGCCGGCGGAAGTGTCCGCCGGCCTGGAGGATGCGGAAAAACCGCGGCGGAGACTCCAAAGACCCACCGCCAAATTAGGATGGCTGGTGGGTCTGATAATCTGTCCGCCGCTTTTCCGCCGCGGTCGGAAGGCGACCGCGGCGGAAAAGCACTAACATGTCTGGCGGTGTCTATCAGACACCGCCAGGCATATTAGGATGTCTGAAAATATATGCTTTTCCGCGGCGGCTTTACCGCCGTGGAAAAGCATACGGACCTTCACTTCGGGGGCCCGTTGCCGGCCCCCTGGGTGAAGGTGGGGTGGGGGGTGCACATGGGGGGTACCTATGGTACCCCCCTGCATTTGCGTGCACAATGCAGCAGGCACCGCGCGGTGCCTGCCGCTTTGTGCACGCAAATGCTGTGCATGGATTTTTTACATTGCGGCGGGTGCAGCTTGAAGCTGCACCCGCCGCAATGTTAGAGATAGAGGATGTGACCGCCACCCTGGCGGTCACATCCTAATTTGATCGGAGGGAACGCCGCAGCCCATGCGGACGTTCCCTCCTCCTCAGGGGTCGCGGACGGACTCAAGTCCGTCCGCGATCCTAATCGACCCCTAAGTACGTACAAATATGCACTTCGCATGACTGGCTTTAAAATGGAGTTCCTTGGAGTCGGTAGCTCAGTCTGGGGCTATGGCGGTACTGGAAACAACAGAATCCAAAAATGTCATCCGACTGCGTCGGTCGTGGGGTCAGCAGACTCGTAACCTTTTCGTTGCGGCCAACACGTTGGTGCGAGTCGGTCATGGCAAACGTCATGGTTGCGATGCAAGGTGTAGCGGTGCAGCGTGCTGTGCCCTCAAAGAGCGGTGCAGGCAGCGGCTCGGGGATGGTCGTCCAGCGGTGTCAGTGAGACCAGGGCTACAAGAAGAGTGAAGGCGGTGCCCGTTGCAGTGCTGACAGATCACGGTGCAGGCGACAGAGACGGTTTCTGGGAGTTGGCATCGGTCAGTCCAGACTGCGGTGTGGGATGGGGCAGTGCAATGTGAGACTTACGAGCATTGCCCCCAAGCCATGGTGCGGTCATGGGTGTCAAAGTCAGCAGGCAGCGACCGAGTCGGTGAGACCAGGGTGGTGAAGTGAAGCGAGGCGGTGCCGAGTGTGGTGCCCACATGTCACGGTGCAAGCAGCAACTCAGTGGCGGCGGCATTGGTCGTCGTCGCCTGTGAGGCCAGGATTGTGGTGCGAGATGCGGTGGTGCCCTCTGCGATGCCTTCAGGACTCGGAGCCAGCAACGCAGTCCGTGACGTAGTTGGCTGCTTTCCCCCTCTGGCGGAACTGAAACCACAGTTCCAGAGGCGGTGCCCAGAGGTCGGTGAAGTCTTTGCGGTCCCTGAAAGTTCAGGACAGGAGGCAAGCTCTACTTCAAGCCCATGGAGATACTCAGCACAAGGAAAGAAAGTTCAGTCCAGTTCTTTCACTGCCCAAGGCAGAAACAGCAACTGCAGGCCAACCCATCAAAGCAACAACACAGCAAAGGGGCAGTACTTCTCCTGCCAGTTCTTCCGCCTCTTCTTCTTGGAAGTTTCCTTGATTCCAGCAAGTTCTAAAGTTCTGGGGTCTGGCCCCAATATTTTTACTCAGTTTCTCCTTGCTCTTGTGTGCAGACAGTGTTGGTTCCCAGCCCATGCCAGTTCTGTCCTGTCTGGGCCGGCTTCCTCGCAGGAGGTGGAGGCAACATTGTCCCAGGCAGACGAGGCCACTTCAGGTGCAAGGAAATCTCCTCCCACTACTCCAAATACAACCCTGGTCTATTCAGCACAGCCCTGACTCATCCAGGAAAGGCAGGACACACCTCAACCCTTCCAGTGGCTGTCTGAAGAGAATGTGCATCCCTAGCCCCTGTCACTCCAAAGCCAGTCAGTCCCAAACCCAGCAGAGGCATACCTACTTTCTAAAATTGTTATTTTCAAACACAGAATACAAAAATCATCTTTAGTAAAAAAAAGCATTTTTATATTCTGAGTTCAGGCATACTAAATACCATTTCCCTATCTACACCCAATAGGAAGATATGCTTATAAGATGTTATGAGTAAACTCCCATTCTATCCTATGGGACAGATAGCCTTTCAAAAGTGAAAAATGAAATACACTGTAATTCACTACCAGGACATGTCACACACACCAGTTCATGTCCTACCTTTATTATACACGGCACCCTGCCCACAGGGGTACCTTAGGCCTACCTTAGGGGTGACTTATATGGAAGGCTCCCTGTTTTCCATTTTTACAGATAAATACAGACAGAAAACTTTCATTTTTAGTCTGTATTTAATTATAAATGTGGATAAAAACAGAAATTGGGTTACTTTTTGAGTAATTCTAAATACTGTCTGCCATGACTGCCAGGCCAGTAGATGTATATATTGATAGGTAAGGGGGTTAAAAAAGAAAAGAATTTTAGTAAAGTGGATTTAACAGCAGTAGATATGCACAAGGTTGATACTGAAATTTGCATATTCTCATATAAGTGAATAGATGTATCTTCTGCAGGTGTTTACAGCACTGACACCTGGCAGGCATTCAAGCATGAGTGCATATTTACCAGTTAAATAAATGCAAACATACACTAGTTTCAGCTTAATTTTTCCACAAAACCCAAATAAAAATGGATAAATACAGATAAAATTAGCAAAAAATAAATATGTATAAATACAGACGGACACGGGAAAAAAAATACCATAAAACCGGGAGCCCCACTTATATGTGAGAAAATGGAAGAGTTGGGCCTGACAAGTGGGTGCAGTTACCAGGTCGACATGGCAGTTATTAACTGCACACAGACACTGCAGTGGCAGGTCTGAGAGAACCCTTTACGGGGCTGCTTGTGTGGGTGGCACAACTAGTGCTGTATGCCCACTAGCAGCATTTGATTTAAGGGCCTGGAACCCTCAGTGCACTTTACTAGGGACTCACTAGTAAATCAAATTTGCCAATGAAGGAAATACCAATCCATAACACAATTTACATTAGGAGCACTTGCACTTTCACACTGAACAGCAGTGAGAAAGTGCGCAGAGACACTAAACCAGCAAAAACAGAGTAAAAACTGGGAGGCCAGAAAGCAAAAAGACAGGGGAAACACGCCAAAAGATACCAGGTCCAACACTTCTCTTTAACATTTACTATTTTCAGTAAATTGCTGTTATTTCTTGATCACATGCCATATTTAAGATGTTCTATGTCCAACCCTCCGCAGGTGTATAAACCTCTTCACTGATTTGGCACCATGAGGATGATAAAGCCTTTCTGAGCAATTTATTTGAATTGCTTTTCCCAGGCTAAAGAAAAGTGGAGGAGACAACAAGAGGGATTGGCGGAAGCAAAGATGTCTGCTGAAGGTTTGTAAGCACAGGAAGAAGAGACTGATCCTCGGCTGAACTTGTTTGCAACAAACTGCACAAAATGCAAAAAATACACTCAGGGAAGAAATTTGGCGAGTATGCTCTCCACGTTTTCACCATCTATTCAAAAAACACCACAAGAGATTCTTTCCCACCTCTCTGGTGTAATTGTATTACACAAAAGTTTGAAAAGTTTAACCAAGCAGTTAAAATAATTTATTGCCCCCATCCTTCCCGAAAAAGCTACAATGTCAAGACCAGAAAATTAGAAAAAGCCTCAATTTCATCATTCACTCCTTCAATGCATTTCACAAAAGGGCACACATTACACAAACATGGTTTAAGAAATTTTAATTGGTTATTCTTATCTAGTGGATCAAAATCACTTAAGAGTCTCTATTATTTATGCACACGGTTGGGACAACAACACATTTTTTCGCTGGTGCTATTCCATGTCCTTGGTGTTAAGTAATGGCACTGCTTATTCTAAAAACCCTTTACCACAGAATTATGAATTGTGCTTCTTGCTGTAATAATATGCAAGAAGAATCTTAGTGCACAGTTGGGTGGCATTTGTGACATATTGTTGTGTTATCTGTGTTCTGTTGTTTTTTGTGCTGATATCTGTTTGTGCTGTATTATTGCAATGTGTGTAATACGTTTGTTGTAAAGCTCTCTGCTTTTACTCTTGGTTTGTGTTCTGACGTGCTATGTTTTCATTGTATTATTTTGCTTTGTGTAAGTTATTGTGCTATATCCTGTTGTTTACTTTAGATACATCAACAAATGCAACTCTATTCGAAGTCTAAAGCAGCACATGCCTTGAATGTTCCAGTAACAAGCAACCAATTACCAACCTGTTAGGTGGGAAAATAGCAGTGCTACAGCTAAGTCCGAAACAGTGACAGGGGCCGAGCCTTAGCTAAGAGCTCTCAGGGCTTGTGTTATGTGACACAGTGCATGGTGAATGTGGTTTTCAAGCATTTGGTTGTTCAAGTACAAGAATTCTAATTATTTAAAAGAAAAATACAGGAATTGAATTTAAACGCCCTTATACACCTAACACAAGTTAAAAATAAACTTTGAATCCACTTTCATGGGGCACTGGAATTCCTTCTCTCATTTCACGACTATTCTGATTCTTGAACATTATCATGAAAGAATTATCTGGAATCATGTGGGGTAAGCCAAAGCTACCCATCATGAGAGGAACCTTTAACACACCTCAGTAGCTGTGAAAATACATTTTATAATTTGAAAAATACTCAAAATTAAGAACCTGGGATTACAGTACTGGTTTACCAGTTCTCAAATTATATGACAAAGGACACTTACCTCAGTTCAAGAAATCCACAAAAAGACACAATTATGATGCAGGGTTCCAAAATCTCTTAGAGTGGGCATACTGGGATTTCAGACCAGTGATCCATATGCAAATCTGTAAAGATGTCTTTAAACTAGTCGTCACAAAAACATGAATTAAGATCCTGGAGAATAGGACAAAAACCTAAAAAAAAATTAAGAGTCAGATGGTTTACCCAAAGGCGACGCCCCACAGCAAGACTCTCTGGACATGTCCAAGGGCCCTGCAATAAAGGCTCTGAGCACACTGGGAACCGAGTGACTGGCCACATTAAGTGCCCAAAGGTTCCCCAACAATGCACCTTGAACCCACTGGCCATTTGTGGAACATTTATTTGATTTATCCTGATCATTTGTCAGTGGTGTTACCAATAATCTGTCCTTCAGAATCTAGATATTAAGAGAGGTAATGTAGTATTACAACTGCATTTTCATGTCTGTGAAAACATCTATGAAATTGCAGTACGACAGCATCAACCTTTCTGCCCTCTGCAGATCACCTTCAAGGGCATTTGGATCTTGACAGTGGTCCTGGAGTCATATAACTGCTTGTCACGGGTAGCATAATGTGTACCATCCAGAAAATTAAGTGAAGGAGCCTTTCATGCCTTTCTATATGGTCAAGTCGAAGTTGGCGGTGGCAGTCTACGAATACCTTTGCTTTCAATGTCCTGAAAGATATCAAGTGCAGCAGCCTACTCTCTTGATTTAGAACATCTGCAAGAGAATCCAAATGTTGACATTGCTGATGCAGCCTTAAACTGCCCTTAAAATGTTCCAGAACAACCATTAAATGGGAAAGAAACTGAAGCAGCCTTGCATTTCAATCTAATGAAAAAATATTTTGCTGCATTAGTAATGGCATTAATGATGTCAAGAGTGAACAAAAATTGCTATGTAAATGTTTTTTTATTTTTTTTATTTAGCTCAGGTTTCAGTAACAGTGCCTTGAACTAGAACTTCTAACTCACCTCCTGTGAAAAGAAAAGAGAAACTTCTGTCACTGCATTAGCGTATGAGATGTTCTAGTCTAAAGAATGAGAGGATCCAGTATTGAATATCTTCAACGTTTATCAAAAATTGATATCCTTAAATTATTTTATTCTGAATTAAGTCTGAAGTTGTGTAAATTCCATGCTTATTTAGTGGTTCCTCGAGCAGACACTGTTAGTTTCTTTAACCCCTTGACCGCGGCGAAAATTCCGCCGCGGTGCGGGTGATTTACGGCGTGGGCGTGGTTCGGACGGCCCCCGGCCGTCCTCCGCACACGCCCACCATGACGTCGGCCGGCCGCCGGCCGTCCGACGCATGGACGGGGTTAAAAGATGCATTTTGTATAAGTGGAAGTGGTTAAAAAACAGAAACAAAGTAAGATCAAGATTAAGGGGCCGATTAGGATGGTGGACGGACCTGCGTCCGTCCGCCTCCCCAGAGGTGGAGGGACCGTCCGCAGGGGCAGGGGCGGTCCCTCCGTGCAAATTAGGATGTGACCGCCACCCTGGCGGTCACATCCTGTATGTTTAAAATTGCGGTGGGTGCTGCTTGAAGCAGCACCCGCCGCAATGTTAAAACTGCATGTTTTACATTTACATGCACAAAGCGGCAGGCACCGCGCGGTGCCTGCTGCTTTGTGCATGTAAATGTTGGGGAGTACCATAGGTAACCCCCATGTGCACCCCCCGACACCCTGGGGGCCCGTAACGGGCCCCCAAACACCAATGTCCACATGCTTTTTGTCCGTGCACATCCTAATTTGGCTGACGGTGTCTTGCAGACACCGTCACCAAATAGCCCTCCACACCCCGCGGATCAGCAGCGGACAGACCAGCCGTCCGCCGCTGGTCGCACCGCAATCCCACCGCCATCCTAATCTGGCGGTGGGTGTTGTCTGTGGCTGCGGCGGTTAATCCGCATCCTCCAGGGCGGCGGTGGCTTCCGCCGGCCCGGGGATGCGGATTAACCGCCATCCTAATCGGCCCCTAAGTGTGCTAGCAATCATTTCAATGTATGCAGCCCACAACACAAACCAAACTTGTCCATAGCTGCTTAAGTTATAGGCGTATCATTACCTACCACACACTACATGTGCATCAAAACGATGACAGGTTGAGTGAGACAAACTGTGAATTAAAGATCTCCAACTGAGCTTTAATCACAGCATTATACATGAAAGCAGCCTCAGGGTTTGAATTCGATTGCTAAATAGATTATGTAGCTCTGCATCCATTAAAATGTATACATTAAAACTGAAGAAAGAAGAGAACAATCATTTTGGAGAAAAAAAAACCCTGACCACCTGCACCCTAAACCATAAAAATATAATTCCAGGTGCGATTCCAATAACACTGGACCTTCCTTGTTAGACCACTTAGCAAGTCCGTGGCTTTGTGTGTATGGTCTGCTGTTTCCTTTACATGGGGCCGACTGGCCCCAAGTAACCTGTTGACTGTATGAAGCTTTCTAAACCGGCGTATGATGAAATAAAAAACAAACACAAACCTTGACCTATTCGATAACATACATAACGTTTCACTGATGGAACATGTAAGGCAACATGATGAATCAATAGCCAGTTTGAGCATGTCTAACATCATCAATAATGCATTGAAAGCAATCAACAGGCAGATGTCTTATAAATTGTTATGTCATCGTTTAGATTTTTTTAAAAACTTTTCAGAGTGAAAGGAATTCAATGTGATGTAGTTTGGGATTCTAATTAATTTCATGGCAAGGACTTGCTTTTACTGCATCAATGGCAATATTTAATGATAGTGAAAAAATCTTCCCACAATAAAAGAAAGTAGCAGCCTGAATACAATTAATACTGTGCCAAATGCCTATTTAAAGCACATACTTGCTTCTTCAGAAACGTGGTATCTATAATTCTGCAGAAAACGTCTCTCTGTTATGGTCTCTGTAAAATTATTTCAGCGTGTGATTTTCAACGACAACACTCTTCTCCCTTACCCTTTGTTCCATGAGCCATTCTTTTTCCTACTCTTTCAATGCCACATTCTCATGGGCCCCTGTCTCCCTTCAACTTCTTTCCCTGTCTCCCTTCTCCTTCTTCCTTTCTCCTCTTGATTGACCAAGAGGCCATGTCAGAAAAGAGCTACTAATTAATTTTCATAATGAATTCAAACCAAGATGCACAACCGATTCAGAATATAAAGGTACATTTCAAGAGGTAAGATCCAAGTGGGGACATTTACTTCAAGTTTACTTTTTGGGGATACATTTTTGTTTACATATTTACATAGGAGTTTTGTTAAGTGCGACTTGCCTCCTCGTTGTTGCTTTAGGGCACTCCCTGTGAACCTTAGGAGTATCTCCCTACACATCAGCCCAGAGGCTTACAGCAGAAGTTTTATGTGGCACTGTCCTCTAGGAAACTCTGAGGAGGCTGTCCTGTTGGCATTGCATGAAAGATCTGTGTGCATGCCTTCAGTACACGTCAGACCTCTCCTGCACCTGACACTCACTGACTGAGGAGTGCAGTCATTCACCCCTCTGTCAATAGGCACTGTGTTAGGCCTCAGGCATTTACTGGCCCCTAATGAGAGAGCGGCTTATGAAGTCCCAAAGAAAAGCCGGAGAATAATGCTCCAGCACAAGACACAAGACCCTTTCTGCATTACGTCCCAGTAGGGTGTAAAAGGAATGTGCACTACAGGGATTCAGTATCTGCAGTAGGCCTTTGCAATAAGGTTAGTATCATCATATCTCAAATTTAGAACACATCAAAAATAAGTTCACTCAGTCCAATGAGAAGGACTCTATGAGAAGGACTCTATGAAAGGTGGAAGTGTTCAATATAAGACAATTGATGGCATATTCGAAAGTTTATATCAACTACAAACGAGCTGCTTGACTTTAACACAAAGGAGACCATCTGCAAGGAAAGACCAAGACGTATCAGTGTATTTATATTTTGAAATATGAATATTGATACTAAGGCTATTGTAGTTAAGCAACTAAACCAAATCATTTTATAAGCACAACACAAACTCCACCTATGTTAGGACTCCAACTCTAATGCCCTTTAGAAGGCACTGAAGGTTAACTTTCCAACAGGAACCTGCAATATAACATTTCTGATATGGTACAATGGGGAAACGACCTTAACAATGCAGTCAAAACCCGCAATACATTTACATCACTGCTTTAACAAGGCAAGTCGTTATCACGAGTTGCACTGGAGGGCGCTCTAGACTAGGGAATAGTGTGATTTATTATTTCAACACCTTCCGTACTGTACGTAGGCTGGAGTTGGAATAGTAAATCATACTATTCTGAGGTCCTGTGCCCTACAGCGCAAGTTGTTGTAACAACTTGAGTTGTAAAAACAGCGATGTAACGTACCGCGAGCTAAATGGTCGTGTTGTAACATCATGCATCCGTTACAATGTACTCAAGGGAACATGTTTACCTTCAGGAAAAGTCGATCACTCACAAGATACAATAAGAAATAAAAGTATAAACACAGATTGAATATAATATCAGCTGTAAATGTGCTACCTTCACAAAATAAAGTTTGTATATAACCCCCCCAAAATCAGCAAACCCTATTAAATAATGTGTTTTTCTATTCTAAACTCGTTCAAAAAATCATCAATTGATATTGCTCTATCATATATTCTCTGCAATGCTCATAAACTTAGTGTATGGCGTGCAATTTGATATTTATTCAATACAAGTCTAAATGACTATGAGACTGAATGGACAATGGTGTCATCCTGATAATTGCTAATAGTGTATTAGATGTATCTGCTCCCCATACCACCATTTCAAGTAGGAAGCATTAGAAAGACAGGGAATCAAACTCCCAAAAGTGGAATTAATTCCATATTCAGAAATAGTGGGGGAATCAGTGAGCAAATTATTTATCTGAGTGAATGAGCAGGTGAATGTGAGCGAAACCTTATTAGTGAAAGTGTAATTTAACAGGAAGGACTGTGGCAACTGCACATTTGAAAACTTGGCCCAAAGCACAAAGACAAAATGTACTGTTTTATGCTTGTGTAGATGTTGCTTACAAGTGCAGAAAATCTACTAGATGTACAGATTTTTCTGCAGGTGTTTTTCCCGGAGATCAGTGGCATGGACAATGTAAATACTGTGGACTTCACAAAGTCATAACATTGTAGATTACACAAATATTTTCAATACACTTTCCATATTCTCCTAAACTTCTTAACTTCCAATGAAAATGAACAAACTTGGGTGGTTCAAAGGGTGTGGAAAATGCCTGTAAAACCTTAGCTTGAGGAAATTTTGAAGACAGTATTTCATGAAATGAAAAAAAAAAGGATTCCATTTATGGAATTACTTTTTCATAAGAGGAAAAAAGACAATGTCTCATTTAATGCACATGCAAATACAATACACAAACAATTAACACAGTGAATGGAAATATTTATTGTAGTTTAAAGTATGGAAACCTCCAGCTACATCGAATAGAAGACTTGAGTATCATACAGTGGAACACAACTAGCTGCATAGACTATTAATTGCGCACTTAAATGTGATTCTTTTGTGGCTAATGTATTATTTACACTGCAAATTATAAGCTAGGGGGACACAACATCCATTTGGAGCCCTGGAGGAGTCATCCATTTCTGAAGCATGAATTGCAGGGCCCAGCCTAATGAGAGTTAGCCTCATATACCACAATTGACCTTCTAGATGCTTGGTTACAGCTGCACTGGAGTTCCACCAGGAGAGCAATGTTGTTCCATATCAACATCCACTGAACCACATCACAGTTTGGATATGATGACTTACAGTGAAGACAGACATATAAATAACTTTTGTTATCGAGTTGCAACCAGAAAACGTATTTACCCTACTTCAAACATGCAGACACTAAACCTCGCCTCATGAGATCCTCTTCTACTTGTCAGGAAATAGCAGATGACCACTTTGAAGAATGAATCCAAGAACCATAGAATCAAGATCTGTACTTCTGGTGGAAATCTATGTTGCATACCTGTCAGATACTTATAGCCACAATGTCTGATTATTAATTCTTTTTCAAATCTCATTCGACAAAGAAAGAATTTAATTATAGACACTCTACTACTTACTCTCCTTGCAAGTAGAATGTTATACCTGAACCTTACAACTTATGCTATGTTGTTTCGAGGTTTGCCAACTTTTCTGGGCCTAGTTTGCACTTTATAGAACTTGAAATACAATTAAAAAGGCACTTCTAATAACTCAGGGCAACACTAATTTGATATTTATGTTTCTGAAGGTCCTAACCATTGGCCATAAGACAATTAGGGAGAGAGGTATATTTAAAAGATGAAGGTTTGAGAGAAAGGAATTACACTAGAGAAGGAAAATTAGTGAGCTAGCCACCTTCTCATGCAAAAGGCATCTCTTGAGTACTTTAAAGACAAAAGGTGTACTGAGGAACCTTAAAGACAACATAGGTGGGCCCAAGCAGGAGTGATGATGAAGTCTGAACTGGTGGAGAAGTATAAGGAAACTTACAATCTTGAGTTATGATAATACAATTTGAGGAGGTAAACCACAAACTCAAGTTAAAATGAAAAATATGTTTTTTTGAAATAAAAAATCAAAGTAGCATTTTAACTAAGAAAGCTGTCAATACGGAAGGCGTCTTTTCAAAATAATAAATGTGAGTGGAAAATACGTTAGTCATTGTGGTATTCAATTAATCCAACAAAGAAAATTTGATAGGATGGTTGCAATAATAGAAAAAGAGGAAACAACCGTTTATTTTATAGGATAAGTGTGTACAGATGTTTTTGCATCATTAATAGGAACTGTTTTTCAGTTTGATTACAAGTGTCTACTGTTAGCTGATTCTATGATGACTGACATGCAAAGAACACAACTTCTGATCCGGTCGACTATGCATTTAAGTAGTGTGATACAATTTTACAGCATGTCCATTGTTATCTGCGTTCCCTAATTATCAGTCAGTGCTGATGGTTTTGTTCAGGTAGCTTGTCATGAACTAATAAAAAGGTAAGCCCAAAAAAACCTGAAGGAACAGCACGATTATCAAATAATGATACCAGACATGTGGTCGAACTTTACAGAGGAACATCTGTGAATATTACCAAATGCAGCCAGAAAAAGCAGACGACATGGTACGTTGGAATGAGAGCTGGCACGGATAAGCTCTGGAGGAGTTGCATAAAATGAGCCAGCTGTGGGCACAGTTATTTCTAATGTGGAAAGGATTGTAAAGCCTTCATGGTGGCACACAAGAACCATAGGCCACCTACGAAAAGATTTTATAGGCTAGGTTGCAAAAATATCCAGTGCAGGGAAAACAAAACTTTATGATTGTGAGGAAGGAGTGTATGCTTTTAAGAGTCTAAGCAGCTAATGTATCAAAGGGTTTTACCCAGTCGGTGTCTATAGGAATCTGTGTCACTACATATGGGCCAAGGATCATTTTAAGTATGAGTTTGCTGAATTATAAAACTATTTTACTGCAAAAATGAACATCTAATGATTTAGCGCACTGTATATAAACTAAAAGCTAGAAGAAAAATGAGTATCAAGATGTCTTTTTTATGAATGATTGGCTTAATTCAATATGGTTTACTGCAGTCTAAATATACATTATTAAAGATACTTTTTTGTGGACTGACTTCATATTTTGTAATAACAGGAAATAGTCAAATAATTACTGACCCTATACATATGTAAAGCAAAAACTAATTGTAGGCAATTCTTTAGATAAATCAGCTATTAAAAGTATGGGCATCAGATTTATTTCACAACCGTTTTAAGTTTCTGTTCAGTCCATTGGGTACATGCAGCGTGAAAAGAAATGATGCATCGACAGGATATACACTGAATACTCATCCAGGGCCGGATTCACAAGGGTTTTGCTGTGAGGAGGTGATAGATACTCTTGCAGTCCTACAGGATTACTTCTGAGTTCCAGGAGTAAACCAAGATACCTGGCTAAGTACTGGAATTCAGGATTAAGCCGGAAGTAGGAACAGATTAATTCATAATTGCTTATAGCAAATTCTGTGTGAATCAAGCCCGCATTTGTAAAGTCGGATTAGGTCTCTGTCTCTCACCAATGTTTAGCTATCCACTACACTTTGCAGGATGGAATATCACAATATGTGTTGCATCACGTCTGTCAGACATAAGATTTATTGTTCCTATCAGAAGTGAACAAGAACAAAGTTAAAAATACCAGCTCCCAAGTTCAAAGTCAATTAAGCTGTAAGTGTGCCGATACAAGCACCAAACAGCCGCAATCCTGAACTCACCAATGAATAATGTTCTGAGCCATAATATACATGCCAATTTTAGAGGCACATGACCTATTGGCTTTGCCAATGTTTTTTTTAATGATTCTGTACTCCTAATGAGGGCCTAAGTATACACTTAAAGGATGGGAGTTGAGGTATAAACCAAAGAAATACTAGAAGGAGAATAAAGCAAGCCTCACACTGAAAGTTTGGTGACTGCTGAAAACTCAATTACTGGATTTCACAACTCCCTGGACTAGGCTCTTTCCTACCGCCAATATGTGGGGTAACCACCACCGAACGAGGAGTGATGCAGACCCTGGGACTACAACAGAAATAACCCATACATTTATTTCCATAATCAAACATGCCCTACCTACACTTTAATCAAGGAAAAAATATATTTAAGTATAGGACAAGCCATGGAATTAGACGGTCGAGTTCCTGTTTTTTTGGCACAATTTAACATTAAGGAAGAAAATACATAGTCAAGAGCACTAAGACTGCCACCAATTTTTAAGAAACCATTTATTTCAGCATATTTTTGCATTAGGAGATTGGGTTAGATTTGCCCAATTCCTGGCGAGGATAATCAGCAGGACAAAGGTTAGAGCAGTTGACATGCCAGTCCTAAATTCAGTTACAAGTGAACCTGACCTCTGGGAAAATCTTGCAAAAAACGGTTCTACTTCTTAATTATTTTTCAACCTTCCTTTGTTTCGTCCATTGCACTGCATTTTGAATTTTCAACAATAACTGAAAAAGTAATTGCATAACTCTTCATCTGACAAAAGCAGCGAAACGCATGCAAAGCAGCTAGTAAACCAAGACAAACACGAACGACTTTCACAATGCAAATGACAAAGCACTCTGAAGTACTGCTGAGTCCCAGTCCAGTGATAGCAACAGTAAACTGCAATCACAACATGAACCAGTCATTTTTACGGCAGTATTTGGCATTCCAAATGAGATACCTATGGATTCTCATAGGATGAGGAGTTCCAAAGTGTAGACTGAATATATTCATAACAATAAAAGTAAACTCCTAGGTCATTAAATGCATGCAAGGAATGAAAGAAAACATGCATCATGATGAAGTGCCAAATCCATAAATGCTCCCTTCCTTCATTTGGTGATGAGCAAAACTACAGCTCGCAAACCTTATTGTCCGTCTCTATCCTTTAAACAAGCACTCCAACTGCATACTGCTGCCGACAGGGGGCACTTCAACTGCCACGAAGCTTCAAATACACCACTACATCCAAACTACTACCAATCTCAGGCTCTCATATGACCCGTTTTTATTTTTAAATTGTTTTTTCAGCAGTGCTTTAAATGGAAATGAGAAGTGGTGGTACTCACTAATTAGACTGGGTCGGTCGTTAGGAGCGTGTCTGGGGGCATGGCTATGAGCCAGGAATGTAACAATAGCCACATAAGTAAGCTTTAATGCAAATGTTCTGATAGTCATGTAAATGACTTGGACGCCCAAGGCCAAATTCACACAATATCAAACTGCCTCTTTACATAGGAGACATGGCAAGCATCAGCTTCTATGTCTAGGTGCAGGGCCTAATTTTTGGCAGTTTGAGATTGCGCGAATTTGGGCCATGGGCATTTAAGCACTCTACATGACAGTCAGAACATTTGTATTAAAGCCTACTTTTTTAAAGCACCACTGATTAAGTGAGTTGCCCAGGATCACAGGGTGCTGAGCCGACGTAGGGATTCGAACCTGGTTCCCCAGTTCCACTGTCGGCATCTCTGGCCACATCCTCAATTCAATTCTTCATCTTTATTCGATCAAAAATATATTAAACCATAATAGCACATTTGGCAATGACAAACACATATAGTAATAAAACAGTACATTTTCAATCCAATTTCATTAATATTTTGATATCTCTAAAATGTACACATACAATATTTAAAGTAATGCAAAAAAATTAAAAATCATGTATCATATATAGAACCAGTTCATTCTGGCCACATCCTCGTTCTTGTTGCGATGCCAATTAGAACCTATCACTGCAGGAGTACCCCAACGCAGGAAAACACTACCCATTGCCTGCCAGAGCTCACATAAACACGCTCCATCTGATAGGGTCAATATCAGTAGCTTTTGCGTTACACGTACCCATACTTCAGTGCCTGAGCCCCGCTGCTTCTGGGAGTACCGGTACTCTCCATGCTCAAAAACAAGTAACGGTACTCAGGGGAAGAAAACTGAGAAGTGCCGGTACTCAGTACCAGTGAGTACCGGCCCATTTAAAGCACTGCTTTTCAGAGAAAGCATGAACAGTCGTCTAGCCTCCCATGTTAGGTTATTTCATCCGCAGATGTTTGTTGGTGGTGCTCAAGAAGAAACACGCACCTTGACTTTGTGTGTATTGTACCTTACACTTAGAAGAACCGAATAGCTTAGTAGCTTAGTTCTGTGGTGTTTGCGCGCAGCCTTGAGTCCTGAGTTACGAATGCTTTTATCGAACAGCTCTTTCTTACTCACAGTATAACTCGCAGCGCTTAGAAGAACCATACTTTGCCCTTGAAAGCGCTATGCATGCTGGAATATCACGAGCACAAACTAGGCTCCTAGAGTCGAATTCTAGAACAGACGGAGGTTAATAGACTGCGGTTTTATCAAGTGAACAGATCCGGTTTGAATACGGGACAGGACAGCTGTTCCATTACTGCATTTTACAAGTCGGGCTAACTCTGGACCACAAAGTGTGACGTGCATTTTCAATCTCAAAGCAGCATACATCGAAACGACTGACAATGACACCTAGAGGTGCCTGATTAGATTGTCTAGACCTGCATCAGTTCTCAAGAAGCAATGTAAATTAGCACCGTCCCCATTAATAGTAATGGAAACCTGAAATGAAAAAGTGCAAGCTGGACATCAGAGGATCAAGAGACTGTGTTACATCTAATAATATATATCAATGTGAGTTACCGGTGTACAGACATTTAAAAAAAAATCTGTTTTCTGTCTCTAATTTATTACCAGATATTGGATCTATTTTTGATAGCCAGCTTGAACAAAGAGGCATTCATTGTGAGACATGAAAATGTGTTGATATGTTTTTGCGCAGTGATTATTTAAATGTGGGACTGCATTAGGACAGGTGTGCAGGCTACTTAGGGCCTGAGTATGAGAGAAGGTGTTATTTATCGTTCCTGATACATTACGATACCGTGGGCTAAGTTATTTATCGGTTGCGATAAATTACGAGTTCATGAGGAATAATATGTGGATTTTGATGTTTAATGCACCAAAATCTGCATGATACAGTAAATACTGTATGTTTTCCACTGTTAAATCTCTGCAAGTTTGACCAGGAGTTTACACATGGTTCGGAATATTTTGAGGAACTCGTAATCAGGGCCTTTTTATGTATATTTTTTAAGAGAATCCAAATGCATTCTTGAGTTGAAAGCAAATATTTTGGTCAATGGGGGTGAATAAAAGAATCAATAAGGCACCCCAGGTTGGAAGAAATGGTAAAAAATGTTTAGGGTTTTGAAAAAACTCTTACTTTTAAAAGAGAGAATATTTTGTAGATAAGATTAGTGATGACTAACACTTCAAGTGCTGCTGGACTATTAGTATTTTGCACTGCTGTATCTGGAAATATGAGCAGTGTATCTGAAATTGGGGTATACCTCTTGGTTGCTTCTAAAAAGTCTCAAAATATTAAGCTCATTCTAATTCGGGTATTCTATCTTCATTCATTGAGTCCTTTTATGGCTGTCGCTTTAGATGACATACATTTGTCATAATATAAGCTACTGTGTGACCATCTCTACCCTTTCATAAACAATCTGGTTGACTTTAAGCTCGAGAATGTACCTGAATGTTAATGTGTTTACAAATAACATGAGGGAATGTTCAAAAGGACCCACGGCAGGCACATACTCTCATTATCGCCACTTACAGGGCTTGATCTGCGGTAACTCGTTTCTGAAGATCATAAACTCTAGGCTTTCCTTGGCCACCCAACTAATTCACAGGAAAGTTCTTTTTACGCCATTCATCCTGCTCAACACATTTTCCCTCATGTTAATAACCATTAGAAGCACCAGGCTACCATTAATCTTGTCATGTCTCAACAGGCAAATTGAATCTATATTGGGTCCCACTAAGGCTACTCCAAAGACTATATTGAATTCAAAATGTAGCAGCAGACAATTACTACAGCGTCATCTACAGGACTAAATCTCACCTGGATTCCAAACACCTCCCTTTCTACCTTTCACCAGGTGCTTAGCTTTTAAAGCTCTCTACAGTTTCCACTGGACCATCTGTTGAAAGGATTCAACTTGCACCCAAGTAAAGTTGCAAATATACTCAGAGAAGAGAACCCTTCACTCTAGCCTGCCACTAAGCAGACAACGGCGCATCTACATAAAGAAACACATAAGTGGAACCTTCTTAACCCGAAAGGCAGCAAAACTGGAACTCTTTTCCAGCTAAGGCACAATATGTCCAGACCAACCAAAAAATACAGGCAGTCCATCATGACTTGACCTGTCTCAAACAGATAATGAAGGAATAATACACATCCAAAGCGCAGAGGCGACTGGCATCTATGGGGAGTGGAGGGGGCAGACACGCATGAACGAAAATAATATATATTCAAAAAAGGAACTGAAGATGAAAATGACGTCCACCACACCGGACGTCTTCTTTCTTCAACAGCAGCCCGGCCACCAGGCGCTGCTTTCATGCTGGAGCAGTGTGGCTCACTGGTTAGAGGAGGCAGACCCTGAAGCAGAGGTCAGACCCGGGACCAGGGTTCAATTCCTGACGCGGCAGGGTCTTGAGCCGAAATGTCCACGGACTCGATAATTCTCGCTTCGGTGCCTACTCGAATCAAGGGTTCACACTCTGCAACTCTGGGCAATAGTTTGCTTAATCTCCACTACGGCCCCCCCGCGGCGGGATTCCTGGCTTTCACCTTGGGGATGCCCAGTACGGGTTTTCTCACAGGGAAAAGTCAGGACGGGTTCCCAAAGCAAGCGCCTTGAGACCTTGAGACCTTGCGGTGATAAGGCGCTATATAAAAACCTTTGACATGACATGACATGAGAGAAGCGTCCTGATTCAAGGGAGCGGCCTCACTCAGTGCTCCACAGCAGTCTGGAGGCCTGCACTTGCTCTAACCCAGCTGTCTTAAGGTTAGAGATGTTTGAAGTGCACATGTGTGGCTGGCCGTCACACTACAGCCAGGCAAAAATACATGTGCACTTTAAACAGTGCATTGACAGCCCTCGTTGCTGCTGTCTCTCAGCAGTGGCCTGCCCCGTCCTGATGTTCTGTTTGGGACGGAGGATGAAAAATGAAATTGTAATAAATCACAATATTATTTTTCATCTTTGGGGCTTTAGGAGTAATATAAGTGGGGCGACGCTCCTCTGCAATAACGGAGGAGCCACCCCTGCCAAAATGAAAGAAATCTTGCTTGAATATTTTAGATCCATATTAAGTTATATCTCACTATTGGTCTGCATGCGTGCTCATGTTCATAATGACTCAAAAGCATTTGACATTAATGCATTACAGCAAGCTAGGCTCCCACATAGGCCACACTCCATTAGACACAAGAGTGTAGCCAGGGCTCTAAGTGGGATGAAAAACTGGGGGGTCTCTCAAAGGGGCGTGGTCAATGTAATTAAAGGCGTGGCTTAAAAACAAGTAAATTAAAAATCTGTGCTTGACATAGTGTGCCGGCCAACTTGCATTATGCTGTTTCTGTCATTGCATCCAGATACATAATACAACAAGTAACATCATACCTACAACAAGTCAGGACCATTGACTTTGTCAATGGTTGTTAGTTGTATAAGAATAATAAACAGCAACTATGGCTTGTAAATAATATTGAAAAAGTTTCCACTTATAGCCCTGGTGACACCATGACAATATTACTACTCCCGACTATCAACAAGAGAAGGAAAAACCAAAGAGAAAATCACTCTATTTAAAGGAACTCCCTTCCTCTACAACGCTCACCTGGCATGATGTCATGCTGTAACTTCTCCAGTCGTGAGAAGTGAGCAGTGTAGGCACACGCACATCGACGTGCCTGCTGTCACTGCAGTCCGGAAAAAAAACGGACTGCCTGTGCCAGGGCACAAAACAGAGCCCGATAGAGACCCATTTCGATGCCCCCTTTAAACAACTGCTGGTGCTCAGCACCGGTGAGACTCGGCCCACTTAAAGCCCTGGGTGTAGCAACACAAACACATTAGGAGCACATCTCTGGCCATCACACATTACATCATAGCAGTCCGCTCAAATAGACCTTACAACAAACCCACATTTTCCCATCCAAGAACTAGCATGAAGTAGTGTTGCACCAGTTGACAAATATACTCTGGTACCTCAACAGAGCTATGAAGTAATGTACAAATTTCATTACTATGCAACGCCCAGGTTGAAGTGTGGAATTTTCACTCTTGATGAGCACTTTCTGGAGGGGTCCTGTAGTGAACATTTTGAATCACAGATAGTCCCCCAGGCACAGAACATATAACGTGGTTGGTACCCTATATCTCAGCTGTCCACCATAAACCTCTGCAATTTGCCTTTGAGGAAGTCTCTCAGAAGAAAGGGTGCATTCAGGGACAGCCATCCGACTCTGTAGGGACTACTGGTTCCTTCTCATAAGCCAAACAGCCCTCAAGCAAGCACATGCTGAGAAAGCGGTGGATGAGATTGGTTTATGAACCTGATCTATGAACTGTGGAGCAGGTGAACACACTCTGTATGGGGAGACGGTACCATGAACTAGGTGCCTGGGCATCTTGTGCCCACAAAAAAAGAATGCACTGTACTTCAAATTGGCTGGTACTGTCCGGTACGGAGTACCGGCCCTTTTTTTATTTTGAGAGGGAGAGTACAGGCACTTCTCAAGAGAGACATAACACTTTTAATTGGAGAGTACCAGCACTTCTCAGAAACAAGTAGGTACTCTGTTACGGAGTACCTACACTTTTATTTTTCCATTTCAAGTACTGACTGTACATAACAAAATTAAACGTCACCATTCCTTATCAGCAAGGTGGATAATATCTACTTATCGGACAGGACAGACTGCCAATGGAAGCATTTGGGCTAATGATACATGATTAACATCTCTTTTGACACGTTTTGTTTACAAAAAGCTGTGCTACCTGCCCTGGATGGCTCATAATGACTCATAAGGATGCCTTGCTAGCACTGTAGACAATAAGATAAACAGAGACTGGAATTGGTTGCATGACTGATTAAACACATGCCACTTACTGAAATCCTGTGTGCTACTACTTACGTCATCAAAGTGGAATCTGTCGTCTTTCTCTCTGTCCTTCGTTGCTCTCTGGGTCATCTCCCAAGCACCTATGTCCATCCTTCCATGGAGCTAAGTGGGCTTATATACAGAAATCCATGTATTACAAGAAATGTTCTACAATTTGGCATTATTTAAGATGACTTGTGTTAATATAGTTGGTATTTCATATATGACGTGATACATAATGGGCTATGGAGGTAATCTGCAGTGGGCCTATAAATCTTACTGTCTGGTGGGTTTTAAGGGGATTCATGAGATACACTTCATGTATTTTATTTTCCCCTTTCATGCTTTCTTCTTAACTTATTTTTTAACTCTATGTTGAAGGTTGAAAAACAGCTTCAGAGCACTCACCACAATAGTATTACATTCCTTCTTCCCACATTGCATCATTAATGCACCATATTGAACATTAACTATACATACAAAAAGGTAAGATGGCTTCAAGCCTGCTTGTTATTTTTATCCCCCACATCTGCATCATTAATACATGATATACAAAATTAACTATATTTACAGCAATTTAACCTGGCTTCAAGATTGCTTGTTATTTTTTTTATCAAGTCTCTACTTCCTAGTTTCATTCTGATACGATGCTGACATCCAAACCTTTACAGATGTTGAGACTAAAATAATATTTGGATGCACTATGTTAAGGAGCCCATTTGAATTTAAATATTTATGCATTCTCTGTTTATTTGTCTATATTTAATGTTTATACTCTGCTGAAAACTTTCTGTTGTGCTATTAGTTGATATGCTCAGTGCGTTCATGTGTCTAAATCATTCCCTTGCAATATTCAAGCACTTGGTTGGTAGGAAGTAGCAGAGCCGAACTGGAAACCAAAATCAGCCCAGGGAAAAAAATGCTTATGCAAGAGGTCTATGAATTTATAAAAGAACTCAGAACGCAACCTTTGGCCTCGTTGCTCCATATGACGGTGACTTGCAATAGCCTTACTTTCCTGGCCACTTTATCCCATTGATAATATATTTTACCCAATTCATAGAATCCTCAGGGTGTACAAGTAAGTTCCGAAAGAATTTCCAAATCTACACCAGTCTGTTATTCCTACACATTTGTTGTGTATATCTGTTCTCACTCGCATGTATAGGATTGAGGGAATAGGAAAAGTTTGCTTTTCACAGAAAATGATTTCCCTTGAAAACTTTTTCCTTCCCCCAAAAGCCTCTGTGAAAATAGGGACATTTGGTGTACTTCCCTAATCTTGCTGCACAATTAGTTCAGAAGTGCAGATACATAGAGAAAGGAGCGGCTAAGGCTTGTAAACACAACAGTGTTTATTTTCACCTTATTTAACCACACTCCAGAATGCCCACAACTACCAGGGGCAGGTGAAGAAAGTTGATGTGTGGTGCGACTAACATAGTGTGCTAGCTTGCTTTGAGCTGAGCCTGCTGGTTAGATGCCTAAAACCACTTCTGCTCAACCTTTGTGTCAATCGATGGACTCTGTGAACTCCTCTCTAAGGATTGATCATCTTGCCATCAACATGCACGTTCAATGTTCTCATTTGTCAACTATATTGTTGAAGATTGATTGCTGGACCGATGTTCCGTATCCAAAGTGTTCCACAACTACAGTTTTGTGGTTTGTAGAGCTTCCCAAGTGTGTGTGTGTGTGTTTGTGTATATATATATATATTATATATATATATATATATATCATAACTCGAACAAACAATTACATCCAGGAATACTCGGGCTTAGTGCCCGCCATTGACGCGTTTCGCTCCCTCACACAAGCTTGATCACATGACGCACTTACAAGTGGGAAGCACTAAATACGAAAAGGTACACTACTAGTTATCCATTGAGACAGTGTCTGGACACTGTCCCCCATATGTCTGAATGATACTCATTTCCCTATCAACATGAAAATACTTGCCTTAAAACACTGTTGCTTATTACTCGTAGGCCTTCCATTATTGCAAACATACTCAGAGATCAGTCACCAAAAATGAGGCGCTACCCTGGGTCAATACGCAGTAAAGTGGCCTACATTTACTCACACATTCTTGCCATGACATAATTTTGCACAATGTTATTTCTGCAGAAGTTAATAATCAACTCCTCTCTTTGGCATCTGCATAATTATTATTTTATCTTAGAACAAGAAGAAATATAAAGGACGCCAGAACAAGCAGGTCATTTCGAAAGTAGCCCCATAAAGCAACATTTCTTCGAGCACTGCCTTTACACATGCTTTGTTGGTGCCTAATAAGTAAACTATGTCCACTCCCCTCATATAATAACTACTTGGGCTGCAGCGTTGGCCCTTCCCTCAGCTGATGCAGGGATGTCCTGTACATTTTCTAACAATTACTCAGTCTCTTGGTGACCCAAACAGGCAGTCACGCCAGACAGGCTTTGTCAAGAATCAGAAGTCATTTTCGTGGCTAGACACTCACACCTGACACAGCAGGGCCTGTCGCGGTATACTTTCTATGTTTGTAGAAGGCATTCCACTTGAAAACCGCAGACTGGTAAATGACTAGAACTGTCAGAAATGTGCCTTGTGGCCTTTGAAATCACTGTGGTCCAATGGTGATTCTTTTCTAGATAATGTTCTTAATATGGACATGGATACTCAGCTAAGAGCCTGCTAGCCACCATGGCCCTCTCAGTCAATTTAGATATTTTAGTTTAGAACCAGCAACTGCGCCTAAAGAAGTGGAATATGCTACTTACTCATTTTAAGAAAGTATCTGATCCTTGTAAATCCCAAAAAATGCCTCTAACAAGCAGGGCTTCCCTTAGGATTGTACAGGCCATCATAAGCCAGACCGTCCTAAGTGAAACATCATTGCGACCACAGCTATTCACTCAGTGGAAGGACGCGCACCATGCTTATGGTTTTGCTTCTTCGAGAGCTATAAATGTAAAAAGTAACAAAAAGAAAAAAAACATGAAAAGCGTCGGGGGTCTATCATTCCTCTTTAGCATGTAGAACTTTTGTTCTGTCAAGGAGAATCTTGCAGGTTCCAGGTCCGCTTCTGACTTCCCTAGACCGTGGCACCGTGTTCTCTTTTATCTATATTAAATCAACTTGTTTCTCCAACGCAGTGGCGTGGAAATTCACTTTAAGAGAAGAGCGAAGACAATACTGGCTACATTCCAATTTGTGTAGGAGATATTAGTGCTTTGAGAGCTGAGCACTACACTTTAAATGTATAGCGTGCAATCTTAACTCACACTGACATACTGAAGAGCCTAAAGAGAAACGAAATTCCACCAGTTTCATGCATCGTTTGGGATGGGCTCCATTCTGATATCGATTCGTCAAATTTACCACATGGCAATAATAAACACTTCAGCAGTAATACATTCCAAAATAATAGGAGAAATTTTAATGCAGAGAAAAGAATTACTCCTCTGGCCAACTCCTTTCCTCCCTCAAAAACGGAACATCTGCTGCATACTTAAACAAAAAACATGGACACAAACTCACTGCAGGTCAGTCACTAAGGAAAAACGCATTTCCATTCAGAAACAGCTCCACTCGGTCTGCAAATAAATCTTCTCTGTCAATAGCTCGAAGGCAAAGCGAAAAAAATACTGTATGGATCAAAGAATTCAAGGTTTTCAGAGGAAAGAGCTGGGAGCTTACTTCACTTCACGCAAGCTGCATGCGTTGGTGGGAGGGGTGCAAACTATAACAGCATCTAATGTGACTCTTTAAGCCAAACACCCAATGGCAAATATTAATATAGGCTTATGTCTTCGAGTGCTCATTTTCTTTTATGCTGCAGCAAAATGTTACGACTTTTGCGATTTTTGCCTTTCGCAAAGTCTCCCGGTTTGACTTCATGCATGTGAATGTTTTAGTGGCATAGAAAGATAACTTTCACCACATAGTCAATCGATAACATTTAGTTCTTGAAGACTGTAAGAGTTTTTCTCTGCAAGTTTACCTTTTACTGAACTTTTCTTTTTCTTTTTCTAAATCTTTTTATTGCAGTTCAGCAGAAAACAAGATATAATAACCAAACATTCAATCGGCACATGTTCACACTTTGCATGTCTTACATGTCAATGTCAAAGGTTCTTATATAGCGCCTTATCACCGCAAGGTCTCAAGGCGCTTGCTTTGGGAACCCGTCCTGGCTTTTCCCTGTGAGATAACCCCTATTGGGCATCCCCAAGGTGAAAGCCAGGCATCCCGCTGCGGGGGGGCCGTAGTGGAGATTAAGCAAGCTATTGCCCAGAGTTGCAGAGTGTGAACCCGTGATTTGAGTAGGCACCGAAGCGAGAATTATCGAGTCCGTGGACATTTTGGGATCAAGACCCTGCCGCGTCGGGAATTGAAGCCTGGTCCCGGGTCTGACCTCTGCTTCAGGGTCTGCCTCCTCTAACCAGTGAGCCACACTTCTCCACATACATACATTTGGACAGCCGTCTATTATCAATACAGTATTGTGCTGCTTGCTTTTACTGACCTTTTCTAGACAAAATGACAAAAGGACGCAGAATTTGTCTCTTAGGCCCAGATGCATGAAGCTAAAAACCGCTCGCAAAGGGGCAAATTCTCAGAATCTGCCCCTTTGCGACCGGTATTTTTGCATTTGGGATGCATCATCCCAAATGCAAAAATCGCAAATTGAGAATTCGCTAAATTGCGATTACTTGCATTTAAGGAATCTCAAATTGAGATTCCTTAAATGCAATGCATTAAAGTTTAAAAAAAATAGCTATTGCGCTTATAGGGCTTGCAAATTACCATGAAGTACAACTTCATGGTAATTTGCAAAAACTTTGAAAAATGCACTAAAGTGCATTTTTCAAAGTTTCATGTTGCCTCTAGGCCCATAGGAATGAATGGGGAGGTATTCCTTAATTGCGACTCGCAATTTGCGAATCGCAATTAAGGAATTTTAAGAAATCGCTATTTTTAAAGTGATTTCTTCTTGCATACCATTTTGCTATTCCTTATTAGCGATTCCTTATTTTTCGCTAATAAGGAATCGCAAAATGGATGCTTGATGCATCTGGGGGTTAGTGTTTTCCTGAGTTTTTCTACACGCAATGGCAGTGCTTGAGACAACGCCAACTTATTTCTGTGAAGCCCATCTTATGTAGAACAAGTTTGTTAGCTTTAAATATGGATATATGTAACACATTTTTCAAAAGCCCCATATTTTCACTCGGATGACGCTAAGTGAAAAACTTCGCAACTTCGTTCCTACTCATGTCATCATTTTCTCCTTTACCTGCTGAACCATGCACCGTTGTGTAATGCAAGAGGTCCCTCGGTTGTCTGCAGAAGCACGCTGCAACACTGCTAGTTAGAAGGCTCACTGGCTCACCCAGTTACCTGTCTGTCATCACTATTGCACGTGGGAGTCAATATGTCAAAAAAAAAAAATGTGGTTTAAATACTACTTTCAGAGCCACCCTGCTCAAACCTTTAGACCTACGAAGATCTACAGCCGCCCTAGAGCACCACTGTCCACAAACCATGTTTACAGGGGCACGGATTTGCTGAAAATAAGAGCTATAAAAAATGTGGGTAATATTTCTGTCAGTTCCATAGTATGACGTTATTGCATTAAATCGAGAAATAACATATGCCACACCAAAGTAAGGCTTTGTAGGCATATGGCTGGGGACCGAACCCAATGAACAAGCACAGATTGAGCAGAAGCATTTATTGCAAGGAGTAAATCACTTCCTCCAGCATCTTGCCTGGGGAGCAACATTTTAGTCGCCTATAAATCTTAATAAACGGGCTAACTTACTAAGGGTATCCCATCTGAAAGGATGCAATTGAAAGGTGAGATGTAATCAACAAGAATTCTTATTCATTTCTTTTTTTAGATTTATGTTATCCAAGACCTTTGATTTTACTAACATTATACATATAACATATTTACATATAGGGGCTTTAAGTAAATCTTCTTCACCCATTGGTCTGTGGTGGTGTCATTTGCAGTTGAATTCCACCCAGTACAGCATAAAGCACCGGGCAATGGGTCGCCCACTCAGACATTAGCCTACTTCACGAATAGTAAAGGCATTCTGCTTTTTCACAAGGTGCACATCCGTAAATGTAGTAATTCCATTCATTGTCAGAGCCTACTATACTAGCATTTTTTGTGACCACAGCAGTACTCAATGTTTTCCTTTTAGGTCTGCCCTTAGCCAAGACCTTTGGTTTTTACTAAAACTATATGTACAAAATGCTTACTTCTAGAGGCTTTTAGCCAACCCTCTTCACCCATCGGAGTGTTAATGTGCCATTCACATTTTTCTTCTGCTAACTGCAGCAGGCAGCATGGAGCAGTGGGACAGCCCACTTCAGCCATTGACTAAATTCGCTGTGAGCGATGGCATTCTGCCCTTTCAAAGGAGCACATCCACACACAATGTAGTCTCAATAAGTGCCAGGGGCTACTATAAAAATGTGTGTTTTTTTGGACGAAAATATATTATTGTTTTTTTATTTTTTTAGATTCATGGGGGGCTTGGAAGCTTCCTCAAAAATAACATTTAGCAATAACCGTGACAAAACAAACATAGACAAATTCAGAAGGCTGGCTTCGAACAACCAGACCTATTAGCTTACCCAATGCTTGTTTTACACTGTTGTTATTTACCCATGCCCCCTTTCATCACAATTAAGGTAATGACCACAAAAGAAGGAAAAGGCAATTAACATATGTAAATGAATAACTAGACTATTGGAAACTGTCCTCTAATCCTGCCAACTATGAATAAATAAACCTGCCCACTTTCTCCATCTGCTACACGTTCTGTTCCAAATGTTCACTAACTTCAAATGCAGTAAAACAGCAGCAGACAACAATTATTCTAAGCCTTCTGAATGGATAATCAAACTGCAGTGTTCCAGACAGGCAGATAACAGTATAGGCTGCTGCTGAGGGCTGTTCAGATTTTTTAAGGTTATAGCACTCATCGGCCAAAGACAATGGGAGATGGCGTGTAACAACCGGTACAGTTTGACAATAATTGCTTTTAGAACTTTACTTTGTATTCTTGGGGGATACAATGCACACAAAGGAGTAGAAGGGAAACAATAATTGCTGCTGAAATACTTCTGCTCTGAATTTCAATGTTTGTATTTCTGTATCTTCCCGTTTAAGTTTGAACATTCTACCCTCAATTAGCGGAATGCTATAATATATATAACTGCCATTGCATTCTGAGCAGCCCCAGTACTTTATGCCCTTTTATTCTGAGCAGCCTCAGTACTTCATGCCCTTTTATTTTGAGCAGCCTCAGTACTTTATGCCCTTTTATTCTGAGCAGCCTCGCTACTTTATGCTCTTTTATTCTGAGCAGCCTCAGTACTTTATGCCCTTTTATTCTGAGCAGCCTCAATACTTTATGCCCTTTTATTTTGAGCAGCCCCAGTACTTGATGTCCTTTTAGCTTGAGCAGCCCCAGTACTTCATGGCCATCTGTATTGCCATAAGCCATCGCCTGCATCTGACTAATAACATTTACTGCTGTCAACTCAGAATCTCAATGATGAAAGCACCTTCCAGAAAGACTCCCAGACAAGTAAAAGCTCTTAGAAGAGCCATGCTTTCCATTTAGAACTGAGACTCTAGCATTCATGACAACATTGGTAAAATCAATAGGTCTCGTATGTTGGACTATTGGTTTTGCCAATCGTTTTAGCCATGGGGCACAGTATCCCCAATAAAATGCCACGTAGCTAAAGAATTAAAAAAAAACTTTGGACACATCAAACAGCATCACTTTGTTGGAGCAGGCGCCACACATTCGGGCACCAAGAAAATGTGCATTCGCTTCTTTATTTTTTCTTTATAGTTACGGATCTCAGTCATTTTGGCAACTAAAAAGAAAATAAATGCATGAAAGCATTCTTTCTTTTTTAAATGGATGGGGAAGCAACTCGGGAGGGTGCAGGTAAAAGCTAAATGGGGGATGAGAGATGGAAGCAATACGGGATGCAGGTTGGGGAACGGGTATGTAAAGTTGTTGGGGGAAGTGACATGTAGCGCATAAGTAATATGGGGGTGTGGAGCATAAATAGCATAAAGGACGAGGGGCTAAAGTAACATGGGGCATAGGTGGGGGATAAAATGGGCAAAAGAGATCAACGAGGACCTTGCAGAGAGGAAGCATATACAAGAGAAGACAACATGGGGCATATTGGGGAGAAGCACGCAGGCAAGGGAGAGGAATAAGGAGTGTGGCAGGGGAGAGAAACACATGAAGGAGACAAGCTAAGTCTGCAAGTGCAAGTGAAGCCATGGTCCCTCTGCCACTTTGCCTCACTACACCTCTCACCTTAAATAATGATCTAAACAGCATCTCCATATCCCACACCCAAGGTAAAGCTATGGATCTTCTCCCATTGTTCCTCTCCCCACCTTTGCCCTATGTGATGCTCTCTTGTCCCATTTAGGCGGCTTCTCCCACTGTGGTCTGAATAATGAGCTCACCTGACGCTCCCTACATGTCTATGTTCACCTTTGGTCCAAGGGAAGGTCTGTTGCCTCACTTGGCCTATCTTGCCTCAGAAAGAGAAGGTCGTAGCCTTCCTCACTTTACATGTAGCCCACGAAAAGAAATTATAACTCTCCAGGCCTGATACCTCTCTTAGCCTGGCCTTAAAAAAAGCCCCTCCCCCAAGAGAACTACTAATATCTCTCTGATCCTTCTTCACCCTTTCTCTTGCACTGGGACAAACTCTGGTGCCTTCTCTTGCCTAGGGCTCAATGTCAGGTTTTGATGACATACACATCTTGCTTCTCTCCACATTTAACACGTCCTTTCTACCTTAGGTCACAAGAGAACTTCTGGAGCTTCTAAATCGGCTGCTTCCCACTGTGGGCCCCAGTTCAAGCCCATGCACCACTCTCAGCCTGTCACTTTACTCCTGCACCCTAACAAAACGGTTGCTGCCCCTTTCAGCCTGTTCATCCGAACCTGAGCCTCTCTCAGCATATCTGTCTCCTCCTTTAATCCACAATGAGCGCTGCTGCTGTTCTCAACCTGCCTCTTCACATCTTTTTTCAAAGAACAGCACTGGTACTTCACAAATTACTACTCTCCAGATATCGTGGCTTTTAATATTTGCAAGTTGGATTCAAATAAATTCTCCTATATTTTCCCAGTTTCTGCATTGTTCAGGTTCCCCTTGAAGCATTGGTTTCTCCCTAAGCTGTAATGGCCTATAGATGAACATAACAGTATGTATTCTACACTTGGGTAGCCTGGGACGTGAACCTGTTTAGATAGCTATGTAAATGAGGAATACACATATTTAGTAATGTGCGTTGTCTGTTTTTACATCAATCTTTCATGAAACCATAATGCTTATTTGAGTCATTTCCTTAGGCAAAAGAGAAAACAATTAATCGGTAAATGCAGGCCAACAACCATTGTTCCTTCTTCAGTCAAAAGTGATATCTCCTTTCCAAGGAACAGTTTGCCTCTTTCAGCCTAAGATTACTTTCTGGCTTGAAAGAAAACATTCTTGTCTCTGCCAGCCTCTGAGTCAGCCCTTTCTTCCGCACAGCCTCCAAGTGAACCCCAATTTTTCTCAGACCACAGGTAAGATGCTCACATGCCCCCACACATCCTTAAAGGCATGGCGTGATGCTGCCAGCACAAACCACCTTGCCTGTCAATAAGAGGAGCTGTCTGAGCGATGCTTTTCTTTGACACTAGCCCTCTAACATCCCCCTCAAATGGTGAGGAGAAAAAGAATGTAAAGACCTGAAGAGTTGACATTCTGGAAGCTTTTAAGTAATTAGTACAGACCATGGATACAACTATCTGTAAACTTGGAAGAAGGTTTAGTTTTTTTAGGACCTAAGGAACAACAACATTATTTGCAAGCAAATAAAGATGCCAGAACTGATTCACTGTAGAAAGGAAGGCACATGGTGGGTATAATTGTAAGACAACAATGTTAGTGTCTATTTATACACCCCACTCCTCCGTGAGGAACATCACTCTAAGCCATTGTATAACGATAGCCTGGACCTCAGAGGCAAAAGTATGCCAGAGAGATGATTTTCAATGCTGATGCCACTGATCATGATCCTGTGGCTAGTGCTAAAAATCAAACATTCAATCTGTCCCAAAACCTACTGCATGAATTTGCATTTGCAGATTGTAAGCTGATTTATCATCTACTTTTTGCTTCAGTCAAATCCATTTGAAGCAGTTTCCCTTCCTCACCATAAAAAATGTTCAATGCATTTGTCCCAAGTAATAAATTGGGCACTGCCTTCTGCTGTGAAGCAGCGCCTTGCTGAATTAAGTTCCTTTGGTCCAACAAATTATATTTTCTCGTATGACATTGGTCCCTGGCTATCAATTTTGCTCAGAAATGCATTTTGTGGGATTCAAACTGCCTGACATTAAGTCATATGCTTCTGTACTGGCCTTGGTGCGTCTCAGTTAATTTAATGTGTTGAATACAAGCCGCTGCATAAGGCTCCCTCTTTTGTTCGCATCGTAAGTCTTCTGTGATGTGGTTGTTATTTTCCTCTATTTATCAATATTGTATAATTCATCCTGCTGTGCTAAGGTGCAGTGTTCAATCCTTTTGAATCTGAGCTGAAAGCCAAGGTTACTAAAATTACACTTCCTGCCAGGGCTATCATAGATTGTTCATCTAACTGAATGTCATTTTACCAGCAACTCCAATATGTTGACATCCAGAAGGAGCATTATTTTCTATTCCAAGATGATTCCTAAAACATTTACTTCTAAAGGTATTTTTCTCTGCCTGGTGACACTCTCTGTGTACGTGATCTTTGCTTTGAACATCTGTTCTCTATGGTGTGTGCTTAAATATTCACAGGAAACTAACCTATTAAGGATGTATGTGTCTGTTCATCTCTGGCCGACGAATCCCCCGAGATGTTTACCTGAACAAAGGGGCATTTTCTGTTCTCCGAAATCTTTATTGTGTCAGATAATTATGCCTACCTACTGCGATGGCACAAGGAATTGGAAACTGGTCTAACTACACGTCCAAGTGGAAAGCATGAACCAGCTTTTAGTTCCTTCTCAGAACACGTTTTTCTATTCAACAGATCAATCTTGACTCTCGGAAGCATGAAGAAGCAGATATCACACACTATGTCTAAGGATTTATAAATTAATTTGCAGAATTCTAAATGTGTAGTTGAAGGAGGTATTCCTTTCAAACAGCTCCGTAAAGATGTGCTCAATCTGCTTCGATTGTTAAGCTGTCAGACAGGCCTGACCAGGCCCTGACTCTGCTCCAGTTCTACCAGAATTTCAAAGGCCATTTCTCTATGTGCTCTAAGGTACCACAGACCACCCATACAACCGGCACCTGATGAAATTGCTCATTGTTTCTGACAGTGTTTCAAAGGGAATGGCAAACATGCATTTGTTTAGGGCGAATTGGTGATAGAGTTGGACAAATCTGAGGAATGCAAACCTTTACCGGAGATAAGGAGTTAAAGGTACATGAAAACAATATTGTAAGTCTGAAATGTAGGAAATTTAATTGGAAAGCACCTGCATACACGTAATCAGAACTGTACACGTTCTGAGCGCATGTGGTACTTGCGCAGTGTAAAAAGTTCCAATGAAGTATGATAAGGTGGTTTATACATTGAGCAAATCTTTATCATTTACGAGAGTGCGGATTGAACGGAGGGACGCGACTCCTCCCCCTGCTGCCTACATAGCTGCCTGAATTATCCTGCCGCGCTGGTGAGAGCAGTGTGAGCTGGCGATGACAGCGTGAGGAGTGCATTTTACTGAGTGTCTGGCACTGGCGCGGTTGATCACAAACCGGCCAGCGCAATTTTTCTTTGTGTAACACCTGGTGTTCGTATTTTAAAAAAATATCTACCAACTTGATTGGGGGGTGATTTGTGTGAATATTACATCTTGTTATCACCTTGCACCCACCTGAGTCAGTCCCCGGTCCGTCACGGCGATCTTGTGCCGTTTGAACGGAGGGACGCGACTCCTCGCCCTGCTGCCTACATAGCTGCCTGAATTATCCTGCCGCGCTGGTGAGAGCAGTGTGAGCTGGCGATGACAGCGTGAGGAGTGCATTTTACTGAGTGTCTGGCACTGGCGCGGTTGATCACAAACCGGCCAGCGCAATTTTTCTTTGTGTAACACCTGGTGTTCGTATTTTAAAAAAATATCTACCAACTTGATTGGGGGGTGATTTGTGTGAATATTACATCTTGTTATCACCTTGCACCCACCTGAGTCAGTCCCCGGTCCGTCACGGCGATCTTGTGCTGATTGAACGGAGGGATGCGACTCCTCCCCCTGCTGCGTCACTTCCGTTACCTCCTATAAGAGCAATGGCCACTCGTGCGCGCAGCGGGCGAGCGCAACGGGCGCGCCGACAGCGCGCCGAAGGCACGCTTAAGGCAAGCCCGTCTGCGCCCGTCCGTGGCCGGACGGGGACAGGGGCCACGACCCCTGGTGAAAATGGTTCACCTATACTATGGAGCGCACAACAACTCCGCGCCCTTCGGCCGGTAGTTGCTGACGCCTGTCTCCACAGTCTCAGTGTGGAGGGACTTAGCAAATGTACGGTATGTCATTATAACTGGCGTTGTATACCTAGGCCTAGGACCGAGACTATTAGCCTCACATGTGGACTACTGAACACTCGATCCATGCGGAGGCACTGTCTCGACATATATGACTTGCTTATAGACCTGAAATTTGACCTCCTTTTCCTCACTGAGACATGAACCGGATATAGTTGCCTCCCTCCCTGTCGGCTACTCCATGGTCAGGTTAGATAGAATTGGGGGCAGAGGTGGCGGGATAGCTATTATTTTTAAGCAACCACTCTGCTGTCAACTTGAACACCATGCTATCGCCGACAGCGAGACAGGAGCCTTCTCTATTAAAGTCAATGCTAGCAACACACTGAAGGGCTTTTTGGTCTATCGTCCCCCTGGTTCGTTCTCTAACTTTGCTGCCAGCCTTACTGAAGGCTTAACAGAAGCTGCTCTGCGAAGGGACAAGTTTATGTTGCTAGGTGACTTAAACATCCACCTAGATGACCAACTTGATAAAGGTGCTACCGACCTCTGTCAACAACTATCATCCCTTCTACTCCACATTAAATCCAATGACACTACCCACGAAAAGGGTCCCTTATTAGACCCTATCTTTGCCAATTGGGAAGGCATTGAAGTAAAAACGCCTGTTCCCATTCCTTGGTCCGACCACCTGATAGTACCGTTCAGTATTACGATTGTCACTGGAAATAGTCATAAATGTACTAACTCTAAATATATGAGCCGGAACTGGCGGGCTTTTTCCACATCCAAATTCCAGGCTGAATTGACTAAAGGCGGTAGACTTGGAGGTGAAGATGCTGATACGGTATCAGATAGACTAGAAGGCCACATCAATGATGCCTTAGATCAAACTGCCCTTCTCTGTCAGAAAAAATTCGGCAGTAGACCCCCAGAAATCTGCCCCTTGGTTTAGTGATGAGCTACGCTTAGCGAAGTCACAATGCAAGAAATTGGAAAGACAGTGGCGGGTAGCTTACCTTGACCTAGCTAAAGAGAGTTATTTAAATAAACGGAGAGAATATCATAATGCCATCAGACGTGCTAAAACTACTTACTTTGCAGGCAGGATAGGAGAGGCCAAGAACTCAACCAAAGAGCTGTTTAAAATCTATAAGGAGATTTCCTTTTGCAATCGGATTGCCGCTTTCTTTTCGAACAAAGTGGCTACCATCTATTCCTCCTTTACAGGGGGGGGGGAAAAGGGATCTGAGTTTAGGGAAAACACACTGGAGGCTGATGGTGTCAGCAGACTGGACCATTTCTTTACTCCCTCCCCGGACAGGCTCCAACAGATATGCCGCACCATTAAGTCTGGGTCTCCCCGTGATCCGGCGTCACCTAAACTTCTTGCAGAAAGCATCGAGACTCTTGAACCATATATTAGGGAGGTTCTCGATGTATCTTTTAACTCCTACACTGTACCCAAAACCTGGAAACAGGCTGTTGTCCTCCCTCTTAAAAAAAAAACGAATCTTAGTTGGGACCGGATGGACAATCTGCGTCCCATCTCACTCCTTCCCTATCTGGCCAAGGTGGCGGAAAAGGTAGTGAACCTCCAGCTTATGGCATTTGTTGAGCAAGCCAATCTATTACATCCTACTCAATGTGGCTTCCGGTCCCGCCACTCCACGGAGTCTGCGCTTCTGATGGCCACGGAGACCATCAGGCAAGGAGTAGATGAGGGCCAAACCATGGCCCTCATTCTTCTAGACCTAAGCGCAGCGTTTGACACTGTAGCACATTACACTCTGCTACAGTGTCTAAACAAAGGCGGTATAACGGGTTCAGCACTGAGATGGATTCAATCTTTCCTCAATGGTCGGGGCTTTCAGGTTAGACAGGGTGAACATTACTCCCGGATGTTCAATCTTGACCAGGGGGTACCTCAGGGCTCGGCCCTGAGCCCCACCCTGTTTAACCTGTATGTCTCCCCAGTGGCCACCATAGTTGAAGGCTATGGAATCCAGCTAGTGTCATATGCCGATGACACACAACTGGCCATCTCACTGTCACGGGCGCCGGACGTTGCGGCGATCAGCTTCAGTGCCTGCATGCAGGAGCTTGCATCCTGGATGTCTGACAACTGCCTGAGGCTGAATGGGTCCAAAACTGAGGTGCTCGTGGTAGGGGGTGGTCCGAGTGTGTGGTCATCGACATGGTGGCCGGCCTGCCTAGGAAAGACCCCAGTGCCTTGTCAACAGGCAAAAAATCTTGGGGTTATGTTTGACTCTGCCCTCACATTTGCTCCCCAGATAGACCGGGTCACCGGGATGTGCTTTGGTATCCTAAAGAGTATACGTAAGATCCTGGATCTACTTCCGGTCGGTGCCAGACAGACTCTTGTGCACGCCTTGGTTACATCAAGATTGGATTATTCCAACCTTCTCTATCTGGGTATAACAGCTAAAAGCCTTAACCGCCTCCAGGTACTACAAAATGCCACAGCACGGCTGGTGTTGAGGCTCCCAAGAAGAACTGCTTCTAGAGCGGCTCTAAAAACCCTCCATTGGCTTCCGGTGAGGGAGAGGATAACTTTTAAAGCACTATGCGTATGCCACCGTATCATCAACGGCAAAGCACCTATCCCTCTTTCTACCCTCATCACTCCCTATAGTCCTGGACGCAGGCTTAGATCCTCTGACACCGGGCTACTCGCTGTCCCTAAAATTAAGAAAACCCGAATGGGTGGCAGATCCTTCAGGTTACTGGCAGCGAAGAGTTGGAACATGCTTCCGAGGGAGTTACGCCTCGAACCCTCCGAAGTAAAATTCCGCAGAGCGTTGAAAACTTATCTCTTCTGCTCAGCTTTGGTATAGCCTCCCTGTCATGTCTTCTCACCTTCTCTCCTAGCGCGGGGACACGCCGGTGTGCGTAATGCCATTCGCTTTATAAAATTCCAAAATAAATAAATAAATAAATAAATAAAAAGCTTTTGTAAAGTGTCTAGTGGCCTTCACAAACTAACAAAAGGCACACTAAAAACCAGCTCCCACTATTTAACATTAAAATGGTAACTGTAAAAAAACATACCTTCTGATCTTAGAATTCAAGAGCTGTCATTCGCACTACAGAATGATTTTTTGCAATTTAGTTGAATTATATGGACCAGATCCATTGTGTCCAACCCCCTGCCATACTGCAAAAACAATCACTGCACTAATTCAGCTATTGCCTATCAATGAACGACAGCCAGTTTTCCACCATCAATGGAATCAGGAGGATCCGAGAGTAGTTGGGTAATAATGGGGATTTGATTGCAGGTCCCAGTTACAAGCAAAGAAAAAGAAGATCTGTGAGATAGCTGGTAGATGATGGAGCAATACTCAGGTTTGTTTGCTAGAGTGAGGAATGGATATAACCACTGTGGGCATATCTCAACTGAGGGAGTTAAGAACCATCTTGAGAGGCTAAATTGAGTGCAAGGTTGAACTTTGGCACCTGTTCCTTGGCAAAGAAGAGGTAGGCCAGGAAGTTCAGAAAAAAGCTGCTCCAGCCAGCTAGAGATCCTGCATTTACAAAGGTTTGTGTAGGATATTGACACTATGACAACAGTTGCAATGATGTTTATGGAAAGTCATAGTTTGGTGTTAAAACACACTTCTATGTTATGGGCAGAGAAGAAGGGATGATTGTAACTGGGTAAAGTGAAAATTAAAGATGGAGTGGTTTGGCAAAAAAGCACAAGAAACAGGATAAGTTGATGACATTAACGGTAAAGCAGAATGAGAAGAGAAAGGGAGTAAGGACTGGGTTTTATGGGATGATTCCCGGTAAGGAGTTGGGGTTGGAGAAAAAGAGGCAGTATGGCATAGTGAAGAACTGGTAAGCAAGAAAGGACATAAGTTAGGAAGAGTTCCACATCTCTAGTATCCAATCTTGATAAAGATGATAGATTCTTCATTTTGGGTCAAAACTTTGAATATACGTACATGGCGAAACTGACAATTTAATGGCTGATCAGCAGAATCATGTTACTTTATGGTTTTAGCCATTATCCCTAAAATACATTGCTCATTTGTCTCGGATTGACTATGGTCACATTTTTTTTTTTTGTTGCCATGGAGCAACTTCCTCTTTTTTACTTGTCTGCACAGAGGAATGGCACTGTGTATAGTTGTATAATTAACTTTTCTTGTATAGATTGAACACTATATATTTGTTATAAGTTATTTTTTTACGTATTCTTATTTACAAGAAATAACCAAACAAACATGTTAGAATTAGTTCCTTTGTGGCATTCACAATGTATATGTAAATGAGTCACCACGTGAAACCAACAACAATATCAAACAAGGAGGACCAAATGTTGCCTTCCATATACTTCATAAACATAGGTTCCTCTTTTGACAGGGTTATCCTGTTTGGTAACATGGACTGCCAAGAATGCCCTTAACCTCCCCTTAGCAGCATTCCAAATGCTCAACTCAAATGGTCATGGCTGTATGTCACTCCTATTCTGGTTTCTCACTGATTGTCACCTAAGGCTTGCCTCAAATTGAAGATTGCCTGCATCATGTTCCAAGTCCTACTACTTTCCCCAGCCCTCTTGAAAACACAAATAGTTTGCAATTTCAGGTGGACCACACAGAAACAAGTGTAAGTCAAGTCTTTGTCTAGAAAATGTGTAAGACGCTATATATTGGTCCTCTACATCATCTACTACTACATTGTCACGGTAATACTGTAGTGGATGCAATATGACTGATGTGATATAAAGCATGCAATATAGAGAAGTTAGACCACATAGAACATACCCTAAAACCCGAAGTGAACATGCACATTGAGAAAGGTATTCTATTGTACTACTCCAACAATAGGGAGCCCAACATGTCTCCTCCCTTCTCACTGTCCAAAAAGTGCTATAAATTTCACTCTGAATTACCCTGCCTGCTAATTACCCATGCCCCTCCCCAAGCCTCTGCCTTTTCATAACATTGAATACATGTTTTTCTGTTATCTACACAATATGTTAGTCTTTAAAGACTACAAAGCAGTCTACAATCACTGTTAGGAAGGGCCATGCTGTACAAAAAAATATAAATCTAAAGGCATCTTAATAACATTAGAGTTGTTAAAATAATTCTTAACGTACTACACATGCTACAACTAGTTTTACACTAAGAAGCAGTCCTAATAGTCAACTCAGCTGCATTTATACTACCCGCATGACAAAATGCTGACATAAACTTCAACAGTCACCTGCTTTTCAAACCTATCTCACTCTCCAAAAAGTGTTTATTATGTTTTCACTTTAATGGGATCGCCCTCTTAAATGCCTGACCTCTCCCCGATTTCTGAGTCAAAGGTGAACAAGTATGAACACTGCTAGTAAAATGCAGACATTTTGTCTATGTTGATTTTCTCATTGCATTGTAGCATCAATCATGCAGCACTACGAGCAACTATGCATTCAGCAGTGGCCTGGCACGCCTCTGATTTAGCAGGCATTAAAACCCAGACTAGACCCTACAGCTGAATGGGGACTCGAGCCCCGAGTCTGAGCTGCCATTGTGCTCTATTGCTTTAATTTCACAAAGGATGTATGTCCATTATGAATTTAAGTTGAAAAGTTGTCATGCAGCATTCCGACGACATCCTGTACAAATACCTCATGACACTGAATATTATATCATTTCAAGAAGACATCGAGTGTTTCTATCTGCTTCCTGAGTTTTTACTGTTTCAGTTGGCATGTGTGCTACGAATGGGGAGCTCAATTCACAAACCAACTTCCACACCTAATTTCTAACTCCATGAGCCAATGGCTCGATTTATGAGAGCAACTCCACATTTTTGGCCAGATGTAGGTAATCCCCAATTACCGATTCTTAAATACCGAATCATACCGATTCGGTATTTAAGAACTGGCAATCGGGATGTAGGTATTTTTTTACCAAATCAATTACCGAATCGGTAAGATTCGGTAATTACCGAATCGGTACTTACCGATTCGGTAATTGCCATTGATTCCTATGGGCCTTGAGGCCCATAGGAATCAATGTCATTTACCGAATCGGTAAATACTGATTCGGTAAAATTACCGAATTTACAAGGGGGACAGGGTGTCACTTTGACACCCTGTTGCACCCCTGATTCTGGCTTTTGTGCAATGTGACACACATACATGCCCTTAGGGCAAGTATGTGTGCCACATGGCACAGGTGTACATGCACAGATGTGAATGTACACAGGAATTCGTTATTTACCATGAGATAGTATTTCATGGTAAATAGCGAATTCTTAAGGGCCTGTGGCACCATTTTAAGTGCCACCTACATCTGGAATGACTGATTCGGTAAATATACCGAGTCGGTATTTTACTGAATCTGTAAATTTACCGAATTGGTAAATTTACAGATTCGGTAAAATTCGGGCCCCCTGCATTTCGAAAACCAAATACCGGTCGGTAACGGCCGAAATCGGCTAATACCGACCGGTAATTGGCGACCTACATCTGGCCCTTAGTATTTTTACTCACTCGCACATATTTTTCATCAGAATGAACCCACTCCCAGGGGCAGGAAGTGGGTGTTCTAGTGAACACTTACAAATTTAAATGATAGTCGGTATTTACAAAGGAGGGTCATATGAACTGAGATTATATTCACAAAAAGTGGTCACAAATTGCTTACCAACCTTTTTCAAAATGCAATTTGATTTTCTAAATCAACCTATATACAAATAGATCCAATCACTACATATCAAAAGGTGTCACAGAACAACCTGCCTAATTAAAATTCATAAGACAGGTTGCAAATCAAGATCCGACCCCCCCCCCCCACACACTGATTGACTTCAATGACAGAGATGGTAGCCTGCAGAGGACAGGAGGCCCCCAACCATAAATTTGATTTCTCTGATGGAAATATTTTTAAAGCAGCCCAAGTTACTTAAATGAAGTGGGGGCTGCATAAAGACAAAGGTTTTCCATTTTGAAAAAAGTTGGTGAGAGCAGGAAGTGGTCTATTCCCCATGAGGCTGCAACCCAATTACCAAAGGGGAAGGTCTCCATGGGGATACCCATCCCCTTTGCGAATCAGGTTTCACCCCAACTTGAGATTCGGTAACTTATAAATGGTTTGCAACTAGAATTGAGGTCGCAAACCATTAATACATAGAATACCAATTTAAAATTTTGAAGTGATGCCCTAAACACGTCACTTCCTATTTGTAAATCCATTCCGAAAAAGTTTCCTGCGACGATAAATAGGTTTGGTACTTTTGAAAAAGGATTTTATTGTTCACGAACCAGTCAAATACTTATTTTTGCATAAAAAGACATATTTTAATTCTAACTCTAAGGATTCAAAGGAGTAATACAACACTCATAAGCAATAACAATCCCCTTAAGGTCAGGGCTTGAGTTCTCAGTGGCAAATCCCTGCCATCTTCTCCTAATGTAGTTAGGGTCGTCCTCATTCATTGGTTGCCAAATCCAGACAAGGCTTACTGGTAGGCCTTAGTCAAGAGTCCACTCCGACTCCCTACAAAGTAATCAAAAGTGTCCTTGGTGCCAAAGCGCATTTAGCAGCGAATCTCCAGGCCTGGTAAGCCGAGAATGAGTCTTACCCACTACAGCAGCGTGGAAGCATCTCAGTGTGTGCCCCAACCGCGGGCATTCACAATGCTCCAGTGTAGCTCGGTCGAGTCGAGCTGCACATTGAGTGTGCAGCAGCAACCAGCAGGCGTAGGCTCCCCCCGAGTGTGTCTGGCCGACACCAGTAGTGATCAAAGGTGCTCATCAGCATAGTACGTTACGCGATTCCCAACAGGGGATGAGGTTTGATCCTGGTGCTGCCAATCGGTTCCTGGGGATGCACTCTTGGCATCCTCTTCAGTCCATGGGAGAGGTCGGGCAGTTTATACCACGGTGGCCCCTCTTGGCATTCAGGGTAGCCGCTAAGGCATAGGTTTTCACACTTGTGGGCAGCAAACACTTCCAGTGCAGCCCTTTCTGGCATATGAGGTCATTGCAATGATGTGGTACGGGTTTCACTCTCCCTGAACAGCATATGGCTCATGATTATCTTCACAGCGGACCTCTCCTGGTATACAGGGGTCGCTGACCTGATTCTGCACACAGGCAATGACTTGCTTGGTGCAGCTGCTGTCTCCTTACACCCTGCACCCGGAGTCCTTGCAACAGTTCTCCCCAAAGGATCTCGCTCCCTCCAACTCTGTCTTCTTCCACACCAAGCACTCTGGTCTTGGCAAGCAGGCAATCAATGGTGCTCGAGGCATCAGAGCAAGTGGTCTTGGTTTCCCTAGGTGATGTTTCCTCACCCAGAAAGGAGACTAGCAGGCCTTGACCCCCAGTTTTGTTCAACTTTTATGTAGGGGTTCTGCTTCTTTTGAAGTGTACATTTTTCCTCTCCTTCTTCCTCTTGAAAGGCTGTCTGTCCCAGCAGGGGAGACTCCGAAGCCGATAGTCCCGCAACACAGGCTATGAGAGTGACTAGAGTTCACAGCTGGATATCAGTCACAGTGATATGTGCTGCAAAAGGTAAATCCTGGGCTCCCATCCCTACCCTTTACAGATTCCCTAATCAGCCCCATATCCTTACTGAAATGTGTTGACATCCTTTCCATGAGATCCCTCACTGAATCAAAGAGTAATCTTTGAAGAGTACAGATGGATTCTCTCTCTCTTTCCCATCTCCAGTTTGTCCCACCGAGCTCACAGGAATGCAGCAATACACAAATCTGCCTGGGGGGATTCCTCTGCACCTCATGTTTTCACCAGGCAGGCCTGGGTTTCCCAAATTGGAACCTAGAGTCCTCTATGTAATGTACCATGACAGGTATAATTGCACTCAGTGTCTGTACACAGTAAATACACTATCCAGCACTATAATCTCCATGTATTGTGCCATCACATACACACATGCAATCAGCAAACCATTCGCGCTGTGCACACTGCTCAGTACTGTAGCTTTTCTATATTGTGCTAAGTTGTGCAATATGCAAAAACACCCCCTGGTAGCACACACAATCATCATGCATGCACTAGACAAACTTCACTCTACATGTATTGCACTTCTCGCATGAATACATACACCCAGCAAGTGCTTTCACTGCGAACTCACTCTAAATCGCTACATCCCTCACGTAATGTATTCCTCTCTCATAAACATACACCTATAAAACATACTCACCATGCATGCACAGCACAGCTTTATTCTTTTACTGTACCCTTCCAGGCACACATACATCCAGCGCTGAGTCACCACTCCAAAGTTGTACAGCACTTATCATTAACTAATGCAGGCCAAGGGTGAGTTAAGCACACAGCACTGGAATTTAAAAAAATGGGTGAGCCTGTAGGCCTCACTTCAGTCACACAGTTTAAAAAGGACCTCCTACTGCTCACTAAACTGTATGCTGCCACTACTGTGCTTGTGCTGCTTACCTTTTGGTGAATGTAGTAGCCTTCCACCACAATGAGGGCAGCACTTTGGGAACCCCTCGTTACTACAATAAGATCGTAATCTGTGAGAAAGGCCTGTCACGGCACACATGGATGATTCATGTTTGCCTATGATAACAAAAATCAGCATTAGGAATCCAAACATCAGTACAGTTGGCCATGCAGGGCAGGGGGATACATCCCTTAACATGCAGAGGACTACCATCATAAAATTTATGATTTTCCAAAAAGTCACTGCCAAAATAAATATTCAACTTTTTTTGTGACCCACTAACTCTTTGGTACAGTGCACAATTTATCAATGCATATAGTGTATGTTACAAATTATTTTTTAATATGTTTCAGCAGTTGCACTAAACACCCACCGGTTCTAGTCTGCTATATATAAAACTCCAAATCAATAAATATTGTGTATACCTTACACTGCATTGTCAGTGCACAATACATTATGTGCATTCTTTGCAAAAATATTTTTTCAGTCATTAGAACTACCACAGTATAAACAGTACAGTACAGCAAAAAACAATGGTAAACACAAGGCACACCAATTTATGGACCCTTCAAGTTTCCTGTGTGCCATCTACTAGTCAGAGCAACAGGAGAACAGCCATGCTTGAGTACACCGCTATGTTCGAATTATTGTGGAAGAAACATGGCCTGCCCGAGGGACTTCCAGTCTAAATGAGATGGCTACAAAAGCTTGAGTAATGCTTAACGCTGGTAGCATGCATGACCACATTCCACACAATGGCACATACTGGCCTTTTCATTCAGCTGTGACACGCACTCACATTCTGCTAAATGCCACTGCTTCGGCTACACGCGTTTCATGCACATTTAGGTCTAACAGCCCAATTTACTAAGCACTGAAAACCATTTAGTGGATGCTGAAAGTTTCACCTGCACTCTCTACCACTCAATGTATTAAGTGAATGGATTGCAAGGCACAACATCCACCAAAGGAAATAAATGAGAAGACAGAAATACAATGCTCGCTGAAATAAGTTTTCCAATACATATTTTTTACCATATTTTTCAAAATGAGAAGCACTAAGGTGAAGTGGTTGAGGTGGGGGATAAATGTCAGCAAAGGGGCTACAAGGACTCATATGTAAGCACATGGATACTCAAGGGCGGCGCTTTTAAGCACTCCCATGCTGGTGACGGAACCGCTCCGTCACCAGCAACGGACGCGCTGTGCTGATGACGGAGCGGTTCCGTCACGGCCCGCTCGGCATGCCTGCGCTGGACGTTCTGATGAGTGGGCGGGCCGTGACGGAACCGCTCCGTCATCAGCACAGCGCACCCGAGGCTCGTGACGGATCCGCTCCGTCACGAGCATGGGAGCGCCACGCGGCCCCCCCACCCCCCTAGCGCTGCGGCGGAATCGCCGCCGCAGCGAAGGGGTTAAGCAATGTGAGGAAGAAGAAACATAAAATGATAATAACTTAGAGTTATTATCATTTTATGTTTCCCGCCTCTTTCGGGTGGGCGGGTAAGAGGGGTTGCTCTGCTCTCAGAGCAAGGCAGGGGAGGAGTGGTTTGCCCACTCCTAAGTACGCAATGACTGTTTGGTCAGCCCTCTCTGGAAGCCCATAGCAGTCATGCACAATTTCCCTGTTGTCCATGCACGCTGCATTACAGCCTGCATGGAGAACCACCCCAGGCCCCCATTCCCTGGTTGAGCATCGAACCAAGATGCTCAAAACCAATCACAACTGAGTACCCACCAAATCTCACAGTTAGCACACAATGAGCCTAGAACAAAGGGGGTAGGCAAAAATTACGTTCCACAATTAGACACTTGTATAGCTCTCCCACTGACAAACGTCCCATATGTAGGTTAGAAGTAGACTATCATCGTAACTTAGGACTGCAACTCTTCTGAGAGAATGCTTAGGCTCGGGAACTTCTACCACTTGGGGCTCGCATACATTCACTTCTGCCACCCGTCTTATTTTTCTTCCATCCGGATATCATGTGGGACCAGTGATCGGACTGGGCGGGATCTGTGGGGCACGATGGGCCCATACTTTTTTTATTTGAAGAAAAGTCGTTATTCCGACTTTTTGTGAAAAGACATCTGTTCTGGGACGATAAATTCCGACATTTCAAATGCTTCAGCTGAAACGTGCTGTAACATCGAGGGAGAGGCAGACAGCTAAACAAGCCTTAGTGCCAGGGTGCCTACTTGCCTGAAAGAGATGTAAATGTGCGCAGCTGGTCAGTATGCAAATGTAAAGGTAGCTTGGAAGCTGGATTTGTCTTTAAATGGTTGAATCCCTTGAAGCTTCGTGATGACACAGATTTATTCCTTTTGAGTGTTTTATCTTAAACTGTTTTTCTAGCAGCCTGTCTTACATTGTGTGTAATGCAAGTTTAAAATAATGACTTACATTTTCACAATGCTTTCTCTCACAGTCCTCGCATTAACCATACACAAGTCACTTTTCTCCACCGCAGGAACCAGGATTCAGTTCTGTGGCTTTCTGGTTTCAGACACAGATCCCTGCAGTGCATTAAGTAATAGTTGTTTCATAATGTACGAAAGTGCATTTATTTTTTATTTAATCTGTCCCTTATGTTGTATGTAGTTACCTGAAGGTGAACGACCAAAAAAAGTTACAGAATTGTTTCCTTTTTTAACCATGCCCACACTCACTCATCTGCCCCCATTGCGCGCAGCATCACAGTTCCCCTACTTTTTTTTTATGCACTTCGACAGCTGTGCAGGTCTGTTGCTACTGGGCCACATTAAGCCACTCAGCCACACAGAAATGAGAACAAGTGCCATGCAGAGTGCATTACTGCAGCTTGTTTGCACGAGAGCTGTAAACAGCAACTGGTCAGCAGTTTGTTGGTGGCTGGCAATCTGGAGCTAAATACTACTCATGATCGCTGCATGGAGCACATAAACATGATTGGCTGTGATTCGGGTGCATCTAGTGCCTGGAATCTTCAAAGTCTTCAAAGCCCCACTGGTTTTGGTGGGGGTATCACCCTGGAGACATGATGCAGCAAGGTGATGTTATTCAGGATCCCAAAAGATGTTTTCCTAAATATGGATGCAGATTTGTTCCAGGAAACTCCAATAACAGCCCCTGCAGATAAAGAATCTGTGCATGCAAGGAAGCACACAGTAAAGTGGATTTTGGAGAGGACTGGATCCATGAAGTATGTATGAGGAGGCAATGATGGGATGAGAAGTACTGTGGCTTCACCTACAGCAGGGAGGAATGCAAAACTCACTACTGTGAAACTACAAGCAGTGATACCACTCAAAGACAGGTGTGTTGTTGGCTCCAACCCGGATCTGGCATCACTCAGTGATTAATGCTCACTTCACTTCCATTTGTAAACATTTAACCAAACATTCTCTATTGTATTCCTATGTGATCAGGAAACAGCATTCTTCATACTGTTTATCTAGACCTATCTTGACTGAATCAAGTTCGGTGTATCAGAAAAATAAGACAAAACTCAAATAAACACAATCTTCAAAAAAGTTACCTACTTTTAACATTTGCTCAAACATAATACGGAAAAAAGCCTTTCCCGCCAAAACTTCTGATTTGCAGTCTGAATCCGTAGTCAGTGGTTGGCACAGCAGCATCCTAAAATGCAGCTAAAAATAATAATTATTAACCTGCAACAAGATTAATAGCAAGAACGAAAATCCTTTTGACTGAGAACGACTCACCATTTCTGCTTCACACATTAGCAGTAATCCCTTTGGGAACACGCCATTGCATGTAGTTTTGATAACCATAAGTAGCCGAAATGAGCCTGCCACAGAGTCGGAGTATCCCGCTCACGAACACGGATTAACCTTCGCAGGTCCTATTACCATTTAGATCGATATTCTTTGCTGCTTCCTTAGGTCAGCAAGTATTCAAATCACCCCAGCTGCTTTACATTACACAAGCCCTGGACAGATGCAGCAATAGCGCGGCCATGTCAAAGCGAGGTACTAGTGCGCGGCTTAGAAGCAAAAAGAGCATACCTTGAAAACTATACGAAAAGTTTTTCAGTTGGAGATTTTCATATTTTTTCATGGCACCTAATTTTATTGAATATAATAAAGCATGCAGCAGCTTAGAAGCACAGCTCTCAAACTTGGTGCTTTCTGGTTGAGTCTTTTTTAGTGGCCTCCTCTGGAAGCACAGAAACTGCAGTCATAATATAGGGCATCCAAGAGGGAAAGTCTGTACAATGAATCCCATTCATCCAGCGGCAAATGTGGAAATCTCATTTCACTTCACTTCATTTATCTTTCCCGTGTCCCCCGAGGGGAAAGCCGAGCACCGCCTTCGGAGATGCTGATATCAGGACTGTACTGCATGCTGGCTATCTCTCTGGTAGAGGAAAACTGCATAGCAGGTGATCCCTCAGTGGATTACCGATATCATTTAGAGAAGATCACCCAGCTAAACTAGAGCAATTAAGGGAATAAAAAAGAGTAACATAACATGAGTATCTGTAAGGCGCATGATCACCCAAGGGTATCTTTCGCTGAATAGCAGATGTTTATTGTTATCCAACTCAATGATATACATTTTACCAACCTCAGAGGAATGAAAGGCTGAGTGGACCCACCAGGATTCGAACCTGTCACCATGAGGTCAAACACAGGCCCCTAAGCCACCAGAACCAGTATCCAAAGAGTTTTTATAAAAATCACATATACAGAAACACACACACACACATTATTACAAATCTGAAAGCAATAAAATGCATACTAAAATGGTTATACCTAGTACAAGCTACCAAAGTAAAGTTTAGTTTATATCCCATGTGCAAAGAAAAAGACAAGTGGAGTTATCAGCAAACTACTCAAAAATATAGTACAATCTGTGTAGTGGAACTGCTCCAAGAAAGGGAGGTTTCGGCAAGTGATTCAAGCCTCTAGAAAAAGCACTTGGACATGGACCATCCTGGGCTAAGTAGAGCCGCAAGGGCAGACTACATCTGCTGGCAGTGGAGCATTAAAACAAAGCAAGCAGTGATAAACTATCAAAATAATGACAGCAGTTTTCTTTTCAAAGACTCACAATAATGGATTATTTTTTAAATATATTTCCTACCCACTGAAAATGATTTATGGAAATTTGAAGCTTTTCATACAGGTTACTCTTTGTATAATTTCATCACGTAACTGCAATGTTTCAATTCAGAAATATGTCTACGAAGGAGAGCTGTATCTAGTTTCAATTTGATGCATAGCACAATCTGCAAATTCCCAACTATTATAATTGAACGGAACTAGTAGGGGAGTTAGGCTGTCAGTTTGATTTAAGTGTGATTTTGGGAGCCATTAGTTTTGGACCCCGGCCATCGAACTTGAAGCATCCCCTGAGTATATGTAACAACTTATTATTAAAGCTGTTTCTGGTGTCACAAACTAGACAACTTAAATCTATTGTTAAAATGACATTATAAGACAGTTTTAATGGACTATGCAAGAATAGTTTCCACCTTCGTCTCAGTTTCTATTTTTATATAAATGAAAATTCAAGACAAACGGAAAAAGCAATTGGCCCTAAAAGAAGTAGGCTGCAGAACAAAATGTAAGAGTCTCTGGCAGGGCTGGACTGGCTACCGGGCTTTTCGGTGAGCTGCCGAGCTGGGGCTAATTTCACTGTGGTGGGAGCTGATTTCGTTGATGGGGACCTGCGTGTGCTTCGAAATAAACAAAGCAAAACAAATGTGTTTCAGCAGGTCGCCATCAACGAAATCAGCCCCCAGATCGGCAGCACACCAAAATGCCCTGTACCGGCCCTGGTATCTGGTCACAAAATACTGGTCGCAAACTTCCAGCAATCTTTTTGCAACCTGTTAAAATTTCCAAGAACTCATCTATGTATTAATAGGTAAGTTCTAAAAATTCTGAATTGTAGTGGGTTGGGGTGGGACCTACCTCATGAATATTAATGAGGCAGGACGTAAATTGTGACTCGCTACAACTGGAGGTAATAACAGGGACGGCAGCCCGCCGTGTTTGCAGAACCACCATTTCTGTGATTGCTTTTCAATGATCATTGTGCTGACCACATCCAGGCCCAAACCAACCTAATTATTAAAAGGGTGGAAGCCTGTCCTTTTTTTTCGGGGGAGGGGGGACCGCGGATAAGTGGAGCTGCCATCCTGTAATTTATTTTTACATTTTTGGCACCAGTGAGGATCCCTATCCTGCCACTGTGTCATCTGTGTAGTAGTTAGGTCACAGGTTTTGTGCGAAAGCCTTTTTTTTTCCTTAATAACTTTGGTGCTGTTTTACAAATCTGCACAGTTCATCCACTTTTGTTCCATCATAGAAAGTTTGTGCTAATCTGTTAAGTAGGGGCCAAATCCTGAAAAAAAGAAATGAAAGGCTACATTAGGGTGTAGGGTGGGCACCTTCACCACAGGACAGTTGTTTGTAATTACTTAAAGTCCACAAGCCCTGTAGGAAGCTGTCACGATGACTGGATGATGTAATCAGTGATGTTATCAACGATGGCTCTTTAGAAACCATCTGTAATGACATCAACTATGTCACTTAACATGTCACAATTGATGTAATATGTGAAGTCATAAGAAGTGCATGATGGGGACGCATGTTGCAGTTGGTTCACTGAACTATAACAGGTGAACTGAGGTGCTTTTTCAATTTTGAAACATCAGTTCTTACTCATTTCAAAACCAACCTCTAATGGCAATTCAATCCTTCTTTTTTCAGTGAATATATATGTAAAAAGCCCCCTGGAAACATATAGTTATGTTTCTAATATGGCACAAGAAATTGCTGCACCGGTGGTTGATATACTGCTTGTTGGACTGCAGCTGCATCCTGTGGTGATGCCAGAATTGTATGTGGTGATGTCTAGACACCATCCCCACGCAACGGTACTTAGCAGAAATACAAGCTGCTCATTCAGTCAGCATGTACCCTTTGAGAGCTGCTGGAAAATGCTTTAAATATCTTTATGAGTGCCACAGATAAAGGTCTGCCAATAGGGGTAGCAGAAAACACTCCAGTTAGAAATGTTTTACAAATGCATACAATTCTTGCTACTTAAGATTGTGACATGGATTGTACTTGCAGAAGTGATGAGTTTGGAGGGGGTGATGGGGGCAGGAGCAAGAAGTGACTAACTATGGTTGAGCCCAAGAGGGGAGGCAGCACCAGTTATGGGGAATGTGCCAAGTTAAATAGATGAGGAAAATCACTTGAATTATACACCATCCCCATAGGCGAATTCACCCCACAGAAGCATTTCATAATTACTCCTGTGACTAGGAATACGAAGAGGGTTTACTTCAGGACTTCGAGAACATGATCCATAATGTAGGCAGACTGAAATGATAACATTTCACTATAGGGGCGTCTGAACAACATAACATTTGATGCAGCAGTAACAAAGTACATAATAGTACATTATGTTTGAGAAAACATTTATCACAGATACAGCAGTGATTCTGTAGGTCCATGAACCAATTAACATTGTGCTGCTGCCTGGCAAATTTCAGATTGCTAATCCTATGATTAGCCCACAAAATACAGAACCATTTTGTCCACAAATAAAATAAAATTTATGTGATATGTTCACCCAGGAGGGCAATTAAAAAATGGACCACATGAGCACACACGCGCTACTAACAAGACTGCGAGGGAATACAAGCATCCAATCTGTATGTACCACCATAGAAAGCACCAATTGAAAACTGTCTGCAGCTCAAAAACAACCAAAAGCCACAAACAGCATGATGGAATCAAATGTTACTCCTAGAGGTTTAAAGGGACCAACATAACACTTCAAGGTGGCAGTCCGTGTACTCTAACATCTGAAGGGAGTTGGAGGCATGTGAGAGCCTAGAACAGTGTTGATTTCAGTGCACTAGCTGTTCCTTTCAGTGCATTATAAGCCCTACATACTGACCCAATCGCTCACATTTGCTAAGTATCACATTACCAAATATGTTGCCACTGGATGGTTATTTCATTTTTTGCAAATAAAGAGCTTGAAAGAAGTTGTGTCTCTAATGCATTTCAGTTGACATGTTCCACATTTCAGGTATATTTGAACAAAAGGCCTTGCCAATTCGGACAAGTTTATAAAAGTATTAAACGGGCAATGTGTTATAGGGTCTACCTAAAGTGACCCTGCTTAGAATCATTCCATACATACCATAACAGCTACTTGCATTGAACATGCTACAAAATGAAATGTAGCCAGGTGTGAGAATAGCATGTGCAATTATTTTTAATAATGCTCACTGTACTGAATATGACTGATAAAGGCTGGGTTAGCCCAGCCCCATTTCAAACGTAAGACTTATTCTGAGTGAGCCTTCAAATGAAACAACCAGTCATATCCATGCTGCTGCGAGGAGGATTGGCTTGCACAATCCTATAAAAGTGACCTATGTGGTATAACAGTGAGCTATGCAGGTTCCTAGGGGCCAAAGATTAAAGAGAGTTAGCATTTCCCCTTTAGAGCTCATGCTTGCTGAACTTGAAGATCGTCGGTGATGTTCAACATTGTCATTCTCCTTCCAGAGTCTACAATTGATTTGTAAGACATTCTTTAAGTGAAAAAAAGTTCTTCAGGTGAAAAACACACATGATGCTAACATATTATTATAGCCTTGTAGCCCTCCGTAGCTCGCTATACCGTCCATTAAAGGCCTGCTCCAGCGTTAAAGGCACGAGCCAAAGGGGAGGGCCTTTAACAAGGGAACAGGACTTTAATGGCCGGAATAGCCCAGCTACGAAGGGCTATAAGGATATTAGAACATTCTGCCACTAGAGGGCAGAATGTTTTAACAAACAAAACAAAGGCCTCTCTGAACCCTATGGGATTAAAATCCTCGAGGGCTCCGAGAGGCCTTTGTTGAAACAACATTGGAATGTTACTCTGCACTGTTGTGTATTGTTGCTTTACATTAGGTCGGTCCAACTAAGATCCAGGAATGCAAGATCTATGTCTGAAGTTCCCGATGTTTTACTATATATTACAGTTCCATTTACAATCATTGTGTTTAAATGTATTTTAGAATAATATTCTTATAATCAGACAAGAATCCCACACTCTGATGTTGAACACCCTGGTTTTGAGCAATTGTAAGTGATCGACTGAATGAGGTAGGGTGGGGGAGTGAATATGAGAGGTGAAGGGAGAGGGTGAAAGGAGATATGTTATTGAGCTACAGCTAATCTGAAATGGTGACTACATCTCTCCCGAAAGAAGGACAGACCGGGCAGGGAGGGCCTTAGATTAGTAGCTAACAATGGTATTCATAAATCTATTTCCAAATCTGATAATCAGAATGCTAAATATCTCCTTACATTGTAAAGAACACACAGGCATTAAGGAATGTGCTGTTTGGTGTGGGTTGTTTACATCTTATGTTCACCATCAGTCACACAGATAATGATAATGACATAATGGTAATGACATTTGTACTATGATGGTATTACCTCTCCAAGAAACTGCAAACAGGGGAAATTATTAAATTCTACGTTAAAGAAGACGAAAATAAATATAGTGAAAAGACTAAACTTTCGACCACGTTAGTTGCCACAGTAACAATGATTATAACAATAATCATTATTACATTGAAAAGGCATATAAAAAACATAATAAATAGACTACCAACTGAGCCAAGATGGAAGCCTCTTTGGTTAATGATTATGTGATGGATTACTGTTGTTACATGTAATTACCTCTGAATTAATTATTACAATAATCATTATGAATATTATTGCTACATTAAAGATTACAATAACAAACATGAAACAAAGACAAAGGGGCACATTACGATGGCGTAACGATCGCCATCGCCGGAACCGCTCCCCTACCATAAAGTGAAAAAATCCCCACCACATTATGATGGCGGTGGGTACCAAGGCGGAAGGAAAGTCTGTCCGCCGCTTTTCCGCCGGTAGCAATCGTTACGATTGCCTGCTGGTCAGAGCGAGACCCCTAAAATGGTGGCGGTGCTTAGCAGACACCGTCCGCCATACTAGGATGCCGGCGGAAGCCAGCCGTTCCGTGGTGGTGGGACCGTCATTGAAAGGCTGGCAAGGATTGATTCCGGGGCCCGTTGTTGGCCCCCCTTGAGGGGCTTGGGGTGCACTGGGAGGTACCCATGGTACTCACCTACATTTCACTGCACCAAGTCGCAGGCACAGTGTAGTGCCTGCTACGTTGTGCAGTGAAATAAACAACATGCTCTTTTTCGCATCATGGCGGTGCTGCTGCCAGCACCGTCCGACGCAATGTTAACGGTGAGGAATCCGACCGCAGAGGTGGCGGGCCCATCATAATGGGATAAGCGGGACCGCCGCACGCATGGCAGTTGGACCCAATCCCCGCTACGGTGGTGGCCGGAGAAAATCCGACCGCCATCGTAATAATCCCCTAAATTCTCAGTCAAGACACTCACCATTGTATTAATTGCACAAACAGGACTGAGCAAAAGCTTTTAGCTTGTATTTGCAGCAGATGGAGACTCATTCGCCATGGAGTAGTCACTTTATTGAGGCAATACATTAACAATCTGTTTAACCCGTATTCAGTAAAAATTTTAATTCAGTAATTTGTTACATGACATACTATATGCAAGTTACAATGTCGCTGTGTTTCCATCCTCATGTTTTTTTTTCTTTGTAGCAGCTCTTTCAAACCGACAGAGAGTTATCAAAATAAAGTAAATACAGAACTATTTGAAAAACTTGTGCCAGCTTCAAACAGAGCATGTGCTTTCTGAATGGTTTTCATAGTCTGATGCTCAGCTTGACCACACATCAACCTTGGACGTCAGCAAATGAGAAGGTCTGGTTTGGCACAATGAGACGTTTGGATGAAAGAGCTTGAATCATTTTGCAGTCAGAAGAAATACTTATTCAGCAGACTCTTGCCGTAATATAGTGTGAGACCAGATACAGCTGTTGCTTTTAGGTGGGTGGGGTTCCACCTTTCCAAAATCTTTCTCCTGCTCTTTATTAGTTGCAGTTCTAACCTCAAGCTAAATTTGTGAACATTTTACAGGCACACCTCTTTGATTTCTCTTCAGGGTACGAAAAGTTGTTATCAGGGTCCAAGAGAGAAATCCAAGAATTACAAAAGAAATGTTTTACTTTGAATATCTGAGTTTAGTATGTGTGCGGTACAGTAAGCACACAGTGCCATTTTCATGGATTTTGGCACATACAGAGCCAATATGTTTGTACATTCGTCAATCCATTTACCTACGCCTTGAGAAAGCCCCATGCAAGTGCGCCGGGATGGGGCAAAACACATGTTGGCTGAATTTTGAATATTTTCTTTCCCTTTTGAGAATCAAATTGGATTTGTAGAAGAATAAAGATTAATTCTTTTGTTATTCTGGATTTACTCTTCCACATTGGAATTCTAATATGAAAGATTATTCAGGTACCCAGCTCTGTCCCTCACCATTTTTACTGTTTCTATCAAGAACAGATGAATACAAATGCTCGGACAAATCCTCTTCTATCCCAAACATTTCACTTACATTATTCTCTAAATTATTAATGAAGGGACCTTTTTTATGGTGACGTTATCAAAGATTCAGCTGTGATTGTGTAGCTGTCTCAAATGAACAACAATTTCTCAAACTATATTTGAAGAATCTGTAAGATAGCACAGTAATCACAAGGAAAATATGTTGTCATTACTTTATTGCAACAAACTTAGGAAATTACACATCTGGCCCAATGGCAATACTAAATATATATTTTAATCATTATTAAGAAAGGCAGTAATTATGAGCTAAAAATAGTTTTCTTACTGATCAGTAACATAACCATAGTAAACAGACTTTCAGATCCTCACTGGTGCCTAATACACAGTGGTTTATGTGTCATTAGAGTTGCTGGTATTTGCAAATGTATAGAACATGAAAGAAGTTAGCTGCCGAATCACAAAGCTAAATACCCCATCATTAAGGTCATGCATTGAAAGTCCAACTGGACCTGTGAAGAACCAACGACTAGATAACACAGGATGACAGGGTGGATGACAGCATCATTTACTGAGCAATTAATGGGGGTCAATCGCCATCCAGTTAACATGTCATCACTCTCATCTGCCCATATATCCCTGTCCTCTCCTTTCCCTTCTGGTCTTATTGCCTATATCACCGCTAAATTGAATAAACTCCGGGCTTCCTTTGCCAAGTCTTCTTCTAAACTTAATGCTTCCTCTTGTGCTGTCACTTTGCCATTGTTGGTTTTTGATACTATCCCTGAATGTTATTGTTCTTATGGCTGTGAATTTCCTACAGTTCTCAATGATCCTCCTCACTTATCAATCACTCAGAGATTTATAAAGTGCACAGCTACTCAAGTGTGTCCCGGTACTAAGGGCCAATAACACAATAGTCGCATTTTAACCCCTCTATTGTATCTCTTCTTGATCCTTCTCTTACCATCGCTGTTAATTAAACTGTGTTTCACAGAGCTTTTTCAGCCTCTTTTAAACATGATTCTGTAGTTTCTCACCTTAACTAACCTTCAATTTGAGCTAGTTGTCTCATACATACTTTGGAAATGTGTACATGCTTGGGGCAATTCAACAAGAAAGCCTACTCCTGTATGTGCTATTCTTAAAATAGCACACCATTAGTCATTTTCTGCCCACCCACATATGAACCATTTAGAATTACTTTTGGTAAAACAGCCAGTCTTGTAACAAAGTATGCCATTGATAGGCAAAAAAAAATTCAAGCAGGGGTAGTTAAACAAAATATAATACCTGTGTATATAAGACGTTTAATAGTAGATTACACAAAAGAGTAGCATACATCACCCACTCAAAATATGACAGCAATACAATTTGGAGATTGACTGTTCACATTTAATTGTTTGTTTTTTAATAACACCTACCTATGGTAGAACTCACTTAAGTTTACATTGCGTAGGAAATGCAGAAAATGCAGTAGGAGACAAAACAAGAGCTACAAGGAAAGTCTAGAATACATAAACCTAATATGTAAAAACTTCTCCATAGAAATGGCATACAATCCATCATGGCAGTTGATGTAAAGAACCAATCACGCATGATGCTATGAAATATTTACCCCTAGAATGGCCAGGCAGTGTGTGTTTAATAGGAAGTAATACTATACTTTAATAAAATGTTACTGTATTTAAAATACCAAATTACAAGGCCTTCCATTCACAATTTCTGGGTGTCATGGCAACAATTTTTGTTACAGTATAACACATCACCTTAATAACTCACTGGACTGTTGCAGAGACCAAAATGTTTAAAATCACTCAAATCTACCATAGGCTCAATATTAGAAATAAGTTCCAGGTGGTAATAATTATCACTTGTGGTATTTGATTTCACTGACTTTGCATCTAAATTTATCCTTGACAAGTTAAACCTTCCATCGTGTGCTTGCTCTAATCCCTGGAGCACAGAATACAGAAAAAGAGAGATGAAGTACGAGACGGAGAAAAAGAGAGGGATACATAGAGATAGAGAGAGAGAGAGAGAGAGAGAGAGAGACAGAGAGAGAGAGAGAGAGAGAGAGAGAGAGAGAGAGAGAGAGAGAGAGAGAGAAAGAGAGAGAGTAAATTCGGCCCTATATTTTAAGAATTTGAACTCATTGTTTCTAAATGGTGCATTTCAGACAAAAAGATACATAGATATAAGCTTCACTGAGCAGAATTTCAGTTTTTTAAAGCAACTCAAACAAGCTGTCCTAAGAGTCTGCTACTGAAACTGCAGCTGCCGAAATGTATTTCGATATGGACATGGTATCATTCCCTTAGAGTGTGTCGTAATTCATGTGAGAATGTATACCTTCAATACGTACAGAATACGTTGATTTCATATACATTTTAATATTCAGACATGTACATTGTTCGCATTTCCAATTTATTTAGAGGGAACTGTACAAAAAATAAAGTTATGCATCAGATAATGTAGTCTTGAATTTATTCTCATAATCCTATTGTATTTTACCTGTTACACCTGGTTCATCATTACACCATAAACACTCTAAATAAAATGTGCTAACATTACTCAGATCATTAATAGAACAATTTCAGTTTCTCAGGAGGACCTGCAAATAACTCTTTTTTTTAAAATGCAGACCTTTTTCCTTAAAGGAAGCAGGACTTTGATTCTAAAAGATTTTTTTTTTTTAAAGAAAGGTTCACTGGTAGTTGGCAATGGCCAAGTGGGCAACTGTTTACTTTCCCTGAAACTTTGTTCAGCATTCACAAGGGGGAAAGGCTCCAAGGGGACCACTTCCCCTTTGTGAATCAAATACTACCACAATTTGGGAGTCATTAACTGACCAATGGCTTGAGATCAAAATTACAGCTGAAAACCTTTGATAGATTAGGACACGAATCATAATTTGGAAGCAACAGCACAACACGCATCTTTCAAACAGCAATTTGTAATCCATTTATAAACTCATATTGCATTTCAGAAACAGTATTCCAAATCAGTAAATGTGTTAAGTGGATACAAAATGCGATTTAACGGTCCACAAACCCTCTAATTTAGAAAATCAGAGGTTTGCTACTTACTGTTAAAGGTTTTGCATCTCAGGCCTCACATTCCATAACAAATGCGGGAAAAAAATATCTGCCTATTATAATTGTCATATAATCACCCTTTCAACTTGTTAAATTAACGTTACAGACGGATCTATTTTATTGTATATTGAAGGCTGATGGTAATTTAAACCAAAATTAATACTATTTACACATAAACAAATATAAAGTATTCCGCTTTTATTTCCTACTAATATTTTGAGCTAATATTCAGTAACAGTCACTTGTTTGGTTGGCATTCAGGTATATCAAAACATTCAAACAATGAAGATTCCTCTCTAAGGAGACTCAAAAGAATTAGTTGAACAGAATGCATCCCTTTTTCCCCATGTGACCCACAGTAATACCTACTGAACCAATGGTCATGGTGCTAGTACAATCACCTTATGGCACAGAATTAAAAACAGTTGTTAAAAAATCACGAATAAATAGCCTTCTATTCTACTTTATTTTAAAGTATGCTTCATTAAAACTCATATAATTACTGCATTAATTAGACTGAAAGCTCTCCCAGCTCTCCTTACTTGATGTTTTTGCTCAAAAAAGGTACCTATGCATTAATATAATTGTTAAGCCTCTTGATAATCATAAAACTTGGGGGAGACACAAACGTGTAACTTATTATTGAGCAAAAGGAGTGTAAATGTGTCACTGTGTAATGTGCAACAAAAAAAAATACGGCAAGATTTACATGAGGAAAAAAGTATTTCTTAGGCTCTTTACCAATGGTATGGTAACATCTATAAAATCGCAGTCACAAAAGAATTGTTATCAAAATTGTGGCATTCAATTTCTTAATTTTTTAATCTCCCTATGTGATGAGAGACAGGATTAACCATATGCAAATAACTTCTGACCGTGCTGAAAGACATCTTCCATACAAAACTGTTTGGTTTTGCACCCTCTGTATGTTTCTACCTTGTTGGGTCCTACTGTGAGATGAAGATTGAGTCCCTATGGGACATCTTGTGACCCATGTCTGAACATACCAAGACTGCTTGAAGCAACTCATTCAGAGAGCACAAAAGTGGTAGATTGAAAATCTCAAATCGATCTGAAGCAATGGCATAAGCGTAATTTATTATCAACTATTACCATTCTCATGTCCAATCAAATAATTGTGATCAGGTTTTAATTAGGCATGGTGTAAGCATACAAATTTAAAGAATTTGTGCTATCACATTGTCTCCCTTTTAGTTAGCAGGTTCTGTTGTCAAATATGTTGTTTATATTAGATGTTTCATATGTATTTCCTGATTTCATTGCGATCTTAAGTGTAAATGATTATTCTGGCAACATCAGGACTGGCATCTAAAGAATCTGGACCCAGAAACAGAGTATTTGAAAATGGAGATGTTCTACTTTTAAACATGCAGTACCTTATTTTTATGTAAAAAAATTACTTTCAAAATAATGAAAGTGTTAAACATAAAACAAGCATGGTTTGCTTCATTTGTGATTGCTAGTTGTATACTTCTCTAGCTGTTTGAGGGGAAAGCATGACATTCTTAGTTCAACATATAGGTTCAATTTTGACCTTGCAGCATTTTGCTAGTTTTACTGTTTCGCCATATTTCTCTTGTAGTTGTTTTTCCATTGTACTAGTTGACAAGCTTTGTTGGTTTAGTCCACCTTATTTTCCAAAATTATTCTCATTCACGTTATTCTGCCGAACCGTTGGTTCTATGAATAATTACCAGAAAACTTATTTTTCTCTGTCACTTATTAATTATTTGCTAAGTCCAAAACTACGAAACAGTGAGCATTTGTATACCTACAACCAACAGATTTCCAAAGCTTTTTACGTCTTAGACTAAGGGCTTTATTACGAGTATGGGTCCTGGAACTACTGTCCTTCCGGTGGCGGTCTGACAATTCGCTCCACCCTATTATGAGTGTGGTGGTGGACCACCACAAGACTGCCGCCTACACCGGTATCAAGGATCCGGCTGCTGCGGTGGTCACCAAACGGCCTGATTAGGCTGGTGGTGCCAATGCCGGCACCACTGAGCACCTAGCGACCTACATTTTCGCCGCCCATTTCGCGGTGGGGACTCTGCCAGGTAAGAGGGTCCTAACAGGACCCCTGGCTAAATCTGGCCATGGGGGTGAGTGCAGGAGGGGAGCACATGTTGTTTCTCCCTGAAATTTCACCTGTGTTCTTGCATGGTGTGACATGCTTGACATGGTGCATGCCACATCGTGAAGGACCATGCTGCAGGCTCTCTCACGAGGCAATATGCTTGTTAGGCTCTCCTATGAGCCTCCGCCGCAGCACTGACCACCTGAAATAAAGTCATAATCTGGCGGGTGGGATCACCATGGGCTTGGCAGACTTCCTGGGACAGCCCCGGTGGTGGTCCCATTGGAAGACCACCATACCCTAACTGATTTTCTCGCTACTTTTCTATTGCATGTGAGCATGCTATGTTATTCAACAACCACTTTTAGAATCAATGTGAAACTTTTAATTGGAACTCCCAAACAAACAGAAAGATTGTCAATAGTTTTCTATGGACCATAAACACGAATACTCCAGCTCTAGTTTTCAGTAGAGCTACTTCTTGTGAAGTAGGAACTCTGTAGAATCTGTGCCATCTGAATTCAGTTACATCTTTGTCAATCAAGAAAGACAAAACTAGAAAACAGGACCGATTGCTCCCCCGCACGCTTATCATTCAACATCATATTTACAATAATGGCAAACACTGTGCTAAAACCCCACCTCCCAATATACCCGGCCACCTTACCACCTTCAATAGCGGTTGTTCACAACGGTAAATTGCAATTTGAGTTTAATTTGTCTCAGCTATTAAAATTACTACACTCCAAGATGACTTAAAATGTATTTTTGAAACAAAACATGTTATAAGAAGAAAAATATGGCATTGTAGAAATGAAGGGAGTTTAGCAAATCTCTGTGAGTTCCTTGCATCTTTCCCCAACAGTTTGCAGGAAACCTTGAGTTTCTAAGCTCAACACATATGAGTTATATACTGTCCTCACAGTCTACCCTTTGATATGTATTAATCTAGTTCTTTAGCATGCTTGCTAGTTATTCAGCTTCACCATGTTTAAAACATAGGGCCTCAGCTTCTTCCTCTACTCTTTTTTCCACTGTAGTAGTCGGTGAGCTTTTCTGTGTCTCATTTTGTAACCAATATTTCTATCACTTTATGCTGCTGAAATGTAGGTTTTACAGTTACCTACCAGAATACTTATGCTTTCTCTCAGTCACTTCTCCAATGATTAGCTACAGTCCTAAAATATGAAAGTTGAAGTATAGAGGTCCCTTTGTAGGGCACGGCCATCAGAAAACAAAAGTGAGCATGTATATACCTACAAACTAACACATATCTAAAACTTTTTATACCTTTGATTAACTGAAAAATAGGTTCTTTTACTGCCCATTTTTAAAATCAATGTGCATAGTTTTATTGTAATAATTCACAAAATATTGAACGATTGTGAAAATTTTTCTGCAGTTGCAGTTTTCATTAGAGCAACTTCTTGCTAAGTATGTACTCTACAGGATCTGATTTGCCTACGTATAGTTATTTCATTGTCAAACAAGAAAGACAAAAATCAGAACTAAGGACATATTACTACCCCTCATACCTGCTGTTCAACACCATTTTAAACTAATGGAGGAAAATATGCAGGGATACCGCTTCTCCACTTACCTCACCAACTTTCCACCGTAAATAGAAGTTGTTCACAAACTATCCTGCACTCAGTCATGGTATTCAAAGATGAAGTGGGGAACTAATAATTTAGGTTAAATTGTGCTGGCTGTTAAAAATGACAATTCTAGAAGAGGACTTAAACCTTTCTTTGATATAGGATGATTTTTATAAAGTAGTATGTAATACAACACTCATGAAATGAGTTGTCAGGCACACATTGTGCCAGAATGTCCAAAGTCCACTGACAGCACGATACATGCCGTCGGAGAAACTGTACTGAATAACAACCAATTGAAGAAGTCACAAAAGCCACAAGGACTTTGAAGCATGCAAACCAGTAAGCATAATAGATGTTTCTTTTCCTAAAGCATTCACCATGAGCTTCCTGCAAAACAGATTAACAATAGCTCTAGTTATTCTGAAGAACCACAAGAACAAGATCCTCCAATATTCCATTCATAATTGGTCACACACATCATAATCATATATAAACAAGAATTTGCAGTCATTATCCAATGCAGGTCATATTGCTGGAATACTGGAAGAATGCGTTGTCTATTTATTCAAATTATGTTGTAATAGCAGTATGTTGCTAACTGGTGGGGAGTATGAGTATAACTAGTAGTCAGGTGAGAGCATTTAAAAGTACTTAATACTGAGGTACTTAATCACAGAAGGTGGAGCACTAGCCTGGCACTATCTGAACTGGATACCTGCCAGTACTGGAGTAAGGGAAGTTAATATATGTAGGAATTAGAGGAGGTAATCTGTACTTAAAAGTATGTAGATACTCCATTCCAGCACGTGTAAGAGGGTGGAGGTTTACTCACACTTCTCAGTACCTTACAAAAGACAGTATACTCAGGACTGGCGATGTTACACAGTTACATCCTGGACTGAAGGAATGACATAGTCCTTATCTCTACGTAATGAATGTACCATACTTGGTCCTGGCCAGTAATGAATACCACGCCACTCAGAATCTCTCAATACTGAAGAAGGTTTTCATCGCCTGTTCACACTGGAAATAGGGTACTGAGTATAAGTACTAAGGTAAAAAAAATCTTTGCCTGTCAGCACTGGAGGAGAGGTTCTAAGCATTTGCCAGAACAGAAGAAAAGGTTTATCAATAGTAGTTAACATTGGACATAGTGTACTCAGTATCTGCGTGTGTCAGACAATTTATTCTTTTATTATCCACACCACCTCTCCTAATTTGCACAGGCTTTCCTACAAAGTCACTAAAAAAAACCCAGTGTCAATGGAAACTACAGGACAGAATAGCCTCTTCCCTGTCAGAACTGCTCATGTGGCACCAGTCTGTTTGCTTAACTACAATTTAAAACTTCTATTCACTGTCAAAAGTAACATTGCCAATGCATGTTCTTAGAGTGCAGATGGAATGGTTGATCAACGGGAAGAACCATAGAATATACAGTCAGTGGCGTAATGAAAGTTTAAGGGGCCCGCCCTGCAATGTACATGGAGGGGTCCCCGCTCCAGATTTAATCCGGACCACTCAGGCCTGAGTACTGTTCAGAGGGGGCCTGTGTTATGCCCCTGTATACTGTAAAATGATGTATAACTTTATCTATGTACTTTTTTGGACCTTGTTACAGTACACAGCCACCCAGTATCTGCCTCAAGAGAAGTCTATGGTTTCTACGATTGCAAACTGGAAGGGCCTAGACAAAATTTTGAATACACCAGAGTAATCGTAGTAATTTCAATAATTCTGCACAACTCTTTGACACAGAATTCCTTATGATTACGTGATTGCTCCTTCTCACATAATTAAGAGTAATTTGGGGAAACAATCCTACTGCAAGAGCACATTTAGGGGCCTATTAGGATTGCGGTTTTTCCGCATCCTCCGGGCCGGCGGAAGCCACCGCCGGCCCAGAGGATGCGGAAAAACCGCAGCGGACCCACCAGAGACCCACCGCCACATTAGGATGGCTGGTGGGTCCTGTTTTCTGTCCGCAGCTATTCCGCCGCGGTTGGCTTACAACCGCGGCGGAAAAGCTCTAATATGGTGGAGGTGTCTCTCAGACACCGTCCACCATATTAGGAAATGCTTGAAAAGATGCTTTTCCGCGGCGGATTTTCTGCCGTGGAAAAGCATGTGGAACTTCACTGCGGGGGCCCGTTGCGGGCCCCCTAGGTGAAGGGGGGTGGGGGGTGCACATGGGGGGGTACCTATGGTACCCCCCTGCATTTGTATGCAGAGATCGGCAGGCACCGCGCGGTGCTTGCCGTTTTCTGCATACAAAAGCAAAGTATGCATTTTTTACATTGCGGCGGGTGCAGCTTAAAGCTGCACCCGCCGCAATGTTAAGGATAGAGGATGTGACCGCCACCCTGGCGGTCACATCCTAATCTTCACGGGGGGAACGCCGCTGCCCATGCGGACGTTCCCCCCTACTCTATGGTGGCGGACGGACTCAGGTCCGTCCGCCATCATAATCGGCCCCTTGGCGAGCAAGAGTTAGTGTTCTGCGGTGTTCAGCACTGTTTCTTAGTGCAAAAAAGAAAATAGCAATTAATGCCACTAGTAAGTTGAGTAAAAATCCAACCCCAAGAGCCTAATTAGCAATCGTGAGTGACTGCTCATGCTCTCTTTTCGTGTTCTGTTGCATTTAGTACTTTCCTAGAGAAAAATGAACTCTCGCATACATTGTGGATGTAAAGGGGCATTTTTTCACTAAGAAATAGTACTAAAGGCAGAATTACTCTATTCCTATAATTTAAGGCTAATCGTAAGGAATTCTTAAAACAAATCCACATCATTATGCTACACAAAATTACATGAGTTACGCCCACCCCTAAAACTAGCACAGTTTTTCCCCCTTTCTCTTTCTCACTCACTCATGCTTCTAGGACTCTTTCTCGATCACGTGCTTCCTTTCACTTCCACTTATGCTTTTTCTCATGGTTTATTAATGTTTCACTGCAACACACTCACTTTTTAAACCTTTGTCCCTCCAAGCCTGTATCTCCTGCAGATTTGGATGTCAGGTAAGGAAAATTCTACACATATTAGATAATAAAAATAGCATTTCCCCCAAAAATTAGTTTTAACACTTTAGATTGCCAACTATCAATAATCTTGGAAAGTTAAAAAGTAAAATAGATAAACCTAATGACATCACTAAATATTCAGACCCTTTTTATTATTTTTAAATGTTGCTCTTTTTAGGCAAGCTTACATTTCATTTATAATTCTCAAAACTGGGGGAAAACTTAATGAGGCATAAAAGATCATGCAAAGCATTTAAGCAGATTGTATTCAAGTCAAACGTGTGTGCGTGGCACATAAACGTACCATGCTTTAATATGAATCAGCCCTTTATTCCAGTGAAATGCATTAGTGTTATCAAGATTAAATAAAGAGAGGAATGTAGGATAAAAGCAATTTAAACATATACACGGGTTTTGTGGCAAAGCAATCCTGAAAAGGGAAAACATCCAAATCCCTGAGGTGGCATTCATGTGGGGAACACAAAAGGGAGAAGATATTAATCTCAAAATGACTCCAGGTTAGTATGAAATTCACTGGAAAACACCTGGAAAGGAAAATATACTTTTTATAAGGCACATGAATGGCTATATTGTGTTTGGTTTAGAGTCACAGAGCATGTGGTTTCTTAGAATGTGAAAAACAAATGTACCTCACATAAACTACCTCCAATCATTTAAAAAAATGAAAAAAAGCTTTGATGATGGAGAAAATCATTGTTAAACGAGGCCAAACTCACAAACCAAGCAAACTAAGTGTGATCAGAGAGATAAAACCAATTGCTCTTCTGCCATCCACAAGGCCTTTTATTTAGATACAATACTGAACGTTTAAACTAATTTGTGGACTTAAACAGACAGGGTGGGAGCAATACCGCCATCAAATATACGTCTGTTTAGGAGTTCACTGATAATAATATAGTGTGCTAAAGCCACAGAAGTCACATGCACTGATAACATCTAATTTTTAAAACAAGAACTAATGTGCAGGTACCTGAAGGGTTAATGGACCTAAATGAACCCAAGCTGGTGCAGGTAGCAGGGAGTAAGGCAAAAAGTCAAGGGCCAGGGAGATAGTACACCAATTTATTAATGTATGCTTTTTTTCTTTCAGGAAAAGCAGGGGCATTTATACATAATGCACTTCACATAGCAACAATTTAGCACGGTAAATAGATGAAACCACGACAGGGTAATACGTATGATATTAGGTGTGATGGTGAAATAGAGAGGGTATATTTATCTAAATACATAAATGTGTCAGGGAATGTTGAAGAGAAGGGGTGCAAATAGAGCAAAAGAACTGTGAGGTTAATACCTTCTTAAATGATATGATGTCCTTTTAGAGCAGTCTGGCAGGTAGGGGCTGAAGCCATAAAGTGAAGTCAGCTGGGAGAAACCACCGGTTTCATCACTGGAACCTGGAGGCCGTGCAAGGATCTTTAGGTGCGAGTAGGAGGTTTTGGTTAGCTGAGAACAGGCTGCGAGGAGAGATCGAGGCATCTGAGAAGGATCTCAGACAGTTGAAGAATAGTCCATTGCCATTTGGAAGGCTAGAATTAGCACCTTAAACTGGACTACTTTTTTGTTAACTGCTGTTAGGAGAGGTGGATGACGTTTAGAGTGCCCTCTAGGTGTAGCATTGCTAGGCAAAGAGGAAGTGAAGAGTGAGATGGGGGCATTAGAGAGAGCAGGGTACAACGAGTAGGGTTTTTATAGCTGTATTGTCCCTTTCTGCAGGGCAGTACAGGCTGCTAATTGTCTGCCTATCCTGCAGAACTCTATACTGCACCAACAAGCTGGAAACCTGCCATCTGTTGTGCATTAAAATATTATAGCAAATAAATAAATACATAAATATGTAAGTAAATAACTACAAAACAAATGTATAAATAAGAAAATAGAACTCTTGATTCCAGTGCATAGTGCAAAGAAACAGTATTACTAATCTGTGATGACGGTATAATGCTAGTTTGACATGAACATTCTTATGTTCAGACCCTTTCAGAACAGCCCCTGTCCTTCCCTCTCCTACTTGTTGATCTTCCCAGCAAGGCAGACTATGGGAAGCGAGAGGATTCCATTTACCTGAACCTGGGGCTCTGTCTCTTGATGGACTTCTTCTGAGTCCTAGAAATGTGTGCATGGCATTTAACAGCTGTCCTGGCCTGGAAGTTTTGCAATTTCAGGTAATTATTCAAGGACTTTATGACGCTTCACTGTGTGAAATATTCAGTATCTATTTTAACAAATTGAATATGAATTCCGCAATCATCCAGGCGTGGAGAATCCATCAAAACTGCTTACAAGGATAACGAAAGGCAAACAATTCGGCATCTTATGGTCATTTGGCTGCTTCCAGGCACTTTAGTGCCGCTACCTAAAATCAGCAGGTGTCGAGGTACTCTGGTGGACAGCTACACACACAAACTGTTCATAAAGTGGGCCATCACACTGAATTCCTCACTTATCAAAATGCGTCTCTTTCGTATCAATAATAACTGATTGGGTACTCTGGTAGGCATCCTCCGTATCCCTGTGAATTTTCATATAGTGCAAGGTGAATTGCTGACCTAATATTCTTGTTTAGGACCGTGACGTACATTCAGACTGAAACTCAGCCATGGATCCAGCCCTCCCCAACCTAGGTTGAGGTGGAAACCCCTTGTATTAGAGTGTCTGGCCTACTTAAAGATTGCAGATCTAGAATCATATTCCACTTGATCTTCTGAGGCTGGCAAAGATCAGCAACAAAATAAACTTTTGCAAATGCTTACAGTCTCTGAATTAATTCACTGTGTTTCCAAACAGCCATCCTATTTGAAATAAGATATCAGCATTCCCCATTTACAGACCGCGTTACTCGTACAAAATGCAGTTTCTAGTTACAAAAGTGGGATCTGTGTATGCACACGTGGGTCTGACGTGCCATGTCCATCTAAACGTCTCTTAGCAACGATGCTACACTCAAACATATGCACCAAAGGCACAAGATGGAGGAATACAGACCTTAATTATTTCACTTTTTAAAAAGTATCTGGTAAGATTTCATCATCTTATTTTAATATCTGAAATTCTAAACCTACTTTCTGCTAGATTTTAGAGGAATATTTGTTGCGATCGTCTACATTACTACACAGCGTAACATCCAACATAACTATCACTACGTCAAAGCGGACCGCACATGCTACATCATATATCAGGGCTCTGAGCTTACTCTGTTGAATAGAAAATGTCAATGAAAAAAGGAAAACACACATAAATGCAGAACAAATGTTTAAACTGCTGCTCAGCTCCTCTCCTTCATTAACATACTTTTAAAGCAATAACAACCAAACTCTGTCAAGTGCATACTGTTTTCACTTACACGCACAGCTTTTCTACCCAGACTCATTTCTGTAGTTTCGTAAATCAAAAAAAAATAAAACTGAAGTAGAAAGTAGCATCTCTAGTTGTTATCCCACGCCTCCTTCCCTTGCTGGCAGCCCCGTAGCAGGCGCCGGAGCTAAACCTGCCGAGCTATCCCTGCGCTTCACGTGCTGATAAAGTGAAAAGGAGCAGTAACAATGGAATGAAAACGAGTTGTTGTGGCTTTGCTCAGCACTCCTCTTCAAGGAACCCTGATAGCGGCTCCGAGGCAGGACTGGTCCTTATAAGGCAACGCCTGCCATGGATCCAGCGGCAGACATGAGCCAAGACACCGGCGGCTCTTCATTAAAATCACTGTCAGGAACGAACACTCGTCTGCACACAAACACCCAAGGAGTTGCATCCTTTAATGTTCCAAGTATCTGCAAAGCTGCCTGCTTTTCAGAGCCCAGAGCAATAACGGGCCAATCTCCGCACTTATGAGGGCCCTATCGTAAGAGGAGTGCCCGCTTTACTTCTATGTTTGGAGGAAATGCCTTCTATCTTGGCATACACAAAGGTATACAGGAGCACAGCATGAAAGCTGCAAAAGTTGCTCATACACATAACGCTTGTGAAATGCCAGTCATGATGATGGGACGCGATTTATACATTTGTAAATGTGCGTATTCTATGTTCATTCGTTCAAAAATGTCATTGCACGAGCAGAATTTCTACTTTAATACTTTTTTCCACCCCACGAATTTTGGTGCTTTCTCTTCCCAGCCCTCCCTAAAGCAAAATTACTAATGCCCCTGAAAAGAGCAAAAGTGAGACAGTTCCAGAGTGGGAATGGGTTGACAAAACCTTTGAGAATACACGCAAGCAAGCACGTGTATGAATGTTCCCAATTTCAGCACAGGTATGCCCAGTTCATTCACTTGGAGAGAGGATATTTTCTCTCAAGAGGTTTACAAGTGCAAGTTCATAGTTTGTGAACAGGGTCGGATTGGGATCACAATTCGGCCCCTTAAAAAATTGGCCCACATTCCCGAATTTCACCCATTTATAAACCAGCTTTTGGCTAGTCTCATTGTGCCATCAGGCCCCCAGCGGGACCCCTTCACTTACTCCTCCCGTCCCCCCCACCCCCGTCCCCCAGCCAAGTATAGCCTCAGGGCGATGGCCCTGCGCAGGGCAGGGGAGGGGTGAAGTAAAGCACAGATCTGTTGTTGCTCCAGGGGAGCTGAGGTGATAATGGCCCAACGGGCGCTTAACCTGCTCCCAAAAGGCACCTCAGTTGCACAGCGGGTAAGTGAGACACTGCTTCGGAGTGTCTGCCCTGGCCTCACGGGGGCCAAGCTAAAGTCTGCAGCGGCCAGAGTACTGACAGAGCGACGTTGCTGCAAGCTACCTCCTCTGAGCCTGCCTATCCATGATGCTGGCTCCACAACATTAAGGTGGCCGGGTGGGGAAGAAACAACAAGGCTCTGTGGGCCGGTTGATAGAACTAACAAAAAAAAAACGGCCCACAGGTGACTGTTAGGCACCGGCCCATCGGCCAATGCCCGACTGCCCGTGTTACCAATCCGATGCTGTTTGTGAACCACAAAAGCCTTTTTTGGTCGGACTTGGGGAGTGCCTGCACTGCTCTGCGAGGCATGCTGTACTGAGGTATAGACTTGAAGCTCCACCCACTCTTCGCCTATATTTTTTATTGGCTGTGTCAGTGTCCTTTGTAAACAGAGGCTTTTCATTGGTCAATAGGCTTAGTAGTCCCTCTGCGGTACCACCTTATCTCATCTTGTAACCTCCCATAAGGACTGGCCCTCAGTGGCGGTGCGTCCATTGGGGGCGTTGGGGCGTTGCCCCACTAGCCATGGACGACCGCACTGCAGCGCCAACATGCATTAAAAAATGTTTTTTTGTTTTAAAAATAGCGGCGCGCACTGACTCAAGCGCACTACCGGCCCGACAGAATCGGGCATCTTTAAGGAAGTGGGCCGGGGGAAGGGGGGGCGGGGCTGCGACGCACAGGCAGCCAGAATATCGTATGTGACACTCACACACACTGCGCAAGTGAAATCCAGGAGAAGGCAATATTCAGACTTGCCCGCGCATGCGTACACTGGTACAACTTCCCCCCACCCCCCTCCATGTCACCCAGAGACACAGGCAGGGACCCGGGGTCCCGGGCACAATATGGGCAGATAGTAGGCTGCTCGTTAGCCAATCCTGGCGCAGTGGCGCTGTTAACTCTGCGCCAGGATTGGCTGCTGCAGCAGGATGGTGACGTGCGGCACAACAAGAGCGAAATTGAAAGCAGAAGAAAGTAGTGATCAGTCGTCGTCGTTGTTATTGTGTGCCTGCCTGCTGCCTAAATCTACTACGGACGGTCCGGACCGCCTGGTGCTTTGTGCGAGTCCTCCTGTCTCCTGGACCTGTCTACTGCTGCTGCGTCGGTCGGAACGGAAGACAGACATCGAGGACTCGGAGCAGATCACCAGAGACGAGAGAGAAGTTCCAGATAGTCGACGTCACGGTCACCTCCACCACCGCGACCCACGTAAGTTTTTTACTGTGCCAGGCCAGGCCTCCTCTGACCTCTGCCAGTGCCAGTGCCATCCCTAAGTTAACCAGTCACAGTCATTAATTAGAAACAAATAGATATAGACATCTGACGCTCCACAACTCTCAAGAAAATACAGGAGCCGCACTTGGTGAATGAGATGTTTAATAATTCCCAAACCTACTTTAGACCCTCTGTTTTCTATGGGCTCTCTTACTTGCATCCTCTTGTCTGGCTGCTGGGACCTAGGTCTGCATACAGATGGACTCTTCTTAACTGAAAGCGGATAGCGTTTAGCGTGTGTAACTTCGCAAGCGGCCTGATAAAGCCATCAAATGAAAAAATGCCTGAAGCAGCACAGGGTTGACACGTTTATCTGTGCGTATTGAACTTAAAAAAAAACATGCTCCTTAATAATTTCTGTGTATTGGAGAAACGTGACTTTTGCAATGGCCTCAAATCCTCCAGTGGCCAGTTGGCGCTATATCAAAGAAAGTCCGGAAAACAATAATGAACCTTCTCAATATGTTTTCATAGCCTAATGCTCAAACACAACTTTGATGGGTTTTATTTATGCTGCATTTATTGTTCTGCTTTATATGTTTTCAAGCCAAAGGTATGTGTTTAAAGGGGCGATGAGGCCTTTGGATATGAATTCATTCATAGCAGTCAGAGTTGCACGCAGTACGTCTGCCAGTGCACTTAGCAAAGTCAGAGATGACACCAGCTGCTGGTTATTAAACAGGTGGCTCATTACCAGGCAGGGCCAGAATCGAAGGTCATCACACTGGTCAAATGTTAGATCACAAATCTTCAATTACTGCTGAATCGAAGGTCACTAAATGTTAATGATGTCACGAGTTTCACGCGCCGAGGTCCGTTCACTGGCACAATTTGTATTGACTGCACAAAAGCTTTTATATTCAATCAGCAACCTCTTACTTCTGTAAAACCTGCCAGTTTCTCGGCCCTCACATGCACCGGCTAACTGGTTTAAAACCTGCCTCAGCAGTAAAGCGTTGGCGACGAAGCCGCCAGGGACATTCACTGAATACTGACAAGGATTTGATGCAGTGCTCCAGGGTCAGGTCAGGTGTGAATCCCCTTCAAAGGAGATCGTTTGTTCATCAGAAACGGCCGTGAATCTATAGTGCACCCAACACTTCAAGGACGTGCATTTTTAAATTAACATTAGTTTACCTCCTCTATAAGTTTATGCTCTATTTATTTATTTGTTCAGATTAAGCTTATGCATGGGCGCATAAGAAAACAGCAGATTGAAAGCAAGACAGACGTGCCATTTAGGAACGTTAAAGTTTTAGGGTTATTGGTTTTGCCTAAAGGCATTTTAGAGTTGCGTCTGATAGTACCAGTTCAGAGAGCTAATGATGTAAATACGGGGTGGCTTCACAGTGTACAATCAGAGCAGTGAACGGCACCTTGGAATAACACGAAATGGTATGAGTTGTCAGAGAGAATAAAATATTTTGCCACCCATTCATAAATACATAGTATATGCATTAACGCATGCAATGTATGCAGCCCAGGCTTCACTGACATGTTTTTGTCTTATTTGTGGGTGAGGGAAAAGCTCCAGACACACATCCAAAGAAGAACCTACTGAGCAGTGGCGGTGCGTCCACTCTGTATTCCAATATATATTTTTCTTTGTAATGTTATTGTTTACTGTAGCTACAGTTTGCATTATAGGACAATTATCTGGTAATTGTGTGCTGATTTTTTTCCAAACCTAGTTGTCCGTGCTTCTATTCACTATCATATGGGAATGTGTGGTGTGCACAATAAATTCTGTTGTATTGCTCTAATTCTCTCTCCGGAGCGGAGGGCTCCACATTCCAGAATGTATGTTTAAATCATGGAATATGGGCTCAGCTGAAGGAGGCTTTGTCAAATCGGTCCCTAAAAATGCTTTTACCTATTATTGTTACTAGACCAGTTATTTACTAGAGCGGTGCGGGCGCTTGTGTGTCACTGTCCAGTTTTGCAGTGCATCTGCAGGTTTTTAGAAGGGTAAGTTAGTTTATTGGTGCAATGCTTTGTGCTGCTTGCGACACTCTGCGGTACGCGAGCACCCATGCGGAGCCTTAATAAAGTTTCTTTCCTTCAGTCTTACTTGATGTGTGTTTACTTTCTCGCTCCTTTTCTCTTATGTACTTTAAATCTTTCTTATGAGGCTGTGTGTAGAGTAGTCTTTGGAAACCATCCGATGTTTTGTGCCTTTGGTAAACCGAGATCCCCATGGGGAGGAGCTTGTTCTGTTAAGGGGCCCTGTGCATCCATCCATTCATGAACAACAGGCCTGTGTATTATTAATATCACACAAGTGCAGCCTCTTGATTACTCTGCTAACCCCATGGCTTGCAAATTCTTCCTGCTTTCCTGATGCCTTACAGGAGAGTTGGTCCATGCAGAACAGCTGAGCCAGTACAAATGAATGCCCTCTACAACCCAAGGCATCCGGCCGTCTGACGCATCACCCTTAATTGCAGCCTTTGCCCTTTGCCTCATCCAGCCTTTGCTGGAAGTGGGGTGTTTATAGGGCGCAGCGGCCTTTGTGACCTGTAAATGTGGTATTCGGCCCCGACAAGGGCCCTTAAGAGTCTTGGGACCCCGGAGCTGGTGATTGGTGAATCGCTCCCTATGCCAGGGACAGAGCCCTCTTGTCTGCCCCAGGCCGTAGCGCCCCGGGTCTCTGTCCTGGGGCAGTGTAGGGGTATAAGTGCAGAGTGTGTGTGTGTCTGTCCCTGGGTGCACTTGGCAGAGAATGAATGTTGTATGTTGTATACTTGTAAAGCGCACAGCTGCCCCAGCAAAGGGGCGTCCCGGCGCTGTATACCGCTGGGGAACCCAGTGTGTGTGCTTGTCCCTGGGGTGTCCTGCGCGCCTCTAATGTGTGTGTGTGTGTACTTGGCAGTGTGCGTCTGTCCCCGGTGTGTGCTGCGCCTCTGATGTCTGTACTTGGCAGAGAGAAGAGTGTGTGTCTGTCCCTGGTGTGTGCTACTGCTACGCCTCTGATGTGTGTGCTTGGCAGAGTACTAGGTGTGTGTGTCTGGGCCTGATGTGTGCTTGGCAGAGAGTGTGTGTGTGTCTGTCCCTGGTGTGTGCTGCACCTGTGTGTATGCTTGGCAGTGTGTGTGTGTGTGTGCGTGCTGCATGTCTGATGTGTGTACTTGGCAGAGAGTGTGTAACTGTCCCTGGTGTGTGCTACTCCTCTGATGTGTGTGCTTTGCAGTGTGTCAGTGTCTGTCTGTCCCCGGTGTGAACTTGGCAGAGAGCAAGTGTCTGTCCCTGCTGTGTGCTGTGCCTGTGTTTGTGCTTGGCAGTGTGTGTCCCAGGTGTGTGCTGCACCTCTGGTGTGTGTACTTGCCATAGAGTATGTGTCTGTCTCTGGTGTGTGCTGTGCTCTGTCTCCAACACTCTCTCTGTCTTGCTCTTGTCTCTTTTCTCATATATCCTGCCCTCCGCTTCACTAGGTTTCCTACTTCTGTTCCACTTCATTTTTCATTGACCACAATTGTCTTCTGTGCCACAAAATTCATATTCCCCCACCGTTTCCCACTGCTCCTTAACTGTTAGTCCATGTGATCACCAATCTGCAACAAGCAGTAAAGCCTACATGCTCCCATCAGGCCCCTGCAGTGAGTAAGGAGTAGTATAGAAGCAGGCCACCAGTCACAAAAGCAAGCCCCACGCAGACATGCCTGCTGGACCCATAGATAACCTTTATTAACCTTCCTGCTTCCTCAAATTTGCTTGAAAATGCACAATTTTTCCACTATTTTTTCAAAATTATTATATCACACAAGTGCAGCCTCTTGATTACTCTGCTAACCCCATGGCTTGCATAATTTCCTGCTTTCCTGATGCCTTACAGGAGAGTTGGTCCATGCAGAACAGCTGAGCCAGTACAAATGAATGCCCTCTACAACCCAAGGCATCCGGCCGTCTGACGCATCGCCCTTAATTGCAGCCTTTGCCCTTTGCCTCATCCAGCCTTTGCTGGAAGTGGGGTGTTTATAGGGCGCAGCGGCCTTTGTCACCTGTAAATGTGGTATTCGGCCCCGACAAGGGCCCTTAAGAGTCTTGGGGCCCCGGAGCTGGTGATTGGTGAATCGCTCCCTATGCCAGGGACAGAGCCCTCTTGTCTTCCCCAGGCCGCAGCGCCCCGGGTCTCTGTCCTGGGGCAGTGTAGGGGTATAAGTGCAGAGTGTGTGTGTGTCTGTCCCTGGGTGCACTTGGCAGAGAATGTATGTTGTATACTTGTAAAGCGCACAGCTGCCCCAGCAAAGGGGCGTCCCGGCGCTGTATACTGCTGGGGAACCCAGTGTGTGTGCCTGTCCCTGGGGTGTCCTGCGCGCCTCTAATGTGTGTGTGTGTGTACTTGGCAGTGTGCGTCTGTCCCCGGTGTGTGCTGCGCCTCTGATGTCTGTACTTGGCAGAGAGAAGAGTGTGTGTCTGTCCCTGGTGTGTGCTACTGCTACGTCTCTGATGTGTGTGCTTGGCAGAGTACTAGGTGTGTGTGTCTGGGCCTGATGTGTGCTTGGCAGAGAGTGTGTGTGTGTCTGTCCCTGGTGTGTACTGCACCTGTGTGTATGCTTGGCAGTGTGTGTGTGCTGCATGTCTGATGTGTGTACTTGGCAGAGAGTTTGTAACTGTCCCTGGTGTGTGCTACTCCTCTGATGTGTGTGCTTTGCAGTGTGTATGTGTGTCAGTGTCTGTCTGTCCCCGGTGTGTACTTGGCAGAGAGCGTGTGTCTGTCCCTGCTGTGTGCTGTGCCTGTGTTTGTGCTTGGCAGTGTGTGTCCCAGGTGTGTGCTGCACCTCTGGTGTGTGTACTTGCCATAGAGTATGTGTCTGTCTCTGGTGTGTGCTGTGCTCCGTCTCCAACACTCTCTCTGTCTTGCTCTTGTCTCTTTTCTCATATATCCTGCCCTCCGCTTCACCAGGGAGAGGTGTGGCGCCGCGGCCAGGGCGACTGACGCTGGAATCTGGGGATCAGGGTTCGATCCCCGGCTCCGGCGGCAGGTTAGCCCAGCACCATGTGACTCTGGGCAATAGCTCGCTTAATCTTCCTGACGGCCCCCAGCGCCTAGAGACCCTTACGGGTGATTGTGCGCTTTAACAAATGTGGATTATTATTATTATTATTAGGTTTCCTACTTCTGTTCCACTTCATTTTTCATTGACCACAATTGTCTTCTGTGCCACAAAATTCATATTCCCCCCACCGTTTCCCACTGCTCCTTAACTGTTAGTCCATGTGATCACCAATCTGCAACAAGCAGTAAAGCCTACATGCTCCCATCAGGCCCCTGCAGTGAGTAAGGAGGAGTTTAGAAGCAGGCCACCAGTCACAAAAGCAAGTCCAACGCCGACCTGCCTGCTGGACCCATAGATTACCTTTATTAACCTTCCTGCTTCCTCAAATTTGCTTGAAAATGCACAATTTTTCCACTATTTTTTCAAAATTTTCTCGGGGGGAATTCCCCCCGAACCCTCCTTGGGGGGTTCGGGCTCGCTCGCTGCGCTCGCTCGCTACAGTGCAGTATGAGTACCATTTTACGCCTCACCACTTTGAAATGTCACCAGCCGCCACTGCTGGCCCTCTTGCATGTGTTGTTACTCAGAAGGCTTTAATTACAGCCTCCATGTACTATTTCTTTAAATGGTTTTCACCTGCCTACTGTTGCAGGCAAGGCACACTCTTTTTTGTTGTTGGTTTTTTTCGGAGTTTTATGTAGCGCAAACTAGATCCGAAGGTATCAGAGAGCTTTACATGAGCACAAGTTGCATTACAGAAGGACACATTAATTTTTTGTTAGGCACTGGGAGAGGAAGTGATTTTCCCAGAATCACAGGATGTTGAGTGTCCCTGCCGAGACTGGAACACGGTTCCCCAGCATCGAGGCCGACCGCCCTAGCTGTTAGGCCACATCTTCTCTCCTAAGGTTTTTTTTTATAGCACGGCACGCTACAGTGGCGTGCCGCGCCTTTGGTTTATTTGAGGCACTGAAAGCAGCTGCATGTTTTTTTTCTATGTATTCACTTTTTTTGTTTTTGTTTACAAGTGCCCCATGCCTTGCTTCCATGTTAATTGAGGCTGTGCCCCATTCTTTAGATATGCTGTGTCTAAAGAAATTTCTGAGGCCACTATTAAAGTGAAACTGCAGCATGGGGCGCTTTTACAAAAAAAATATTTGTTTGAAACCTTGACAATTTTTTTTTGTGTAAAGCACCCCATTCCACGCTTTCACTTTAATGGCGGCCACGCCCCTTTCTTTAGACGCAGTTCGTGTAAAGAAAGGGGCGCAGCCAGCCTCCATTAACCCGTTAAGTGCGCCCGTCGGCCAACGGCCGTCGCGAGCAGTACATCGGTAGTGCTGCGTACGTCAGTTGGCTGACGCAGCCCCGCCGCTGCAATCGAACGCCCGCACCGTGGCAGAATTGCCGACGCGGTAAACAGGTTAAAGTGAAAGAGCGACATGGGGGGCTTTTACAAAAAAAAGTATTTGCAATGCCATAGGTCTCGCATTTACGTGAGTTTGAGCTATTGAGTTTATAATGTCAATAGCTCAAATTCTTGTAAATGCGAGACCTACTGCATTGCAAATGTTGTTCATACTAGTGTGGAAAAAGAAAGACACTAACTTCACTTTCCATAGCCAAAGTGGTCATGGTGCAACAGTACCAAAACAAATTAAGTCAGACACCATACTGATTCTCAAAAATACAGCACACCCACTGCTATAAAAACATAGTATGGATTGTGAACTGTATCAGGGTCACTCTGATTCTTGGCAGTTATGTTCGTAAATTTACCAGTATTTCTAATCTCTGCCTTTACTTTGATATTTCAGTACATTCCATGACACACACATACAAGGGGTTTCTTTCAGGTTTCCCTGCTCTTCGTGTAAATTGCTCTGACATACCAACTGTAATGAATCTCAGGTGCCCAAATAACAATGTTTTTGATACTGTATATGCTGGTAAAAACCAGGAAATCTGTGTGAGAATCCACAGTTAATTCACAGAATCGGGGTTTTAGTGGTTTTCCACTAACTCTTGAAGAAAGATTGAGGCTGGCATTTGCACAGGAGCAAGTGAGGGTTAGGAGAAGGGTACAGAGTGAGAACTTGTTGGCGTCACAGTGGCTAGTCAAATAAACTATTTTGAATACTCACAAATTAGGAAACTTTGTGGGTTTCTACAAACATTTTCCATGTGATTTTCATATCAGAAAGGACATGAAATGTACTATTATGAAGGTAGAAGTACATGTGTTTTGGGGGTGGAGTGAAGATTGTAAAACCCCATTAATAATTGATGTTGTATTGGAAGTGGTTTTTTCAAAAGCAAAAGAAAAATCTATGTAGAGAACAATACGTTTAAAAAATGGCAAATGCACTGCAACGCTAAATCTTAATGAATGGACTATATTTCTGCATCAGTCTGCCTTAAGGTAGGTTAAAGTTTGCTGGCACACTGCTAAATCAGTGGTGTAACATAGGCCCCCGCAACCTCTGTGGTACGGGGGCCAAGCTTCAGGGCCCCCCTCATGACAGTACCCTGGCCGGAGAGCTCCCGGCTGAATCCAGAGGGGGCCCCTCCATGTAGCTTGCAGAGGGTGGGGGCGGGGGGGGGGAGGCCTCAACTTTTGTTATGCTAGTGTGCTAATTATCCACAAACATAGCTATGCAGGATTTGTGTATGGGCCCCTTTGTGAATAAAAACAAAACTTCAAATAGGAGAAGGCACCAGACTATGCCCACTGGAAATTTCTGATTTGTTGGTGAGCTCCTAAATATGCAATGTCACTTTATTGTGAGACAAAATTGTATTTATCTTATGATGCATAATCTCTACATCAAAATTACTTTTGCACTAGACAAATCCTGAATATTACTCAGATTTATGGAAAAGCTCATGTTACATCTCCTTTTTAGGTCTTGCCATAGACAGCGCTTAGGATATCGCAGAAGAGCCTGTTCTAAATGAAAAACAAAACATCAAAAAGGGCTTAGAGCTCACCCATTAATTACCTTTACATATCATTGTTAGGCTTTGACATCACTCTCTTTTAAACACTATGGCGGGAAGTACAGTTACAGAGTCGGGATATGAGGACTGCCTCAAAGTACAATCGGTTTGAGTGTATTTATATACATTTCTTGAAGCATCATAAAACAGTTCATAGATCCTGTTTTGTAATAGGAATGTAGGCTTAGTCATGGAGCCATAAATTACTCCCACCTGATGAAAAAGGCAGGTGGGTCTCGGCCTTGCATGGACACAATGAGAGACAGTGCGTAATGTGTCTAGATGACCAGCATGGGGAGCGCGTGATCACTGCATGTGCTGTGTTCTGATTGGCCGAGTGTTCTTAACTTCATATGGCATGTAACTTTATGGTGTTTGGGAACATGTGCCCCTCCGGCCATGTGCATTTTATTGGGGCCAATCTCTCCGGACCATGTCACAGCCTATCTGTGGGACTAATCTGGGTTTTTCCTGCTCCTGTTTTTGTCCTCTTGGTTATGTGCCACCCCACCTGTCATTTGTCAATCAGTAGCCTCAGGCATAGGTCACTGGGCCTGCCTGACCACGTATTTCTGACTCAGGGTTGTTGGAGAGGTCTTATCGGGAGATTTCGACAACAGTGATTTGATTTTCCTTTTCCACATAAACGTATCATTGCGTAAATTGAAATCATGAATCAGCAGGTCATTTTTAATTCTAAGCCTGATATTATGTATATAAATCTGATGTGGCTAAAATAGAAGACTGAGGAGATGCAAGCATCCTATTTCAGTGTCATTCCACAGCAATATTACCTTTTATTTACAAGGGCTAAAACACTTTCTTTTGTAATGCATTGCAAATTGTGACTTCTACAGCTATTGTAAAATACATTGTGAACCAATGAGGCATTTAAAAGAACAAGTTCTTTATTTGCACGGGCCAGAACATAATTTACTAACCGCACCTGGATAATGAAAGAATTACTTATTTTTGCCTTAGGGTTATTTTTTATATAAAGTGCTCCACGTCGCTATAAGCCACCTCACCGCCGTTAAGATTACGCTTGCATTCGCTTCCTAAGGTTACTTTGTTCATCTTCTATTACATTCCATCAGTTTTATGAAGGCCGTAAGACTTGCCGATGCTGAAGGGAAACCGAAGATACACCATGGACCATCTCAGATGATAGATGGGTTGCCAGATAGGGGATGTGAGCAAGGATTAGCCGCGCTGGATAAATTTAGCCGTGAACAAAAAAAAATGTGACAGCAGATGCGCCCGCTGCTGTTAGGATTTAAGAGACAAGGCTCAAGTTGAAAAATCAGATTTACTTAGTTTGTGAAAGGAACATTGTGAGGCTGCAAGTCAAGCAGAGACAAAGAGGTATTTGAGAAAGTATTATTTATTAAAGGAGAATCAACAATGCAGTGAATAGTTTTTTTAAACCAGTTGCTATCAAGAACTTACATGTTTTTAGAACTGCTGCAGAACTGTTCTATTAAAAGGCCACTAAAACGTGGGCACAAACCACTGAAATATATCATATGCCCACAATTCTAGGACCAAAGAGGTGGTGTGAAGTCAGAAATCAGTGTTGATATTATCTTTATGCCAAGCTGCGACCAAGTCAAATTTAAATTATAATATTAAAATAACAAAACAAATAATGAAAATTATAATAGCAAGAACAAGTTTCAAATCTGAGTTAGTATAATTCTAAAACTTAGGAAAAATCAAATTATAAAATGCTAATAGAGATGTCATGAATAAGAAGGCGAAATAGGAGAAGATGCACAACTCATATTTTTGTAGTACTGCTACCGCTTTATTGTGGGGTTACAGTGGTATGAATGATATGTGTTATATCGCCCAATAGAAAGGCAACTGTTTCACGAACCCTAGAAGAATTAAATGTTGAATAAACCGTGAAGCAGCGCCTATTCTGAGCCAGGGGCAGAATCGGCCTAAAGGCACTCATTTTTGGGACTGGCATTTACTGGCACTTATTTTGCCTCATCAGACTGTCACCCAGAGCAACAGAGTGAAAAACACAAAAGAAGGAAGAGAAAGACAGAAAAGCAGTGACCAAGGAAGAAAGCAGAGATGAAAAAGAACCCTAAAGAGTGCTTTAAAGAGACAGGGAGTTTCTGGTAGTGGATTAAAGAGGCATGACAAGAAATCATGACTACTCAGCCTTGGTAAGCCTTGGTATTCAGCACCCCATCATTGGGTGGTGCCAGATGCCAGTTTCTGAACAAAATTTTGGGACTGACAATTATTTTACAAATTAAGCACTGCTGGGATGCATATGCCACTCTGACTTGCTATTTGTTTAGCGATCACTGAAGCAGATGTATTGATCTACAGATCTATCTTCACGTATTGATCTACAGATCTATCTTCACGTATTGCTTAAGACCATCAGTCTTGTCAGTTTCTTATTCAATATTATTGTGTAGGTCTATATAAGAAATTCATGTTTTATAAAAAAAAAAATCTGCATATTACTGATATTAAATATTTAACACAACCAGTAGAGCATTGTTATGAAAACTTTTTATGTGAAACCAAACAAAAATTGCTACCAAATTGGCAAATCCTTAAGAAGGGCATTATCAATACAGCTAAGGATGATCACAGCACCCCAAAATAATCAAACTTACAAAGATATAGGCTGGCTTCAAAGCTGGCAATGTGGGCACAGGTGAACGGCTTTTTCACCACCAACCATTTCATTTAGAATTCAAGCGATGAACACAGCATCTTCTGATATGAAACAATAATACCAATGTGGGTTAAGGATAAAGCACACGAGGTACAAAGAGTGCCGCTCAGATCGTGGGTTGTATCGAAGACCATACCAACTGGTGGTATGTCGTACATCATCCATCTGAGTTATGTCATCTCAGATCATGGGCCTCATTAGAGCAGTGAAAAGGCATGGTGTGTTGTACATTACCCCCTAACAGCTATGTCAGAATAGGAAGATTAATGGTGGCGGCTATCACTTTTTGCTACGCTCATGTTGGCCACGGCTCATTATGCTAAAGACGCCTGCTGCCGGAGGTTGTTGGCCATTAATGGGGCAGGTGGACTAGGAGGCTAATGTCTGCATCAGGCATGACACATCTTCGTTGGAGAGAGCTAAGCAGCCCGAGCACATGCCTGAGAGGGACACAAAAATAAACAATGGACCTTTCTCATGGTTGAGGATGAACTTGTCCATTGCCACATTCACTTTACGAATGCACTAGTTATAGTATACTTATTATAGTTGATGTGAAGCTTTACAGACACAGTTACTGCAGAAATGACTATGTAGGTAAAGCCAGATGTGGAGCTTGTGCTCCCACACAACCAATAAAGCCTCCGACCATCATGCGATCTCCAAAGTCATCAAAAACAATGACAAAGGCAACCTATAACAACATTCAGGAGTTGTTTCACCCTCCAGTGAGGCCACAAATATTTAAAGCAAGACATATGTTTTAGGCGATTGCTTGTGACAATTCACTGGCGATCTCCCATCTCAATTTCACCTAAACAGTGCATCTTCAGTGTGATTAACAAGACAAGGAAAGCAGCGACTTCAGAAGGCACCGTGACACACATCAGGATACAATGCTGGCCTGTCTTAGCTAGCCTTGCCAAAGCTTTGGCAACAAAACAACACATGGGTGTTTCATTTTGCAGAAGTGGCTACACATGAGTCACCCTCTCCTGTTATGAGAGCAGAGCTGCTGCCTTTAGTAGGCTCATTCTGCATTCTGGTGAAATATAAATTTATTGACTGTGGTAGGAGCTCTGTGTCAGGAGGTATTAGGTCATCAATACACATTTATGAAACATGCCTCTTTAAAGCGAGCAGGGCTATCTTCATTCCAATCTCTGACCTTTCATGCACAGTTATTGATTCCCTGACCATTTTCCATCGTGCAGCAGATTGGAGCGTTTAGCACAATAAGAACCATTTTCCCCAGCAAATGTAAAATCGGGAATGGTAATACAACTTGAAATCTAATAATGCGCAGAGCCAATTGTGCAATATCGAGCGCATAATATCATATGCGTTCATCCATCAATACATAGTTCTCCTCCTTGTGCCTCCTGTCACGCACCAGCCCACAGTAAAGCAGGGAGAAGGAGAAGCAAGGAATACGCTTTGGCAGGTGAATTGTCTCACATCTATTGAGCAGCAGTCTGAGGAAAATCGTGATTAATACCTATATTTCTAGTTATACATATTTTTATTGATTTTTCTTATGGTATGGGAAACATTACATGAACACAGCGAATCAGCGAGCACAGCACCAAAATAAACAGGACAGAGAATAAAACAGAGAACAGAAAAACAGGGAGGAAAAAAAAATCATCCATTAAATTACAGTGAGCTAAAACCTCCTTAGCCGATAAATAATCATAGATGGTCACAACCATCACTGGTGCAATAACCCTGAATAGCAAGTTTAGGTTATACTCCCCTCAAGTGTAATAAAGAAATACATCATGTAATATTAAAGCAGCGAAAATGCTCAGCCGAACTGAGACCACAGTACTCATAATGAGTAAAGGACTGAAACTTCAAGCCACATTAGCACAACAGCAAAATCAGAATTCCATCATCTTTGCTTTTTAGAAAAAAAATTCCCAAAAGTTGGTTACTCTCAGCGTGCGACTGAGTCGCACACGTGCTGTTTGTATAGAACACTGAAGATCACATTTCGGCTACTATAGGCATTCTATACTTAGTTCCACTTTATTTAAGAGCAGAATTTAAGATTAGATGCCGGATCATGAAGATTCACATTGCAGCTCCATAAAAGAGAATAGGTATTGAACCCTCCTAACCGTAATCTTAGGCCCACTCAGAATTTTAAATTGCAGTCTTGGGTTGGTCCTGGTGATCAGGTCTTGCAATTTACCCCAAGTGCCTCTTGGTACGATTAGCAACGCTGAACCCTATAGGAAGGTATCATGGCTTTTTCACCGCCAAGTTGTGATTGTAGTAGCTGCAGGATTGCACCACGAGACCCTTCATGGCAATAGTGCTCTTCAAATCTCCAATTGCATTAGGTACGTTTCTATTCACAAGAGTCATATCATTAAAATATATATATATATATTTTGATGAGCACATTTTTGGGAATTAGTGAGCATTGGGATTTTTATGCTGCAGCCCTCTGTACTACTCCTCTGTAGACATTCACTGGCTATACAAGTCGAGATGCGAATGCCAGGATAGGTATATGGGGAATAGACCTCTGAAGGCCGTATGATTTGCCTCTGTGTTGATGGAGGGAAAGGCATGACACAATATGGGTCCCTAAACTGCATCACAAATAAGCATTATGCAGGTAGGGGCAGCAGAGCCAAAAAATGCACATCAACAACACCATGGACAATAATAGCAGGGTGGTAACTCTGCACACGAAGTTACTGTTTTCATGCTGTATCACCATACCCAAGCCAAGCGAATGATCCAGTAATGGGGAATATCATGCGGATATGCAATGCTGTAGGCTTTTCCATTAGCAGATGATTTACCAGAATGAACGCCACCTGCTTTTAGTAGGTGACAGTGGGCCCAGGTTTTACCGCAACCAGTAACTATGGATGCTGTAAAACTAGAAACTAGTAATCCTGTTTCGGTTGGAAATGAGAGGTTACGGCTAGAACGGGATTCACTTTTCTCTCACAAACAGACACTAGGGGGTCAATTATAATGGCGGGCGGATCGCCACCGCCATATGGGCAGTGGCGATCTGCCTGCCATTATCTCCCGCCCGCATGAAATTTACCCCCCGCCTGATTATGTTGCTGGGGGGTACCGCGGGGAACGGGAAGACCATCCGTCGCTTTTCCCCCTGGTCAATGAGTCGACCGGGTGGAAAAGGTTTTAATATGGTGGCGGTGTCTGTCAGACACCGCCATCCATATTACAATACATGCAGGGATGTGCCTTTCTGTGGCGGCGTTATCGCCACGTAAAGGCAGGCGTGTTTGCTATTGGGGGCCCGTAGCGGGCCCCCAGGAATTTTGGGGGGTGGGGGGTGCACATGGGGGTACCTATGGTACCCCCCTGCATTTGCTTGCACAACATGGCAGCACCGTGCGGTGCCTGACACGTTGTGCATGCAAATGCACAACATGCATTTTTGGCATTGCGGCGGGCGGTGCTAAAAGCACCGCCGCCGCAATGTTGAAAATGCAGGATGCGCCCACTAGTGTGGCGGGCGCATCCTAATCACCCCCACGGGACCACCGCACTTATGGCTGGGGGTCCCTTTTTACGTTGCGATGGCGGGCGGACAAATGACTAATGAAGCCCTAGGTGTTTTTTCATTTTGTAATGTTATGGAACCATTAAAGCCTTGTTATTCAATCCTGACTGTAATTTACAAACAAACTTTCACTAAGATCCAAGGCTATCCCTCATATTGCATCAAGATGTAGGTGGAGAAATAGGAAACTATTGTCTCCTAAAGAAAAGAGATAAGATGTCATTGGGAAATCGATCAATGTCAAAATAATGTTGCCCATTTTTAACAAATAAAAATCACTCCCAATCATATTTGTATCTAACTAATACTCATCTTCATAAACAATGGACCAGTGACTTTTCTTAGGAACCAAACAGCAAAAATGGCAAAACTGTGGCAGTACTTGGATTTTTCCAAATACAAATTCTGAAGTGCAAATCAGATGAAATGGAGACCACCTGGTAAAGTTCCAAGGTGTGGTCATGTTATTTTATCACAGTGACAAGTATTTCCCTACATTGCACTGTTTCTGTTCATGCCGTGAAAGATAATCCAGTCACTTCATCTTACAATATCTGCCTACAATGTTCCATTAGATGGCCCAATCACCAGGACATTCAGACCACTGGACATCTCTTTCATTCCAGCACCGTATACGTATGAAGTCATTGAGAGGCAGTCGGTGATGGCAGCTGAACTCAAAGACATGGTCCTTAGAAAAGTGCTCTTGTACCTGCAAACTGAGCACTTGGTGAAATGGACAAGGGGTCTAGTGATGAGGTAGTTGGATATCTGCAGAGTTTTAAAAAAGATTTCAAATGCTGCAAAGTCAGGCAGCCAAATTGGATGTATGACGTTACAACGCAGGCTATTACAACGCCTGCCTTTGCAACGCGGTTTTTACATCGCAATCCATTACAACGCATAGTGCTTTTGGGTGTTGGATAGTGAATAGTTTAATTTACTATTCCAACTCCAGTCCCCGTGGACACTAGGGAAGGTTATTGGATAGTAAATTAACCTATTCCCTATCCTAGAGCGCCCCCAGCGCAATGCGTTGTAATGGTTTGCGTTGTAATGACCGTGTTGTAATGGTAGTGCGTTGTAAAAGTTTCGTTGTAAAGGTTGTTTACCAGCCAAATTCTGCCCAAATGTCTTCAGAAATATGACATTGATACCACAGACATGAATGTACTCTACTTGCATCAAGTAGCTAAAAGAGTACAATTCCAAACAGCTTGAACCGGCCTACCCCGTGTTGGATATAAGTATGAGTCTGTGATGACTCTGAGAGGCTAACATGTGCCACATAAACAAATAACCAGTTGCAGTGTGACCACTCAATTTCCTGTTTATATTGTTGATTTGAATATGGCAACTATTAATAGCCTTGTTGCTATGCCCTAAACCTAAAGTAATTTATTGCCCAGCTGAGTGAAGCATGAAAAGGGAGTCTCATTCACAACAAAATCCACCACCTATCCCTCACAAGGCCAATTTATCACAGTTTATGAAATCCTGGGATCTTTGGGTGAACAGCATATCATGGCTGCCGTGTACACCAACAGGGACCTGGTCCATCTCAACAGACGTGGGTCTAGAATGAAGCGTGTCTCGATGACCATCAAGTGCCATTGAGTGGGTAGAAGGAGTCTTCTCCAGTACAAGAGTTCTCATTTGCAATGCTGTAAATATCTTCTCTGAAGAGCCATAAACATAAGCGGCATGTGGGCAGATTTGTCATTACTAAAAGGCTATTCTCCTTTAACTGTCGACATAGTTTGTAGAACATTATACGACATAAAAATGTAATAAATAGTGTGGCACTTGCACCTGCATGTTTCTTGTCAAATACAACCATATAAACTCGCTACTAAATATGTTTGTTTAAACCAATTTCTTTTCACACTCCTCTTCCTTTTCTTTTACAACATTGTTACACGCATCACACAAACTTTGTAACCTCATTACAGAAATGAAGCGTTATATGTTTTTTCAAAATGCAACTCAATCCAATGCAGTACAATACTCCCTTCATCAAGAATCATAAATGCATTTGCATCGTCAAAAATAACCCTTGCTACTTGAAGAAACACTGAAATAAACCATAGAACTGAATTTATGGACATATGGACTTAGTGGACATAGTCTAAAGATTGTTGTTTTGTCAGTGTGCTCTTTGTTCAGATGTCAGTTGTTACTAGACTTTGACAACATACAGCAATTAGGATGCTATTACTGTTTGTCCCCACGGTTCTCTCATGATCCGCTTAACTGACCTGTGGAGGCGACATGATTAGGGTACCTGATTTTAACATTAGTGGGATGATGACATCTGGGCCTGTATTGGGTATGGGGTACACTCCCCACACTATGCCCAGGCGCCACTGTAACTAAGTGAAGAGAGGCGCAGACCAGGCCAGTGAGTCCTATTGCAGTTAATGCCCTGTCGCAGTGCAGCTGTTAACTCGCACCTGCCCTGAAGAAATGTTATCGAGATTGCTGGTCTCATTTTAGGGTACTATATTTGGACATTAGTGGGTTGATGAAATCAGGGCCTGTGTTATGTGTGAGGTACACTTCCCAGACTACCCGAAGGTGCAACTATGGGTGAGTGGGGCGTAGACCAGATCAGTAAGCCCTATTGTAGATAATGCGTTGCCCCAACGACTGTGAACTCATGCCTGCCCTGAAGACAGAATGCTTTTGAGAGGCCAACTAGCCCTACTGAGGTCACCGGTCTGCCTTTCACTGCGGATGGTGTTGGCAACCCAGCATGCATTACTAAGAGGGGCAAAGACCTCCCTGCTAGCAGGTGCAGTGAGTGCCCGCATCCATCTGCAGTAGGATGTCTGGGAAGTCCATGGAACCCCTTTGAAAGGTCTCCCTGGGAGGCGCACTGATTGTGTGTCGCCTCTTTAGTGTACATAGTCAGTGCACCTCCCTTACTTCTATGTCCAATTCTTTGATACAATGTGGGTGCAGGTGCTGCCACGCCCCCATGCTAATGAGGGAAGGCCCCATTAGGTTTGTGCTGGCACTACATGGGCACCAATCCTTTCTATATTACTGAATGTGCCTCGCACATGCCTGTGTCCTCATCTGAATTATATCAAACTGCCCTGGTGGTGCAGGAAGCAGGGAGCAGGGACATATGCCTGCTGTGACCCACGACACTTTGTGTAATGTGGCGCTGGCTGCAGCTGTTAGTAAAGTAATATGTAAAGTTGCTCATTTTGCTACATCTAGGATCCAGCCTCTTTATTCTATTGGTTATGGGAAAGATGTACAGGACGAATATTCCTGCCAGACTATTTTTATCAGCACAGACCATATAAACGTCGAAGTATATGGTTTTGGAGCTCCCATTTGCCGCGATAAGTCACACAGTCAGGTAGTGTCACCGACAGTGTAATGTTGTCTGTGCCGCATAAAAAAGCGCAGATATTGGAGTGGCGCCACAAGAGGAACGTTAATGCACTGGCTAGAGATATTCAAAATGGCATATTTATAGAGTAAAACACAATGTAGGAACATAAAGGAACCCACCGTAGAGGGGATTGAGTAACCGAACATGCACATGTTGGTGCTCAAAAAATGGATAAAAAGTTACATTGAATTTTCTGGGTATACGAGGTGTAATTTATTTGTTTCAACTGCATGTCTTTGGCAAAAAGCAAACACATTTCATAACTGCGGTATTTGAATAACTGCATGGAGCAATACAGAATGCCAGTACCCAGCAAGCACTACCAAGAGTGTTTAATTTGAGCTGATGGATGCCGGTGGGGGCACTGGCACTGATTTCAGGGAAAGGCACTTACTTTTCCTCATCAGACATTTCCTGAGAGCATGAGAGGTGAAAACCCAGGGAGGAAAGGAGGAAGAGAAAGATGGAAAAATTGTGACAAAGAAAATAAGCAGAAACGTGCAAGCATGAGATAAAGGGATAGGTAGTGTCTAGTAGTGGATTAAGGAGGCATGAGGTGGATTGAAGACTACGAGCCTTAGTATTCGGAGCGCTGACATTTAATAGTTCCGGCTGCAGTTTTCCGAAAGGTGCTCTGGTCACCGGCACTCATGTTTTACACATTAAGCACTGATGTACCAGTAACGAGCAAGAAATAAGTGCATACAAATAAAAAACGAAATGCAACAATTCCATATTGATTATTTATTTGTACTGCAGCAGTATTTGTAGAATATATTAGAAGCAGTGGTGGTGGAGTTCTTAAGAGTATGGTTACATTTGCCCGCAAAAAGCATACCTTACTTTTAAATTGGAATATAGTCTATATTGTACAAATTCTTAATGGCTACTCCCAATTCATGATATGAACACATATTGTTGTACATTTAGGGCATTAGCACATGTACTTCCGAACTCTGTCGTGTATGGCTATAGAATGTCTTGAAATATTTTATATGAATTTTTGTAAGAATGTATGCACATTAGCAATGTTTAATTTTTTTGCCACAGTTAAAATATTCGCACGTTCGAACGACTGTGCTGTGTGCTTGAGTCATTTGCCACTTCTAGTAATTGCAAAGCTGTATTCCTCCCTTTAGAATGTTTGTGGAAGAGATGTTATAAATACGTTTTTTAAAAGGTTGCTGCTGCAGCTTAACATTTCAATTACGTCCCCTGCCAATGCAAAAGCACACTGAAAACTCATTATTAGCAGCATGCCTTTCATTATTTCCCTCAACAAAGATGGAAGCTGTTTCTTCAAGTAGGTGTTCATCAGACCTCTTATCGACGCCGGTGGAGCGCTGCATGCGGTCAGGCTTTCCGCAAATCATTTTACAATTCAGTTGTGACTTGATGAATTACAAAAAATACTTTTTAAATGGCTTAAAATCTCAACTATGACGAATCGCTATTGGAAATAGCATTGTATATTTGTAATTATTTATAATACGTTTTCGGATTAAAAATAATTATTCATAATAGAAAAGGGCATGCAAGAGGCTTCATTGTGTAAAGAATTTTTATGAGATTTTAATAATATGATGGGATTAAATGTTTCTAATTTCCGGTCTTCACATATATCTTGAATTACAGAAGGTAGGAGGATTGAATGCAAGTTGGCACCAGTGTGAAATGGAAACACAGAATATTTATGCAGAACGACAGGCCTTTTAACCATGTCTTTGAGACAATTTGCTCAAAACATTTAACACCTTATATTCTAGCAAAATGATGTTCCCAATTCAACTCCAATGAAAGCCAAAAAACGGGTAACTGGCTCCAGGCCCCCCTGCACTGACATTATTATTGAACATAAGTCGGCATTTGGGTGTGATCTTTTATTCTGGCAACCAACATCTTAATCCACGGTGGACCAACATATACGTCTTTCAGGAGAGCTTCCACGGTGGGAAAGATCTGAAAACAGATGTATGTGCCACCCACTTTCAAGCGGAGAATTCCATCACCATGCAAAACATGCCTTTGTTGTAGCACAACCATTTGTTTGTCTTTTCAGATTGTTTTTCCACGTTTCTAAATGCAGTTCTGTCACATCATTAACACTTTGCTGTTCTTCTGAAACTAAACTTTGTAAACTGACAAAATAATCTTCCCATTGTGCCACCATGATTAATTTTCTTCTCCTTATAACTTAGAAATGAACACAGTAATGTTTATCTCACGAAACCTCCTATAGTTCAGACAGACAAAGACAAAGTAGGATAGTTTCATTTAATGTATAGACCCCTTACCAAAGTTTATCAACGCCAATATAAAGGGTGATTGGAGAATGCAGGTAGGGTGCCCTTTCCCAAACTTCTGCAAGTCAAAAGTACACGGAGAAAGCAGCATAGAACCTGTACATAAGTTGGGGACAGGCCAAAGAGACACAGTAACATTAAATGCATAGAACCTTTAGTAAAGTGGAGCAACACAAAGATGGCACGACCAGATTCTACCTGCAAAAAAGTCAGTGCCTCTACAGTGAACGAATGCTGAAACGTCTATTTTTCATTGCAATCTGACCAAAACAGTGAAACATAACAAAAACATACTGAATTCTCATGTTATAACTGCATAACAGCTGTACTATGGCGAAATCTCTCAAACTTTCATAATTGTATTTGAAGGGTAAAACAATGACTAAATTACAGATATTCTCTGCACAACCAACCAGTGCAGAAATCTTCATATGTCATTTTTCACACATACGCACAAAGCAATCTACCTGTGAGTATGCCTTGCAGTGTATTAAAAGCACTTGATAAACGGATGCAAATGGAGTGTTTATAGGAATCACAAGGAAAAAATACAAATAGAGTGCAATTAACTTATCAGCACGCAACAAGAGTTCCACATTGACATATAAATGTAAATGTCTGCTCGTTCCCTTCCCCTTCAAATGTCATAGTTCTAAAAGTGTATGTGTGCCTGTAGATGTCATCTCAATTGCATCAAAGTAGATGCCTCCTTCCTATAAGGAAAGGATGATGGTGATCAGTGCCTTCTCTGAACTCATCGCAAATTTAGTGGATCACAAAAGCAAAGCAAACCTTGAACTGGGCCACCTCACCCATCCTAAGATAAACACCAGGTGCAACATACAGTAACTTTCACACTGGTACAGAACAGGGAGTAAGTGCATTTAGCACCATTTTTGCCTCTTGCTTGGTAGGGGATACAGCCCATGCTCCGAAAATTATTATCAGGCATATTTACAAGCCCCCATCGCCACTGGAACATCACTTTTTACGAAGTTCCTGTGGTGATAGGGACTTCACCTTATTTACAAGGCTGCGTTAAGCCACTTAACGGTGCTTAACGCTGCCTTGTAAATAAGGCCCCCTTTCACGCTTTGCGTATTAGTGAAAGGAGAGGGCAATGAGTGTTGTGGGCGCTCCACCGCAACACCCATTGATTCTGACGCTGCCTCCTATTTACAAGGGAGGCATGAATATGAGGCAGTGCCAGAGTTAAGACCAGGGAAAACCTGGTCTTACCCTGTTGCAACAAGGAGAAATATTTGATTTCTCCTCATGCTGCATTGTGCAGCACACATGAAAAAGGCAAAAGGCCAATGACTGTTCATGTGCAGGAAGGTCCCCCTTCCTGCATATAAGCAATAAAACAAAATGCTGTTTTGCTACTTCTATGTGTGCTTCATTAGGCAGCACACACAGAAGTTACAAAACAGCATTTAAAGATTGTTTATGTGCAGGAAGGGCGACCTTCCTGCACATAAACAATCTTCCCCTGCACGCAGACACCCTTGACTATGGTGCAAGGGCGTATGTGTTGGTGCAAGGCTGCTAAGTGTAACGCCAGCACAGGGGAAAATGCAGGGCTGCACCATATTCTTGTAAATATGGTGCAGCCCTGCGTTTCTGAAGTGGCGGAGTGAGGCATTAAGCCAGGAAGGCTAACGCCTCACTCTGCCACTTCCCTTGTACATATGCCCCTAAGTTTGTAGTCGAATATGTTTACTCCTATTCCTATGAAGGCAGCTTAATTACTACGAAATCAGTTTGCTCAATTGTCTCTTGATAGTTGTGAATTCGCCTTTGTTTTCAACTGTTTATCTGATTCTTAAAATGTTTGTCTACCTAAGTTCATCTCAGATGTACCAACATTGATGTGAGCAGTAATTCCACAAAGTAAAAAAATAAAAGGTTGTAGATTTTCCACATCACGATGTTAGCATTGGGAGAGGGAAAGTAGAAGCACCTATGAGTTGCCAGACAAACTATAGGGTAAACCCACAAAGCCGCAACGTTGTGCATTTTCCCAAACTTTTTGCATGGCCTTACCTATCCTTCAAACTCTTGTAACTCCACTCCCAGAAAGACGTATGTGTGTATTGGCCACTGGTGTGGTGAGAAGGAAAAGGGAACATTCCAAATTTAATAGGAGTGAAAGGAAAGGGTGTGTTCCACCCATGAAAATGGTGTGAGAAAAAAGAAAGTAAAACAAAGTGTTCATGCAAAATTTAGCTAAATTTAAACCGCATAGTGTTTAATGGGACAGGACTAGTCATGAAAGTCTATGATCACTGCTCTGAGGGGAAATCTATGCAAACTGTAGACGCACGCCTTTTATTTATAGTTTAACAACTTACAGTCAGACTTTACCCCGGCATTACCCAAAGCAGCTATTATAAGCATCAGCTGCTTCATAAACTTTGACAACAGATTAAAAATCTTCTTCATCCTGCTACAAAATCCTCTATTGAAAACGCACAACCCAGAAAACACTATTTGCTCAATCACCCTTAACAGTGCAAAATGCATTCATTTGCCTCACTGTTTGCACCAAAATGAAAGTCATAAACTATGGCTCCAGCTCTTGCAATCCATAGCATGCTAAGAAAAGATCTCTCATTAAGACTGTAAAGACCAGACCAAACCAATATTAATCAGCTCTATTTGACCACTGTATGACTATCTACCCGAGTTCGCCTTGCGCACAAAGCTTGGTAGTTATGTGCTGAATACCAGAAACAGTGCTATTTCTAATCTTATATTCCTTATTTGAATTGTATATTTTATATTTTCCTTCCTGATGTCAATTGTTATCATTGTTATAATAAATAAAACTTTTCAAACACAAAAAAAAAACTGTATTTGCTACTGGTACCTGAGAGTAGGCCTGCCACCTCCCTGTTGAGCAATAACATGGGTTTTTACCATCAGCCATTTTGTAGCCCAAGGCTTCCCTTTCACGGGAGCGGCTAGCTTGTCACTGCGGAGCGTGCTGTGTAGCGCACACCATGCAGTCACTATGGTGCAATGGCAGCGTGAAGCAGGTGTGCCTCAAGGACTTTCCCTCGCACTCTTTGATTCGTTCTGCAGACACTAATGAGCATCCCTCTTCAACTTTAATTATTGGTCCCTGACAAGCCAACATAATAGGAATCAGCTTAACCAAGCATACTCCCCAATGACATGTTCAATTACTCAGGTTGTACTTCTCCACCAGAGGTCCAAGGGGCTGCTAATTTACCATTGTCAAAAAATAAACATGGGGTATCGGTTACGGCTAATCCGGAGACTCGCATGTCACCAGATCCCGCACCGCGCATCCTAACAAAATTATCAGCAGATTGCATTTTTTGTCATTTAGAAAACACTAAAATGAGCTCATGTACTGCTGTTCTGCAGCTTCTATGCTGGAAAAGGCTGAACTCATTTGCAGATTTTTTAATAGGAAAAATCCCCTGGCGATGTTGTTTCTAGTAAAAAGGATCACAAAGCTAATCGCTCTCTGCTGACATCTGTGGATGGCCGCTAAGGTCACGGGTTCAAATGCTGGAAGCAGCAGCACAGCTTTCCAGTGCTCACATGGTCTAAATTGGGTAAAATTGAACAGGGCAACAGCAACTATTAACAGCATTTAGAAAAACCACACTGCGAAAAACTGGTTCACTATGTTTTAAAAAATCTATTAAAATTAGTATAAAATATTTCCCTGTGAAAGCAATCATATTGAATCGAGAAAGTACCTCATAGCTAGCAAGTCAAGTAAAATATTAACCCTAAATAAAGCAAAAGCATTTTGCGAATAGAGTTAAACTGCACAGGTATAGGGGCTGCACTCTGGTAATGTTGCACGTGCTGGTCAGTCGCAACATAGGGGCCTAATAGCCTATGCATAACACGACAGCAACAATTCGAGAGCAGTGCTTGACAGTGTTTTTCATTCCTCCCCATGCACTACTAACTGTGTGATTGTTGATTACTGGGACTGCCTGGAGTGAATAAATAAGTAATGCGGATCCTATGGTCCTTAATGAGACACACACCACTTCGATGCTTTTCTGACTGGCCTTCTTTGACTAGCCTGTTGGTCTATTGATTTGAGTTGTCAAAGGTGATCAGCGCGAGGCTGCTGAGACAATATATGCAAGAGAACAAGACGTTAAGGGAATAAACACATCTTTCTTTGGCGCCTAAAGAGAGCGGAAGGCCTTCTGCTGCTGGAGAGACGCAAGGCCCGAGCACAATTCCCTAAGTGACGAGCAGCCTGTACCACGTTTCCAAGCATGACTGAGATATCAGTAATGGAATCTTTTCCAGCATTTCCGAGCATGACTTATAATACTAGTAATGTATTATACCAAGCATGACTTATAATACTAGTAATGTATTATACCAGCATTTCCAAGCGTGACTTACATACTAATAATGTATTATACCAGCATTTCCAAGCATGACTTATATAATACTAGTAAGGCATTATACCAGGATTTCCAATCATGATTTATATACTAGTAATGTATTGTACCAGCATTTCCAATCTTGACTTATATACTGGTAATGTATTATACCAGCATTTCCAAGCATGAATTATATACTAGTGATGTATTATACCAGCATTTCCAAGCATGACTTAAATACTAGTAATGTACTATACCAGCATTTCCAAACATGACTTATATACTAGTAATGTATTATACCAGCATTTCCAAGCATGACCTATATACTAGTGATGTATTATACCAGCATTTCCAAGCATGACTTAAATACTAGTAATGTATTATACCAGCATGTCCAAGCATGACTTCTATACTAGTAATGTATTATACCAGCATGTCCAAGCATGACTTCTATACTAGTAATGTATTATACCAGCATTTCCAAGCATGACTGTTATATGGAATATACCATCATCCCTCAGTGTGGCTTTGCAGCGATACTGCTATACATATAGGGACATTAGCAACACTTTTCAACAGTGTTGTCATACTTCAAATGGCACAGCATTGGTACTTATCTAAAGATAATTCAGTGCCTAGATAACTGCATCTGTTCCAGTAGAAGAATGATCAACAATGCGCATAGATCAAAAATCTTTTAATAATCTTTTAAAAATTCGAACGAAGATAGCAGATGGCAGGAGTTGCAAATAATCCTCTATTTAAAAACAAAGTGCTTTATTTTCCACGTTATAATCTTTTCATGAAAGTTAGAGAAACCGAGGGCCCCGCCTGCTTATTTTGACCCAGTCTCATGTTATGTTGTAATGATTAAGTTAGTGATTTGGGTCCAGAGTCTCCTTTGAGGCCAATCCGCTGAAGCCCCTGTCAATCTAACAAACTTCTTTAGAAGGACCCTTCCCAGTGATGGCGCAAGGACTACAAAGTGCCTGTCTTAGTGAGAATATTGCTTACACCAATGGTTTATTTTATACACAATAGACTGATCTGAGCATACAAAAAATGCAATTTAGGCTCTGCAAATAAAATAAACTATCATTATGACTGCGGTCTTCCAAAAATAAGAAATTAATTTCAAATTTCCTTTATTTTAATATCAGGCATGCTCTACTGCTAAGAACGACAATTTTCTGGGCTGAGCACGCCAACAATCTGAAGTACCACAGGAGACTCCAGACTAAGATTTCTGGGCATCAATATCTTAAAAAAGAAAGCGGAAACTTGTGAATATGTTTCTGTATAAATTAAGATTATGTTTCTTCCTTCAATCTAAAGGAAGAGACTTTAAATGAAAGGTGTAATGATAGGGAATATAGGCCGCTGGTTCTGAAAATGAGGGGCACCAAGTAAGATTGACTGTTTGAACAGAGCAATTAAGCTGAAATATGTTCCTCCAGAAGATAATGGGAATCCTATGCACTAGCAAGTTAACAACGAGCCTATACAACAATGCAAAAAAAAAACATATGTGCAAGGGGTATATAATAATAATGATACTCGGATTTGTAGAGAGCGGCTAATCAACCGTGAGGGTCTCTAGGAGCTGTTCCTAGGCACGGGGAGATTAAGTGATTTGCCCAGAATCATAGGATGTTGAGCCGACGCCCGCAGCTCTGGTCATTACGCCACATCCTCGCCCTATATAAAAGATTACACACACCCTTGCCGTGTTTCAAGATTCACCTTTCACAAGACCAACACCAATTCAAGTCTCCTTGATTTTCAAATAGCAGTTGTGGCGTATAGCATATGCAAAAAGCGTGTATGGGTCTTTCTGCCATAAATTGGCAAGAATTAACTCTAAAGCCAAGCTAGCATATGGACAGAGTTTGCAAAAACAAGTGTGTACGAATGAAGTGTTGATAGAGGTCTTGTTAGCTTCCAATGAAACATTTGTTGCACCTAAAGGAATCAATAAAAGATTATCGGATGCTCCATTGGAGGGGGGGGGTGTAGTGCAGACAATGTCTGTCATGTTGTAAATAACGATTGGTACATTTACTATTACAAAAGCAGTAAAAAGGCAAAAAGTTGATTATGTGATTTCGCTTTCTGCAGCTGACATCACCGTTGCAAATTTGGCTCACATATTGGGCATATTGATAAGAAAATCTTAGCACAGTGCAGAGTAACACTCGGTTAGAAACGCAGCCACTGGAGTTAGGTATGGCTTTGCATATCTGATGTTAGAGCATCACATACTGAACTTGATACATGATAGCCAATACCTCAGTACCAAGCTCTGGCGAAGCCAATAGGTTTGATGCTCGCAAATGACCAGTGACATAAGCAATAAAGACATGAATGAAGCGGTGCAATACCATTGAAAAGGATTAATTTGTATTTAAAATGCATGGATGAGAAAAAGAAGTGCATGTGATGACAAAACGTACTTTTCAGATTTAAAATAATTTCTCATATATTCTAATGGAAGCAGAAGGACAAACCCAATCAACCAATAAAAAGGTGAGATTAAATAGATCTGTAGGCTGATCAAAAATTTGATTGATACTGGCTTAAGCCAATGTTGAAAGCTTCTGTTCCATGGCTCAATGAGGCTGAACCAAAACCCTTTAGAGAACGTATCGAATACAATCTACTCACCCCTATTGTGCAAGTGCCGTTACAAGTCAAACCTACAAGGAACATTAGTAGGTATGCTAATTAAACACTAAGGCAAATATGACACTGCTTCTGTGCTAACATTACCCCAATCTTAGAATGAACATTTGAGAGACTCCTTTATAAAAGGGCATCTTTAAGTCGCCTTGTGGATCAGAAAAAAATAACTTTCCTCCAGTGGTGGGAGAAGTATTCACAACACAGGGTAGAAACACAAGATTTCTCAAAAGGCAATAAGGACACGTAAGGTGTGCAGGGACCTGGGGCCCTTTCTATGCAACAGTTTTTGTTTTTGTACTGAAGTCGTTCATTTTGCTTACAGTATTCTAGAGCAGGGGCACTGACATAAACAGAGACAATTTGCACAAATAATAAAAAAACATTTCTTATGTATAGAACTGAGCTACCATTCTAAAAATAACTTCGAAAATTGCAAGAAATAGTCATGTGGAAAAAAAGATGGATGATTGCGTATCATTTCTTCACTCTGGCTATGCTTCGGTAAATATTAGAGTTTCACTGTATGCTGTGGGATCAATCAGAGGCCTCATTTTAAATAGAGATTTTTTTTCTCATAAATTCAAACCTCTACTCTCATGAGGTATAATTCACAACGAGGTTTGAGAAAACAGTTGGATAACATCCATTTAAAGCAAATGTCTGACTTTTTACCTATTCACACAGAATCCATAGAGAACTCAGGGTACCTATTGACAGCTGTACAAATATATGTGCATTCTGAATGTGTAAATATAATGCAAATGTGCACTCACTGGATCAACTATACTTTTTTCCTAGATGGAAAAAATATATTTCCAAATAAAAGACACATCTTCCAATGCAATGACATTAAATAAGGGGAACTCACTCACTGTTTCCACTTGGAAAACACACTCCTTCTTTTGTTAATAACACATTTTGTCCGCATTTCCACAGAGGAACACTTAGTCCTAGGGGTACGTGAATAGCCACAAGCAAAACATCCATAGACTTATCTACAGTCACTTTTAAATCCCAAATCCTGCCCTTATTCTTAGAATTGTGAAAGCAGCAATTCGTCCACACCGACACAATTGGTGCATTCTCACGTGCGCTCAAAAATATACATTTGCTACAGCTCTGATGCTCGGCAGGTATTTTATGATAGTAAAGGGCCACCTCAGCAAAATGAAGGTGTGCACATTTGTCATTGATTCTAATCAATATAACGATGCTAAAAACAATCTATAAAACAGAGGCAACCTTTTTGAAAATATACATAGGTTTCCCAGCAGCGGTATAGCACACAACAAGCTCACTCTTTAGGCCACACAGTTGTGGAAGCAAGAGCTACGTGAAGACGCCCACTGTATTGATTGAGACACTTAACTAACAAGTAACTTCAGTTTTTATTCGAAGACTACTGCAATCTAAAACGCACTGAAAAACGATTTCAGAAGAATTGTAGTTAGTTTGGCTCATTTGACAGACAGGCATAAAATTCCTTTTCAAGAAGATTTTGACTAGTTTCTTTTTTCTAATGGGAGCACAAATATTCAAATGTTATGGACAGCTGTGAGCAGAAAGCAAGTTAAGACCAAAAGTCTTAATCTCCACCTTGTACTGCCTCGAATTTCCGAGTATTCCACTCAGGGGAATACTTGAGCAAGAAGGCCGGTGGCAATGCGCGGTATGAGATACACCTTGGCGTCTGTGAAAAGTGAATGGGAGGAGCCTGCGGAAGGGCGTGCCACATACCGTCGCTGCCCTATTGTGACGCAGCCGCTATTAAGAGCAGGGGCAGCACAAGAGCTCTTGTGTTTCTTCTCCTTCTTCGGTTTATGAGATCGGTAAGCTTTCGCATTAAAGGTTGCTCATCACCTGAGGCAAAGAGCATCATCAAACAGATTTCAAGTGAAGCATACCAGCCTCAACAAGCTCGCCCCGGCCCTGTGAGAAAGACGTCTCCTAACAATAGCTGCACACAGATCTGGAAATCACTACATCTTAAAGCACTTCAGATAGTCAGTTGCTGTTGTTAAGGGTCTCACACTCTGCTGGGAGCCACACAAAAAGGCCCACGGGTAACCTGTCACTCACAGTCCTCTGCGCCTCACCTCTCTACGTTCACGTGACCTTGAACAAGGAGCAAGACTGCCCCAAGGCAGGTGATAGTGGTAAACCTGGCCGGGCAGGATCTGTCCCACACCCTGCACAAAGGGCTGTCTGTCACAGAGTACTTCTTTCGGAATTATGTTAAGGTTGAGTGAACTGCAGACAAGGGACTGAACACACAGCACAGTGAACGGTCACCAGCTAATCACTAAACCATACACTTGCCCAAAATTGACCTCGGTGCCGCTGTTCTCCCTCCCAGGCCACCAAACACGAAGTGGAGTTAAAAATGTATGATGTTTTTCTACAGGTGCACGTTTTCTGTTGTTTTTTCCTCTTCTGAAAAACGCTACTTGTCATTTACTAGGTTTTACTTATTTTCCTCTCTGGAACCACAGAAATATCATGGCGTCCCAAGAAATATACATTCCATTGCACTGTTTCCAGAAACGACAAATGTGTTAAATTAAAAACTAAGGGGCTAATTTAGAACCTGGTGGATGGGTTTATCAGCTGAAATATCACTCCCATTACATCCTATGGGATTTATATTTCAGCAGCCGGGCTATCCATCACGGTTGTGATGGAGTAACCTGTCCACCGAGTTCTAAAATATAAATGTGAGTGACTGAGGTATTTTATTACTTTTGGTTAAATAATACTGGTAAAGTAATTCTTGCGCGGTTAACAAAAAATGTCCTATCTGGAAAGTCGGAAATATACACTTATAGGTTAGAATGTCTAACATATGAATACATTTGACATTTTCCTGGAATTCGCAAAGATTTTCAGGTGTCCTTTTCTGAAAATATGGCTGCCACAGAGCGCCAGGTATGCACAGATACTTAAATGACTCAAGCATGCACAAGAGGCTTACAGGTGCAATTAGACTTAAAAATAGTTTTGTCATCTCTACTCCAGCTGGTCTGTGCAGGTAACAGCGATGGGGCCGAGTGGTGGTAGGGGGGGATTTCGAGGGATGATAATGAGGAAAAATCAATTATTTGTTTAATTTTCCCTCTGTGTCGTCCCTCGAAATCCCACACACACACTCACGGCCCCACCGCTGTTACCTGCACCGACCGCGGCTGCTCTACTCATGGAGAATTTCAAAAAGGGGGTGGTGATGGACAGCCGGGCCGAAGACGGCTGTAATGCCAGAAACCGGTCCCCGGAAGCTTGTTTCCTTTCCAGTAAAGAATTGGCTTGGTAGTTTGGTCTACCCTGTTCCCATGATGCACTGGGCCAGGGTCAGACTAATTTGCATGGAGCCCGGTTCTGAACTGGGATGGTGCAGTGAGCTAAAAAACGGTGATGGATCAAGCCCTGATCTTTTGACTGAGTAGGAGTGTTCTGCTTAATTCAGATACTCTGTCCATCACCACCCCCTTTTGAATCGTTTTGGCCACCACAAGTGTGGAAGGGTATACTCAGATGTGAGTCCCTTGCTCACTGCACCATCAGGATTCAAGCACGCCGGGCCGAAGACGGCTGTAATGCTAGAAACCGGTCCCCGGAAGCTTGTTTCCTTTCCAGTAAAGAATTGGCTTGGTAGTTTGGTCTACCCTGTTCCCATGATGCACTGGGCCAGGGTCAGACTAATTTGCATGTAGCCAGGTTCTGAACTGGGATGGTGCAGTGAGCTAAAAAACGGTGATGGATCAAGCCCTGATCTTTTGACTGGGTAGGAGTGTTCTGCTTAATTCAGATACTCTGTCCATCACCACCCCCTTTTAAATCCTACTCATGGAGAGTCCTTTTTACCTAAAGCTAACCAGTTTTGGAGTTGGTATCACTTCATTCTCATCCATGTTAAGTGTTAACTCTGACAGTAGAAATTTGACTACCAATAGGTTCTAAACACATTTGAATAATTGTGAGCTTGTGGTTTTGACCCACTTTGATCAGAGGATGCCCACGATCCTCTGATCTTCCCCGTCAGCAGATTTACTCACACAGGTGATTCAATTTACCAAAAACTCATGATTCGATAGACCCTGACAGAGCTTCCAAGATTTAAATGGTGGTATTGTTCTTCTGACACTTAAGAACAAAAATACCTTTGAGAATCGGGCTTTTCGGGCCCTAACTTTTAAAACGTTTTTGTCAGTGAGTCTTCTTCAAAAATGGCAGCAGGAAGACTCGAAGACAAAAAGATCTTCTGTGTGTAGTACGAAGACGTGGCAGCTCTAAACAACGATTTAGAGCGCTGACTTTGTTTTTGCAATTGACTTTTGACTGGCGGAATATAATCTTTATGCCATGTCACCTAACTATGTGGAGCAGATTTGGCATAGCACTAATCTCATGAGTAAAGCCAGTGTTTAATGGGACAAGTTGCGCAAGAGCTGATTCATTTCTGTGAATATGACTGGCTTGTAGTAACTCTAAGTTTCCAGATTCAGGAAGAAAGTGTAAAATTACTTGGCTAGATAGTAGACGCCACCGCTTCGCAAGTAACGTTTTTCCAAACTGTGAGACAGAGACAAAGGGGCTGATTAGGATGGCGGACGGATTGCCCCCGCCGGGCTGGCGGTAGCCACCGCCGTCCCGGCGGGGGCAATCCGTCCACCATCCTCTCTGAAATGACCCCCCGCCAGATTAGGATGGCTGGGGGGTCCGTGGCGGAAGGGAAGTCCGTCTGCCGCTTTTCCGCCAGTCGCCTTCGCGACCGGCGGAAAGAGTGCGTACCATATTACGATGCCTGCGGTCCTATGCCTTTTCACGGCGGCATTGCCGCCGTGGAAAGGCATGCGGTCTTTGCTTTGGGGGCCCGTTGCGGGGGGGGGTGCACATGGGGGGTCATGTTGTGCTCTGAAACGCACAACATGCGTTTTTAGCATTGCGGCGGGCGGTGCTTTCAGCACCGCCCGCTGCAATGTTAAAAATGCGGGATGCACCTGATACTGTGGCGGGTGCACCCTAATTCGACGCACGGGATCTCCGCCATTATGGCGGACGGTCCCTTGCCACGACAGGATGGCGGACGGACAAAGTCCGTCCGCCATCCTAATCGGCCCCATAATGTGGTACATGATTAGGACAATTTCAGAAAAGTTGGTTAGTAATTTGGGTGGCACATCATGAAACATGACTGTGGGTCGTCTTCAAAGGGTTAACCTAAATTCATTGATATTTCAATTGCTGGTCCTCTGGCCTCAACATTTTATGCAAACAGTAGTTAGTCTTTGAAGTTTTATATTACATCCAAGTGATACTAAACCCGCTTGAACCAATGAGTATATGTTGCGACTGACCAAGAAAGATTACCTTATCCCACCACGCATATGCTCTTGTTTGGTTATATATATTCTTCCTTGTGATGACCATATTAGCACTCAGGAATGTTACTCTTCCTTTAGGGTGGCTGCTATGATGCCCCAATTGTTGTTAAATGTTTTTTAATTGTCTTATGCACGTATGTGGCCTCATGTCACATGTTTGTATATAGTACCCTTTGTAGAGTTTTCTATGTGTTAGTGATTAATGTTTTGTTCAACTTGTACCTCTTGTGTCACCTATGTGTTTATTTATGTTATCTATGTTTCTTTAATCTTTCCAGCCCTGACGAAGTTCATCTCATGAACGAAACGCATTGGTTGATGCATTTTCCTAATCACTTGGATTTTCAGAAATAAAGATTGATTCAACGAAGACACTGATCGAGCTTCTTTATTAACGTAACATCATCCTGGGAGTGCACCGCTCCATTGTTCTTACAGTAATTATTACCTGAGCTATTGAAGTCTAGCACTGGATGATCTAAAAATGTTTTCATTTGACCCAAATACTTCCAAACGTTTTCAAAATATATACAAAAATCATATTTTTTAATGTAGTCAAACGTCTTCATTCTACATTTGTGTCTACATTAGCGAAAGCGAGATGCGATATATGTTCATTATGCAGTTCTTGGAATACCATTCCTATGATCTAACCGAATTTCGAGCTATAATCACACTGTGCCCTACCCATGCAACTACAACAATTAGATTAGAGTCAGGAATTCCCATGATTTAATACAAGTCACATTTACAGAGACTTTGAGATGTCAAACGTACCTGCTGTGTGACTCAGCTAATTGCAGTAATTAGTAAAGTACCTGGCTCTGATTGCAGGAGCCATTATTCATCAACAAGATTTACTGATACAAAGTTGTGCTGTGCTAGTTTATTGCAATAATTAATTATAATTGTAACACTGCATGTTCAAAATGCACAATTCAAAACATTTCCCTGAGTGCTATATTGCAATGTAAGAAGCAATGGCCCATGTTAGTACCCCAATGAAGAACTCTGCCACCCACCTGGAAAACAACTAGGATATGCACTATCGGACAGACCACCCAAGTGATACTTCTCTCATCACATCCCAAAAACATAATCTCTAACAAATTACTGGCAAAAGAATTGCCACCAGACTGTTGTATCCTCTAATGTACTGATTCTCCCCCCTTAACTCCACTTGCTTTTCAAAAAATGGAACTGCACAGCAGCAGAAGCAAGCAACTCCCACCCACATGCCCTCCAAAGTTCCCACTTCTGAACAGCGCTTAATCTTCCTGTGCTAGAAAAGTGGACCCACCCTTCCAAAACAACATTTGGTGCCCGCAACATCACCATAGCATTTCCACTGGTTGTGTTCAAGCCTATCAACACTGCAAAATCCTTACATCTTGACAGCCTTTTCCAGGGAAAACTTTCCCCACTCTCTCCAGCTCCATGGCAATTGACTAAAACCACATCCTTCCCTTCCTAATCCTCCATATCTAGACTCCAGGTACAATGAAGGAAACATAATTACAACAACAAATTAAACATTAATGCCTTTCAGTATAAAAGAAAAACAATGTAACGTTATATAGAAGCCACCTAAAAATAATAACTAATATTTCTATCAATTAAAATCATGATCTAAATTAAAAGTCTTGATTGAGTAATCATTTTGACATTTCTAAGACCCATAACAACATCTAATCAACAATTAGTACACAGTCACTTGACTAGCACAAAGTAAGGACATAATATCTTCCTGTAGCAGAGAACCTCCATTCCACCCACATACCTCAAAAGATTACATTGGAAAAACCACTCTGCCTCCTTGTCATGGTGTCCCTATCCAAGAGCCACACTCTAGCCTGAGTTGGTCCAGCTACCCAGTAATACACTACTTACCTTCTTAAATAAAAATCATTAGGAACAAAGTTAACACTTATGCACTTCTCCTGAATCTTAAAATATTGGGAGTCAACAACAGTGCAGAAAAAAAGATAGAATAAGTAAGAATTTACACTTTTTCACTACAGACATTAAGTCATCGACCATAACTTATAAAAAAAGGATCTGCTCAACCATGCATCAGAGCACAACTGTAGGGGGGGAAACATCCTTTACAACGCAACTTTTACCACGCAGTGCCTTTACGACGCAACTTTTACAACGCAAACCATTACAACGCATTTACTAGTGACAATTGCATCTTCCTAAGTAAAAGTACCTACAAAAGTAGAAGATGGAGCTCCTTGGTAGTCAACATTTTGTGTTAGCATTTGCCTGCAAATTCGGAACTTTGGAGAGTCCCACCTGTCCATCAAGTGTGAGAGTGCAACCTGCCCTGCAGGTTTCCAAGCCCGTCTCCTTAGCCCACCACGTATGCGCTCTTGTAGCTCGACGCACCCATCAACACAATTCCATGTTTGAGCAGAATTAGTTTGAATCTAACATACCCGCAAAGCAACGGCACCATCTATAACTGCTGAGTGATATGTGAACCCAGTCCCCCACATTTGAGCACCCCTGGTTCGTAACATAACAGAGAAATATTAGCACACTGTGACAAATATGAACACACACTCATCTAGCAACGATTTTCGCAAATGAACTAAAGAATGCAAGACGGCATCCAGTACATAATCACTTCACAGGCAACACCTCCATGTTTGAATACAGGCTTCTCCAAGCAAATTACAACATTCAGTCAAAAAAAGTTGAAGACTGGCGGGGACAGAAGTGTAGTTATCATCCACCGCCATTCCATAGCGTGAAACTATATTTTAGGACCTTCATTCACATACTCTATATACTTGTTTAAATGCATTACCAGCTGAGCAATATCCTTAATATGCCAGATAATTTAGGAGCCTAGTGCATCTACCAGATAAAACACATCCTAACTTTCCAAAATTGCACATTCATTATGGGGCATCGAGTATCAGAAGGTAAGTCAGTCCACAATGGGCTTTATTTGGAGTGGCTGACTCCCTTATTAAAAGGGGTGGGAGGGGAGAAAGGAACTGCTTAATTTACAGCGAACTAACTCAACCCTCTAGAAAGGTCGACATGTTTCATGCCTGTCTGGCAATTCTTCAGGACCTCAAGTATTGGGTGCTACACAGTGAAATTATTGATAAAGATTCAAAGGATTAAAAAGATACAACCTCATTGGGTCAGTCAGAGCAGCTGTTCCGCGCCACCGGCAGGGGCGCCTCGCGTTGGGGGTAGGTTTCCACCCTGGCTGTTCGCAATTTCAGGTTTACTACCTCTCGAACAGCCCCACGGGAACAGACTGCGGGGCCCACTAAGGTTGTTTTTAGGGTTCCCCTCTAGAGTAAGACCAGTTGGCTTGCTCCCTGACTGACCCAATGAGGTTGTATCTTTTTAATCCTTTGAATCTTTATCAATAATTTCACTGTGTAGCACCCAATACTTGAGGTCCTGAAGAATTGCCAGACAGGCATGAAACATGTCGACCTTTCTAGAGGGTTGAGTTAGTTCGCTGTAAATTAAGCAGTTCCTTTCTCCCCTCCCACCCCTTTTAATAAGGGAGTCAGCCACTCCAAATAAAGCCCATTGTGGACTGACTTACCTTCTTTTAAACCTCACTAATGCCTCACGACTACACTTTCACCAGACCCCTCACACGCACTCAAAATATTGGCTGGAACAGAAGATCTCCAACAAAGAGCGCCTACGGCGCCCGTCAGACATTGCAGCGCCAGTCTGACGAGGAGCAGGAGACCAATGAGGAAGCATGACACCTAGTTTTCTGGGTGTGTGAGGTCCCCTAGTTCCAACAAGGGAACACCTTGTTCCCTGCCTCTGTCCCGTCTCCATAGCCTTACACCTCCTTCCTTCCTTTTTATCTCTGGGGAACTCAGTATTCTTTTGCTTACAAGTTGTCTGGGCATATACTTTGGACCCCGTTAAACATCGTCCATTTCTGGTTCCTTTTTTTGTATTTAACATCGAGTATCAGATCAGGTGATGTTTCTAGTCAAAAATATTGAAACATAAATGCATTTTTTTTTTGTTCAAGCAGTGTACAGACTAATGAATTTTACTCGACTGTTCCTAGAATTCAAGATGTCAGACTACCTGCTCTGATTGACAATGCTCAATTCAGTTCCTTTATTATATCATAGGTCACAAAAGAAGCATTAGCAAATTCAATTATGTTCCACTTTTTGATCTATTGGCTTTGAAAATGCTTATTGCTGATGCTATGCAGCATCAGTAAAAAAAAAAAGAAAGTGTGATGATGCAAATGAGCACATGTGCACATCCATGTCACAGTTGGCAGCGACGTTACTCCATATGCAAGAGCAATGCAGATTTTGACAACTTTGTAGCCTTTGACCCTTTGAATGATGCACGGTAGCAAACTCCTAGATTAACTTCAGCCTTAGATGAAATAATAAGTATAGACTTGCATCAGATGCATTGGAGAAGCTTTCTATGAGCTTCTGCCCCTAAAGTAATAGTACTTAGATCATGAATGTACAGATAATTCTCACCAATTCGAAGCATTAGTTCTAATACTCAAATCTCAAGCTTTTGGACATTGGGCCATCCGTAAAACATACCCAAGCCTTGAAAAGACCTGGGGCTGCAGTCATCTCACACAGCAAACCACGTATTGGCTGAGCCAGTTTTCTTCAATATCTGATGCGAAAGAAAAAGAAGACACCATCAAGATTTGACTTCTAGCTAACCCTGGGCGTAGTTCCCGAAGTAGCGCTACGTGTAGCTACGCAAAGTGCACTTCGCACTACGCGAGCTACGCGTAGCACTACACGAACTTCGTAGTAGCCTGTCCGCACTGTGCAAGATGCCGTTTTCAATGATTGCACAGTGCGGACAAGCATCTGGCACTGTGCAATCATTGAAAACAGCAACTTGCACAGTGCGAGCTGTAGTTTTCTGCTGCTTGAGTAGGTTTTTACTCGAGCAGCAACTTTCTCAACATGGAATGGTAGTTTCTCATTGCGAGTGGTCGCGTATCAAACCTGACCTCCCCGCGTTATGAATCTCGCTGGGAGTTTTATTTTCCACACTCGCGATCGGCATCTTGATGTTGCTGATCCGATACGAGGAAAAAGTCTGGCCGGGATGTCATTTTGCTTGCTCGTGGTCGCCAACTTGACGTTGAGGACCGCAAGCAAGGAAAAAATGACCGCTGCACTACGCTACGTGTGTTTGCACTGTGCTACGTGCAATTCACGTAGTGCAAAGTAGCGGAAACTTCACAAACTACACGAGCGTAGCGTAGTGCTTTGCCCAGGGTTACTTCTAGCACCTGTTCTTCTAACAACTTTGTTTCAATTCCATATTATACTTTGCATTAGCGATGGATAACGTGAACTATCTTGGTATATCCATCCCCTGTGCTTCTGGCACACACGGGGTGCATTGGACTACACCTAGCGCTGTGTGTTCATAAGTGATCATATTAAAAGTGTCAAATCTGCATCTACAGAAAGGCAAACGGGGGTGTGTGTAAGGACTGTGGAAGGGACAGGTGTCCTTTTGCACAAATTATTTTTACACCAATTCATTATAATAACTTACAGCCACAACACCTTCTGCTAGCAGTGTGGAGTTACACAAAGTAGTTTTGCTTCACAGTCCGTGGCAATAAATGGAGCCAGTGGCCATATTAGAACAATTGTAGAGATTATCTAAAGACCTGACAAGATTCCTTCTTCTGGATAGTTAATGCTGACTTTTGGTGTTGCCAGTCTCAGAAGGGCCCATTCAGTTCATAAAAAAGGTGTGCCACGCTGCCATGAGGGATTATTGTGGGACTAGTAGAGAGGGACAGCATCACTAACCCACAGCATCCATGCCCAATGAAAAGTCATGGGAATGTAAGGGTAAGCTTAAAGAGAAAGGAGCCACAACAGGCTCTTTCAGAATGAACAAGTATTGGCAAAACCAGTAGGTATCGCCCGTGTAATTTACTGGCTCTGCCAATGCTGAACAGCATTGGTAAAAAGCAATGCTTTTGACAGATGCTGATTGGTGTTGGCAAAAAAAGGAGCGAGGACGTAGCTTTGCATGTGTGCATCTCGAAAATGACACATGCACCATTTCCTTATTTTCGATTCACCTATCTAAGGTAGCTGGCACAACTTGGATCCGTCTATAAAAAAAGTGCACAAAAGCAATATTGTTCAGCGCCAGCAGCAATTTGCTATCAGACCTTCACAAAAATATATTTTTTTAAACATTGGAGGTGTGGTGCAATAGAGGATTGGGTGATGGGAGAGGGAAGAAGCAAGGTCGAGTGGGCATGAGGGAGGGAGCAACACAGAGCAGGGAGAAAGTACACTTGGGAAACTGCAACACGAAGCCCAGGGAGGCTCAGGGGAGAAGTACAAGGAAGAGGGAGCAAGCTGTCAAAGGGGAGAATTTGGGAGTATCATTTGTGCCAACAGCATACCCCAACCGCTTCACATTGAAAACTGAGCTCCTCAGATTCTTTCGTAAGATACGTTTGCGATATTTCTTCAGGCACTCATCAGCTCCACTTGGAACATCACAAACGGGACTACGAGTCCCATCGACTTGTGTGCCCTCTTCCAACTCTATGACCAGTCAAATTCTGGCATATGAGAACACTGTACTCAAAGAGGTCTCCAGGACACTTGAGACACCAAAGTATATGATTATCAATGTCACCAGGTTGGAGAAAGAAGCTTTAAAGTCACTCAAAAACAACAAAGACATTGTTATTAAGCCTGCTGACAAAGTCGGAGCTATTGTTGTGCAAGACTTGAATAAATACAAACTGGAAATCATGAATTAATTGCAGGATGGTGTCAGCTATTGTAAGTTGCATTCTGACCCTGACAAGGACCTGTCCATCACCAAGGTGGGTTTTGTACAAGACTTTCTAACTGAGCATGAATTGCACTACCTTAACCAGAAGGATCCGAGACTTCCTACAATATACACATTGCCTAAGATCCATAAAAACATGTCCAATCCACCAGGAAGGCCCATTGTGTCTGGGCGTGGGTCGATTTTGGAGCCTTTGTGCAAATACATAGACATCTTTCTTAAGCCCATCGCAGAAGGAACTAAAACATATCTGCGGGATACCCTCCAAACCATTGGGATTATTGATGAATTTCCTTTTGACCCTGTAGAACAATTATTGATGACTTGTGATATAGTCTCCTTATACACGAGTATTCCCCAGCGTCTGGCACTTGAAGTCATCCGCAAGATATTAGACAGAAGACCAGCACCAACGGTGGTGCCGACTGATTTTATCATTGCACTGTTGTTTATCGCTATGATGAAGAACTTTTTCCTTTTCAAGGAAGCTTTTACCTCCAGACCAAGGAAGTGACCATGGGGGCAGCCTTCGCACCAGACCTGGCCATTATCTTCATGGATGATTTTGAACTTTCCTTTATTGACAATCCTAACAACCCATACCATGACAAAGTGATGGAATGGAGGAGGTATATCGACGATGTGCTTATGATATGGACCGGGTCTGCTGAGGACCTACTCTCATTCCATGATTGGCTCAATAAGCAGAGTAATGACATCAAGTTTACTATGCAGTCGGATAGACATAAAATTGACTTCCTAGACATTACGATCTTCCATGAAGATAGTAAACTTCATACCACCCTATACCGCAAACCAGCTGAGCGAAATTCACTCTTGCGCTACAGCAGCCACCACCCGTGGGGCCTAAGGGATAATCTAACGATAGGCCAGTTCTTTCGGGTCCGCAGGAACTGCTCAAGGAGAAGTGATTACAT